>NC_137031.1:16410869-16565869 GCF_032717465.1 Coenobita brevimanus
AAACTGTCTCTCTTGGATCTTCTCGAAGCTGCCTCGTACAGAATCTGGCTTCTTCTGTCTATTAGTGGTAGTCGATCATTTCTCTAGATTCGTTATCTTAGCCCCATTACATGACAAATCTGCTAATGCAGTGGCACATACCTTCGTTAATTCCATAATGTGCTCCCCTCTCACAACACCAGAAGTCATTCTAACTGATAATGAGTCAGAGATCAACAATTTCAGTGCTGGAAGAAATTTGGCTCTTCGATATGGAATTAGGAAAATGCAACACAGTTGCCCATCATCCAGCCTCGAATGGCCTAGTAGAGCACCAGAATAGGAAGATGTTGGAGAGTCTGCGTCTCATAGTGGGAGATCAGACTTCCACTTGAGACAAGTGGATCCCACAGGTAGCTGCTTCAGTTAATTCATCCAACAATAGTTCAGTTGGTGAAACACGATTCTTTGTCATCTATGGCTTTGACAAAATGCTACCTTATTCATTATTGCACTCCAAACCTGATGCGATATACAATCACAATGACTATGTGCGAGTCCACTTATCCGACTTCCAGAAAATTCATAAGTATGTTCAGGATAATCTGGCCCTTATCTATCTATCTATATACCTAAGCTGCTTCCACCAAGGAAAGGGAGGTAGCCGAGACAGGATGACACACTCCCCATTTACTCATCCATTCAAACACATTCATTCGCATCTTAGCCCCAAAGGGGAGAAGGGACAGATCCTCACCGCATCACACCGTACAAGGGTCAACTGCGCAATGCAATCAGTGACATCCGCAGCAGGACCCGACACCAGAGCTGGTTTACCCCTGCCACATCATAATAGACCCATCCCCTTACCCACACCTGACCTGACTGATCAGACCAAATGCAGAAGAATATCCCTCAGGGCTGCATCATCATTTATTCATTCACAATTTCTCTCCATTTATTTCTGTCACGCACAGCCACTCTTCCTTGCTCAACAGACATCCCTCTCACATCCAGTGCTCTCTTCACACTGTCCATCCATCCTATTCGTGGTCTACCTCTCAGCCTTACATCTCTCACATCAGATCTAGTTATCTTTTTCACCAATTGCTCATTATCCATTCTCTCCATATGCCCAAACCATCGGAACACCCTCTGCTCAACTCTACCAGCCATCTCCCGAACCACTCCAGTTCTCCTTCGCACTTCATCATTTCGCACTCGACCCATATGCGTCACTCCACACATACTCCTCATACACCTCACCTCCATTACATTCAAATTTTTCCTCTCTGCTACACCCATATTCCATGTTTCAACCCCACATAATGCAGTCGGTACCTAACATAACCTATTTATGCCAAGGAAGATGTTCGCATTTAGTTAGCCATAGGGATACCTCTCTTCACTTCTGATGGAAGCAACAGGGAGCTAAACCCCCGAATTTGCAGAAATCCCACTAAAACATGGACAAAGCCGTCAATGCGTGTACAATCCCCTCCATACTCTTACCCACTTACCCCATTTCTGCCCTTCACTTGCTCAACGCAGGTGATGGTAAGACAGGTCATTCCCATAACAGCAGATCACCTTTGGGGAGGATGTGAAGCAGTGTGGTTAATAATGATGTGAACACCCCCCTCGCCCCTGACATAAAGAGTCTTTTCACATTCATCTTCAAAGCTGGTGTTATGACAAGGTTGGGGAGTTTACATTTAGTTAGCTGCATACCAAAAGGATGGAAAGATGTAATAAAACAAGACAATTTCTCTTTTGTAAAGTTTAATGCTTGACAGGAACATATACGCTGAGGATCAAGGACTGTAGCTCTCAGGCTAGGTATAGCTCTGGCCATTTCATTTGAAACATTCACTGAGAATCCGCGCTCTCTCTTTTTTTTTTTTTTTTTTTTTAATGTGGACAACGTGCGTAAAAGGTAAGTTTTTTCAGTGTCTGGTTTGATACAAGCCATGTGCATGGTAAGGAGTCCTATGGCCGAGTGATTACACTGACAGATTGCATAGCACACAAGGAACATCCAGGTGGCACATGTTAATTTTCACTTTTTCACTTTGTATCACCCATATTTTATTTATATTTTTTCACTTTCATTCACTGGTACTGATTTCTTTTTTCTTTGCCTGCCAAGACTACAAATGAATTAGAGAAGTAATTATGACATAGAGAGCATAAAGGGGGCACACCGCACTACCTCTGGTGATAACTGGATCCCTGCTGCCCTGGTCACCCAGTGGTGGAGTTGGAGTATACTGCACAGGTGGCTCCTAACTGGTGTGGAATAGCGTGACAACGAGAGAATGCGTGAGCATGAGTCACTTCTGTGGGGGCATGGAGCACAATGTTGTTTCTCAATTACTGACTGGGAGGACACTTAGTGCTATGCATGGAGCATCCCCCACGGCGTGATTTGTGTGTCATGATGAAGGACGTCGTTGAATTCCACCAGTCACTTCTCTGTACAAGTGAGATTGAATGTGTTTGTGGAGAAATGCCATAGATGCCGCTATTTCCCGAAGGTCGTGCGCTCACAGATCACCTACCAAGTCTGCTTCCACTATTATTTCACGGGTGATAGTAGAGCAGTGGTTCTTAACCTTTTTGCCATGTTACCCCTTGGCACACCAAGATAGATCGTTACTACCCAGTACCCTATCGCACTTAAATCAGGAGAAAGAGTAGAAAAACATATTGGTACTGGTAATGTATTTTCCAGGTGATTATACAAGCTATAGAAAGAAGTCTGTATGTGGTTTTCAACTACATAAAGTGATTTTAGTAGAAAATAAACTTGATTAGATTTCTGGTGTGGTAGGTGATATTTTTTTCTAATTAGTTTTTCTATGTGTGGCTCAATTAGAGGCAATTCGCAACACATGTCAGTCAATAAGCTTACATTTTCTCTTTTTGCATTGCAGAAAAACCCACTCCACAGCAGTAAGTAGTTGTAAAAGGCATCAGGATCTTGTGTGCTTACTATGATAGAATGTTGCATAGTTTTCCAAGCTTTATCCAGAACGTAGCCAGATCCTGCTCGTGATAATTTTTTTATCGTCTTATAACGACAGAAAAAGACAAATCATTCAGCAAAGTTTTACCGATATTACCCTCTTGAAAATTCAAAATTACTCCCTTGGAGATAATTAACTGCAGGTTAAGAACAATTGTAGCAGAAAGTACTCCTCACTGAAAAAGGGGGAACCCGAACTTGCACAGAACAATGTCTCACATGTCTATAGAAGCAGTCGGGTACTGTTTAAGTGCTGCTACCGGGCATAGATGATGGTGGACAGCTCGTATCCTACTGGCTGGGATTGTGAGAGGAACAAGCCTGAAGTCTTCTCTCTCATCTTTTGTGAGGTACCTTCGAGATGGCACTAAGGACACCACCAATCCATCCTGTACAAAGATAGTGCATGCTGGGAAGTGCACAAAGCTAAGACAGTCCCCACCGTGCCTTTCCTCTATACCAAACTCGATAGAAACTAGAAAGTGCTCACAGAGAGCATACCTTCGCCAATGTCATTACCACTAAAAAGGATCTGGATCCGGATCCGTGGATATAGGATCCGGATCCAGATCCACCCCAAGATATCATCAATTCTTTCTTGGTCCATGGCCCACCTTTCCACAATATTTCACTGAAATTCATTGAAAACTTTTGAAGATATTGTGTGGGATACTCTGGATCCAAGTCTGGATCTGACCCTAGGTTTAATCATTTCTTCCCTGACCAGTGGCTCACCCTTCCACTGAATTTCATCATAAGTCGTTCACAACTTTTTGAGTAATCCCGGATCCAGATCCGTGGATATAGGATCTGGATCCACCCCCAAATTTAATCATTTCATTCATGGTCCATGGTGAACCTTTCCACAAAACTTCGCTCAAACTGACTGAAAATGTTTCCAGAAAATTGTGCGGGATACTCTGGATCTGGATCAAAATTAAATAATTTATTCCTTGGTCCATACCCCACCTTTCCACAAAATTTAGTTCAAATCTATTCATTTTTTGAGTAATCCTGCAAACAGACAGGCAGACAGACAGACAAACCAACAAGCCAATGCAGGGTAAAACATAACCTCCTTGGTGGTGTAATGACAGGACCTGGGACTGTGCTATTAACCCGAGGCGTCCCGTCTACGTATGGGCACATCGGAACGTTTTGTCACAGCTAGACCCATCGACGTACCGGTCGTGCAATTGCAAGGTTCATAATTTGAAAATTTTTCAATTTTCGCACGTGATTTTTGGTACGTATACACGGGACACCTTCCTCTATTCCTCTACAAGATGCCAGGCAGGGACAATGCTTTACCCCGCATGACCTCCCCCCCACCCCCGTACGACATTCTCTCGGCAATTCACCTGCTACCAGTGACCTGGGCAATAAAGACATTCATGGCCAGAGTGATTCCCCAATCAATGACAATGTGGAGGACAAAGTTTAGGTAGCATTAGAGGAAGAAACAGTCAGAAATGATGATGAGGTAATGTCGCCAAAAAAGGTCAGGTATGTTGATATGTTAGTGAGTGAATCAATGCTTATATTGCCTATATTACTGTGTGAAAACCAATATGCTCTTGTACTACATATAAATTCATACCAAATAAATAAATAAATACAGTTTATGAGTGGTGTAAAATAGTTACCCTCCCATAGAACTCGTTTTCTTTGGAGCCAGCCTGATAGAAAACCCAGTAAGGTAAGGAGTACTGCTATCTGTATCGAGTATTTTAAACCTCAGGTGAGCGATTTCTCTATGAATTTTCGATGTTTCTCACCAATAGTGGAGATTTGAGCCAGAAATTTTTTTTTTTCCAAATTGGTCGGGACTGGGGGGAGTCAGTGGTGGAAAATCGGTCAGGATGTGGCGGATTAAAGGGCCTCTCTATTCCACTCAGAAACAGAGGAAAGCAGTCCAGAGGGATTGGTGGGGGCCCATAACGTTCGTAGCATATCCTCCACGAAATTCTGTGAAGGTTACAACCCGCTGGAGAAGTATCATGCATAAAAATTCAATCTTGCTTGGAACTTCTCTGTTAGGGGGTTGGTGAGGCATGCCACTGCCAGAGACACTGGGTTGGGGCTTACCCTTTGTAGCACTCTGGTAATAAGAGTAGATTTCTCACAATCAAGGTTGAAATCGCCAACTGCGTTTAGGAGAACTTTGAATGCAGGTGAGGGAAACAGTTATATGAGTGTCAAGTTCATCCAATCCTCCTCCATCGCATTCAGGCAACCTGTCGGCATACAGTGCATCTTGGATAGGTAGAGCAGTAGCTGCATCGTGTCTCTGGTGACAAAGAGGTTCACCAGCATGTGGCCCCACCTGAGAACCAATGAATTAAAGATATCGGTCCAGAGAGTCCATTCAGCTGAGGCCAACTTAAAACTGGATTGTGCATTGACTCTCTGGTTCTCCCCAGAAAATCCTCAACTGACAGGTACCAACAGCGATATTGAGTGAGACACTGGATTTGTTCTGTCTGTGCCAGGAAGGGCTCAGACCTTGACGTGCCACACTGTTTGATGCAAATCACCAGCAGTTGGTTTTCCCTTTGAATTACCCTGAGTTCCCTGATATTTATGTGCTTGACACATTCTATCTTTTTCCAAGCCCCCAGGTCTTGGTGCCCCACTCATGACAGCATGCCCCAGCCTAAGTCTTAGGCACTGGTTACAGTCATAGGAGCTGGCACCATCCATCATCAAAGCAGTCTCCTGAGGCTGGCAGGAACTCGATGGAGCATGTCTCATGCGCAGCTTCCTTTTTTGCTTAAATCACCATTACCTCCCGTGGTAGGTGGCAGTAGCACAACCTGCCAAGTTAAGTGCCCACAGCAGTGACTATCCATGTTTTCATGACATCAGGTTGACGTGAACTGTCCGAAACAAATTTTCCCGAAGGCAACATACACTGTTCGGGGAGAGATGCACTCATATTTGCCTGGTGTCCTACTCCAGTCCTAACCAGATTACTTGCTTCACAAAGATTAAGAAAGTTTTTCCATATTGATTTTGAAGCTGAGCTCCCCAGCTGAGTTGATAATTTAGCATGTATTTTAGGGACACTCCTTCTTGGTGGCAACTGTGAGAAGCCAGTCGCTGAGATACATTAATACGTTGATCCCCTGTGACACCAGATAATGCACCTGAACCTCTGTTAATCTGATGAAGACACGATGAACTAGGCAAAGACCAATTGGGACAAACACCAATAGGCCAGCATGATGACTGGTAAGTATCCCCTGTGGATCAGTGCTTCTTGTTTGTTAAGTTTTGAGAAGTGGGGGCCTTGGTGCCGTTTTGTCATGCTGAATGTATTCAGTAACGAGGCTGGTGCCTTGTCGTCCAGGCTGGTACACTTGGAGAGCTTGTAGTGACGAGGAGAAGGCGACCTCCACCATGTGAGAGAAGTTAGGACAGAGGGCGGGAGGTGTATGGTATGTGGGAGGAGAGCATATGCCTCCTCTATGGACCTGGTTAGGCTAAAAGGGAGCCTCCCAGATGATTGCTTCCCTGGCCAATCACTCCATCGTGATGAACACCATGTTTCTAACATTAATGCAGTTTGTCACTGTCTGCAATGGAGATTAATAGCAAGCATTTAAACTATTGTTGAAAATGAGATGCCAGTACCAGCACAGAACCTGAGTAGTTTTGCTTGGTGACAGGTGCTAAAATCCTGAGGGATGAGCAATGACGACAGTTTCGCTGCTCTTCACTGACAACTGGAAATGGATAGGCATGACCCTGTGGGGAACTTTGTATGAATCAGTCCATTCCTCCAGACATGGAAGGAAGTAGGGTGGTGAGAGTGAGAAGGTGAACGTTTTTGAGAACACTGCCTCTTTCCAAATGCTGTGGTTGTCATGTTCTCACCTAGCCCAGGAGAAGGAGGCATCATCATCAATGCTGAGAGTGTTGTCTTCCGAAGCCATTAGTTGCACAATGCTGTCTTCTTCAGCAGACGATACAGCACTTATCACACCATTGTAGGCGTCTGTGATGGCTGTGGCATTGGTCGTGAAAGGCCTTGCTCTCGGTTGCACCATCATGAGATAGGGGATAACTGGACTTCCTTGGTTTCCTGCACCATTAAGCTTTATCATTATTTCATGTCATGACATTCTAATAACGATTTTTCCAAATACTCCATAAAGATTTTGATGGATGAGACCTGCACAAGCAGCTTCCAACCCTTCAGGACTAACTGCCAGTTAAGAAGCAGGACACTCACTGGGTTTGGCTATCTAGTTCTCCTCGTTCCCTTCCTCGTGTGAATGTAAGGGTGTGTAATTGTTTAAAGAGGATTCGGGACTGCATCGGATAACCCGGTTTGGACTCCTAGTCAAGTGACTGACGAAGGATCCAGGGATGAGGATCGGAGGAACAGTGACGAAGGGGCCCTTAGGGAAAACTAGCATCTAGTAAGAGGAGGAATGGAGACATGGGAGTAACGTGAGCTGAGTCAGTGAGGTAAGAGAGGCTGAATAATGGCAGCAATCGATCTCCCCAATTACCTCTTGCTCCAAGGATTGTAGGTGGTGGTGAATGTGGTCTCTGCTATGGTTTGGGAGACAGTGTAGTGAGTGGGTGGGGAGTGTCGTGGTCTTTCTTCGCCTACCTCGATGCTCTGGATGGCTGGAGAGCCCAGGTGATGAATTTCGTGGTCGATACCCCAGGTGCACGGGCGTCGTCAGGGTAGTGCTGTTATGCCCCCATCTATGGCTACTGTTTTGCCCTCTAACTGTGCCTCATATGACCAGGCAGAGGTGTTGAAGGATGGAGCTGTGTCACTGGACATCTTTCACATGCATTCATAGCCATCTCACTATCCTTTCATGTCAGACTGCTTCCCCTATGGTGAGCTGCTGACTTTGAGCCCTCTTCCATTGGGCTACCAGGTAGGGGTATTCCAGGAGGCTATCCAGGTTGGAAGCAGTAGACAGGGCGTCACACCATGGACAGCAGGTGCCACAACACTGGAAAATGAAGACATAGCCCTCTGTACATCAGGTGTGAGACTTACAAAGCATAAGGCCATCCCTACATAGCCTCCCAGAGCATCCTCTGAAGGAGCAGGCTGACCTTGGATTGAGATTATCAGCCTGGGAAGGAGGGATACATAGAATCTATCTATTCTGTCTATCTATTGCAAGATGCTTCAATCCCATAAGGGGTGGCCACAAACAAATCGCCTCCATGTCACCCTGTCCCCTGCCATTTCACTGCCCTGCTCCCAGTTCACACCCACCTCTTTCACATACCTCTCCACTCCATCCCTCCATCTCATCCTTGGCCTCCCCCTTCCTCGCCCCCCTCCACCTCACTCACATACATTCTCCTCGTCATTCTCTCGCTCTCCATCCTCTCCACATGTCCAAACCACCTCAGTATGTTTTTCCTAACTCTTCCTATCACATTCACAACCACACCACAACGTTCCTTCACTTCCTCATTTGTCAGTCTGTCCCTCCATGTTACTCCACATGCTCCCCTCAAGTAACTCATTTCCACTGCTCTCACTCATGACTTCTGTCCCTCCAACAAGGTCCAAGCTTCACTTCAAAACGTTAGAGTTGGTATCACAATAATGTCATGTAGTAACTTTTTTACTTACATGCTCAATTCCATCCCTACTCATCACACTACCCAAGTACTTAAATGCACTCACATTTCCCATGTCCTCCTCATCCAACCTCACGGTACATTCGCTGACTTCATTTCTCTCCAAGACCAAACTTAACCTTTAGATTCCGTTTCTTACACACTCTCCCAGACTCTTCCACCAAGCCTTGCAGCTCCCCTTCGTCTTCACTTAACAACACAGTACCATCTGCAAACAACAGTATAGGTAGTTTCCAAACACTACTCTTTCTCACTACGGCTACTCCAACATCCACTGCCATACCTTATATTTCTTTTATAATCCCATCCATATACAGACTGAACAACCATGGAGACATGACACATCCTTGTTTCAATACAACCTTCAAAAAGAAAAATTCACTCAATTCACTGTCCACATGCACTGCAGCCTCAGCATCCTCATACATACTCTTTACGGCCTTCAACAACTTCCCATCTACTCCATATATTCTTAATATTTTCCACAATCCTTGTCTATCCACCCTGTCTTATGCTTTCTCCAAATCCATTAAGGCCGCATACAACTTCTTTCCCTTCTCTAGAAACTTTTCCACTAAAGATCCAAGAATGAATATCTGATCTACACAACCTAATCCCTTCCTAAAACCTCCCTGTTCTTCTCCAACTAATTCGTCTGTTATTTCCCCAACTCTGTCAATAAGAATCCTACCATATACTTTTCCTATTACACTGAGAAGACAAATGCCCCTATGATTACCACACACTTCTTTTTCCTCTTTTCCTTTGTACAGGGGAATAATTATACCTGATTTCCAGTCCTGCGGGACTCTACCTTCCTCCAGGGCTAATCTGCACATCTTCCACATCCATTCTGCTACAATCTCTACCCCATGCTTCAGCATTTCACCACACACTCCATCAATTCCTGGGGCTTTCCCCATTTTAACTTTCTTCATTGCTTCCACAACTTCCACAGTACTGATTTCTTTCTCTCTTCTCACATCCCTCCTTCTCCCAGCCATTCTCCAGCCACTTGCATTGCTTTCATTCTCTGTGTTCAACATTTCCTTAAAATATTCTCTCCATCTGCTCACTTTTTCTCCCCTCTGCATTGGTAATATATCTTTCTTATCTTTCACTCCCCAGCCAACTTCTTTGGCACCCTGTCTAACTTTACCTCTTTCCAGAACATTTTCTTACATTTCCTTCATTTTACACTCAAGTTCCTTCCAAATTCCTCATCCACTCTCTTCTTTCTCTCACTAATCTTTTCGCCTCCCTCTTCCTCTCTACATATAACTCTCTCTTCTGTCTCTCAACTTCCTCCACGCCTCTGTTTCTCATCCACTCACTATATGCTTTGTTCTTTTGTGCCACAGCCTCTCACCTCTTCAGTCCACCATGCTGTTCCCTGCACCCCCTGTCGTCTTCTCTTCACCCCACACACTACCTCATGCTGCGCAGATTTCTTCTGTGAATATCTTGCATATACCTTCCATGTCCCCCATCTGCTCCAATCTGTATTTACCCAACTGCTCTTCCACTTCCCTCTTATATTCTGCCTTTTTTCCATCCCCCTGTAACTTTTCTACACTCCTTGTAAGAACTACTTCCTCCTCTCCTTCCCTTCTATTTCTCCATTCTATTTGGAGTTATTTCTGACCACCACCAAGTGGTGGTCTGAAAGTCCACTCGCCTAACCTCTATGTGTTTTTGCATCCATTACACACCTTCTCATCCTTTCATCTACACACACACATAGTCAATCATTGCCTTCCGTTCATTCAGTTCACCACTCCCCTCTCTGATCACTCACCATGTATACCTGTGGATCATTATGTGCCTGAAGAGGATATTAGCTTATTAGCTATCATCAACCCCGTCCCGGCACAAATGTCACAGAAGCTAAAAACAATGGGCTGCTACCTCCTCCCATTTCCTCTGTCACTCTCCACGAGGGACTAGGGGAAGTTCTGCTCAAGGGAACCTCTATAGCGACATACCCCAAAAGGTGAAAGAAAATCATCAGGAACAAATAGGAGTGGGGGACAAGCAGGTTGTTGGGGGGGAAGAAAATTAAGCACGAAAATTCCTCATAGAGAAGGTACACAGGGAGGCCGTTCACCCCCATTCCTAGAGGGGCGGGGTGTGGGGCTCTGTAACCACGTGGTCGAGAACGAAAAACAAAAGAACATTGGATTACCCATGGAAAAAATCATAGCAGAAACCCAAGGCCGGCAACCAGGGCGAACATTACATAAGGTAAAGAAACTGTGAAGGATGGAGCCTGCCAGGCACACGCGAATTGTAAGCTGCACACCATGTGGAACAGGCAATCATCAAACTAAAATCCTTAACCCCTAAACCGCGGGGTTGTTTTGGCTTGACTTGCGTGTCCTGCGGGCATATTCGCGCTCCGACACTCTCTAAAAATATTTGCCAAATATCAGTTATTAGTCCTAGAATATTATAATTATATATGCATACGGCACATACCTTTAGCTTTCTCCTGGGATGTTTGTTGAGCCTTCATCGAGTACCGTAGGACTTGTGGAGACTCTGAAGTTGGGTAACGAAGTCTCCACTTTACACTTCCCAACACCCCGTAATATGATTACCACAGCCCGATATTATCACTAAAAACACTATTCTATGATTTTCAAATAGTCTGGAATCTCAAAAAAAAAAAAAATTGTGAAAGCAATGAAAATTACGAGCGCATATGACCTTCCCACTTTCGCTCGTTCGCCGTTGGTATTCTGTCATTTATTATTCATAAGAACACTCACACTTTATATTTCTATTACCATATAACACTTATATATATCTACAGTCATTATCCATAAGTTTCCTTCAGTAATAGTACTTTATTGTCACCGTAGACATCCAATTTCTCTTTCAGTAAAATACGTAGCATTCACTTTCTCGTCCTGTATACTAGCGTTGAGAGCGAATCTGTCACTTTCACTTCCACTTTCATAACTCATAGAATTCATGCATGCTAGAGTGAAACTTTCACTTTCATTACTCCCAGCATATATATACTTATATTCTAATATTACTACTCATTTACATTTCTATTTACATTCTCTATTTTATTTACATTATTTACATTTCTCTTTTATTTACACAGTGTTATGCACTGTCACTTGCAGTAACTTATAAAACTATTTTCCACTGTTCACTTATACTTACATTCAGTATTCACTTGCTGTTTACACATTATTTACACATTATTTACATTTCCACTTGCACTGTTTTACTCACCAGAAAGATCGTAGTCACTGTCCATCATTTTCATTGATAAATTAGCCAGTTCACGATTCACAGCAGTCACTTAGCCATTTACCCCTTTCCACACGAGGTTTAGTTGGGGAAGAGGTCACAGGGCCTCTTTGCATGGGACTAAAAAGCGGTGGAATTGGACAGGCGCGAATCCGACGTGGTTTCACCTTGAAAGATGACAGTAAACTGAATGCTGTGGTGGCCCAGGGAAATGCAATGCTGCCAATGTCAGCGTGGTGACAGCTGCTAATATATGCGCTATGAAATGATTGGCAGGAAATCTAGACAATACATAATAAATTAGGTAGTTCCAGTTGAATGTAAATATCACTTAGACTTCTCCCTTCCTTTCTTATATATATACTTTTATTATGAGAATAGATTATACGGCATATTTCAAAGGGAAATAAACAGGAAAATTAGTGAATGAGTGCACGTGAGGTGTTGTCAGGTGATAATTAGCCAATTCCAGGTGTATGGCACTATCACTTACCTTATTTCTTTCTTGTATATATTATTTGGTGTAAGAATAGGGCATAGGGCTTATTTCAATGGATGAAATCAGTGAAAAATTCTGGGGAAGATTTACTTAGTGCAGAGTGGCCAGGCAGGCGAGAGGAGAGGGTAATGGAGGGGAGGTAGGGAGGGGAGTCAAGAACAGGGAGAAATGGCTAAATCGTCAACAGTGGATGGGAGTACAGATGAGATTAGGAGTGGTGACTAGTGTTGGACATTGGCAGTTACTGACAGATGATACAAGTCACCACTTGAATGCCCGGGCAAATTCAAAATAACACAGAATCACAAAAGTGACGCCTGCGGTATGATCCCTTGCTCCCAAGCATCACGAAAGTGTTGACCTGTGGTTAAGGGGTTAAAAAGTAAAACCATGGCCTGAGCCCTGGGCTAAGGCAGTGACAGCAATTATCACTACTTGCTCAGTTTAAACACTGTGCCACATGGGACAGAAGGACCAGATGTACTTGGAACTAATGCTAATCCATTAGGAGAAAATGAGTGCAACTCAGGAAAACAAGGGAGAGCATCGCATAACGGAAATAGCTCATCATGCAAGGAACACGCTACATACCATACTAGACCAATTATTGCCTGGGTAAACATAGCATGACAGAAGAATTCTGCCTTGCTAGAATACAGTGAAAAAGCTGTGAACCACAGGCTCAAAAAGCATACTAGAAACTAAACTATACTGATATAATAAAGAGTAAAAACCTTAAATCTGGCCTGAGAGGAAAAGTATTGGGTGATGGAAATAGCTCATCATGGTTGCACAGACAGACCACTGTGTGGACCTTAGGGCTTAACATTATTAAACCAAAATGCCAGTAACTACGAAAAATAATACAAACGGAACAAAACATGTTGTAGCTGCATGCAAGCAGAGTCTAGGATAAGCACCGGGCAGTACAGGAAGCCTTCCCTGCTTGAGGATATCAGTGCTCCATAAGGAGCAAGCAGCTACACTAAAAACCATATTTTCAGACGTCATATAGTCCAGTCCCCTACAGCCTAACATGGTGGAAGCAAACCACTGCAGTCATACCGGCTGAAAAACTGTGCACAATGTGGAGCTGCAAACCAGAAAATAAGAGACTAATAATAGGAAAGACAAACGATGAACAAAAAACAAAAAGACATGGGCACTTGTCGCAAGATGCAGGCTTACCGTGCAACCAGGAAAGTAACAGGATGGAGTCGTGAAGATGCTAGTGCAGAGTTCGTAGAGGACAGATGCTGACCCCAGGTGTTGCTCATGCGTTGCCGGAGAGAATGACCTGCCTTGCTGACACCAGAGATGAGCAAAGAAAAGAAAAAGAAGGGGTAACAGAGTAAGGATATGGGAGGATTGTACTCGCATTTGCCAGCACTGCCGATGCTTTGGCTGGATTTATTTCCACGAGTCTGAGGGTATTGCTCCCTGCTGCATCCAGCAGAAGTGAAAGGAGCTAACTCTAAAACAAACTAGATGTTGACTCGCCCACCTGGTTATTAATTTTATTTTATCAAAAGAACAATGATAGTGGTGCATTCACAGACTGGCACTGAGGAAACAGTCTGTTTATATAAGTATCTTGCAACTCGCTCCTTTTCTCCAGGAAGGAAGATTGTGGGCTACAAGAGAAGGGCATCTTCAGTTTGCAGTCCATTGGACTTACGTGAAGATGAGCCTCTGACAACGAAAACAATATTAAACCTCCCGCTGCTTTTAATGTTAAACCAAATTGTGTTTACATGCAACCAGCAATGCTACCCATCGCTGCTAGGGTTAGCCACATTACGGAATATTGATGGTATTTTAGAAATCCTTAAATGTAGACAAAATCGTGGTTGAACGAAACAGTAGTCACACATTTCTTCACCGGATGACACACCTACTAATTCATCCACTGAATTTGGAGAACTTTTTTTTTTTTTTTTTTGGTGGGGGGGGGGAATCTACAATCTAGAGTAAGGGTCAGTATTTACATCTAGTGGTCCCCATGAGCTATTTTAGTCTTTATTAATTCTCACAAGAGATTTCATTCCATCCATTCATCTAAATCTTTGTTGTTCACCAGAACTGTACAAAACTGGGGTTGGGATACTCAGCCTCGACATTCAAGGCGAGATTTTATTCCTGAACCTTGAAAACTATTTTTCTTCTTTTTTTGGGGGCAGGGGGGGTCAAGAGTTAAGGTTGTGCATCCTCTCCAAGCCTCAATCTTATGGTATCTAATACCAAATTTAGCCTGTAAGCAGACCCATCCAAAATTCCATCCTCCTGTAAACCCCACCTTCTCTTCCTAACTGAGACCCAGCTGTCTGAGGTGAGTGACAGCAAACCCTTCTGTGTATCCTTCAACTTTCTCTATACTCATTTCAAAGCCAAAGGTGGCTTTTGTGTATATGTACTTTCATCTTCTGAATTTTATACATTCTGGCTCCTGCTTTCTGTCATTCTCTGAGTAAATATATCTATGCTGTTTACCTATCCCCTAATTCTACTCACTATGAAAAATTCTTCGACTATCTTACTTCTAAGATTGAACACATTCTATCCATTTCTTCTTTCTCAAAAATCTCCATTCTAGGCGATTTCAATGTTCACCATCACCTTTGGCTCTCCTCTCCATTCACTGATCCACCTTGTGAACAAGCCTACGTCTTTTCTATCTTTAATGACCTAGAGCAGCTTGTATAGCACCCAACCCATATCCTTGATCATCATGCAGAGAGCTCCAACACACCTGGCCTCTTCCTTACAACTAATCCTGCTTACACTGTTTATCTTTCCTCTCCACTGGGCTTCTGCAATAGGAACATTATCATCTTAACCTATCCTATCGCTCCAGTAAGGCCTGTGGACCCTCCAAAGAAGCGGTAGCTGTGGCACTTTGGAGCTGCAGATTGGGAGGCCCTCAGGCAGTACTTCTTTTTTATTTTCCATGGAATGATTATTACTTCCATGGCCGGGAGCAATCTAAGTGTGCCTTGCACATTACAGATGTTATTCTTTTGGGCATGGAAGTATTCATTCTTTTCTCGTGTCTTATATGACTAATGCAAAAAAAAAAAAAAAAAAAAAAAAAGGTTTAATCACGCTCGTTCTAATGTTGTCCTTAAGAAAGAGAAGGCATGCAAGAGGTATTAGAGCCAACCCATTCCTGGCTCTCATTTATTTTATGGTCCTGCCCAGAATCTTGCAAATTGTTCTTCACTGAGCTAAAAATAAATTCATTTGTACTAAACGATCTGAACCCTCCAGCTCAAATACTTCACGCTCCTTCTGGCACCTTGCCAAAAGCCCTTCTAACAACTTTACCTCATCATCCTCCCCTCCTCCTTTGTACTCTGATGGTTCTGTAGCTATTTCTTCTACAGATAAAATGAAACTCGTCACTCAGACTTCATCCTCCAATTCCACCTTGGATGATTTCGGCGCCGTTCCTCCATCACTTCCCCCCCCGTGACTTCATCATGGCTGACATTACAATGTCTTCAATTGATGTATTTTCTGCCATCACTGGCATCAATATTATCAAGGCAGATGGGCCTGATGGGATCCCTTCTTTTGTCCTCATGAACTGTGCTTCTGTGTTTACACCCTACCTAGATTAACTCTTTCACCTTTGTCTATCAACTTGTACCTTTCCTTCTTATTGAAAGTTTGCTCTCATTCAGCCTGTCCCAAAGAATGGTGACCATTGCCAGCCCTGTAACTATCGCCCCCAATTTAACATCCTGTATTTCAAAAGATTTCAAGTCTCTTCGTAACTAAAAAAAAAATAAATAAATAAAGCATCCCTCCTATCATAACCTTCTTTCTGATCATCAGTATGGCTTCCTCCAGGGACGCTCCATTTGTGACCTTACCTAGTTTTCTGACTCTTGGTCGTCCTCCTCTAGGGACTATTGGGAAAAACTTTGACATTGTACTTGATATCTAAAAGGCATTCGATCGAGTCTGGCATAAATCTTTAATTTACAAACTGCCCCCTTATGGTTTCTATCCTTCTATCTGCACCTTCATCTCTAGCTCCCATTCTGGTAGTTCTATTCCTGCTGTTGTAGACGGCCACTGTTCTTCTTTTAGAGCTTTCAATGGTGGTGTTCCTCAGTGCTCTGTCCTATCACCATCTCTCTAACATTCATCAGTGACCTTATATGCTTTACATCTGACTTCATCCACTCATATGCTGATAACTCCACCCTTCACCTTTCCGTTCACTTCCTGCAGTTTGCATCTCAACAGTTGCTTCAGCAAACAAGGGATGAGGCTATGGCACACCAAATGTATGATACGGCTCAAGTCTCTGATTGGGGTAAACATAATCTTGTTGTTTTTAATGCATTAAACCTCAGATCTTACATCTATCAACCCGGCAAAATCTTCCACAGGAGTACCCTATAATCTTTAATAATATCCAGCTCAATCTGGCATCACCTCTAAACATACTTGGGGTTTCATCATATCAGGATTTATCTTGGAAAGAACATAATTCCTCTCTTGTAAAATCTGCTTCCAAAAGATTGGTTGTGCTAAGCCAACTCTGTGCCTTCTTTACCCCTCTGCACAGTTGTTGACTTTACAAACGGGTTTTATTCTCCCCAGTGTGGAGTACACTTCTCATGTGTGGAGAGGCTCCTCACATACAGTTGTTCTGAACAAGGTGGAGTCAAATGCTTTTCGTCTCATTAACTCTCTTCCTACTGGTCTTCTTCAACCTCTGACTCTTAGACGCACTGTTGCATCCTTATCTCTTTTCTATCACTGCATGAATGGTAACTGCACCTCTGAACTGTCTGCTTGCATCCCTCCACCACGACAGCGAACACTTAGCACCCCTCTAGCAACAAACTCTCATCCCTTTTCTGTCCCTCTCTAATGCAAGAGCTAACCACTACTCCCAGCCCTTCATTTATGCAGCAGGACAACTGTGGAACTATCTCCCTCTGTCTGTATTTTTTACTGAATATGATCTCCGGTCTTTCAAACACAGTGTATCCATGCATCTCGAAATTATTACATCTTGAACTTGGCTCTCTGTTATCTTGTTTTTGTTTTCGTCTGTAGGAAACAACTTGCAGGCACCCGACCTTCGATTCCTTCTTCCGTGCATAAAGAAAAAAAAACACACATACATACAAGTGCCTGGACAGACACTCAGAATAAATTAATAAATGGAGAAATGCATTGTGGTAAAGATGGACACCTTCATGCATTCATGCAGTGTCACAGATGGAACCAGGCAGCTCCAAAACCTTGTCATACAGATGTCCCTCATCTACTTCCCTATCTCCCAGAAGGAGAATTTTGAGATGCAGCAGGAAGGTAAGTTTAGTCTCCAGTCCACCGGGTTCACATTTCTGACGAGACGGGATTTGCAGTTACTGGTCTGTCTATCTATCTATATAGTTAGGCAACTTCCTCCAAAGAAATGGAGGTAGCCAAGACAGGACGACACACTCCCAGTTTGCTCATCCACACAAACCTTTCGCATCTTAGCCCAAAGGGGAGAAGGGACAGATCCTCACTGCACCACACTGCATGAGGGTCAACTGTGCAGTGCAATCAGCAACATCCACAGCAGGGCCCAACAGCAGAGCTTGTCTACCCCTGCCACATCGTAATGGTCCCATCCCCTTGCCCTTACCCTCAGTTACTGGTACTACAACTAATACTACCTTGATCAGCCATCTCTCACACACACACACACACACACACACACACACACACACACACACACACACACACACACACACACACACACACACACACACACACACACTTTTATAGCATGTGCTCTCCCCACACCCACCACAAATATCCTTCAAATGTGAACATAAGATAGTAAAATTCATGTGTATTAACCCCTTAACCGTGGGGTGTCAGTTTTGTGATGCTCGGGTGCAATGGATCATACCACGGGGCGTCACTTTTGTGATTCTGTGTTATTTTGAATTCGCCCAGGCTTTGAAGTGGTCGCTTGTATCATCTGTCAGTACTGCTAGTGTCTAACAACAGTCAGTGTTGCTATTGTCATCTTTACTCCCATCCATTATTGACAATTTAGCCATTTCTCCCCGTTCTTGACTCCCCTCGCTACCTCCCCTCCATTAGCCTCTCCTCCTGCCTGCCGCAGCTGCACCGCGCTAGGCAAATCTTGCCCGGATTTTTCCACTCATTTCATCCATTGGAATGACCCCAGTGCATTATTCTCATACAAAATTATATATATAAAAAAGAAAAAAAGTAACTGATAGTGCCATACACCCGGAATTAGCTAATTATCACCTGGCAACGCCCCATGTACACTCGTTCGCTAATTTTCCCTGTTTATTCCCCCTTGAAATATGCTGTATGACCTGTTCTCATAATAAAAATATATATAAAAAAGGAAGGGAGAAGCCTAAGTGATATTTACATTCACCTGGAACTACCTAATTTCCTGCCAATCATTTCACGTCATATAAATTGGTAGCTGTCACCTCGCTGACATTGTCAACCGTTCGCGGCCCCATATACGCCTCGTCATTCAGTTCAGTGTTGTCTCTTGAGATGAGAGCATGTAGCACTCATGCCCCCCCATTTCCGCCACCTCTAGAGGGGCCTGTGACCTCTACCCCTACTAAACCTCTTGTGGGAAAGGGTAAAGGACTAAGTGACTCTGCTGTGGAGAATAAACTGTCTAATATATCCATGATAATGATGGACAGTGACTACAATCTTTCTGGTGAACCGTGTGATGAGCCAGTGGAGGAAATGGTGATAAACTACGAGTGCTTCAGTGTCCCAAGTTCTTCCTGGCTTCAAGGGAAAGGGGCCCTTAGTTACCGGAAGTGGCAGTGTATAACATAGTGTAAATAAAAGGGAAATGTAAATAATTACTAATATAAGAATATGAGTACAAATACTTGGAGTAATAACAGTTTTTCAAGAATACTCCCCCAGTATCCCTGCTTGTCGTAAAAGGTGACTAAAAGGGTTGGCGGAGGGTTAGTGCCCCTCCCCGGAAAACAACTAACTAAAAAAACAAACAACAAGCCTCGGACAAGGACTGACCAAACGTTGACGACCAAGGACCGGACAAAGGACATTGCAATTGGAACGTGGAATGTATGGGGAGCGAATGATGAGGTGAAAGAGAGAGAGATTGTCCAGGTGCTTGAGGATGCGAAAGTGGATGTATGTGGAATAACTGAAACAAAATGGAGAGGAGAAAGTGTGAGAGAATGGGAGTATGGATGAGGTATATGTGCAGGAGTAGGTGAGAATGAGAGGGCAAAGGAAGGAGTTTGTATAGTTGTGAGTAAAAGATGGAAGAGGAGCATAAGACAGTATGGATCAGTTGGATCAAGGATTGTGTGGGTAAAGTTGAAAGTTGGAATACAAATGTAGGCAATTGTGTGTGTGTATGCACCAACGCAAGATCGTGCTAGAAGAGTGAGAGAAGAGTTCTGGACAAATGTAGAAGTGTGCATGGAAAAGTTTGGAAGGAATGAGAGAGTGTTTTTGATTGGTGATATGAATGGTAAAGTTAGGAATGTGAAGGTGGATGGAATAGTTGGTGAGTGGGGTGTGCCTGCTGAGATAGATGAGAATGGCAGTGCGTTAGTGGACATTTGTGCTGGGAGCGGGGTTGGTGATAGCCAATACTCTCTTCAGGCATAAAATGATCCACAGGTATACATGGCGAGTGATGAGAAGGGTGGGTGGTGAACTGAATGAAAGGAAGGCAATGATTGATTATGTGTGTGTGGATGAAAGGATGCGAAGATGTATATTGGATGCAAGAGTTTATAGAGGTTGGGGGAGTGGACTTTCTGACCACTACTTGGTGGTGGCCAGAATTAAAGTTCAAGTAAGATGAAGGAACAGAAGAAGGGAAAGACGAGAGGAAGGAGTAGTTGCAAGGAGAGTGGAAAGGTTACAAGAGGATGAGAAAAAGGCAGAGTATAAGAGAGAAGTGGAGGAACGATTGGGCAAAAATGAATTGGAGCAGATGGGGGACGTGGAAGATGTGTGTAGAATATTTACAGAAGAAATATGTGCAGCATGTGATGTGGTGTGTGGAAGGAAGAGAAGACGGAGGGGGGTGCAAGGAACAGCGTGGTGGACTGAAGAGGTGAAACAGGCTGTGGCACAAAAGAAGAAAGCATACAATGAATGGATAAGGAATAGGGGCGTGGAAGAGGTTGAGAGGCGGAAGAGAGAGTTATATGTAGAAAGAGAGAGGTGAAAAGATTAGTAAGAGAGAGCAAAAAGAGAGTGGATGAGGAATTTGGAAGGAATTTGAGTGTAAAGTGGAGGGACTGTAAGAAAATGTTCTGGAGAGAGGTGAAAAGAGTAAGACAGGGTGGAAGTGAAGATAGCGGGGGAGTGAAAGATAAAAATGGTAGATTACTAGTGGAGAAGGGAGAAAAAGTGAGCAGATGGAGAGAACACTTTAAGGAATTGTTGAACGTGGAGGATGGAAGTAATGCGAGTATAAGTGGCTGGGGAATGGCTGGGAGAAGGAGGGAGGTGAGAAGACAGGAAGAAATCAGTAGGATAGAAGTTGTGGAAGCAATGAGGAAAGTTAAATCAGGGAAAGCCCCAGGAATTGATGGAGTGTGTGGTGAAATGCTGAAGCATGGGGGAGAGATAGTAGTAGAATGGATGTGGAAGATGTGCAGATTGGCCTGGGAGGAAGGTAGAGTCCTGGAGGATTGGAATTCAGGTATAATTATTCCCTTGTACAAAGAAAAAGGGGAAAAAGAAGTGTGTGGTAATCATAGGGGCATTTGTCTTCTTAGTATAATAGGAAAAGTGTATGGTAGGATACTTATTGACAGAGTTAGAGAAAGAACAGAGGAATTAGTTGGAGAAGAACAGGGAGGCTTTAGGAAGGGAAGAGGTTGTGTAGATCAGATATTCATTCTCAGATCTTTAGTGGAAAAGTTTCTAGAGAAGGGAAAGAAGTTGTATGCGGCTTTCATGGATTTGGAGAAAGCATATGACAGGGTGGATAGACTAGGATTGTGGAAAGTGTTAAGAATATATGGAGTAGATGGGAAGTTGTTGAATGCTGTGAAGAGTATGTACGATGGTGCGAAGGCTGCAGTGCGTGTGGATGGTGAACTAAGTGAATTTTTCTCTTTGAAAGTTGGGTTGAAACAGGGATGTGTCATGTCTCCATGGTTGTTCAATCTGTACATGGATGGGGTAATAAAAGAGGTACAAGGTAGGGTAGTGGATATTGGAGTGGCCCTGGTGAGAGAGGATAGTGTTTGAAAACTCCCTGTGCTGTTGTTTGCAGATGATACTGTGTTGTTGAGTGAAGACGAAGGGGAGCTGCAAGGCTTGGTGGATGAGTCTGGGAGAGTGTGTAAGAAACGGAATCTAAAGGTGAATGTAGGGAAGAGTAAAGTGATGGTCTTTGAGAGAGAAGTCAGTGAATATACAGCGAGGTTGGATGGTGAGGAATTGGAAAATGTGAGTACGTTTAAGTACTTGGGTAGTGTGATGAGTAAGGATGGAGGTTTGGAGGGTGAAGTGCTTGAAAGGGTACAGCAGGGAAGAAAGGTTGCTGGTTCTTTGAAAGCAGTGATAAGAAACAGGGAAGTGAGCATGGAAGTGAAAAAGTTACTACATGACAGTATTGTGATACCAACTCTAACGTACGGAAGTGAAGCTTGGACGTTGTTGGAAGGACACAAGTCAAGAGTGAGAGCAGTGGAAATAAGTTATTTAAGAGGAGCCTGTGGAGTCACATGGAGAGACAGGCTGACGAATGAGGATATAAAGGAGCGTTGTGGTGTTAATGTGGATGTGATAGGAAGCGTTATGAGGAACATACTGAGGTGGTTTGGCCATGTGGAGAGGATGGAGGGTGAAAGACTGACGAAGAGAGTGTATGTGAGTGAGGTGGAGGGGGAGAGAGGGAGGGGGAGGCCGAGGATGAGATGGAGGGATGGGGTGGAGAGGTATATGAGAGATGGGGGTGTGAGCAGGGGAGTGACCTGGCGGGGGACAGGGCGACTTGGAGGCGATTTGTTTGTGGCCACCCCAAACGGGATTGAGGCGTCTGGCAATAGATAGATAGATAGAATAACAGTGAAAGCTTTGCTCTCTGCGCTAGTTTACTGAACGAGAAAGATATATATATATATATATTTATATATATATATATATATATATATATATATATATATATATATATACAAGTGTAATAAAGTAATAGGAGTATAAAGTGTGAGTGTGTTTATGAATAATAAATGACAGAATACCAGCGGGGAACGAGCGCAAGTGGGAAGCTCGTATGCGCTCGTAATTTTCATTGCTTTCATGGTGTTTTTTTTTTTTTGGTGTATGGATTCCAAACTACTTGAAAATCATAGAATAGTGTTTCTAGTAATAATATCAGGCTGTGGTAATCATATTACGGGATGTCGGGAAGTGTAAAGTGGAGACTTCGTTACCCAACATCAGAAGTCTCCACAAGTGCTACGGTAGTCAAAGAAGGCTCAACAAACATCCCAGGAGAAAGATGAATGTATGTGCCATATGCGTATTTAATTATAGTATTCTCAGACTAATAACTGATTTTTGACAAATATTTTTAAAAAGTCAGTCAGAGCACGAATATCCCCACGTGAGGTGCATCGATCGCCTCCGACATGCCCGCGCTTAAGGGGTTAATGAATGTAACTGTACATATTAAGGACCTGGTAGAGACGGGTAGTTGAAGGAGACTGTATAATCATCACCGAAAGCCATGTCATTTATCAGGGCCTGCTTCATCACCTACAATTAATTAGATGCATACTCTTGTTAGTTGAGGAAGCTCCATAGTACCTTTTCGTCTGTGATATATTAAATTTTTTTCCTGTCCTCTTCTCTGTTGCTTTAATTCTACCAATTTTGTCTTACTCTGCACAAATAACGTAGACAAGAACATTGTGTAACAAGCTTTTTTATGTTGATTTTCACACTATTTCTGATCAGTGTCAAAGCGTAGATTTCGAATATACTATTTGTTTGTGTGTAAATATACAGTTACAGGAATTATGCAACAACAAACAGTATTATTAAGAAGCGAGATTTGCCAGTTAGGTAGTCCAGAAGTATCGCAATATTTCCTCATGTTTACGGTAGTTCCGGTATCGGTACAAGTCAGTTGCCAGTTTGCCTGCTGTTTGTGAGCGTAGTTATTTCGTAAGTTATTCATTAATTTTTCTGCTCTTTTTATTTATAATGTTTTATTTTAGTGATTGTTTGTTAAATTATGTCACTTAAGGTCGTATGGTAAATGATTTATACTGATATGTAACGTAAGACAACACAGGCATGTTTGGGGCTGTTTCCGAGTTGGCAACTGTGCTCTTTCTCTGGAATACACCACATATGTAGAAGAAAAGTAGACGTTTCTCAAATAATGCAAGCTTATAAGAAATGGTTTAGAGACTGTTTTGAGTTTAGTCAGGTTTCAGATCAGTTTGTGTGAAGTGCAGTTGTTTTGGTTTAGGTTGAGTGTAGTGCAGTGTCAGTGCAGTGTCAATAAAGATTGTATACTTTCGGTACTTGTAAAAACAGTGGCAAACAGTGACGAGATATTGACGTTTGTATATCATTGGTACTTGAGAAAACAATGAAGTGTAATAACTGTGAAGTGTTGACAAGCATTAAGTGTAATACCAGTTGGTAAAGTTCGTATAGCTCCAGTGCTTGTGGAAACAGTGGAGTGAAGTTGGAAACCATTAAGTGGAATTACTTAGAAAATAAAGACTGAACTTTAACCTGCCCCGTCCTGACCGATTTTCCACCAATGACTCCCCACAATCCAGACCAATTACGGAAAAAAAAAATTATGGCTCAAACCTCCGCTTTTGGTGAGAAACGTTGAAAATTCATGGAGAAATCGCTCACCTAAGGTTTAAAACACTCGATACAGATAGCAGTACTCCTTACCTTACTGGGTTTTCTATCAGGCTAGCTCCGAAGAAAACGAGTTCTATGGGATAGTAACTATTCCACACCACTCATTAACTGTATTTATTTATTTTGTACGAATTTATATGTAGTACAAGAGTATATTGGTTTTCAAACAGTAATATAGGCAATATTAGCATTGTTTCACTCACTAACACATCAACATACCTGACCCAGCTTTTTTGGTAGACATTACTCTGAATCATCATTTCTGACTGTTTCTTCCTCTAAAGCTATATCAAACTTGTCACTCCACATTGTCATCGATTGGGAATCACTCTGGCCCTGAATGCCTTTATTGGCCATAGCGGGTGGAGGGTGAAAAACTGTTTTTCGATTTTCAAAAGGCCAGGGTGGGGAAAAGTTGTGGGTTCATAATACAAATACCATGTGTTAAAATTATTTTCCTCTAAGATAATATTTGGACTATGCACACTGAGCTTTAAAAGTTCTTCCCTATAGACACTAATTATGACGCGATTTCTTCAAAATGTGCTGGAGTATCTGTTGTCAACAACTATTGTGTAAAAATAAGATATTTTAACAACTAAATGTGTAATAGAAATAATAGGAATGAGAAGAAGGTATTTGTTATCTTCTGTCTCTTCATACCAAAATGCTTTCTAAGACATACAGTATATGCAGCCTCTTAGCTAATTTGAATGATATTTCTGTACACTTTTCATATTATCCAAATCACCCAGAACTTCACACACGAGGAGGTGGCTGCATTTCAAGTTCCACCCATGCCCACCCAACCACTCTACCTTCCGGGCACACTTCTTTTATCTTACTTTGAACTTATTTATATTGTATTCATGTTTAGTGTTGTACTTAGGAATAACCGACCGAGATTTCAACCGAGATCTAATGAATCCGTCTCTCTGGTTGCCACTGCAGGAGACAGCTTGACATGCTTCTGTGTAACAAGACGCTACTGTTCTTTCCACTGCCTGAGTATGTGCAAAATATCAGATTGCGTTGGATGACTGGATCAATTATTTCCTTAAGGCTTGAGGGCAGATATCGAGATGATGGATCCACTTCCTCCACAAGTGTCATGGGCCCTTCTGTGCATGGGAAGGGACTTGAGCTTGATATAACCTAATATGGTTTATATTGAGGCACTTACAGCAGTACTAGGTTCTATATTTTCAGACTTCTGTTTCTTGGATTGTGGAGACCATTCACTGTGTCAGTTACTATCAGTACTTTCATTGTTTTCCTCTGCATCATCAGCCACAATATGCATAACACTTTAATCACATGTATGTTAGTTTACAAAATATTTTTCCTTGCGCTCTTTCTCATGCCTCCCATTCTCATCCACTTTTTGTTTCCCATCTTATTGGTTGCCTTCTTGTCAATTCCACCTGTGATCATCATTTTTCTCTCATTTCTTTGATCAGTTAGGAAGTTTCTTTCAGCCTTTTGGGCACTTGGCATTGCTTTCCTCACATGAACACTCTAAGAAGGTACGGCATTTGCATGCAGCAATATCAAAAAGCTCAGGCTTTATGTGTGGGTTTTCAGAAAAACTTCCACTCGTGTTTTGTAAGAAGGACTGTTTTTTTCTATTCACTGGTAGTTTCAATAGTTTCTTATATTTTTCATTACACTTTTTGATTAATTCCAACAACTCTTTGATGTGACAAATGTGGGATTGAAGCCTTATCCCAAAGGTTTTCAACTTTGAATGCAACTAAATCAGCAATAGCATTAACCCGCATATCCCGACGTTTTCTGGTCAGTTGAGTACGCCCCAGTCCCGACATTTTTTGGACTTTTTTTTTTTTTGGCTCAAGCATCTGCTTTTGGTGAGAAACATCAAAAATTATTAGAGAAATCGTTCACCTGAGTGTTTAAAATACTCAGTCCAGGTAGGAGTACCTCCTTACCTTACAGGGTTTTCTATCAGGCTGGCTGCAAAGAAAACGAGTTCTATAGGGAGGATAACTATTCTGCACTGACTCATTAATGGTATTTATTTATTTATTTGGATACGAACTTATATGTAGTACGGAGAGTATATTAGTTTTCAAACAGTAATATAGGCATTATAAGCATTGTTTCACTCACTAACTCATCACAATTCCTGACTCTTTTTTGTACATTCACGTGGATCATCATTTCTGGCTGTTTCTTCCTCTAATGTTGTCCTCCACATTTGTCATCGATTGGGGAATCACTCTGGCCCTGAATTTCGTACCAGTGGCATGAGCAGCAGCATGAGCTTACCAGGTCACTGATAACAGGTGAATTGCTGAGAAAAAGGTCATGCAGGGGGGGGAGGAGGTCATGCTGGGTAAGTGGGATTGTCCCTGCCTGGCATCTTGTAGAGGAAAGGTGTCCCGTGTATACGTGCCAAAAATCACTTGTGAAAATTGAAAATTGTGCAAATTAGGGACCATTGCAATGTTGCCGTGTTAATTTACGTCTCCCAGGATATGAGTGCACATCATGTGAGGACGGTGAATTCACGTCTTCTGGACGGGGCGGGTTAAGCAAAGGATTTTGATCACTCATTACATCTCATTTCATTATTCACATGAAGGCATTATTTCAGTACATCAATAGTTGTAGGTAACTGAGTTTCTTTTAATATAGCTGAAGTTCCTAGGATGAGAGCACCAATGACTAGTTCGAGTTTTAAATGCCATAATGGGACAAGGTACCTGTTCTAGTTCTGTCTGAAGGAGAAATATGTTTACTACTCCACCCATATTGCACAAAATCTAGTTTACATTAAGTGAAGAGACAGTAGAATAACAAATGCCTTTATTCTCAGTTCAGCATCTCACACCATAATGGCAGACAAGGATCACCACGCGCCCTGCAGTTGCAGATTTTATTCCTTGTACAAAAATATCGAAAATGCAAAATACTCTGAAGAAATCCATAACACCACCGGTCACACCAGTGCGATGATATCTCTCATCATCTAACCTATCATTTTGATGGATCCCGTACCAGTATGAATCAATCTTTCCAAGACCTATATCCTAACAACGTGCTTGGACAGACTGTCCTACTTCATCCACTAAGCTACCTGGCATGGACCATTGATCTTGGTCCAGGAGACCATGATAGTCTCCTGCTAATGAAATGCTTTAAGAGCACTCAGGTGTTACTCATCAGCAGAGTGTTGTTAGTAACCTTAAAATTACCAGTTGATAACCCGGTGCTTTAGAATGCAACCTAACCAAGTACCCAGACCAGATCTTGCATTACACACACACACACACACACACACACACACACAGTGAGAGAGAGAGAGAGAGAGAGAGAGAGAGAGAGAGAATGCTCTCATAAAAACTAGTGAAATACAGTTGGTGGCGAGCATCATCCACTCACTTGATATAATGATGCCTACTTATTCTTTCAATTTTTGCACATCATATTTCTGTGTTCTCCCTCACTGAAGATTTTCTTCCATCTTTCCTGACACTTTTTGTTATTTCCTTTTCAAGATGGCTTAACAATGAGTGACAAGCCAGATGGTTTCCCACCAAGCCAGGAAACCATTTACAACAACGAGTGGTAACAATATAATCAACCATACATGTTCCCTACGTGTCAGGAAGTGAGTTGGTGGATGGTTTGATGCCATTCTCCAAAAAACAACTAACTCAAAGTCATACGGCCACCCCTTACAGTATTATGGCGTCTGGCTATAGAGCAGATAGAATGTAACCTTACACCCAAAGTGGTCAAAAAGTATTCTTATCTATCAGGATCTCTATCGACCTGAGTGTGTCTATACCTCTCTCTCTCTCTCCCTCTCTCTCTCTCCTTCTCTCTCTCTCTCTCTCCATCTCTCTCTCTCTCTATCTATCTCTCTGTATATATATATATATATATATATATATATATATATATATATATATATATATATATATAGTATATATATATATATATATATATATATATATCTATATATATTGCCAGACACCTTAATCCATTATACAGGGTTGACATGAAACAAATCCTTATCAAGTCACCCTGTTTCCCCCGCCATTTCACTGCCATGCTCTCAGTTCACACCCCCCTCTCTTATATACCCTCTGCACTCCATCCCTCCATCTCTCATCCTTGGCCTTCCCCTCCCTCTCTCCCCCTCCATAATATTGCATACACTCTCCTCGATAGTCTATAACTCTCCATCCCTCTCCACATGGCCAAACCACCTCCAGTGTGACTATCTCCTAATACTTCCTATCCCATCCACTTAAACACCACAACGCCACATTCACAACCTCATTTGTCAATCTCTCTCAATGTGACTCCACATGCTCCTCTCAAATAACTCATTTCCACTGCTTTCAGCTCTTGACATTTTTGTGTATCCAAGCAAAGTCCAAGCTTCACTTCCATACATCAGAGTCGGCATCACAATACTGTCATGCTAATAACGTTTTCCCTTTGTGCTCACTTCCCTATTTCTTATCCCTTCCTTCAATGAACCAGCAACATTTCTTCCTTGTTGGCCACAGTTTCTTCCACTTCTCCCTCCAGCTTCCATCCATACTCATCACACTACCTAAGTACCGAAACGTGCTCACATTTTCTTTCTCCTTACCATCCAACCTCACTGTACATTCACTGACTTCACTTCTCTCGAGTGCCATAACTTTACTCTTCCTTACATGCACCTTTAAATTCCGTTTCTTACACACTCCTCCCAAACTCATCCACCAAGACTTGCAGCTCCCCTTCGTCTTCACTTAACAACACAGGATCATCTGCAAAGTAACAGTACAGGAAGTTTCCAAACACTGCCCTCTCTCATTAGGGCCACTCCAACATCCACTGCCCTACCTTGTATCTCTTCCATAACCATACATCCATATACAGATTGAACAACCATGGAGACATGACACATCCCTGTTTCAACCCAACCTTCAAATAGAAAAACTCACTCCTGTTTACTATCCACACGCACTGCAGCCTTAGCACCCTCATACATACTCTTCGAAGCATTCAGCAACTTCCCATCAACTCCTGTGGATCATTTTATGCCTGAAGAGGGTATTGGCTATCAACAACCCCCTCCCGAGCACAAATGTCCACTAAAGCACTGCCATTCTCCATCTATCTGTCAGCAGGTACACCCACTCTCACCAACTATTATTCCATCCACCTTCACATTCTCTACTTTTACTCACTCATATCACCAATCAAAAACACTCTCTCATTTCTTTCAAAACTTTTCCATGCACACTTCTACATTTGTCCACAACTCTTCTCTCACTCTGCTTGCACGATCTTGCGTTGGTGCATACACACACACACACATCTGCCCACATTTGTAGTCCAACTTTCCAGTTTTACCCACACAATCCTTGAGCCTACTTTGATCCATACTCTCTTATATTCTTCCTTCCATCTTTTACTCACAACTATACACACTCCTTCTTTTTGCCCTCTCATTCTCACCTACTCCTGCACATATACCCCATCCATACTCCCATTCTCTCACACTCTCACCTACTCATTTAATTTCAGTTAATCCACATACATCCACTTTCGCACCTCAAGCACCTGGACAATCTCTCTCTCTCTCACCTCATCATTTGCACCCTTTACATTTCCAGGTCGCCATTCGTATTATGTCCTTTGTACGGTCCTTAAAGTCGTCATCTTTTGGTAAGTCGTGGTCCGAGGCTTCTTGTTCTCATTTAGTTAGTTGTTTCCTTTCCAGGGGGAGTGGCACTAACCCTCCGCCAACCACACTTGCTGTCACGTAGGGAACACGAGTTGGTTGGTTATAAGGTTACCACCCAGCGTTGTAAATGATTTCCTGGTTTACAGGAAATCTGTTTATTTGGCTTGCCACTCGATGTAGAGCTTCACCCTATAAACAGGGTGCCACTACACTAAGTGGGTGGATGATGGGCGTTCCTCCTCCTACCACATACTAGGAACATAGCATTTGCCTAAAAATGCTGTGATGATGTTAACATCAAGTCCAGTTTGCCCCTTCAAGTATGACTGTAGGTACTTCAAACTGCACCACTGCCACCATTAAGAGCAAGATGTCTCAAAAAGTGCTGATTCCAGGCAAAAAGTGTGCTGAGTGGGACCCATGAGGATAAAAGTATCTCCCCCAGCAAACATAGAACTACAAGCTGTATGATGGTTGTACTCTCTCTGAAGTATTTGTTATAGGTAACGACAACCCATGTAATTCAGCTGTGATTGATTCATAATGTAACTACGGTCACCAATAACCCTTTCACTTGGTATGGGGCATCTCTAGTGTATTTTCTATTGCTAACATCAAGCGTTCATTTAGCGGAGTCCTAGCAGCCTTTCTTGGAAGGAACGTCTTTAGTATTTTTCCCAGCTGACAGTAAAAATTTTCTTCGGCGAATGAGATACTCATAAGAGTCTGAATGTTAGATCAGAAGCATCTCATTAGACCAAAAGCCTTAGACGCTCCCCTCCACCACTATGGAAAAGTCAATCTTCTATGCATATATATATATATATATATATATATATATATATATATATATATATATATATATATATATATTGTACTGAAAAGCAAATGTAATCACCATGAAAGGAACACCACGGGCGCTTAGCACAGCGCCGCTTTTCTGAATGACTGAGTGACTCGCTTCATACGAATGAATTTTACACTGCCTCACTGTTATTCCCACAAAAGTATCTGGAAGCTCATTAGGTAGCAACCTGTAGCAAATGGAGAGCGAGAGGTTGTTTACCAGCCGCGATAGCGAAGCTGGTACCGATGTATTGTCTTCAATATGTGTGTGTGTGTGTGTGTGTGTATGTAGCGTGGTGTGTGTGTGTGTGTGTGCGATAACTTCGCAACCGCTCAAGATGTCATCATAAAGTTTTATAGTTATGTAGTAAAAAAAAAATGATCACGAGTTCCGTATTATTGGTGAAAGTAGGTCGAAGGTCCGTGTGTCTGTTACCACGAGTAACTTCGAAACCTGCTCAAGATATCATCGCAAAATTTTACAGGTGTATAGTTTGGATGAAAATTTCCTACCGGAGTATCGTTTTCAGTTTGCCTGTTTGTATGTGTGTCTGTGTGTTTTGTTAGCACGATAACCTCGCAACCCCTCAAAATATCATCACAACAATTTACAGGGGTGTAGTAGAGATGAAAATCTCCTACAAGTTCAAAATTGGTGAAAGTAAGTCAAGGTTTGTCGTGTCTGTTACCACGATTAAACTCTGCAAAGCCTGGCTCAGGAAATCATCACACAATTTAACAGTGTGTAATAGGGGCTGAAAATCTCCTACTAGTTCGAAATTGGTGAAAGTAGGTGAAGGTCATATTCCAAGATGCGCGAGATATATATCGGCTCGCGGCTGGTGTGATTCCTTCCCCCCCCCCCGAGGCAGTAACTGTTAGGAGACCAGAAGCAAGGTGGTGAAAATGTGAAATGAAGTAATGTTATGGTATGTTATGGAAGGGGAACTATCACTACAGAGTATTATCATAAAACAGTTCCTTTGTACTGTATTCCCTTTTGCACTTACCATCACTTCACAACATAAGACGCGAGACAAAACATAAATATATATACTACAGGCTTACCATCTGAAAATGAAGCATATAACTTCAGTTTCTTCCACGCTCTGTAGTCTTGAGTTTACTGCAGTGAGGAACCATTCAAAATACCCCCTTCACTCAGTCAACAAAACTGTTCACTTAGCAATGTCTCAAAGCTCTCAGAGCAGATTAGTCACCCGTCATAAGATGGACCATCAGTGCATAACACACACTACATTGCTCCACACCCTCTGCCTTACCACCAGCCATACTGCTCTATAACTACCACTTTCCACACACCACACTGCTTCACAACCACCCAGTCATCACACGGTATCGGTGCCCGTAGAATGAAAGATATAATTGTTGCAAAGTATTTTCAGATCCTCTAAATAACTTTATTGTGTAATCTGTAGATAAGTGGCATAACCAAGTTGAAACTCTTCGACAGACAAACCAACAGCGTAAAATTCGCCATTACCAAAAAGAAGTACAATACACATCACTCAGTTTTGGGAAGTACATGGTTATAAGCAAAATCTTCATCCTTGACAATTATATTAATTGACTGTTAAGATAGATGTTTTTTATACCACCTGCGAGTTTTCATCTTCATTATATTCTCTATTTTTGTACATGACATAAAGACGTCGAAGTAACCACAAAATAAAACTGCTGTCACCAATTTTAATAACTTATTGGCTTAATCAAGGCCATGAAACTTCATTAGCCCTACTCCCAAAACCAAGCTGAACATATTCCAAACTAAAATGATAAACCAGCTTGTGTGAAGAACATCTCAAAAATAATAACTGAAATCTCATTCCGTATTCCTACCGCCATGAACGCTCTTCTCGCACCTGGCTCTATTCGCTTTGATATACCGTGTACTTTGGATTTCACGACATCTTTTATTTATATATTGTCAATACTTATAATTTGAGCACCGGCAGTTATCTAAGTCAGAGGTTCCCAAACTTTATCATACCAAGGACACCCAAAACACAGATGAGCCCCAGCCGAGGACCCCCAACTAAACTAAACCCCATCATTACCGTACCTTGTACAGTGTACATGTAATATTTACTTATTCTTACATAAAGTTAGTATTAATATATAAACCCATTTTTTCTCTTTTCAGTATTTTTCATTGTTTTAAATTCAAAACAATGTAAATTATGTATAAACTTTACCACAATAGACAAATAAATATTGTGTCACCACCAGTAACCAAAATAAACAAATTTACCCTCATTAAAAAAAAAAAAAGTGCATAACTAAACACAAATCAGACTATCAGGCATATCTTGTAAAGTGGGATGGATGGGCTTGGTGGCTCTTGCACAGATTATCGGTACAGGGCTTGATATTAGTGAGTGCCAGACGCATGTCGTTGTCTACCTGTAGGCATGCTCTGTGAGTGGTTTTTGAGTACTCTGAGTGTAGAAAATCCTGTCTCACACAAGTAGGATTGTGGCAAATGCCAAAGGCATTTCGGAGCCTTCTCAGCCAGGGCAGGATATTCAGCTTTTGAGTAGATCCAGAACTCTGGACAGTGGAAGGGCAGAGAAACTTTATTTTCATACCCCCATCATTTTGACATTTCAATGAGTTCCTCTTGCGACTTCAGATCCAAGATGCGCACCTGGGCCCCGGCTGCAAAACGGCCTCTAATCTAGATCAGGTGGGAGTTTTCAATCTCAGGGAAATAGTCCCTGATGTATGCTTGCAGATGCGTTAGATGGGAAATAAAGTAAGGGGAAGTTGATGCTGTTTGCACTGGACGTTATAAATTCCTGGTGATAAAGTTGTATAATACTAGTTGTATAATAGTGGTGACTGTGTGGTGAATGAAAACAACTGTCTCTTGAATACTGGAGGGTGGGGCTGGTGTAGGAAAGAAGGGGAACAGTAAAAAATCACGAATGTGGTGATGGCATCACCAAAAGCTGACATATCATGCGAGAGGAAAAATAGGAGAAAGAGAGGCAATATCTCCACGTTTTATAGTGGAATAGCTAGTAAGATTTAAGTACAATATGTGGTGGGTGGGCATATGGATACCAGAGTATCGATACCGCCGATACCTGGGATGAGAGAGAGTCGGTGATACAAAAAAATTATTTGCTTTTATTTTTCATTTATTTATTTATTTTCTTAGGAAAGCTAAAAAAATACTAATTTCTTTTCATCCGTGTCGCGGCCCCCCTGGGGCCCCCTTCTGGGACCCCCAGGGTCACATGGACCCCCACTTTGGGAACCTCTGATCTAAGTGTTATCAGGCATTAAATGGTAAAAATGTTAAGTGCATTTATGCACCTTGCCAAAGCAGATCTTATCAACCTACTTATGTAACACGTTTTCTATAATTATATATATATATATATATATATATATATATATATATATATATATATATATATATATATATATATGTATGTATATATACTCCTATGCAGAAGGCTGATTAGGTAGGTTTTTCTCTCAAGACTAACAGTCTCCCACTTGCCTAAAGAAACCCGTACTGTCAACACTAAAATAGGACTATCTCAGTTAACCCTGGTGAGCTGGTGGCTAGCGTAGATGAAGTTATGATGCAGCCAGATGGATCTTCCGTGCGATCCCAACCCCAGAGGGAAATGTAATAAACAATGTAACCACAAAGAGGATCCTTATTGTGTCCAGACTTTTTGTAAATATTCAACTATGCCATCTTCAAAGAATCTAAAAAAGACACCAAATGACCTGGTAGGTGGTCAAGTCTGAAAAAGAACCCCTGAATATGTTATCGTACAGAGGGAGTAAAAAGTGAGAATCAAAACATTAGGCTCAACAGAAACACTGCAGGAATACGAGTAATTCACACAAAAACACACACACACACACACACACACACACACACACTCTGCTGGTGCAGGTGAGGTAACGCTTTCACTTGCCAACTGGTGGACGCAGAGTTCGCGCCTCGCTTCAGGTTGGCGAAAAAGTTTTACTGACGAAGTGGGTGGTTACTGTCCCCCTTGAGCAAGAGGACGGGTGTGTGCGTGTGTGAAAGGAATCACAGCCTTGCCCTTAGATCGGACTATATGAGCTCTCAGCTCCCTTCCAGGAGGGTAAAAGCTGATGACCACGACCATCAAGTGATCCTGACTGACCCGGTGAATTACACACACACACACACACACACACACACACACGAGGGAGTCATCGGAGGGAGACGTCCGTCATCGGCTCTCCTCGTACCAGGACCAACCACGGCCAGTGGCATTACCTAAATTAGTATCTTTGGAATGAGTCAAGCTTCTGTACCAGGTTAGACTATATGATTTTTCATTCATTAAAAAGGAAAAGAAATAATAAGTTTAAATAAAACTGGTTCAAATAGAACAAAGAACCACGATGCGCTGAGTCAGGCTGGGCTTGTTTAGACTACAGCAACACAGGGAAAGTGTACACATACTCTGTAAGTACATACTCTGTTCATTTAGTATTACAAAATGGATACATACTCTCCAGTAAAACAAATTTGGAAAAGAAAAGGGATAAAAGTAAAAAGCAAATTGATAGAGATTTCTACCAAGAACTGGTTGAAGTGGAGACTCACAATAGATGACTGGTTGAACGTGTACACAAACTAGAAATGGATTTCAAAAGTGAAATTGATGAAAATGAAGAAGCAAATGCACTTGCAAAAAGGAAAGAGATAGAAAAACCTAGGAAGGGAGGCCAATAAGAAAGACACAACCATCAGTGAACTAACAGTGGAATTGAGTACGCTTAGAAAGAAAGTGAGTGAAAATGGCTTAGAGTACAGTAGTCAATCACGAGAATGGTATGGAAGAGTTCAAAAAAATAACACAGAGACAATTAGGCAAGCAAGCACTCTTATGGACCAGAGCAGTGATATTGAGGAGAAGATAACACAGGTGAATGAAGCTGTGCAAAGGCTACAAAAAATGATGTAGAAACCACGTATGCTGAAATGGTGAAAGTAAAGAAAGACTTAGGAAACAAAGGTGGAGGAAAAAAAGCATTAAAAAAGGGGAAGTGAAAAGAATAATCCAAAAACAATCCAAAGAGTTAGTCAGAGATTCAGTAGAGATAAAATAAATCAATAGTAATCACTGGTATAGAAGAGGAAGGAAAGAGATTAAAAAAACAAGATCACTAGAGACAAAAAAGGAGATGGCAATAAATGTAATGAGGCTTCACTGAAAGAAGTATCAGAGGAAATTCATGTAGGTAAAGACATAGAGGAACACAAAAGGTTAGGGAAATACGAGAAAAGCAAGACACAGACCTCTAAAGGTGACTTTCCAGAGTGTAAACACTGTGGAAGAGATACTAAAAATGCCAAAGAATCTTATGGAAAAAGAAGAGTTCAAAAATGTATGTGGATAAAAAGATGCCTAAAACAAGAGGAACTGGAATTACTGAAAGAGAAAAGGAGGAAGCAAAAACAAAAAATGAGGGATGATCGGAAGAGGAGAAGAAGAAATTTTTTTACAAAGTAATAGGATTTGCAGGTACAGAGAAAGTGGTACACAAACAGGATGGAAGAAAAAGGAGGAAAGTACTAGAACCATGTCATGACAAGTATATAAAACAAGATGATAAAGTTGAAGTACCCAAATGTGGATGGAATGGTATCTAAATTACTAGAGATGAATGATTATGTCAGAGAAAATGAAACCCACAATAATAGTGCTGCCTAACTGAGACAAAATTAACACCAAGGGGATATCCAATGACATTACTAAACTTAGAGGAATACAATATATGGAGAAGAGACAGAAATTTAAAAAAAGGAGGAGGAATTATAATATTAACTAAGAAAAAATCTAAAAGTCAAGGAAATAAACCTAGATATACCATCACAAGTAGAACTGACGTTGCAGTAGAGATCGACACATCTGAAGGTGCAAAGTAATTGTAGCCAATTTTGTACATGCCACCCAGATCAAACACATATGGGAAAGAGACGTAGAATATGAGGACCTGGCAGAGAGTACAATTCAGAAAGTATAAGATCATTGCTACATAAAATGGAAGAGAAATCGGAAAGAATTTTACTGAACTGGGGACTTGGGCAATAGAAATATAAAATTGGAATACTCTAGATATAAATAGCCAAGAAAGCTGTTGGGACCAAAAGCTCCTGGATCTCGTACAAGAGATTTTCTTAACGCAACTTGTGAGGGAAACCACCAGAAAAAGAGGACTTGATGTACCTTCAGTGCTAGATCTAATATTTACTAGGCAAAGAAAAATGACACTGACAGTTTAATATATCACCCTCCACTCGGCAAAAGCAATTCAATGCAGTACTAAATTATAACTTCAGGATAGCATATGACATAGTAAACAGCAATGACAGTTACAAAAAGAGCCTAAACTATAAAAAGGGAAATTATCAAGACCTAAAGAAGTATTTCTTAGAAGTTGATTGGGAAAATGAGCTTAGAGGACAAGATTTAAATGCTGTATATAAAAAATTTTGTGAATTTTATGAAATAGGAGTCCAGAAGTACATCCCACAGCACAAAGAAGCAGAAGAGAAAATACAGAAATGGTTCAATACAGAATGTAAAAAATCAAAAGAAAGAAGAGATTTGTTGTGGAATAGATACAGAAGACACAATAGTGAAAAGGCATATAATAATTACAAACAGCCAAGAAACGACTATACAAGAATAAGGAGGGAAGCCCAAAAACAGTTTGAGGAGGATATAATAAATAAAAGTAATGATCAACCAAAGCTGTTTTACAGCTATATCAGAAGCAAAACCAAAGTAAAAGATATAATACAATCCATTACAGACGAGGGAATCACTTATACACAAGAGAAAGATATTTGTGAAGCACTAAATAAGAATTTCCAATTAGTTTTTACAGAAGAAAAAAATTTTAAGAGGGACTATGTGGCACACGCATGTCCACACATACTACCAGATATACAAATAGCAGAAAAAGTAATACAGGAGGAGTTAAGTAGATTAGACAGAGGAAAAGCAAGTGGTCCTGATGAAATTTCATGTTGGGTATTACGAGAATGTGGAAAGGAGTTAAGTAAACCATTATTTTTAATTTTCAAGAAATCCTTGAGTCAAGGGAAACTACCTGATATTTGGAAAAAAGCAAATATAGTCCCCTTATTCAAGAAAGGAAATAGACAAAATCCTCTCAACTACCGATCAGTATCACTGACCAGTGTTGTAAGCAAGGTATTAGAAAAATTTATAAGAAAAGCTTGGGTAAATCATCTAGAAGAACACAGTATGATAACAGAAAGACAGTTTGGCTTCAGAAAAGGAAAATCATGTGTTACTAATCTGTTGAGCTACTATGACAGAGTGACAAACACAATACAGGAAAGGGAAGGATGGGTGGACAGTATCTATTTAGATTTCAAGAAAGCTTTTGACACAGTACCACACCAAAGACTTTTATGGAAACTGTACCATCAAGGAGGAATTCGAGGCAAACTGTTTTGTTGGATGCAAGACTTTCTCATAAAAAGAGAAATGAGGACAGTATTAAGAGGAAACTACTCATAATGGAAAGAAGTGACTAGTGGAGTACCACAGGGTTCGGTGCTGGCACCAATCATGTTTTTAGTGTATATAAATGATATAAACAGTAACACTGGAAATGAGAGCTATCTGAATATGTTTGCAGATGATGCAAAAATACAAAGGAGAATTACTAGCACAGACTCTTGTAGGGAGCTACAAGAAGAATTAAATAAACTTCATGAATGGAGTAGTACATGGCAAATGGAATTCAATGTGGACAAGTGTCATGTAATCAAGTTTGGTAAAAGTGGAAAAAGACCTGATTGGGATTATAAGTTAGGAAATAAAACCCTATACACATCAGAAAGAGAGAAAGACCTAGGCGTGATTATCAATAACAGACTATCTCCGGCTGACCACATCAGCGAGAAGGTACGGAACATGTATACACTGCTTGCAAATATGAGAATAGCATTCACATACATAAATGAAGACATGCTAAGAAGGATAATAACATCATTCATTAGACCAACCCTGGAATATGCATCAGTAGTCTGGAGTCCTCATCTCAAAAAAGCATATAGACAAGATTGAAAAAGTTCAAAGGGCCGCTACAAGATGGATACCAAGCTTAAGGGATCTAAGCTACGAAGAACGACTAAATAAACTGAATCTACCAACACTACAGGAGAGAAGGAAAAGAGGTGACATGATAATGCTATATAAGTGCATATCAGGAAAGGAGAAAATAGACATAAATGATTACTTAACATATGGAGAAGCATCAGCAAAAGGACACTGCAAAAAACTGCATAAGAAGAGAGGTGATAAAGACGTAAGGAAATTCAGTTTCCCATCCAGAGCAATTGATCAATGGAATGCACTACCGAATGAAATAGTGTGTGCCAAAACAATTCACAAATTTAAGGATATGTACGATAAATATGGTTTAAGACACGGGACAGTACGAGCTTGACTCATTCCTGTAAAGATACAATTAGGTAAGGTAGGTAAGACCACACACACGGTGATTCATTAAAGCAGTGGTTTCCAACCTTTTCTAATTCTCGCCCCCCCTCACTGAATAACATGTTCCCTGCGCCCCCCTTCCTCAAATACTGTATTTTACTGGCATAGTTGGCACGTGTCAATAAATATCATAGATTCTTAATCTTTGAAATTGTTTATATATTCAGATAACTAGATTCCTTATTCATATCTGAAATACTTTCTCAGTATTTAGAAATTACTGAATTCCATCATAATTCATAGTTTTCAAATGTAACTACCCTCTTCATCAAGCCTTCGCGCCTCCCCAGGCAGCCATTCGTGCCCCCCTAGGGGGTCGCGCCCCACAGGTTGGAAACCATTGCAGTAAAGAGTATATTATGTCGTGTAATTCTAACGACAGAGCATCTACGATATAATTTTTGATTGTACATAAATGCTAAACCTCAGTTCATGTAAGATGTTGTGTTAAGCATGTTTAACCAGATGTGCAGTTCCTTTTTTTTTTTTTTTTTTTTTAACGGGTCTGTTATTATACAGTGCACCGTGATACAGATGGCTCACATAATTGCAACAAAACAGGGACTGTAAACAACCAAAAGAGGTAAAGGAAGATATAGGGGAGAGTGGAGGTAGAGGGGAGTTTATAAACTGGCTGGTGTGTGCACAGAACCACCTGATAGTTGCCTCATTCTGGGGCTGACTCATCTCACCACCCACAGCGTGGGAGAATATGTCATAATACAATTGTCAGTTATTTGATTCGTACTTTTCTACGGCATAATAATATTTAAATTACCTAGTGTTTACACGCTAAGTCAATCACCACTGAAACCATTAGGTAATGTGTTATTTCATAAACTTGTATTTCCACATCGTTAATGTACCATAACTAGGATATTATGATTTTACTAAAGTCCACTTATTCCATTGATTTTGTACAAGCTGAATTATGTTACCAGTTTTTAATAAAAAGGTCATTGTTGTACTAATTTACAACAACAACAACAACAACAAATACATATTAACCGCAAATTTTGATATACTGTGGACGAGTGCTAAGATCCATATTACCATATCTGTGTAAGACTAGTAAGACATGAAAGAAAAGTCGAGAGTAATAGCATGGAAAGGAGGATTATTGAGGAAAAAGAATGGGTTTCGCGAATTTAGTTAAGATGAGAAATAATGTCATTTGAGAAAGATGTCGAGTAACCTCTGTTGACAGAGGATATGGAATAATGTAGACAGTTGTATCTAGAAAATGGCCATAGGTGGGGAAGTGAAAATAGTTCATGTAAGTTAATCTAAAGATAAAAAGGAGACATGATATGCCCAAAATAAGTGATGCAGTAAATGAATCCATAAGATGATGAGATACGGAACTGCATGAGGCCAGGGAATTGGCAGGGATCGAGTTGTCTGGATGAATAATGCAGGATACAGAGAAGCACATGAAAATGGTTTGATTTTTTTTAAATTTTCTCTATGAAAAGTTTTATCTGAACCACAACGCTAAACAAAAATACCATAAAAAATACACGTGGTTGGATATGTGAGGTAGGTCTAGGATTCCGTGGACTTGATTGGTGTGTGAATGACTGTCTTGCCTATGTCAATGGACATGGCAGTGGTAAATCTCCCTGTTTCCTGCTTCTCTGTCCTTGTTTTCTGGACCCTACCTCATCCTATTATTAGGTAAGAGAAAAGCATGATAATGGTTTATATAATATAATGTCCTCTTCTTCTGTAGTAGGTTGAGGCACCCACCATCCACTCACCTGATGCAGTGCTGCCTTCATGTGACTCTAAGTTAAGTGACAAACCAAATGGTTGTCTGTTGCCTATGAAAACATTTACTACACTAGATGATAACCATATAACCAAACAGACACACGTAGGTCATATGGATTAAGATACTTCAACCGGAATTGGGGTTTATTGTTCACATACTTCCCACTTATGGATGGCCACTGGTCACTCTTGCTTTCAGTATCGTGATTAAGAATCCTAGTCTCAGGTCCCTAAGCTCTGAAGGAGCAATAAAGGCATGGGTGATGGGTGGATGGGTGGACATCCAATCTGCATAATTATCGTATCACAATTTTATTCATACCCTCTTAACAAGTGGAAACAGACTTTCTTAAACTAGAGTTTGAGTATAGGATACAGCTACTTACTGAACATCTAGAAAACATAATTGTAACTCTTTGTGCCGTACTGCAGGGGCAAAATGTGTCTGCCAGATGCAGTAGCAGCTCTTTGTGAGTCATGGTTTTATATCTCTGTGACTTCACTGTACTTCAGTGGGGGACAGCTGTAAATCAAACAGTGGTTAAGAAGTGGGTCGACTTGAACAAGAAGTACTGACGTACCTCCATGCTGCATGCCACAATCAGTAAGAGCAGATTGGATTAAATCAAGGGAATATGAATGGGGTTTGCTCAGGACCGGTTAAATATATATATATATATATATATATATATATATATATATATATATATATGATAATAATAATAACTAGTCTCGTGCATTTTGTGAACACGTGACGAGCGAGCTAGCGCCGTGATATCAAAATTTCTCTCTGATGTATAAAGACTTCGTTAATGATGAGATGCTTAAAGCCAGAAACAAGGTGTTTTCCGTAGGGGATGTAAAAAGACTTCGTTAATGATAAGTAAAGCCAGAAACAAGGTGTTTTCCCTAGGTGATTTCACCATCAAAACATAGCAAAAACGTTAACGTAAAATTATAGGTGAAATCTCTGATATTTCATTGGTAGAGATGATTCCAAAAAACAGAGTGTTACAACAGGAAACCTTTTTAAATTTAATTGTGAATTGAGGCATTCACCAATTACAGCCGAACACTCCCTTACAGAACTTGAGATTGCATGGGGTTCCTATGCATTTATGGGTCAGTTTTTAGTTGATAACAGAATTCATTGATGTAATGTATCACATGCAGAAAGAATTTCAGCTCTGCTTCAAATACGAGGAAAGTTACTAGCTTCTGCATAGCATGACAGTCGGTTTGGGCCAGGTTGAGCTAGGTCGGTCATTTCCTAACATAATTGAGAAAAACTGAGACAATCATCATCATCATCATCATAAAAACAATAATAAGCCGGCAGATGATGAAGGCTAGCTCTAAGCGGACCAAGCTTTACTCATTAATGTCTAAACACCGGGCTTTTTTCTTAACACAGTTAAAATTTCCCGGGAAAAAACTTGTTTTAAAACTTAATGTCACGGAAAATGTAGCACTTAGGGAAACAATTTCAAGACCAAATTACTCATCAACTCTTCCTCTTGCGAACGAAAGTATCCACAGGTCTGTAGGTCCTTGCATTAATGAAAATTGACGAGAAGAAGAGAACTATTTTTTGGCACGAGAGCAGGACGTGTTCATGGATCTGCCCGCAGCACTGACTATGGCTTTGCGCTCAACGTGATAACTTCTCCACAACTAGATAAACTAGACACTCTTGCATCAAAGGCATACCTTATGGCACTATCACTGAGCCCTTTTCTAGTAACCTTGGAAAGAGGCTTGGCAGGGGTGGATGCAGGGGCGTAACTAGAGGTTTGAGGGCTCGGGGGGCTAGGTTCTTTGCTGGGCCCCCCTCCTGGAAGGGGGCCCCGCAAAGAACCTAGCCCCCTCATTCTCAAAACTTATCTAATATCTCAGCCGGGATTGTCGGGATGATATATATTTTTAAATATTAATAAAAAAGCTCATCAGTTTTTAAGGCTTTTGGGAGGCCCCCTCAACTGGGCACCCGTGAGGCAGTTTCAAACACCCCGTCCCCGCCCCCCCTCAGGTACGCCACTGGGTGGATGATGCAATTGGCTACAGGCAGCGCAGTTGGAATCAGACAAATATGAACCTGAAGACATCATTAAACACCTGGCAAAAGCATGGGACAGACTGACTCTCACCTGTGTGCTATGGAGGGACTTACCCTTTGGTGCCGAGATTAAATGGCGGCCAGTTCAAATGGTGGCATGAAGAAACTTGCGTTTATAACCGCTACCCGCTAGCCATGTAGCACCCTGACTGTGATGTGTTTAGACGTTACCCAGCGGATAGGAATTAATGTCAATAAGCGTGCAAAGTTTCATTCGATTCCATCCACGCACTGTGAAACCAGAGGGACTTGAGATTTGATGAATAGCCTACCCGAGGTATAAATTATAGGTGGCGCTGCCAACATCCAAGAGAGTGAGTCTTGACACTAAAGGTCATTTCTATATGGAGGTTCTCCAGTGCAATGTTCCCCTGAAGAATCATGACCCTGCCTTAATAATCTCTGGAACCTAAGCATTTTGCATGCAAGGTCATAATTTTAGCACTTTCATATTTCCTGCACTTAATGACCTTTGCCCCCAACCTGGTGGACATAGGTCATGCATGTACGAAGCACAATTGCAGAACTTATTAACATCTATAAGCATGCAAAGTTTCATCTGATGCCATCTACCCACATTGGAGCTAGGGAACGTGAAATTCACAGAATGACCCATCAGAGATACAACTTCTAGCTGGTACTGCCAGCGACTGGAGAGTGAGTTTCTGACATTAAATGTTATTTTTGTTTGGAGATACCCCAGTGCGACCATTCCACCCAAGAATCATGGCCCCGTCTTAATAATCTTAGGAGCCTTAATATTTTGTGTGAGTATACTTATGGTTTTAGCTATTTTCAGCTTTTTCCCATTTGATGACCTTTGACCCCTGACCTGGCCAATGTAACACATAGGTGTAAATAGAAAGTTGTAGTACTAGTCAATGTCTGTAAGTATGGAAACTTTCATTCAGTCCCATCATGCTGCTGAGGAACCTGGGAGGCATTTTTCAAGCCAGAACTGGTTGCTAGGGATGTTGAGGCCAATCTTCACAGGGTTGCCAGTCGAAAACTACTGCAGAGGAGAGAGGGAGAAAATGGATGGCACACCTCCGACTGGGGATGACTTCAAGATTACGCCTAAAGAAGTCAGATCATTCTATGCCCATTAGCAATGCTTATACAGCTGAAAACGTGAGAAGTACAAAAAAAAGTTTTTCGGCCGTTGCTAGGCAACGAGCAGTGTCCTAGCAACCAGAACCTTGTGGATACAACTAAGCCATAGGCTGGTCATTGTGTCCACGTTCGGTTGGAATCAGTTAATTCTAAAAGGTAGGAGTGTGTACCACAGTTAAACAAGAAAGTCCTAAAGAATGAAAGAAAGAAACCAAATACGAAAACGCGACTAACAATAATGGCAGCATGAGCTGGCAAATAATCCTGCTTTTCAAAGGGCAGTTCTCTCAAAAAGAGAGTTTGGCAGATGCTAAAGCATAAATTGGAGTCAGTCTGTGCACGTGCCTGGTATGTCATCTATGCTTCTGGATTCTAAGTGGGTTGATTGCCTGTCGAAGATGTCACAACAAACACTGCTAGATTTCCACAGTACAATATTATGTATATGCATTTTCTTCTTATGTCCTTGGGTACAAAACACTCAATTAATTATGAAACGATAAAGGATATCATTAAACTGTTACTGTGATACATAAGATAATGCTAAGAAATTTATATATACATATATATATATATATATATATATATATATATATATATATATATATATATATATATATATATATATGTCACCAACTGCCTTAAGCAGAGTATCATCCACATTAAGATCACTGATCTTGTGTAGGATTGCCACTGATGATTCTATTTAGGGGAAGGAGACCCCTGCCCAGCAAGAGGTCATAACTCTGACTACAGCCTACTGGTCGGAGAGATATTTGGACCCACTCAGTTACTGCTAAAAATCAAACTTTTTTTTTTTTTCTTGCATAAGCTACTGAAAATTCTGCCTGTCTTGGTAGTCAATATTGCGAATGTATGTAATTAAATTTTTATACTTGTACAGGATTCAAGCTCTCATACTTACAAGTAGTTGACACCTGAGTTATAAATGCGTGTGTTTTTAGAGCACTCCTGTTGCCTGAATGGCAGGGAGCGTGACCATTAACCCGCCCCGTCCTGACCACTTTTTGACCACTGGTACCCCTCAATCCCGACCATTTTTTGACCTTTTTTTTTTTTTGCTTAAACTTTCGCTTTTGGTCAGAAACAATGGTCGGTGGCAAAGAAATTGATCCCCGGGGTCCCTAATTAGCTTAACCAGGTATGCCTTGGTCCCACCTGGCCCCATGTTCTCCCTAGGCGGTCTGAGCCTCAAACGTTTTCTATGGTATTATAAGTCTGGGAAACCAATGAAAGTAAGTAGAAATGAATTTATTACAAACATAAAAACATGTGATAAAAGAGTATATTGGATTTTATACAAAAATAGAGCAGAAATAAGCATTGTACCATCGTGCGAAACGAGCAAAATCGGCCAAGTTGGTCACGATGAATCGCTAACATTCTAAAATCATGATACATATAATTTTTTTTACTTACATAATACTTCTACAATAACATTATACCATTTTACATTTTATTGAACTGTTTTTACGTATTCACAGGCCTTTTGATAACATTTAGCGTAATGTTAGCGCTTATTTACGTAGTGAGTGAACTCGCTGTGACTGTTGTTTCAACTCGTATTGTGCTTTTTCTACTTACATAATACTTTTCTAATGTTATTATACACTTTTCAACTTTACAGAACTGTTTTGAGATTATTTCAGGCCTTACGTAAATATATAGTGTAATAATAGCGAATAAAAACACACACGGTGAAGTCGCTATGACAACTGTTTCAACTTACAACCTATTTTTGTACTTATATAATAATTCTCCACTAACATTGCACATGTAAACACTTGATATAACTGATATCACATCATTTCTGAACTTACGATGGAACTGAGCGTCATATTTGCGCGTACTTACACAGGGAGTGTTATCGCGATATCATTTGTTTCATCTTACACTAGTAATCAACTTATAAAATACCTTACTACTAACATTACAACATCTTCCACTGTATATAATTCCTATCACATACTGACCAGAATGTGGGTGTAATCGTGACATCAATTATGACAACTTACAGTAATGTTCAACTTATACGTTTTATTCATGCTAACATTACACCCATTTCCACTTTATTTCCTTGCTATCACATATTTACTGACCAGGTTTATACAGTGGGTGTAGTTTTGATAACAATTCTTTCCACTTACACTAACCTCATCACCATCGTCCCCTTCGTCAGGGTGGGGAGGAGAGGGTGGTGGGGGAGGTTGGGGAGGTGGAGAGCGGCGCCTCTCATCACTCGCACTTCTCTTCCCTCTCCCTTTTCCTTTACCCTTTCCCTTCCCTTTCTTTCCTTTCCCCACATCCTGGGGCTGTGGGGAGGAAGTTTGGGAATATTCAGGGGCGAAAGAAGTGCTGGGGAGTGACTCAACCTCCTCTCCCCTAAGCCTACGAGCACCACGTGCTCGTGCTGCCTCCCTCACACCACTTGCCCCTTCACCCCGCACTACCCCCACACCACTCTCACTTTCACCCCGCGCTGCCGCCACAACACTTTCCCTTTCTCCCAGCAATCCCACCACACCACTTGCCACTTCCCCAGACAAAGTACTTTCACCATACCTTATGTGTCGTCTCGCCCCACCTTCTGATCCTCGTGGTGATATTTTCTCTTTTCCCAACCACACGGCGATATCACGTCCTAGGCCTCCATCATCCTCATCGTCCTCATCCTCGTCCTTATCAGATTCAGGATGGAGAGATAGCTTTGCACGTGGTTGGGGAGCAGGCTGGCCTTCCCTTGCCTTACGGTATGTCACATACCGTGTTTTTCGGGGCAAAGGGACCTCCTCATCACTGTTACTTATTTCTTCCTCTGGCTGGACGTAATCGCGATCCACCACATCATCATCGAGTGTAGAATCACTGTCTCCAGTGAAGGCTTCCAGGACGGATGCGATTTCCTCGTCTGAGAGACCTTTCCGCGCCATGTCTGACCTGGGTCACTGCTAGCAGGTGAGTGACCGAGACAAGGGCGAACGCGGGTCATGCGGGGTCTAGGACGCTGCCCGCCTGGCGGCAGGTAGGGGAGGCTTGGGTACCCGGGCGAAACGAAAATCTAGCGCGAATTTTGAAAATTGTGGAAATTATGAACCTTGCAATTGCAGGACGTTGAAGTACGTCCCCGGGATTAGCTGTGACAAAACGTGAGGACGTGGAAGTACGTCCCCGGGACGCCGCGGGTTAAGGACATTCCACACACTTTTTAAGGAAACAGATTATTTTTTTTAAAGAAACTGTATTAGCTACGATAAATTTTATTATAATACTCTTAGCGATAACCCACTCGTAATAGCAGAAACAAGTTCATGATAGTTATGTACTGCATTTTGTCTAACCCTCCCCCCCCCACCGTGCAAGACATCGACCAGCTAACCCACGGCGTCCCGTAGACGTGAAATAACGTCCACATGTTTTGTCACTGCCAATCCCGTTGACACACTTTAACGCGCCTTAATTGCAAGGTCCCTAATTTGCACAATTTTAAATTTTCACAAGTGATATTTGGTACGTATACACGGGCACCTTCCTCTAGTAGATGCCAGGCAGGGACAATGCCTTACCCAGCATGACCTCCTCCCCCCCCCGCATGCCATTGTCTCGGCAATTCACCTGTCACCAGTGACCTGGCCAGTAAAGACATGCTGTGCTATGGTACGAAATTCAGGGCCAGAGTGATTCCCCAATCGATGACAATGTGGAGGACAAACTTTACATAGCATTAGAGGAAGAAACAGTCAGAAATAATGATCAGGTAATGTCGCCAAAAAAGGTCAGGTATGTTGATGTGTTTTGTGAGTGAAACAATGCTTATATTGCCTGTATTACTGTAAGAAAACCAATATACTCTCATACCACATATAAATCCGTACCAAATAAATAAATACCGTTTATGAGTGGTGTGGAATGGTTATCCTCCCATAGAACTCGTTTTCTTTGGAGCCAGCCTGATAGAAAACATAGTATGGTGAGGAGGTACTGCTACCTGTATCGAGTATTTTAAACTTCAGGTGAGCGATTTCTCTATGATTTTTCGATGTTTCTTACCAAAACCGGAGGTTTGAGCCAAAAAAAAAAAAAATCCCCAAAAATGGTCGGGATTGGGGGGAGTCATTGGTGGAAAAGTGGTTGGGACGGGGCGGGTTAAGGCGGGGTTGGGCACAGAACACCAACAAGTAAAACTATAGGTCTGAAGGAAATTTGGCAGAGAGAAAAATGAAGGAGACTGGAAAAGATACGGTTTTGTATATGTAAGCAGACTAATGGCTACAAAAATACTGCCAAAAAACCGACAAGTTTGTAAAATTATGTATTGCTCAGCAGGACCAGGAGTTCCAGGTTCATTTATGATGAACTGGATGCTGGCTTTTCATAGCTTCATTAACAGGGCTCTAAAGTTATCATCAATTACGGAGATTCGAGTGTTTACTCTCCATGGCTTCATATTGTATGACTTAAGAGATTGTTTCAAGCACAGTGATTTGTTTTTTAGCGTAATTTTCGATAATTACTTAGTAAAGAACTTAATCTCAAAATCTTTTTTGCTCATGATTGAGTTCAGGTGGAAAAGAGATGGATGAATAAGAAATCTGCTTGGTTAGTGACAGAACGTGGCAAGGATGTGTAATAATAGGAGTGGGTGTAGCATTCTGTGTGTGTGTGTGTGTGTGTGTGTGTGTGTGTGATTAGGTAAAGCAGTGAATTTAACCTTTTGCTTTAACTGTCCTGTTTTCTATGCTTACAAAAATAGTTCAAAGGCTCGATGTACCTGGTGCTGAGAAGTCTACCACATGAAATGGGTCATGAATGGAAGCCTTACTCAAGCAAATTATCACATTGTATCTCACAAATTACACTTTTTGCCTTTTTTTGAACATTTACTGTCATATACATTAAGTGTCTAACGTACAGACTTGAACATTTCTGTAGGCATGCTGCGGTATGAAAGGAATTACCCGGACACTGGGTACTGTTAGGTACACGTGGAAACATTTATGAAAATTATTTTCTACATTCAGGAGACAAAACTGTATACAATATTTCAGCAGCAGCATTGAAAGAGAGAGAGAGAGAGAGAGAGAGAGAGAGAGAAGGGAGGCAATAAAGTGGCAATAAATCACGGGTGATGGAAGACGTTATAAAGTTTGTCACATCATGGTCGTAACTGTTAGTCATACATAACCGCATAACGCTGTGAAAACCAAGTACCGGGTAACCTGATATCCGTCCGTCTATCTAAGTGTGTTTATTTATCTATGAAGTTATTAATTTATTTAGCTACTTATTTATTCATTATTTGTTTGTCTTTAGGAAATGAAGAAAGATAAATGCTAAGCTCCTCCAAGTTGTTCCTTCAAAAAAAGGGGAAAGAGAGAAAGGTAGCCAAATTCAAGATCCAATTACATCGAGGTGACTGGGCACATTGTGTTTAAAAGAACAGGGGTCATATGAACTCTTCCATTAAAGAGCTGGATGGATAAAGGGAGAGCATGCCGTGAAATGGGAGCAACGTCCCCGATATAATTGAAGAATGATGAAAAAAGATAGTTCAGAAGAGCAATGGTCATTAATACAGTGATAATAAAAGCGTAAGCACGTAACAGTATCGAAAAGAGAGAAAAGAGGAAATCTGATGAGAAAACAAGGCTTTGACTCCACACTGTTTAAAAGGAATGGGTATGGGAATCTCCCCCCAAAATGGTGTTGTATTCAACACACGGACAAAAAAAAATACTTAGGCAATGCCTACAGCAGTGCAGGGGTAAAAAGGACACAGAACAGGCTTAGCACACCGAAACTCTCTTTAAAGTGGATTGTACCTATAGGTAATATGATGTTTCCATGACAGGCCCTGGAAAAAAAAAAAAAAAAAAAAAAGGATATTAAGAGATGATGAAAGATTGGGCTGTATTTTTAATAATAATAGGCGAAGTTCCTTTGTTGATTATGATGAGTCCAAAAATGCAGGAAATGAGTTTTTGATGCATTAACCCCCGGGCATGTGCCGGCAGACTTTGGACCCTCATGGAGCCGTGGTGCCGGCCAATTTTCAAACTTTTTTTTTTTTGTTAAATAGGTTAGAAATTGTGAAAAAACATGGAAAACAACCATAAAAGTACTCACAGATGCCATTTTGGTCGATTTTGAGGTCGATTCTCCTTGAGCAAGTGGTTGAAAACTTTGGAGTTATGCCTGTATCTTCATCGCCCGCCGCTGCCACAGAGTGAGAGGAACAGAAGCTGTGCACGTTCTTCATCGGTAACTATGCTATTCAAGCCAAGGGCACTGTTGTTGGGTATATAGACGATATAGGAAGTGTCCCCAAGCATAGTTACATACATTGGCGCATTATGACAAGCGAGCAAGTGAGTTGGATTACCCATATAATGTTCGTAATTGTTCTCATTCTACGTTTCTGAGGTAGAAAGTCTGTATCCACACACATTATACTGTACATTTGTTTTCCACATAACTTAAAATTCTTTTCATAGTCAAAGCATTCTTGGTGTGTTTTCTCCCACACTCAACGCACTACTGTTCTCTTTTATCCCACTGCAAGAAATTCGTGCAGTGTCCTTTCACTTAGTATATTTTCTTGCATGCACACACATACATTCGTAACTTATTTTACTTCACTTACTAACTAGTTTATTATCATATTACACTTACTTATGAGATAATTATAATTACATATTATTTACAACTATATACAATTCACTTGCATCTTTTATTGCACACACAATGTAGTTCTGAATTTGAGTAGGGTGCAGTTCTTTGAAGCAGGATGTGAGGCACAGCCCTACGTCACACTCCACACACTGGTAATGCATGTCCTTTCACTGTGTTCTTGGCCCTACTGTGCTGTGTTGGCACATATGACACCTGTGTTGGAGATTCCTCTTCGCACCTGGCGCCGTCACTAACTCTAGGAAATTACTTTCGGTGAGGCGAAGAGGATTTTCACCACCAGTTGAATGCTTTCTAGGGCAACAATCACTGAATGCTTTCTAGGGCAACAATCACTACCATGGGTGCCAATCAACTCCCTGGACAGCTCCCTGATGAAGTCCTCGAAAGTCTTGCTGGATCCTTTGGTGTTGGCATGGTGGTGAGCATTCAAAACTGTTACATTCAGCAGGTGAAAGAACAGTTTCTTGTACCACTTCATTGTGGGCCTGGCACACTCGATGCTCGATATCACTGCATCTGACAGGTCTACCTGATGCATATTGATACTGTAATCAGTTACAGCCTCAGGCTTCCAAATGTGCACGTGTTTTTCACTGCGGTAATCGATGGTCTCTGTGATATGCACCAGGGGGCAATGAATCATCGAAAGGAGGCTACCTTGCGGTTGTGGTGCCAGGTGGTGGCGAGGGTATTATTTTTGCCTGGAAATTACTACCTCTTTCCTTTGCAGTTTTCTGCCTACCTGTGCCATCTAGATTTTTTTCACTGTACCGCTGATGTCAGTTTCTTGCTGCTGTAAATACCAAGCGAGAAGTGGGCTAGTGTACCAGTTTTCAAGGTACAGGACGTGCCCTCGATGAAACTACGACTGTATCATTGTCCTGACAACTGAACAAGACAAACCAGCAGTCCTATCCTCTGTAATTTCCATCTGTGCACTGGTGTACAGGACTATGTCCTGCACATATCCGGTACTGCGGTCACACGTGACGAAACTTTTGAACCCAAAGCAGTGTCTTTTGCTTGATTGGGGTAACATTGCCGGCAGTGTTACCCCTCCATAACACGAGACTCTTCTCTATGACCAGGTCTCTGTAGAGTGAGAAAGAGGATGAGAATTGCGCCCTCAGGTGATAAAACACTAGGCAAATTCGGCACATCTTGTCAGTGTTGCCTATGTTGCTGGGGTCCTCATTATTGTAAAAATGGTGCCAGCTGAGAATGTACTGGAATTTGTTTCTCCCCATAACTCTTTCAAAGAAGGGTGTTGACATAAAGGGGTCCACAGTCCAGTACGAAGGTACCAGTATCTGATTCTTTTTTATCAGTCCATTCAAGAGAGCTAAGGCCAGGAACACATACATTTTGTCAACAGGTATGTTGACATCAAGCAGCCAGGTATGGGGTGAGTGGAGGACTGTGCCACGGCAGAATGCTGCATATGTGTTAGAAAGTATGCAGATTCTGAGAACCAACTCTCCAGTATAAAAGTTTTTGAAGAAATCGTTCCTCCTAGAGCATTGGTTCAACTCGGTGACAGTACAGCCTGCCGTGTCCCCATGAGAAAATGGTTGGTAAATGAGAACAAAACTGTTCCCGACCTCCCACTCCCATGACACTTCATCCTCTGCTTCATCATCTCCACCATCACAACCACCATCCCCGTTGTCAGGATGGGGAGGAAAACCGGAAGACACATGCAGAATATTTTCTGCCTCCTCACCTTCCTCCTGACTATCACCTTTTTTCCCCCTACTTTTCCCTTTTCCTTTCCCCTTCCCCTTTCCTTTCATCCCCACACTACCAATAAGGTAGGAAGAAGCACTAAAATGAGGTAGGGAATTTCCATGGGGAAGGTCACGTGTGCTGGAAGTGCTGAGCTGAGGTGACTCAGGCCTTTGTGAGGTCAGTGGCAGCGCAGTCCTCCTCATCCCATGTGAGTAAAGCAAATCACTACCCACTTTGTATTTTATTGTTTGAACATCCTCCCTGGCCTTCGGCCCTTTGCGGGGGGATCCTACCCATTTTGGAAGACTATGGTTAGCACTAGGATCCTCCTGATTTTCATCCGTGCTAGAGGAATCGTCATAGGATTGAGGGCGGTGGTGGGTGGTGGGAAGGGGTGGTGGTGGTGGGGCTGCCTGGGAGGATACCATCGTCATTTTCATATATTTGGCCTTCCTGGGGGATGGTATTTCCTCATTACTTTCTAGATTCTGAGTCTGGCTGAACGTAATCCCTGTCAGCCACATCATCATCTAATGGGGAATCGCTTTCCCCATCATAGGGCACCTCAACGAGAGAGTCAGTCTCGTGCTGGGCTAGGCTGTGACATGCCATGCTCACTCAGTCACTGTCATTATCAGACTGACGTGGCGGGCTCCCACATGGGCCCCAGGTGTGCGATGATGACTCATACCTGGTGGGTGAGGCCTAGAGAGGTGCGGGAATATGCCAGCCAATGTTTTGGTGCCTAATTTAAATTTTCGAATATTGGCAAATATATCAAATCACTGGTGTACATGTACGTTGCTGGTTCTGTCCGTGCATAAAGGGGCTGATGTAAATGTACATCACTGGCAAGGGGTAGGTTAAAAAAAAAGAAGGTTCCTCTTGTTCCCTTCAAAGACAGCAGTCAGGTCAGAAACTGGGCATCTGAGCATGCCATAGCATCAACTCTTTATTGCTGAAGGAAATACTGTGATGAATTCTTACAAAAGTGGATGGGTAGGTGATGGGTGGCATCATCAGTGCACATGTGAACAGGGCTAGATGTCCAGAGCAGAAGAGAACATTGATAAATAGTATGAAAAAATGTTGCTGATGGGACAGAACCCTGAGGATAACCACTTTTGATAATTGTCAAAGAGGGACAGTGGCCATATACAAAAGCAGCTATTAACATGATGGCACAGAGAAACTTATAAACGTTTAGAGGGCAGTTTGCAAATTAAGGATATATGCCAGATCCAGATGAAAGTCTGAGATATCAAATGAAATGATAAAAATTTTGCCAGGATCTCAAAATCAGGATGACAAAGAATCAGAAAGGAAAGTGAGAAGATTGCTAGTGATGCACCTCTAGCGGGACTCACACTGTTTAACCCCTTAACCGCGGGGCGTCACTTTCGTGACACTTGGGAGCAAGGGATCGTACCGCGGGGCGTCGCTTTTGTGATTCTGTGTTATTTTGAATTCACCCGGGCTTCCAAGTGGGAGCTTGTATCATCTATCAGTACTGCCAATGTCCAACACTAGTCAGCACTCCTAATCTCATCTGTACTCCCATCCATTGTTGACAATTTAGCCATTTCTCCCCGTTCTTGACTCCCCTCCCTACCCCCCCTCCATTACCCTATCCTCTCGCCTGCCCGGCCGTGCTACGCTAAGTAAATCTTCCCTGGAATTTTTCACTGATTTCATCCATTGAAATAAGCCCTATGTCCTCTTCTTATACCAAATAATATATACAAGAAAGAAATAAGGTAAGTGAGAGTGCCAAACACCTGGAATTGGCTAATTATCACCTGACAACACCTCACGTGCACTCGTTCGCTAATTTTCGCTGTTTTTTTCCCCTTGAAATATGCCCTATAATCTATTTTCGTAATAAATATACATGTAAGGATGGAAGGGAGAAGCCTAAGTGATATTTACATTCACCTGGAACTACCTAATTTATAATGTATTGTCTAGATTTCCTGCCAATCATATCAGTGCAAAACAAAGATGTTTCAAGATCTAACATTGGTAGCTCTGAAAATATATCTCCAAAGTAGGCCTCTAATCTATTTTCGAAATAAATATACATGTAAGGAGGGAAGGGAGAAGCCTAAGTGATATTTACATTCACCTGGAACTACCAAATTTATAATGTATTGTCTAGATTTCCTGCCAATCATATCAGTGCTAGACTTAGCTGTTTCAAGAAGTAATATTGGTAACCCTGAATAACCCCTTAGCAGGCCTCCACGCTAGCCCTCCGTTATCAGGTTACTCTCAACTCCCGAAGTGAGAGTATGTATGTTTCTTCTTGCTGACTTCAAGGCCTTTTTTCACCCCCATGCAAATGGCCCTGTGACCTTTACCCCCTACTAAACCTCGTGTGGAAAGAGGTAAAGGGCTGACAATTGATAAAAGAGTGACTACGATCTTTCTATTGAGTAAAATAGTGCAAGTGGAATTGTAAATAATGTGTAAACAGCAAGTGAAAGTAATGAATGTAAATATACGTGAACAATGGAAAACAGTTTTATAAGTTATTTCAAGTGACAGTGCACAACACAGTGTAAATAAAATAGAAATGTAAATAACGTAAATAAAATAGAGAACGTAAATAGAAATGTAAATGAGTAGTATTATAAGAATACGAGTATATACCCTAGGAGTAATGAAAGTGAAAGTTTCACTCTAGCATGTCTGAATGCTATGAGTTATGAGAGTGAAGATGAAAGTGACTTTCACTCTCAATGCCAGTATACAGGACGAGAAAGTGAATGCTACGTATTTTACTGAAAGAAATTGAATCCCTACAGTGACAGTAAACTAATACTACTGAAGGAAACTTATGAATAAAGACTGTAGATATATATAAGTGTTATATAGTAATTGAAATATAAAGTGTGAGGGGTTTTATGAATAATAAATGACAGACTACTAAGAGCGAACTAGTGCCAGTGCGACGATCAGACTCGCTCGTAATTCCCATTGCTTTCACAGTTTTTTTTTTTTAGTATGGATCCCAAACTACTTGAAAATTGTAGAATAGTGTTTATAGTGTTTGTATCTGGCTGTGGTAATCATATTACGGGTTGTCGGGAAGTGTAAAGTGGAGACTTCGTTACCCTACTTCAGAGGTCTCCACAAGTCCTACGGTAACTGACGAAGGCTCAACAATCATTCCAGGAGAAAGCTGAAGGTATGTGCCATAAGCATATGTAATTTTATTATTCTAGGACTAATAACTGATTTTGGCAAATATTTTTTGAGAGTCTGTCGGAGCCCAAATAACCCCGCGGCACACGCAAGTCATTGGTAAACAAGCCCGCGGTGTAGGGGTTAAAGGAAAGAAGCTTAAGGGAATGATTGCTTCAGAACATTCCTGTTAAGGAGGCGTTGCAAGTCTTTAGAAATATAAAATATTAAAGCAGTATGACAGTAGTTAGACTTAGAATTAGCCACACTACATCAGACCTCGCTAAATGAAAACAAACTTCCAGCACGAAGTTGGCATGCAGGGGCGAAAGAGTTTTCCTAGGTAAATTGTCAGCTCACAAGCTCAGGATCTGAGAACAACAGGAGGTACTCCATCAGGTTCGTATGCCTTGTGGCTGTCGAAGACAGTGAAGACGTAAAATAAATCTTTTGAAGACATATTAATTGAAGCCATGAGGAAGTTAGAGGGGGAAGGAGATGAAGGGATAATATTGGAATTGTTAAAAGTGGATAAAAGAGAAAGACTGGGGAGTCTTTTGCTTTATCAATAGAAAAAATTATATATAGAACCCTCAGATTGGAAAAGGGAAGGGAATAAGGACAAATTTGTTCTATTTTAAAGGCATTTTGTCAAAAGCCAGCAATGGAAAGAATCTACGTTGGAGAGTTTATGGTATTCAGAGTGAATGTTATTATTGATCATCATGTCATCTGCCACACCAGTGTGACCACTTGAAAATTAGCTACCCCAGTTTTGCCCACCTGAAAATTTATCACTCCACTCTCGCCCACGTCAAAATCTATCTATATGTCTATTGCCAGACGCCACAATCCCGTTCGGGGTGGCCACACACAAATCGCCTCCACGTCGCCCTGTCCCCCACCATTTCACTGCCCTGCTCCCAACTCACACACCCCTCTCTCATATACCTCTCCACCCCATCCCTCCATCTCATCCTCGGCCTCCTCCTCACTCTCCCCCCCTTCCACCTCACTCACATACACTCTCTTCGTCAGTCTTTCACCCTCCATCCTCTCCACATGGCCAAACCACCTCAGTGTATTCCCCCTAACGCTTCCTATCACATCCATATCCACACCACATCGCTCCTATATATCCTCATTTGTCAGCCTGTCTCTCCATGTAACTCCACAGGCTCCTCTTAAATAACTCATTTCCACTGCTCTCACTCTTGACTAGTGTCCTTCCAGCAACGTCCAAGCTTCACTTCCATACGTTAGAGTTGGTATCACAATACTGTCATGTAGTAACTTATTCACTTCCATGCTCACTTCCCTGTTTCTTATCACTGCTTTCATGGAACCAGCAACCTTTCTTCCCTGTTGTACCCTTTCAAGCACTTCACCCTCCAAACCTCCATCCTTACTCTTCACACTACCCAAGTACTTAAACGTACTCACATTTTCCAATTCCTCACCATCCAACCTTGCTGTACATTCACTGACTTCACCTCTCTCAAAGACCATCAGTTTACTCTTCGCTACATTCACCTTTAGATTCCGTTTCTTAGACTCTCCGAAACTCATCCACCAAGCCTTGCAGCTCCCCTTCGTCTTCACTCAACAACACAGTATCATCTGCAAACAACAGTACAGGGAGTTTCCAAACACTACCCTCTCTCACCAGGGCCACTCCAACATCCACAACCCTACCTTGTACCTCTTTTATTACCCCATCCATGTACAGATTGAACAACCATGGAGACATGACACATCCCTGTTTCAACCCAACCTTCAATGAGAAAAATTCACTTAGTTCACCATCCACAAGCCCTGCAGCCTTAGCACCATCATACATAATCTTCACTGCATTCAACAACTTCCCATCTACTCCATATATTCTTAATACTATCCACAATCCTTGTCTATCCACCCTGTCATATGCTTTCTCCAAATCCATGAAAGCCAGATACAACTTCTTTCCCTTCTCTAGAAAATTTTCCACTAAAGATCTAAGAATGACTATCTAATCTACACAACCTTTTCCCTTCCTAAAGCTTCCCTGTTCTTCTCCAACTAATTCCTCTGTTCTTTCTCTAACTCTGTCAATAACTATCCTACCATACACTTCTCCTATTATACTAAGAAGACAAATGCCCCTATGATTACCACACACTTTTTTCCCCCCGTTTCCTTTGTACAAGGGAATAATTATACCTGACTTCCAATCCTCCGGGACTCTACCTTCCTCCCAGGCCAATCTGCACATCTTCCACATCCATTCTACTACTATCTCTCCCCCAAGCTTCAGCATTTCACCACACACTCCATCAATTCCTGGGGCTTTCCCCAATTTAACTTTCTTTATTGCTTCCACAACTTCAATCCTACTGATTTCTTCCTGTCTTCTCATCTCCCTCCTTCTCCCAGCCATTCCCCAGCCACTAATACTCGCATTACTTTCATCCTCTATGTCCAACAATTCCTTAAAGTGTTCTCCACCCTGTCTTACTCTCTTCACCTCTTTCCAGAACATTTTCTTACAGTCCCTTCACTTTACACTCAAAATTCCTTCTAAATTCCTCATCCACTCTCTTCTTACTCTCTCTTGCTAATCTTTTCACCTCTCTCTTTCTTTCTACATATAACTCTCTCTTCTGCCTCTCAACTTCTTCCACGCCCCTATTTCTCATCCATTCATTGTATGCTTTCTTCTTTTGTTCCACAGCCTGTCTCACCTCTTCATTCCGCCATGCTGTTCCTTGCACCCCTCTCGGTCTTCTCTTCATCCCACACACCACATCACATGCTGCCCATATTTCTTCTGTGAATATCCTGGACACACCTTCCACGTCCCCCATTTGCTCCAATTCATATTGCTCAATCGTTCCTCCACTTCTCTCTTATATTCTGCCTTTTTCTCATCCTCTTGTAACCTTTCCACCGTCCTTGCAAATACTCCTTCTTCCCGTCATTCCCTCCTTCCATTTCTCCATCTTATTTGGATCTTGATCCTGGCCACCACCAAGTAGTGGTCAGAAAGTCCACAACCTCTATACGCTCTTGCATCCATTACACATCTTCGCATCCTTTCATCCACACACACATAATCAATCATTGTCATCCTTTCATTCAGTTCACCACCCACCCTTCTCATCACTCGCCATGTATACCTTTGGATCATTTTATGCATGAAGAGGGTATTGGCTATCACCAACCCCCTCCCAGCACAAATGTCCACTAATGTACTGCCATTCTCATCTTTCTCAGCAGGCACACCCCACTCACCAACTATTCCATTCACCTTCACATTCCCTACTTTACCATTCATATAACCAACCAAAAACACTCTCTCATTCCTTCCAAACTTCACCATGCACACTTCCACATTTGTCCAGAGCTCTTCTCTCACTCTGCTTGCACGATCTTGCGTTGGCGCACACACGCACACAATCGTCCACATTTGTATTCCAACTTTCAATCTTACCCACACAATCCTTGAGCCTACTGATCCATACTCTCTTGTTCTTCCATCTTTTACTCACAGCTGTACACACTCCTTCTTTTGCCCACTCATTCTCACTTACTTCTGCACATATTCCCCATCCATAGTCCCAATCTCTCACACTCTCACCTATCCATTTAGTTTTAGTTACTCCACATACATTAACTTTCACACCCTCAAGCACCTAGACAATCTCTCTCTCTTTCACCTCATCATCTACACCTCTTACATTCCATGCTGCTAATACCATGTCCTTTGTCTGGTCCTTGGTCGTCATCTTTTGGTCAGTCTTGTCTGAGGCTTGTTGTTCGTCTTTTTAGTTAGTTGTTTTCCGGGGAGGGGCACTAACCCTACGCCAACCCTTTTAGTCGCCTTGTATTACAAGCAGGGATACTGGGGGAGTATTCTTGAAATACCCCCCTGCCCCCAGGGGGTCAACCACCTTAAACTTGAGTGGCAGAAGATCAGTTACTGCATTCTCAACCACGCTTATCAAACAGACTGTACTTCTGTTATATTCATTTAGTGCAACTTGCAAACTTGAAATGAATACATGGCTCACTGTACATCTTTAGCATTACCTCTGATAAGTACTGTGTGGCGAATGTGTTTTCTGCATTGACATTAACAGTGTTGAGTTCGTGAAGGTGGACACTGTTATTTCTACAAAAATTAAATCTCTAGTTAAAGTTTAGAACCCCCGCCCCCCCATACACACACACATGCGCACGTGCTGTATCTTATATTTGCTACTTTGCAATGATATGTTCACAAAAACTTATAAAATGATTAGCTATGCGAGAAGCCACCATGCCACAGAAAATCTTGACAGTAGGAGATTAAAGTCTTGTTTGCCTCAGTGCATTATTTCAGTTATATACATACATTTTCAGTATAATTTCTTTGTGTGTGTGTGTGTGTACTCGATCCTTTTATCCACTACCCCAGACTCACTTACCTAAATATAAGTCACTTCAGTTGTTAACCTGATGATAAGTAACTCTGTTCTGACTCACATGAAGTTCAGTCACCTCGAACATGATTGGAGTGGCTGATCTTCAGGTGACCCAATATTGTTTTTAACAATATTCTTGGCAGGAACCTGTGAGCTCGAGATTCAGACCTAAGTTGGCACCGTTATTCTCTGTAAACCACTCCCTTGGTGTGGACAATATTTAAAAAAGTATGATTAAACCATCGTTTTTTTTTTTTTTTTTTTTTTTTTTTTTTTTGGTCAGTAGCCAGCGGGTAGGATAAAGAAATGTATGCTTTTGTGTCAAAAAGGATATCCTTTATCATACACAAAGCACACTCTGATAGTTGTCGATCAGGAAAGAAATAATCATTCCAGATAAAATCAAAGTAGAAGTGCCTGAAGGACTCCCACTAAGCAGTTAGAAAATGCCGCAAATGCTGCCTCTTGGGGGGGGAGGATCCACAAACCTTACTGAATCGCTAGGATATATTACTGAGATGAGACTGTGATATGAGGATCCCAACGGAAAGAAAACACTGAGTACGCAAACACAAGTACTTGCAAGAAAAAAAAAAAAGTATGTTGAGATTTTTTGGTCTGAGTAATCACTGAACAGAGAGGAGAGTTAAAGATGACGACCACTAAAATCAATGATAGAAATGAATTCTGGAACCGAATGCTAATCGCCTGCCTGAATATGCTGTTGGCCAAGTCCAAGATTTAGACGATATCTTGATACCCTAAAGGTTTCATGTTGATAGCTGACGCCGTTCATGAGATACGATGGTGCTGAAGGCGGGCAATGAAAACTAGTTGACCTTTGGCAGCCATTTTGGTGATCTTGCCATTGACCCCTAGTGTCATTTTCGAAATGGGACAAGATATTAGCCATATCTTGATACCTTGAAAGTTTAATGTCGATAGCTCAAGCCGTTCACAAGATATAATGGGAACACACACACCACAGAGAGAGAGAGAGAGAGAGAGAGAGAGAGAGGGGCCGGCAAAAACATTATCATTCCACTTTCTGAAGGCGGGCAATAACTACATCTGAAATTTCAGAAAAGCTGTAAGAAAGCCAAGGACTGCTGCTATCCGTCTATGCAGCCAGACGCCTCAGTCCCATAAGGGGTGGCCACAAAGAAATCGCCTCCATGTTTTCCTTTCCCTTGCCATTTCACTATCCTCCCTCCAATCACACACTCCTCCCTCACATACCTTTCCACTCCACCCGTCCATCTTATCCTCAGTCTCCCCACCAGTCTCCCTACCCCTCTCCTCCCCTCCACCTCAAACTATGCTCGTTAGTCTTTCATTCTCCATCCTCTCCACATGGCCAAAGTACCTCAGTGTATTACCCCTATCGTTTTCTGTCACATCCACATCTACACCACAACACTTCTTCACTTTCATTTTTGTAAGTCTATCTCTCCATGTAACTCCAAATCTCAAATAATTAATTTCCATCGCTTTTACCGTTGGCTCGTGTCCTTCCAGCAGGGTTCAAGCTTCACGTCCATGTGTTAGAGTTGGTATGACAATCTATCATGCAGGAACTTTTTTCCTTCCATGCCCACTTCCTTATTCCTTATCACTGCTCTCAAAGAACCAGCAACATCTCTTCCCTATTGTACGCTCTGAAGCATTTCGTCCTCTAAACTTTCATCCTTATTCATGACACTACCCAAGTACTCAAATTCACTCACATTTTCCATTTCCTCACCATCCAGCCTCACTCTGGATTCAGTTACTTCATTTCTCTCAAAGATCACAACTTTACTCGTCCCTATATTCACCTTTAGATTCCATTTCTTCCACATTCTTCCAAACTCATTCACCAACCCTTGCAGTTCCCCTTCGCCAGCACTTAACAATACAGTATCATCTGCAAACAACAGAGCAGGAAGTTTCCAAACGCTGCCTTCTCTCATTAGGGCCTCTCTAACATCCACTTCCCGACCTCGTATGTCTTTTATAAACATTGGTTCCAAAACCCATGGTTGTGACCCAAATGAAGGTCGCAAGGTTGCTCCTGAGGGTCGCGGGATGGTTTGAATAAAAAAAATAATAGTACAAAAAATGTGAAAAGTACAAAATAATGTAAATCTAAATGCATCACACTTTTGGAATATAAAGCCTCATTGAGACTCTGGAACAGGGAAACAGTTATGAGTAATAAAGCATCACAAATGTTTAAAAACTCTTGATGTATTCGAATCTGTTCACATCCAGTAATAGTACACCGAGGCGGCTGGAGCCTGAAGCAATCGCAGTATCGTTTGCTTACTCACTTCTGACGTAGCTGTGTTGAATGGGTGACGTGCTTTGATACAGAGTTATCGTAACGCAAGTTTTCTGTGACTCTTACTTTTTTGTTTACTGTGATTGCCAAGCTAAATCATCAGTAGAATAACCGTTCAATAGTCTGAGGAAATAGCTTATGCCCGGAATTTTCATTTAAGGAAAAATCTATCTATCTATATATAGCCCGACGCCCTAATCCCGCAAAGGGTGGCCGCAGACAAAACGCCTCCAAGTCGCTCTGTCACCCACCATTTGACTACCCTCCCCCCAACTCACCCCCCCTCCCTCATATACCTCTCAACTCCATCCCTCCACCTCATCCTCGGTCTACCCCTCCCTCTCCCTCCCTCCACCTCACCTACATACACCATCTTAGTCAGTCTTTCATTCTCCATTTTCTTCACATGTCCAAACCATCTCAATGTATTTTTCCTAATCTTCTCAACCACATCCACATCCACCCCACAACGTTCCTTCACTTCTTCATTCGTCAACCTGTCCCTCCACGTCATTCTACATGCTCCTCTCAAGTAGCTCATTTCCACTGCTCTCACTCCTGACTTGTCCCCCTCTTGCAAGGTCCACCCCTCGCTTCCATACGTCAGGGTAGGGATCACAGTATTATCATGTAGTGACTTCTTAACTTCCATACTCACCTCCCTATTTCTCATCACTGCTTTCAGTATACCAACAACCTTCCTTCCCTGCTGTACCCTTTCACGCACTTCATCCCCCAAAGTTCCATCCTTACTCATCACACTACCCAAGTACTTGAATGCACTCACATTCTCCATATCCTCACCATCCAACCTCACTGCACACTCTGTGACTTCATTCCTCTCAAACACCATAACTTTACTTTTGTTTACATTAACTTTCAAATTCCTCCTCCTACAAACTGTCCCAAATTCATTCACCAAACCTTGCAACTCCCATTCATCTTCACTCAATAGTACTGTATCATCAGCAAACAGCAACACAGGAAGCTTCCAAATCTCACCCTCATTCATTAGGGCCAGCCCCACATCCACTGCCCTACCCTGCACCTCCTTTACAACCCCATCCATGTATATATTAAACAGCCATGGAGACGTCACACAACCCTGTTTCAGTCCCACATTGAGATAAAAAAACTCACTCAGCTCACCATCCACTCGCACCGTAGCCCTAGCTCCCTCGTACATACTCTTCACAGCACTCAACAATTTCCCCTCCACTCTATATATTCTTAATACCTTCCACATGCCTTGACTATCTATTCTGTCATAAGCTTTCTCCTAGTCCATGAAGGCAGCATACACTTTCTTTCCCTTCTCTAGATACTTCTCCACTAAACATCTTAGAACAAATATCTGATCTTCACACCCTTTTCCCTTCCTAAATCCCCCTTGTTCTTCTCCAACTAGCTCCTCTGTCATATGCCTAACCCTGTCAATGAGTATTCTACCACATATTTTACCAGTCACACTAAGAGGGCAAATACCCCTATGGTTACTACATACTTCTCTCTCCCCTTTTCCTTTGTATAAGGGAACAATTATACCTGATTTCCAGTCCTCTGGAACCCTTCCCTCTTCCCAAGCCAATCTACACAACTTCCATATCCACTCCACAACAATCTCACCCCCATACCTAAGCATTTCACCACACACTCCATCAATTCCTGGGGCCTTTCCCAACTTCATCTTCTTCATCGCTTCCACTACTTCCGCCCTACTGATCTCTTCCTCCCTCCTCTCATCTCTTCTTCTCCCAGCCATTCCCCAACCACTTATACTGGCACTGCTCTCCCTCTCTACATTCAACATATCCTCAAAGTGCTCCTTCCATCTCCTCAATATCTCTCTCTTCTTCACCAACAATCTATTATTCCTATCTTTCACTCCCCTACTATTTCCCCTTTCACACTGCCTTACTTTCTTTACCTCATCCCAAAACAATTTCTTACTCTCCCTCCATTTCACACTCAGATTCCTCCCAAACTCTTCATCCACTTTCTTCATACTCTCCTTCGCCAGTCTCTTAACCTCCCTTCTCCTGCTCACATATACCTCTCTCTTCTCTCTCTCATATTCTTTATGCGAAACATAAATTTGTCTGATAGAGGAAATAGCTTAAGCCTGGGAATTTTCACACAAGGAAGGAAACTTGCAAAAGATAAACTTTATTGCTATAATGGGTATGATAATGGGAATTGCTACAAGAGTGTGTTTTACAATTGAATATGCAGGCGAGCATTTGTATATAATGAGATGTGTATGTGATAGAATAGTGTATGGTACAGAAATTATTCGTATTCGGTATTCGTCTTTGAATACATTCGAATACAGTATTTAAGTTTATATGTATTCGAATTTTTTTTAATACAGTAAATGCTCAATTTAACGGACTAATTCAGCCAAGCATAATTCCTTTATATCAAGGTTTCCGTTAAATACATAGAATAATATAAAAATAGCTTATGAGTACATCCCTGTACATAGATTTCAAATTACTGTTAATTAACACATGAAATACTGTACGAACACTGGCTTATCTCAACAAAAAAAGGTTCAGCAGTTATTGCAGAAATATGCCTGATACAGGTGGACAGTCTTGATGGTCTGTATGGCCCCTAAAACCTGTGTCAGGCCTGGGGGAGGTTTATTCAGAGTCACCCACCATCAGCACTAGAGGTGGCTGAGGGGTAACATCAGAGAAGGAGGCTTTAGAGGGTAGAGAGATGCCTGAGGTAGCACGGTCCTGCCTTTCCTTGCTTGCTACATTTAGCGTAATATTGTTACATTTAGTGGAATTGTTTCCACTATACCTTTCATAGGAAAACTGATCCCCCCCCACCCCGCTACATCGGGCATTCTGCTAAATTGCTCTCCGTTAAATCGAGCTTGTACTGTATGATGGTATTTGCACTGACTTTCAAATTCATGGGCAGCATACATGTATTAATCTAATAATATCTATATATTTTGACGAATGGTCGCAGATTTGTTATCAAAAAATAATAATCCTCTATTTGACAGCTAATTTCTGTTTGAAAGCATGACGTACACTTGTAAACAGTTTTCCGAGAATAATTTTCACAATGCTTTTATTATTATTATTATTATTATTATTATTACTTTTATTATTATTACTACTACCACTACTTAGTAGTAGTAGTAGTAATAGTTGTTTGTGTTGGTGGTGGTGGTGGTAATGGTGGTGGTGGTGGTTGTGTTGTTATGAATTTTAGAAAATTTATTTATACTGGTGATTTCTAGTTTTCAATGTGTCGCCCAACGTATTTCGAAAAATAAGTAAATTAACCTAACCCATACTGACTAATTTGTTACAAAACCCACCCCCAAAACCTGGCAAATTTTTGACTTTTTTTGGGGGAGGGGCTCAAACCTCCGCTTTTTATGATAAACATCGAAACTTCAGATAGAAAGCACTCACCTGAGGTTAAAAATTCCCTAAACAGGTGAGAGACCCCTCACCTGGTACCGTTTTCTGTGAAGCCGCGCTTCGTAAAAGACACTTTTTATGGAAGGAAAAATTAACCAAAACCACTCAGAATAGGTAGATATTTACTTATTTGGTACGAATTTATATGTAGTACAAGAGTATATTGGTATTCACACAATATAGGCGATATAAGCGTTGTTCACTCACCAAACACATCAACATACCACACCTACCTAGGCGACATTACCTCTTCACTTCTGCTCATTACTAACTCTGGTGCCATATAATCTCTGTCCTCCACATTGGGAATCACTTTCACCTTGAATTTCGTCGTCGGAGAGACCGTAGTGCTACATGTCCTTACTGGCCAGGTCACTCCTAACAGATGAGTTGCCGAGAAATGGCGTATTTTACAAAGGGTCAGGCAGTGTCGCCGCCTGGCTGGGGGGTAGAGGAAGGTCTCCCACATACGCCTACCAAAAATCTCCCGTGAAACTTTAAAAATGTGTAAGCGACGGGCCTTTCAATTGCAAAACGTACAGTGCACATTGTTGGGACTGAGCATGAAAAAAGGTTGCGATGTGCATCGTATGTCGTGGGTATGGGGCGGGTTAATGTACAGTATGTTACACCACCTTCGTAATATATGTGAACATTCCCCCCTGAGGGTTGCCAGGCCAAAAATAATTGTGTATTCAGGGTCACGGCCAATAAAGTTTGGGAAACACTGCCATATACAAATGGATCAGTCATGGAGACATGACACATCCCTGTTCCAATGCATTATTCAGGTAGAAAATTCACTTGGTTCACAATTCACACATATTGCAGCCAAAGTGCCCTCATAATACTCTTCATGGTATTCAACATCCTTCCATTTACTCTATACTGTATATTCTTAAACATTTTCCACATTCCTTGTTTATCTATTCTGTCTTAGGCATTCTCTAAATCCATGAAGGCCGTATACAGTATCTTTCGCTTCTTTAGAAACTTTTCTACTCAACATCTTAGGATAAACATCTGATCTGTAAAACCACTTCCCTTCCTGAAACCTCCCTGTTCTCTAACTAAATCCTCCAATATTTCTCTAACTCTGTCAATAAGTATCCTGCCATATTCTTTCCCATTACACTAGGATGACATATGCTCCTATGATAACTACATACTTCTTTTTCCCTTTTTCCTTTTGTAGAAAAGTATAACTGTACCTGATTTCTAATCCTCCGGGACTCTACCTTCCTCTCAGTCGAATCTGCACATCTTCCATATCCACTTTACTACTATTTCTCCCCTATGCTTCAGTATTTCAATATTCACTCCATCAATTCCTGAGATTTTCTACAATTTGACTTTCACCACTGATTCCACTATTTACATCCTACTGATCTCTTCCTCAGTTCTCATCTCCCTCCTTCTTCGTCATTCCTCAGCCACTTATACTTGCATTAGCAAGGCTACCCAGCATTGCCTGGGCCAAAAAATGCAAACACTCTAATCTAATTTGTTCTAGTCCAATCTTTCTTTCTACTCCAAAAAGACCATGTACAAATGTGGACATATCAAACAGAAACACCCCATCCACCAGCGAGGTGCTGTAATGCTTTCAGTAACTGGTAACACTGGTAGATATTGAATTTCACCAGGTTTTGTTCGGTCACTAGGACGAACCGAATGCCACGATCATTGCCGCTGTGTGCAGTTACCATATTGGTGGTATATAAACAAGGTCCCACCTGAAGGTACACTGAAAACAACATTTTGCAAATACGGTGAAAAGATAATTTCACACAATACATATTCATATTTTATTCACATAAAACACACAGGTTTTGTAAGTTTCACTTTCAACAAACATAACGAACAATACAACATTTACCGACGGCCAGCAGATAAGCCACTAAAACATTATCTGCATTCCTGCACCCATCATAATAATCACAAAATTACCATGACCTCCCTCCTCCCTGACCATAAACCTGAAACTAGTAGACCTCTTTAATAGACGCAGTTTCATAAGAGGTGGTGCCACAGGAGGAGGAGGGGTGGAGCACCTGGGAGACAGGAGGAGGGAGGAGGGTGAGGAGGGGGCAATAGTGATCTGGCTGGTGGGAGGCTCTGCAGGAGACGAGTGATGGGGCAGGGGTGAGTGGACTGTGGCAGCAAACTAGGACTGGATGGGTAACGCTGGTGACATGGTGCCAAATTAGCTAGATCCAATATATTACCAATATGCCGGGAATTGAACCCGGAACTCTAAGGTGAGAGCCAGGCAGCATACTACTACGGCATATTGGTAATATATAGGATGATTTTTCCTGTGAACAGTACAGGTTTCTTTCTTCAAATTAGCTAGAGTTTTGCGTTGATTATGGAGTCTGAGTCAGGCTGTTAAACGTTATCCAGACTTTGGCACGTTACACAGTCTACCAGCATGTTTTGTTATATCGTCTATAGAACGATCTACTCCCCACGGGGTGGCACACCATACCTGTTGTCATAGCGATAGGGAGCTATTGTTGTTGCATTTACTTAGTAACATCGTCGATGACGACTGTGATACTGAAAGCAGAGGAGGGGGAGGGAGTAGTTTTCTCTTGCTACAGTAAATAATAGTTAACAGTAATGATTCGTGCCTATGGATCTCGTTAATATCTGTATGGCACCGATGTAAACGAAAACTTGATTTACTAAGGGGCCATGGACTGGGTCCCAGAACATAGGTGGTGATACTGGGGTAGGTTAATACTGTAGGTGGGTGGAGAGATGCCTTATCAATTTTTTTACATGATCTTTAAGCTGGATTACTGTAAACCCTATACTGATAGAGTAAATCGTGGTATGAAGGACGTGTAACTGTTAAGCGATCTGATTCACAACCTCAGTATCCAGTTCACTGTCCACCCCTCCCTCCTCCCAGCAACTGCGTGCACTCAGACATGGGTACTGACGGGGAAGGGAGATGGCCGTAATAACTGCTACACTATGAACGGCGGATCACATGTTTTTACATCAACGACAGATGTTCACCTGTCTTCTTTATAGGATTGCATTATACACCGTTACTCAGCCTGGGCAACAGCTCCATATTCGGACACTGCTGAGATGTGTGGCTCAGTAGCTGCTCTCTGTTAACAGGGCAATGGTCCTCGTATTTATCATTTTCCTGTCAGTTTCATACAGTGTGAATGCTACTTGGTTGTTTGGCGTAACAAAACACACTCCATGTAAAGTGTGTGTTTGCATTTAATGCAAGAGATTTCTGTAACTAATGGGCACTGTTGATGTAATATGCAAGTGGTAAGACTGGATAACTGCAGACATTACAAGCTTGTTCCATCATTAATGGCTCGAGGATTTGTGAAGGAAAGCATGGGGCATATGACAGTTACTTAGTGTGAACGTAAATATAACTAATAATCACTGGTGATGTGTCAAATCAACAGCCAATCACTGCATTCAGACAACAGTAACATGAACCCAGGTTAAGAAAATCCACCTTTATTTTACATCTGTGCCACACAGATATTAATGAGAGCCATGGGGATCGTCATTAGTTTCAGGCAGTTCTTATTCCATCCATCCATCCATCATCCAATCCTACGTTTCCCCATGAGGACCGTAGGAGCCAGGGGCTAGGCAAGTTGGTCCTGACATTTAAGATGAGAGTAACCAGCCTCCCTCATCCCTGAGTGGCATGACGTGAGCAATAAACCCCAACCACCCCTTGGATATAAACCTTCACCAGCTCAATCCGATTGGAGCTCTGTAAATACCCACTAAATCACCAGGCACCAAAATTTGGTTATGTGGTTACCACCCAGCTTAGTAAATCGTTTCCTGGTGTACAGAAACCATTAGGCTTGTCACTCAGCACAGAGTCACCCACAGGTGGAAGGAAGAGGACAGTATGAAGGAAAGACAGATGGAAGAAGGAGTGTAAAGTCACTCATAGGCAGAAGGATGAGGAAAGAATGAAGGAAAGAAAGACAGAAGAGGATGGAAGGAAAGAAGGATGGAGGAGAGGAAAAGGCAGACACCCGAGAGCAGCTCTATATTGAGTGAGTGCATGGTGAGCGCCCCCACCTACCACACTGTTGATAAAGGAAAAATCTACATAGGCCAATCCCTCCTTTGTTTGCAATATCAGTCGTCATCCAAGATTATACTACATAATAGGTTAAAAGAGCAATGCCTAATCACTGTGACAACAGCTGTAACATCTGACAAACTGTAGGGACGTGTGATATACTTGTATATTAACAAATATTCACTATACTCATAATACAGGGGTGCTGACCAATTGAGTGGAAAGTGTGTCGTGAATTGTCACAAACCATGAGGGTCAATGACAACACGTGACAAAGTCAACATAACGTGTCATGGTCTGACTGAAAAATTCCATATTCTCCATTAAACAATGATTTTGCCCAGTCATCACTTTGTAAGCTCTCCCTCCCGCTGTAGCTCCTATCGTCTGCCAAAGTCCACTACCCCCTACCCCATCACCCCTCTCTTCTAACCCCCAATTCGACCACTATTGCCTCCTGCCTCACCCACCTCCCTCCTCATGTCTCCAAGGTTCCCCACCGCGACCATGCCACCCTCTGGCGCCACTTCCTGTATGTAGTGAACTTGCTCCGATTTCAGTGGTCTGCCTATGTCAAGGTTCACAGTAGGGAGGGTGGGCATCACGGTAATTCTCTGTTCAATGACAGTTGTGGGGAAACTCATAATTATTACTTATATGATAAATTGGTAACTGTTCCATGGTTCATGACTCGAAACTAAACCACTCATGAAATCCGTGTCATTTATTATAACTGCCATTATGTAGAGTGTGTATTGTGTGACATATAAAAATAATTACCATAATCATGACATGCTATTATTAGTATATTATCTGAAGGAACATTGCTTAAATATTATATTACCATCAATAACTGCGCACAAACGCAATGACTACCGCGTTCTGTTTGTTCTGGCGACCGAACGAAACCTGCTGAAAATCCATACCTATCAGTGTTTCCACATCCGGAGAGCATTACACCACCTCACTGGTGGACTGCGTGTTTCTTTTTTATATGTCCGCAACTGTACCTCTTATGCTTTTGAAGAGGGATTACAAGATGTCCAGGAGCCTTCTATTTCAGCTTCTGCAGACTAATGTGCAGTATTTGTGCACACTTGTTTACTATTTCCAGTGACCTCAAATGACCACCAGCTGGTGACCTCAAATGACCTCGGAGGTCAACCTCGCATAGCCAATGTCTGAACTGGAGGTCATGTGACTCTCCATGCCAAAAATCGGGCAGCTGGGTCCAGTCATACAAGCATGTATTACTGGTGACCTTAAATGACCTCCAACCAGTGACCTCATATGACATCAGAGGTCAACCTCACAGCCATTGTCCGAACTTGAGGGCATGTGAGTCTCCATGCCAAAAACTGGGCTGCAGGGTTATCCGGAGTTGCCCCAGGCAAAATAGCAAACACACTACTAGTGACCTCAAATGACCCAGATCTGAATTTTGATCCCCCCTAAAACCATCCCTGGGTCACCCTGATTCAGAATACATATGGGTCTGGGGGTCTTTGGCCCTTGCTTTGGGCGTAATTGAAGGACAAACAAACAAACAACCCAATGTTGCTCACTTTCGCAGACTGAACCCCCTGCGTCAAACAGAACCCGCCGGTTTTTCCCCCCACCCCCCTCTCACTCCCTCCTCATTCTCTGCTGTGTGCTCAAGTTTTTTCTATTCTGATCCTTTTTTCACCCCAAAATTTTGGGATTACTGGATCTGTTTTAATACCATTAGAAAGCTGTGATTTTGTAGAATATAATGAAAGAAAATGAAAAGTGATATTGCATAAGGTAAAAGAGTTATGATGAGTATAAGCTGAAAGGGTACATGAGAATGAATATACCTTTTTTTTTTTTCTAAGCATTTTTTGGTCACTTTTCGAATGTTTCCATGAATGAAAATAAAAACAGCAAACTAAAAATTCTGTCAAGCTATTATCAGAGTAAATTTCAGGATGCTAGATGCAATTTCTGATTTATGATGAATATTTCTTTGTTTGGACGCAGATCCGCATCTGAAGAGCTGGTTGGACACTTTTAGGTTGGACACGGATCCGAGTCTAAAGACTGAGAAAGAGTTAACGATTCCTTAAAGTGTTCTCTCCATTTGCTCACTTTTTCTCCCTTCTCCACTAGCAATCTACCATTTTTATCTATCCCTACCCTATTACCTCCTTAATGACCCAGTACAATTCTCTTTATCTCCTTCCAGAAAATTTTCTTGAATTCCCTCCACTGTTCACATTTTTTTCCAAACTCCTTATCCAATCCCTCTTACCAATCATTCCACCTTGGCCTTCTACTTTACATATAACTCTCTATTCTATGTCTCCACTTCCTCCATGCCTCTGCTTCCCATTCACTCACTATATGCTTTTCTTTTGTGTCACAGCTTGTCTCACCCTTTAATTCCATCATGCTGTTCCTTGCACCCCTTTTTATCTTCTCTTCACCCCACACACCACCTCACATGGTGTACAGATTTCTTTTGTGAATACCTTGAATACACCCTCCACTACCCCCATCTGCTCCATATCATATTTATCAAATCGCTCCTCACTTCTTTCTTATATTCTGCCCTTTTTCATCCCATTTCGATCTTAGTACCTCTTTATAAAGGCTGCTTCCAGCCCTTCTCACCTTTTTATCCATCACATTTGTTCCTTGACTTTCAGCTCCACCAAGTGATGGTCATAGAGTCCATTTCCCCAACCTCTGTATGCTCTCACATCCAGCACATATCTTCTCAATCTGTCATATACACACACATAGTCAGTCATTGCCTTCCATTCATTCAGATCACCACCCACCCTTCTAATCACTCGCCATGTAGAGTGTGGATAATTTTGTTGTCGAATGAGGGTACTGGCTAGCATCAATCCCCCCCTCTACACAAATGTCCCCTAGAGCACTACCATTCTCATCCACTTCTGCAGGCACACCCCACCCACCAACTACTCCATCCAACTTCACAATTCTTTCTTTATCAGTCATATGTCAAAAAAAAAAAAAAAAAAAATGCCAACTACATCCAACTTCACAATTCTTTATTCTTCAGTCATATGTCAAAAAAATAAAAAAATAAAAGCTCTCACTGGTCTCAGTCAGAATAATCAGGAGATAAGAAAACACAGGTATATAGGTGTGTCCATAAACATTGATCCAATAGAAGCTCACTTGAATGTATCTTAGCTATTTTGTGGGGGCCATCTCGGTATGCTGATGTGGGCATGTGTGTGACAGTTGGAAAAGGATTTTTTTTTCTAATGCATGACTGACATTGGTATCACATCCACACCACAATCCTCCTTCATTTCCTCAGACAGACTGACAAATGAGGAGGTGAAGGAGCTTTGTGGTATGAAGGTGGATGTGATTGAGTGTGTTATGAGAAATAAACTGAGGTGGTTTGGTCATGTGGAGAGGATTGAGTGTAAAAGACTAAGGAGGAAAATATATGTGTGAGATGGAGGTAGGGAGAGTGAGGGTAAGGGCGAGGATGGGATGGATGGATGGAGTGGAGAGGTATATGAGAGAAGGGAGTGAAATGGTGAGGGACAGGGCAACATGGAGGCGATTTGTCTGTGGCCACCCCTTATGGGATTTAGGCATCTGGCAATTGATAGGTATAGATAGATGGACGTTGGTAACGCAGACTGAGCTGTTTCAGCAACACGCAAGAAATCATCTGTTGGTGTGGAAGAGATGTGTTATGTATCGGCTACCATGTAGCCTACTTATCTTACTTACAGAATGACCAGAGAGCTGAAATCAGAGTTAAGGAATTCAGAATACTCAACTTCATGAACAAATGAGCAATATAAGTAGCTGCAATTATGTACACAACAACACTTTTAGTTTGAAATATTTATAGAGTAAGTGGGAGGATATACAAAATGATGCTGCATTTTTACATCAGACAACTGAGCCTGAGTAAGAAAAAACAATGTGAGGCTTTGAGTAGGGGTGGTACTGTTCAATAGATGAAATAAGACAGAAGTTTACTTATATTACGGAAATTAAGAGAAAGCACATTAGTCAACAGTATGTAATTTAAGTGGCTTTAAAGATTATGTAACACCTCTTCTGTTGTGGGTTTCCCCTCAATGGCCACAGGCATCTAACCACCCTAAACAGTGCCGTTGCTGGGGGCATCGAATTAGTACGATCTATGAAATGCTGAGAACAAATATGGCAAGAAAACAGCCAATGGTATTTTTACATTACCCTACTCTATTAGGGTGTGTCACTTTGGGAGGTGAAAATTTACTTTTGCAAATTTATTCAGTGACGGGTTTTAAAAAATATAGTTTTGGATGTGAAGAATTCATATCTGCTATTATTTTTGCGGCTGCACATCTAGCTTTGTAAATCTCCATCTGATTAGCCCCTTAACCGCGGGGCGTCACTTTCGTGATGCTCGGGCACAATGGATCATACTGCGGGGCGTCACTTTTGTGATTTTGTGTTATTTTGAATTATCCCGGGCTTTCAAGTGGTGGCTTGTATCATCTATCAGTACTGCCAATGTCCAACACTAGTCAGCACTCCAAATCTCATCTGTACTTCCATCCATTGTTGACATTTTAGCCATTTTCCCCCGTTCCTGACTCCCCTCCCTACCTCCCCTCCATTACCCTGTCCTCTCACCTCCCTGGCCGCGCTGCGCTAAGCAAATCTCCCCCGGATTTTTCCACAGATTTCATCCATTGAAATAAGCCCTATGCCCTATACTTATACAAAATAATATATACCAAAAAAAAATAAGGTAAGTGATAGTGGTATACACCAGGAATTGGCTAATTATCACCTGACAACACCTCACATGCATTCCTTCGCTACATTCCCACGGTAATTTCCCCTTTGAATTATGCCTTGTAATCTATTTCTGTAATAAAAATATATATCAGAAAGGAAGGGAGAAGCCTAAGTGACATTTACATTCACCTGGAACTACCTATTTCTTTATGTACTGCCGAGATTTTCTACCAATAACTTATTAGCATGTAAGTTAGCAGCTGTCAGCCCCATTGTCACTGTCAACCCTTGCCTTCTCAGATAAGCCGCGCCATTTAGTTCCTTGTCCTCCTCTGTGGTCAAAGCATGTCACACTCGCGCCCCACCATTTCTGCTGCTTATGCGCCCATTGCAAAGGGCCCCGTGACCTCTACACCCAGAAAAACTCATGGGGGAAGCAGGGAAAGGACTAAGTGACTCTGCAGTGGAACGTGAACTAGCTGAATTATCTATGGTAATGATGGATAGTGACTTTGACCCTTCGGGGGATTCGTATGATGAGCCGGGTGAGGAAATCGTGCCAGAAACTACTAGTACGAGTGCATCAGTGTCCCAAGTTATCCCTAGCTCCAAGGAAAAGGAGCCGTTAGTGCAGCAAGGGAAGGAATTTGGGAAGGGAATGAAAAGGCGGCGGGTTAGCCCCGGAACAATGGCCCTGTGTGACACAGCCCGCCATGAGTCCCGAGTTGATTCACCTCCCCATTCCCCAAGCCCCACTTCACTCATTTCTTCCTCTTCTTCTGCTGAATTTTCTCCGCAGTCTTCGTCGTCGGAGTCACCACCAGCATCAACAGCAAAGGCAGGCCGCAGAGGAAGAGGTAAATCCCTGACCCGTAAAAGTAGAGTTGCTAGTAGAGTAAGGGCTGCTAGTGCTGTACGGCAACCCAGGGTTATTGCGAGTGACCTTGAACCTGATAAATCTGCCTCACAGCCACCCTCCACCCTCACCTACCCTTCACCACCACGACAGGGAATCCTGGACGCCTTCGCGTGGACGGAAGGGTCCGATTTTGTCCCTGAACATCTCCATTTTGATGAGAGTTCCTCAGGAATACGGCCTACCTTCACTCTTGATGAGGATGCTGAGTGTATGGACTTCCTTTTGGCCTTCCTTGATGACGAAGTCATGCAGCACATATGTGATGAGACCAACAGGTATGAATCACAACGTGCTGCAAGTGGTACAGGTGCAGCCAAGATGCAACAGTGGTCCATGCTGGGAGTGCAGGAGCTGTATGTGTTCTTTGCCCTCATGCTTCTCATGCCACACTCAAAGAAGCATGAGTTGGAAGAATACTGGTCCATGGACCCCTTACTACCCTCACCCACCTTCAATAAGTACAATGCCAGAGATCACTTCCGAAACATCATGGGAAACCTGCACTTTGCCGACAACGATGTACCTTCCCAAACTGACCCACTCTGGAAGATCCGGGAGATTCTGAGCAGAATGAAGGATAAGTTTATGACATTCTTCCACCCCTTTCAGAAGGTTGTCATTGACGAATCCTTGGTTTTGTTCAGAGGACGTCTTAGGTTTGTGCAGTACATTCCAAGCAAACGCCATCGCTTTGGAATCAAGTTCTTTGTACTGTGCGACTGTAAGACGGGGTACATCCTTGACTTCGTCATTTATTCAGCCAGCACTGTCGATCTTGATAAAACACACCCCCTTGGCTTCTCAGGCTGTGTAGTAAAAGTGCTCCATGAAAGGTATTTTGGTGGGAATCATGTGCTGTATACAAACAACTATTATGCAGCACCGAAACTTGCCAAATACATTTCAGAGCACGGTATCAGCTCCTGCAGCACTGTCAAGAGTAATCGTACCCACTTCCCTAAATTCCCAGAGGCAGGAACCTCACAGCAAGGAGACGTGAACCTACACAAGTCTGAGAAGATGCTGGCAATACGGTGGCATGACAAAAGGATCGTGCACATGCTCACCACCGTACACAAGGGGGAAATGACAGACAGTGGGAAGGTCGACCATAGGACAGGCAAACCTGTGAGGAAACTTGATGCTGTCTTAGACTACAATATCAACATGCGGCTGGTGGACAAGTCCGACATGATGATTGGAGAGATCAACTGCCTCAGGAAGAATACTAGGTGGTACAGGAAAGTTTTTCTGCATCTCATAGACATGACGATGCTGAACGCCTTCGTCCTGTGCAAGATGAAGGTCAAGCCACCCAAGTCCTTCTACCTGAGGTTGTTCACCAGGATTTGTGTTCAGCAGCTGCTTGAAAGATATGGTAGGGTGACAGCAGCAACTCCAAGGCACCATCCAGTAACACTTCCCGACAGACTTGAGCAGAGAGCGTTCATGGATCAGCACAGACTGGTGCAAATGCCTGCCACAAGCAAGAGGAAGGCTGCAATCCGCAGGTGCCAGGTGTGTGCACATACCACCTGACGCACACCTGAGCACAAACGCACCTCTTGGCAGTGCACTGAGTGCCAGGTTCCCCTCTGTGTTACCTGCTACTTTGATTACCACAGCCAGAAGCAGTTCTAAAAGTGCAAGTGGGAAAGGAAAATAATGTGAAAATAATGTGTAAATAATGTGTAAATAGCAAGTGAAAGCAATGGATATACAGTACATATGATTGAAGTGTAATATAGTTTTATCTTACTGAAAGCGACAGTGAATAACATAGTGTAAGTAAAATAGAAGTGTAAATATTGAATATACAAGAGAAAATGTAAATAGAAATGTAAGTAATTAGTAATATAAGAATATGAGTACAAATACTTGAGGTTATAACAGTGAAAGTGAATCTGTGGCTCTCTACGTATTTTACTGAATGAAAAATTGAATGACTTCAGTGACAATAAACTAATACTACCGAAGGAAACTTATGGATAAAGACTGCAGATGTATATAAGTGTTATATAGTAATAGAAATATAAAGTGTGAGGGGTTTTATGAATAATAAATGACAGAATACCAACAGTGAACTAGCGCAAGTGGGAAGGTCATACGCACTCGTAATTTTCATTGCTTTCACAGTGGTTTTTTTTTGGAGTATTGATCCCAAACTACTTGATAATCGTAGAATAGTGTTTATAGTGATAATATCTGGCTGTGGTAATCATATTACGGGTTGTCGGGCAGTGTAAAGTGGAGACTTCGTTACCCAACTTCAGAGGTCTCCACAAGTCCTACGGTACTCGACGAAGGATCAACAAACATCCAAGGAGAAAGCTGAAGGTATATGCCATATGCATATTTAATTTTAATATTCTAGGACTAATAACTGATTTTTGGCAAATATTTTTTGAGAGTCTGTCGGAGCCCAAATATGCCTGCGGGACACGCAAAACATTGGGAAACAAGCCCGCGGTGTAAGGGTTAAAAAACACATAAACTGCCCTTGGGAAAAAAAAAAACTTTAATATTAGCTTCTCAAAACGTTAGGTAATGCTATAAAAATTTTAGTTTCTTTTCGTAAAACATATCTTATTAAGCAAAAAACATATCCTTACAATCATAAAACATTAAAAAGAAAATAACATCGGTTAAAAAAATATTTAAACAACAGGTTTCATCAAGAATTGCTTTGATTCGTTTTTGGATATCAGCTGCCAACTTGCTTCTTGGCCTCTGATACAACCCTCACGTTTCTCATGTGTATACACCCTGCCTCCTGCCTATATGACTTGTTTCACACACCTCTCTATAGACTGAGAATGGCAGCGCCAATGTGGAACTTGCATGGGCTCGTCAATGAACTTCATGACTTCCGCTGCCGTAAGTTTACATATCAAAGGAGGTTCATATATCCCATCAAACCAGTCTATCATCATTCACAGGGAAGAAGCACTGGTGTTGATGGAACGTGTCCTCCTGAGACATATAGAGAGATCTCTTAGTGTGTCATCATCTCCATCCCTCAAGTCAACAATCTTTTGGACACCAGCTCTCCTCTCCTCACTGTCATCTGAGCACAGGAGTGAATTATCATTTCATTGAAGGCATACCATGCTGAGTGCTGGATGGTTGGCAAAAAAGGGTCTACTACAGCCATCTTTTGCAGCCTAACAATGCAGCCGAAACATGATGTGGCATGGGCCTTCATCCAAGTGTTTTACTCTGAGGTTGAACCAACAGGGGTAATACATGCCAACAATATATTCCACTCAAAGTCTTAACCTTTTTGCGCGCAGATAAGTTAATAAGTTTTGTGGGACATCACGTGCCGGCTTTTCTCTCCTCCCTCCCCGCCCGCCGCACGCCCCCAAAATGTGTATTCTCGGCTTATTTTCACCACCCAAACATATTTTTTTTGCCACAAAACCCACATATTCCTATTCGTCGATGTTTGTTCTAAACGATGAACAAAAAAATAAACAAAAAAACACTATACGTATGCTAGGGCCGTGTGAATAAACATTCAAGAGCGTACATCTCACTTCTCAACATCATAAGTTGAATGTTTACTAGTCAATCTCTACATGTTATAACATAATTGGAAAGAGAATTTTATTAGCTTTCGAATGCCGGAGGTCCCAGTTTGATAGGAGGTACGGTGTTCGAATAATAAGCAAAAAAGTAACACCTATTTCCAACAGACAACAGATTGTTTTATTTGGGTAGCTCTAGCGAAAAACTTTTTCCATCACTGTTATGTTTTTCTTTTATCATCCTATGCAGAATTTAACTGGCTCTCATTTAAGCCCAAATGGTGATCCTAGGCCTCATAGTTTTCGAGATAAATGCAAAAAACTATGGTGTACCCATGCCATGTTGTGACTGTAGGGCAGTTTCCTGCCTTCCTCTAAGCTACTGCATGTATTTCACCAATTCTTTGTACACTAGATTTGCACACTATATTCATATGATCCACTGGCACCATTATTATTATTACATTTGGTGCAGAGTAGAGGCAGTGTAGTTGATTAGAAACAGTAGCACAATCTTCGTTGGGCCAACGGTTGATAACGACCAGGATTGCTTCACAAACACCAAATTTCCTATTGCAAACACCAAATCTAATCACAACAGTGCCCGAGCACTATACACAAGCATTACTGGTATAATGAAATATGTTGCTCGGCCGGGACGGGGGTAAGAGTGGAAATTTAAAGGGACAGAACTGCGCAGTACCTTCCCCACTCACAGATCATTTGGAACTGAATAACCTGTCCGCTCTCTTACTGGTATCAGGACCTACAGTTGCCAACTCATTACTTTTAACGAGGAGCAGGGAAGCTATAACACCTCCAAAAATGATGCCAATTGGCCAACAACTTTTCCTCTGATGAAAGTTTTTATGGTTTTGTGATGCCAAAAGCATCAACGAGGATAGTCTCAGCCACACCTATATGACGACAAACATGTCATTGTGCGCGGAGGAGTTATTGTAAGTTTTTTCCTCTGGGGCCATGTTTTGAAACCTATATGCAACAAAGCCTGTTCATTGTTGTCAACCACCTTGAATGGCTCACTGCACCAATTTCAAGAAGGAGCAGATTTGTGGGAAGTTCTCTTGTCCTTATGGCCTGTGTGATCCTGTACCCATACATTTGATCAGCAGGAAGATCCTTTACAACACTGTCACTCAGTGAAATGGAGGGTTATCCAACTAAGAGTCTGGTGAATTAAGGATCAATTTCAAGTTCTGTAGCAGTGTCTAGCATCCTGCCAATGTCGCCTGTCCACTTGTTGTTAGACAAGGTTTTCCCATCCAGTGTGGTGATCAAGTGTTGCAGGGGTAACTCATTAGTGTGGGGGGCACAAACCAACCAGATCAGCTTACAGCAAAGCTTCACCTCGACCCAGTGCATGGAACCACCCTCCAAACCACTGTTATCATTTGTAGAATCTTCTCCAATGGCCTGCAGGCTTTTATCATTGCCCTTCTTCATGAAATCTACAAGATTATCAGCAATAACTTCAGCAATTTTTCTTTTTGTCTTTCAGCCTTTCTCAGAAGTGAAGTAATAGAAATATCTTCCAGCTAGGTCACTGCACACAGAATAATGCTCTTCTTTGATGATGATGGAGAACTGACGAACTGAATTGTCTGCTTTCAGCATAACTTTAGTAGTATCTTGAAGACCATCAAAGAAGATGCAGTCAACTCCACCCTTCTTACAAAGATCATCAGATTCCTGATCCAGGGATTTCATAACTTTTTCTTAGGCCCTCTTGACTTTACTGTGATCAACTACAAGGCTCATGTCCTCAGTGATCAAGCTAGCATCCATAAAGGCAGCAGTGGTGATGGCAGCTGCGGCAGGCAGGCCAGTACTGTATTTGATGCTTTGCATAGCAACATTAGGTATTTCTGTGTTGTACTCTGTCTATTTTATTGGAAGTCGGAGACGTGCTTGGTATTTATAATGTCACTTCAAAGCTTCTATTCTTTCCATTTTTGCATCATTTATTTGTTCTTCATATTCATCATCAGAAAAAATAATTTCATTTGGTGGTTTTAAAACACTCTGCCTACTTGTCTGCTTGTAGACCTTCTTCTCTTGTTTTCTTGCTGCCTCTGGTCTTTGACGTTTGTTGTGCTCAGGCAGATCTGGCAAGTCATTTTGATGTGGTACAATAGAACCAGTCTTGTCTCTCTGACCTTTAATGAAAGCAAGTCCCTTCACAGGGATCTTCATCTCTTTAGCATGTACTGTTAATGTGAGCTTTTTTTTTTCCTTTTTGCAACCAGCATCTGCAGGGCTGCCAATTTCACAGCAGAGAAAAGTTTTATACTTGCAATTGAGGATGTCAAAAACCTTGCCAAGTTTTGCAGTAAAAGCCTCTTTGATATCTAGCTTTCCTCTTATAGAGATATGTTTTTGGCCTGCTCCCAGCTCCCTTGGATTTTAATATTGTGACTCATTATTTTACAACGGGTGTTACAAAAGAACTGTTTGCTCTCCCACTTTTCAAGCACTTAATGGTAAATGTCCTTTCCATGACTGGCTGCTGGGCAGTCTCACATCCTCACAATATTGTTCTCTTAGCAGCAGCCAATATCTCAGAACGTCTCACAGAGTTCGGAGTTCAGAAAGCAATAACTCTCTGTCAGTTCCAGTCAGGTTGCTCATATGCGTGAATGTCCCCTGTTCTATTCTCCTTTTTTAATCCAATGTAGGTCATTTCCCACTGGTTAGGATGGTAGCACTGACATACAAGTAATCTTTAACACACTGATTAAGATGTTTCAACCCGTGAAATAAGCAAAAGCAGCAATGCTATATATATATATATATATATATATATATATATATATATATATATATATATATATATATATATATATATATCAGCAAGTGCTTGACAATCGTTTTTCATGATTTTCAGACAATTTAACATGGATTTTTTACAAGAAGTATTTAATATGGTACGTTCAGAATTATCGGAAATTCCACAAAAACGTCAAAAGTCACTGTTTTCATGTAGCTTTTTTATGAGGCAAAATTTAATTATAATAAATCAACAAAAAATTATTTCTCAATTCCCATGCCATGCTGCAACGTTTTAGCATCCAACATATTTGGAATTTGAAAGCTGAAGAATTCGACACATGACACTATTCCATCATCCTAAGCACTCAGGCAGCCTGTTAATCTCACATGTTTCTCCAATTGGATTATATGGTATTGCTGGCTGCATAATAATTTTATTAATTTTTCGGCGATTCATAGCAAGTCACAGGATGGGTTTAGGAAGTTAAAAAGTGTGCCAGACATTTCATGTCACACCTGTAAGAAAATAATCGATTTTAGAAATTCGACAGAAATGGTTCCGGGGCCGGTCTGTGATGTACACAAAATGTATTACCTCACAGCCGTTACAGGGCTAGACATCATGCATCAGTATATTCTTGCATGTTACTGATCCAGCTATGTTGATTTTAGAACCATATAAATAACATCAAGAGAATTCTAAGATGCAATATGCATAATTAATCATTAAGGAAGGGGTCCTACAAAATCCCCACTGGCACATAGAATTTGGACTAATGGCACACGAGTATCATTTGGATGTCGCCGCGATAGAGGATGGTGGTAGCATTGAGGAAGGGGGAGGGGAGGGGCAACATACCCGGTACGCAATTTTTCGTTATTTATGAAATAGTGTGGCGTGTAATGTGCTTCGAGTTTAGGAAAGTATACTGGCCTACTCTTCATGTCACTGAAAGAGTAAAACTAATCAGCAGAGGGGAACCTAGTCCAGAAGGCAAGACTGGGTGATCCAGCTTTCCCCATCAGGACGTTCCATCCAGCTCGGGAGTACCACCCATTTCGACTGGAGATACAGAATACTTCCTTACTATATGTAATTTTCTAATCGTTTTTCTATACACCTATCTTTTTATTTATCCAGGCAGACCTATAGCTCCCACTCAGTAAATACGTAAGCTTCCCTCTGTACATCTATTTTGAACTCCTCTCTTATTCATTTCTTGTTTGTTCATTTATCTACCACTGTCTACAATGAACGTCATATTTACATCTGCTTTTGCCTGTTGCACACATCGTTCTCTCTCTCTCCGTTCATCACTTATCTCATACCTCAACAACAGTCTTCCTTTCACAGCAGTTTGTAACATTTCAAGCTGTTAGTTATATTCCACTCTCCATTTTCTTCACATGAGTACCCTGTCTCAACCTCAATATCTTACTATTTCTCACAAAATAACCTCCTCATTGCATCCCACATATACCCATCCATTCATACCTTTTAACAACGTAATAACAATCTGACTAGTCAACAACTTTATCCTTGCCGAAAAATAATAATAGGCTTCAAAAATTTTCCATTCCATATAGAAAGACCAATGCCTTACAGCCAACGAAACAAAAACTTTAGATCGTGTGTGTGTGTGTGTGTGTGTGTGTGTGTGTGTGTGTGTGTGTATAAATGGCATTAGGATAACATTTAAAAAATAATTAAGTTAAAGTAAGCGAACGTAAAACACAGGACAGAGAGACGAGATGAGAAACACAAGCTATCGCGTGGACAGAGAGAGAGAGAGAGATTCCACCTGGTCACGATTCCGGCCCCAGTTCCTCTTATTATCCTAATAAGTGAGTGGTGCATAACCTTATAATTATCATCACTCCAATCAGCTCTCGCTTTTCCACTTAGGCCTACCAGTTTCAAAAAGGAAGTACAAACGATAATGGACGGGGACATAGGTTATGATGTTAACACAAATGATGAACCGAATGATACATATCCGTCCCTGCCCCAGACAAGACTTCCGTAACAGGTGATATTTTACAAAAAAAAAAAAAAGGGATCAAGCTAACTATTAAAGCATAAAGGTGACAGTAACGGTTATATATATATATATATATATATATATATATATATATATATATATATATATATACTGTATATTTATTTATATATATAATACATATATATATATACTGTATATATATATATATATATATATATATATATATATATCTGTATATAAGTATATAAAATATATACAGTAATCACTCTAATATCCGGACGCCCAATAACCGAACATCCCCACTAACCGAACCTTATCGTCCTGGGATCAAACATTCCCAAAATGGTCCGAAAATCCAAAAATTGGAAAAAAACCGATTTTTTGCCGTCCGTAATTTGAACTTGCCGCGCGCCGCGTGAGAGCATTGTTTTGGTTCGTCATTCCTCCGACGTCCGATAGAGCGCCGCTGCATCATCCCCACTTCCCGCCTGTCTCTCACCGCGACTGGACCTGCGCTGTTCGTCATGGCTGCCCACGTGCTCGCTTTTGTGGTGGTGCCGTACTTGCTGCAAGGCCTCCTGCTGCTCTCTGCCCTACTCTTAGTGTGTGTGATGATGGCCCCGCCTCCTGAGAAAAGGAAGAGAGTGGTGTTGACTCTGGAGAAGAAACGGGAGATATTGGAGAAGGTTGATGCGGGTTGGTCTTCCTCTCGCATTCTCCGCGAGTTCAACCTGGCCCGGTCGACTTTGTTTGATATCAAGCGTTCCCGAGACAAGCTCATGCAGTACACGGCTGACTTCTCGTCGAGAAGCAAACGCAACGTGGAGAGGAAGGTTATGTTTACTCCCAAGTATGCAGAGATCGACCGCTCCACGTTGATTTGGTATCGACAGCAACGTGCAGCTGGTGTGATGGTACGTGGAACGGAGCTGAAGGCTGCTGCTGAGAAGTTTGCAAGGCTTCACGACGCCCTAGACTTCAAGGCATCCGAGGGTTGGCTCTTCGCGTTCAAGTTGCGACATGGCCTTACTAACCGTAAAGCACATGGCGAAGCATTGGACGCTAACGAGGATGGAGTGGACGAGTTTCGGCACAAGGTGAAAGGCTTGATCGACAGGGAGGGCCTCACTCTCGGTCAAGTCTATAACGCTGACGAAACTGGCCTATTCTATCGCTCGGTGCCAACGAACACTCTCGCCGATGAGACGGAGAAGCGTGTACCTGGCCGCAAGCTTTCTAAGGAACGGATATCTGCTTTGTGTTGTGCCAATGCTAACGGCATGCACCGGCTTAAGCCCGTTATTGTTGGCCGTGCAAAGCAGCCTCGGTGCCTTCGTGGGGTGATGGATGTCCTTCCTGTCGTATGGTACCATTCTTTGAAAGCATGGTTCACAGCTGTGATTTTCAAAGACTGGTTTCACCATCACTTCGTCAAGGAGGTCATACATTACCAGACGAAGACACTGGGAATTCCTCGCGACCAGGTAAAGGCTCTCCTTCTCCTCGACAATGCACCTGCCCACCCGTGCGACAAGGACTTGGTTGCTGAGAATGGCCGTATTAGGTGCATGTTTCTGCCACCTAATACGACTGCTCTCATTCAACCAATGGACCAAGGAGTGATCGTGGCAACAAAGCGCCTGTACCGTCGGAAGTTCCTGGACGAGGTGATGGTGGTTCTCGAGGACGAGGACGAGCGCAGGGAAGGACGTGACACTCGAGGCAAGCGGACTTTGGAAAACCTTCGCCGCTACAACATCAAGTCTGCGCTGTACAACTGGGCTAGTGCATGGAAGGAAGTCCCTGTGAAAACTCTTGAAAATGGTTGGTCTCGTCTGCTTCTCGGAACAGATGTGGAGTACGATTTCCTAGGGTTTGACGTGGATGACTTCCATGCACGGCTACGTACGCACGGCGACGATGTTGATGTGGACGATGTTCGTGAGTGGTTGGACGACGACGAGGGCGATCCTGGGTATCAGACGTTGTCTGATATCGAGATCGCGTCTTCGGTTGCTGGTGTCAGTCCCGAACTTGAAGATTCCGACGACGAAGGCGATGATGATGCAGACTCCGCCCAGCAGGACACTACTCCAGCCATCCCCAAGCTGAGCGCACTCCGGGAACATCTAGAGTTCGTCCTAGACTACCTGGAACACCCGGACTGCGACAGGGAGATGGGGCCCTTGGGTCTCGTGGAGGAAGTGCGTGCTTTCCGGCAGCGCATCATCAATCGCCAGAATCGTCGGTCCTTGCGTCAGTCAACGATTGACAGTTTTTCAGGCCCGTGACCCCGCTGTGCCAAGCCCTGGTTCCACTCCGTTGCCTCCCCAAGACAGGCCCTCATGCTCCGAGCCACAGCCCAGCACATCAGCTACAGTGGAGTCACCGCTCGACGTGAGTTTGCGGCTGTCTTCAGAGTCTTCTGTAGTCGGTACGCCATCACCACTACCCACCGATGCACCCCTTGGACGCCTGCCAGTGATACTCTCGGGCTCTGACAGTGAATAAACAGCAAGAACTTCTCCACTAGACCACACGGGAATTTTGAGTGTTGTGCAGTGAAAAAAACGGTGTGTTGTGTTAAGGTTTTCAAGTTGGGAGAAAAGACTAAGTAGAAAAGAAATTTAACGTAACTAACCTTCTTTGTTTTGGCTTTGGAAACTTAAAAAAACTTGGGAAAAGTTAATGTGCAACACTTAAATTTAATGGAACATTATTTGGACTAAAGTGAACACTGTGAAAAGAACGGACTTCTGTGTGTTAGTGACTAAGTTCAGTGCAAGACTTCAGGAAGAGTGTAGTGCAAGTGCTTCAGGAAATCGTTCTTACTGTCAGAGTCCGAGAGGAGGCGGTTATTCATCGAGGTGGCCAGGGACTTGCTGTAAGTAGCCAAAATGTTTCATGTTGTACTATTTTCCATACTATATTTACCAGAATGTTTCATATTGTATTTTTTCCCATACTATACTTACCAGAAAGTGTCATACTGTACTTCTTTCCATACTAAACTTACCTCATGCATGTGCAGTAGGAATGGGTTTTTCAGAGTTCGGTTAGGTTCGGTTAGGTTAGGTTCGGTTAGAGTCCATAAGTACCAGAATGTTTATTAATGTATGAACATACTTCTAAACCCACATTTTATGTGTCTATTGCATTTATTTCAGTCATTTATGTGCCTTATTGGTGTGATTTGGGTGTTAAATAGGTGCTATGCATGTCCGGAGGGAGTTGTATAGGTGTTTCTCTGTGTTAGGGTCCGTAAGTACAAGTCCATAAGCTGGGGCCCAATATCCGGACAAAACCAATATCCGAACCTACCGATGGCTCTATTGATCCGGATATTGGAGTGATTACTGTATATATATATATATATATATATATATATATATATGTATACAGGATATATATATATATATATATATATATATATATATATTTATATATATATATATATATATATATACATATATATATACAGAAAACCCTCAAAGATCCGGACTTCAAAGATCCGGATTTTGCGAAGATCCGGACCATTTCTTGCCAAATTTTCAATTTAAAACATAGGCTACAAAATACACAATTTATTAATTAAAATTTATGAAAAAAAATATTTGTACACATTATTATACTATCCTATTAATTTTATACTGTATTAACTTTAATTTAAATTTTATCGGTTCTCCGGTATCCTTTTGTGAGGTGCACACATGTGAATGGGGGGGGGGGAAAGCGGCTTTGAGGGGACAATGAGCTGAGGCAGTTGACCAAGTGTGAGTCGCGGGAACACAATGACCGAGTGAAAGCACAGTTTTCTTTCTTTACTCTTCCACCATGGCTCCAAAGCGCAAACATATTGTGCTAACCGTAGATGAAAAACTTGAATTACTAGAAAAATTAGAAAAAGACGTACAAGTGTCTCGGTTAAATGAGGAATATGGTGTTGGAAAACAAACAATCAGTGATATAAAGAGAAACAAAGCCAAGCTTCGTGGTTTTGCTGCCAAGGCAGGTGCTCACGTGTTGTAGACCTTGAAGATTCTGACTCTGATTAAGAAGTCAGAGGCACCCCCACTAGAACCCGAAGATGAACAACAGAAAGTGACACTTTGGCAAGGTGAATATAAAAAATAACTGTTTTTATTTCACATTAAGTTATACCTAAACCACCATAAGTTTTCTTTCATATGAGCAAATTTATATAATTTCTGGAAGATCCGGATTTTTCGAGATCCGGACAGGGTTATAGCCCCAATTAGTCCAGATCTTTGAGGGTTTACTGTATATATATATATATATATATATATATATATATATATATAGAGAGAGAGAGAGAGAGAGAGAGAGAGAGAGATAAAATATATATATATATATATATATATATATATATATATATATATATATATATATAGATATATATATAGATATAGATATATATATAGATATATATATATATATATATATATATATATTGTTACGGAACAGAGAAAGATAACGTACACTTTAAGTGAGAATGCTAAGAGTCACTACTGTCCCGTAAAGTTCCAGGTTCAAAACAAAAGAGTTAGGTAAAATTACAAGTTAAAGTTTAATGCACAAACTAACTACAAAACATTCAGAACTCATAAGGATAATGTAATGGCAAATAAACAGGTTAAATATATGGTTAACTGCAATAGCCTCTATTAACACGAAACTAGCAAGAGTAAATTTATCTAAGTCAGCCCTGATAAAATGAAAATACACCTGTTAATGCTCAGTTAATGCAAGATAAATTATTACAGATACAAACTATTATCAAAAATGACTGACATAAAACCCAACATTAATCAAAAACCTCACTAGGCCTAAGAATTAACCTTATGCTACACAGTACAAGAAAAAATACAACAGTTATACTCAAATTACACACAGCTGCTAGATGTTTGGAGATTTCTTGAGCACTCACAATAATAATATCTGTACAGGGGAGGACAGAGATGTGAACAAAATGAGGAGCAGATCTAAGTGGCAATGATGCAGAGACTGAGCTCATTATATAGGGGCCAGGAGAGCTTGATACAACTTGTAAGAAGGACGCACAAATGAAGCCATGGGGACAAAGAGCTGAAAATCCCGCTCTGAATAACAGAGAGAACGACTTACTCTACTATAACGGTAGAAGGGGGGGACTGAGGCAGAACACGCTCGTGATCAAACATGTAGCATACTGTGCGTTAAAATTACACAAAGGATGATGAAATCATAGGCTATGTAACACCTCCCCACAAAGAAAAAAGAAATTTACAAAGGAAATTTCTGATTACTCTAAAACAATCTGTATATGGCATTACAGAACATGCAAAAGTCTTTCCTAGTGTTACAAAACATGAGATCTCCCTAGCACGTTCAGTCATAGGTACTTGCCAGTATCCCTTTAACAAATCAAACTTACTTATGTACCTAGCCTTTCCGATCTTGTCTATGCAATCTTCCACGCGAGGGAGAGGGTAAGTGTCTGTTTTGGTTATCTGATTAACACGTCTGTAGTCAATGCAAAGCCTCTGTGACCCACCTGGCTTAGGGACTAGAGTGACAGGAGAACTCCACTCGCTCTGACAGGGCTCAATCATCTTGTGGTCCAACAGGTAGCCAAGCTCCTTCTGGATGAGAGGAACCTTCACTGGGTTCACACGGTAAGGAGGCAATTTAATTGGCTTTGCGTCTCCAACATCGACATCATGCATCAACACAGTAGTTCTTCCTGGAGTGGCACGGAACACTTGCGGGTACTCCTGCAGTAATGCCGAAAACTCCTGCCTTTCCTCGGGAGGTAGATGAGAAAGCTTAGTCTGGAGATCATTCATGATATCAGGATTCTTCCCCAAACTATCACTCAGGCTCATGCTGCATGGGAGAGCTTCACTTGCAGACTCGGGTGAAACAGCTACAGTGCAGACTGGATTATTTTCGTCCCGCCTGTGATATAACTTTAGCATGTTGATGTGACATAATTGCTTGTTCTTTCTACGATCTGGTGTGGCGATGACATAGTTGACATCACTGAGTTTCTTCTCCACGAAATAAGGACCACTAAACTTGGCTTGAAGAGGTTGCCCATGTACTGGTAGCAGAATCAAAACTTGATCTCCTGGCTGAAAGTGGCGTAACCTGGACTTCTTATCATACCAAGTCTTCATCTTCTCCTGAGCAGCTCCTAAATTCTCTCTCGCCAGCTGTAAAGCAGTGGACAGCCGTTCTTTGAACTTCATCACATACTCCAGCAGGTTGACGTCATCTTCCTCCGACAGCCAGCATTCCTTGAGTAACTTAAGGGGTCCTCTTACTTCATGGCCAAACAGTAGTTCAAAAGGTGAGAAGCCCAGTGATTCATTTGGAGATTCTCTTGCGGCAAATACAACAAATGGAAGACCTTTGTCCCAGTCTTTCTGATGTTCCAAACAGTATTTCTTGAGCATCGATTTGAGTGTTTGATGATATCTCTCCAACGCTCCTTGGGTCTGGGGATAGTAAGCTGAAGACATGATCTGGGTGATGCCCAACTCTTTCAGAGACTGCTTGAAAACATTCGACATGAAATTACTTCCCCGGTCTGACCGTACCTCCTTGGGCAGACCAAACTTTGTGAGGAACCCTAGCATTTCCTTAACCACGTTCTTTGCTGAGATATTTCTAAGTGGAATGGCTTCAGGATAACGAGTAGCCATATCAATCAGGGTCAACACATAAGAAAATCCTGAAGAAGTCTTAGGAAGAGGGCCCACAATATCCACCAACACACGGGTGAAAGGCGCCTCAAAAGGAGGAATGGGAACTAGAGGTGCAACCTTTTCAGTCTGATTACACTTCCCCACAATTTGACAGGTGTGACAAGACTTACAATACCAGGAAACATCCCTGAAGATACCTGGCCAGTAGAAGTGTTTCAAAATGCGTGCCACAGTCTTCCTCACTCCAAGGTGTCCTGCCAAACTGGAATCATGAGCCACTCTAATGATATCCTGCCTACAAACACGAGGGATGACAACTTGATGTACAACCTCCCATTCACAGTCGGCTGATGCTGTTGGGGGTCTCCACTTCCTCATAAGTACTCCTGACTTTACATAATAACAAGTAGAAGCACCGGCTGACTCTTCTTCACTGTAAGCAGAGTTAGCTAGACCTTTCAACTCAGGGTCAGCAACCTGCAACTCAACCAACTCTTGACGAGACAAATTATCAACACAACGGGGTACTGCCTCATCTGGTGAGTGGTCCAAATTAGCAAGAAAAGTGTCAGCTAGGATAACATCATCATCATCATTATCCTCTAAATCACCAGTAACTTTAGACTTAGCCCTAGTGACAGCACATGCAGGGAACACATCAGGGACATCACAATCCTGGGTCGCAGCCACTGGTTCACTAGACAACTGAGGAGCTGGACACACTTGACTTCCACCAATATCATTTCCAAGTAAGAAAGTTACACCTGACATTGGGAGTGTCTCAACCAACCCAACCATAACGGAACCATTAACAAAACCAGACTCTAAATTCACTCTGCACAGAGGGACAGAGAAGTAATTATTCCCTACACCTTGTAAGATTACAGTTTCATCAGAGGAATTAACATTAGAGCCTAGAACACTGGCCAACATAAGGGATTGGCAAGCACCTGTATCACGATATATTTTAACTGATTTCATATCATTACTGTCCAGAGGACTGACAAAACCATCAGACAGGAAATTAGCACATGAACTCTTGAGAGTGTCACCCATGTTACTGCTCAAAAGAGGAGCTCCATCATGAGAATTTAAGTTACCCCTCAAAGCAGGTTCAGTTAACTCAGTTAAAGAATTCTGGGAACTCTCAAGGGTGGACACTAGACCAATTGACTGAATATTTAAAGACTCCTTTTTGTTCACATCACGCTGTCTCCTGAAACATCTCTCCGTAGTATGACCAAGCTTACTACAATAAGTACATTTACTTTTCTGAAATCTAGAGGTGAAGCTGGTATTTACTTCCTGAGAAACATCATCTTTATTCTCTTTCCTGTTACCTGTACTCTGAGTAGAGGCAACGTACTTACCCTCAGCTTTCCCTTTTTCTCTAGAATATCTCTTGTGAGTGAGAACATATTCATCAGCTAAAACTGCAGCATCAGACAAATTATCTATTCTTTTCTCATCAAGATATAGGCTTACATCTTTATAAATACACCTTTTGAAATCCTCCAGCAAAATCATCTGCTTAAATTTGTCAAAATCAGATTCCACATTCTTAGAATTTAACCACTGCTCTAACAGATCTTCCTTGATTTTTGCATACTCAACATGGGATTGCTTATCTTGCTTGTAAGTTGTCCTAAATTTTACTCTATAGGCTTCAGGAACAAGCTCATAGGCCTTAAGAATCAAGCTCTTAACTACATCATAATTATCAGATTGATCCTGAGGCAAAGATGCATAAGTTACTTGAGCTTTGCCGGTGAGAACAGTTTGAAGGAGTACTGGCCAATACTTTTTAGGCCAATTAAAACCTGTAGCTACCCTCTCAAACAACTGGAAAAAACTTTGTTAAATCAGATTCATTAAAAGGAGGGACAAGTTTAACATTTTTAGCCACATCAAAATCATCAGAGCTAGATGATCCAGTTCCACATTGTTTCATGCGATACTCATGGTCTGCCTGAATCCTAGCAAGGTCAACTTGTGCGTGAAACTCAGCCTCCTTAGCACGGGCCTCCTGCAGGGCTAGCTGTAACTTAGCTAATTCAATCTGCGTTTGCTCATTTGGAGAAGTTACATTAAACAAGCTTTCATTAATCATATCAACAATTTGATCTTTAGAATGATGAGAGCGAACAACAATTCCCAATTGTTGAGCAACAAGCTTAAGTTCATTCTTTGTTCTGTTTTCTACATCACACACTGTTTGCACATTTGACAAAAAATCTTTGGCTTCATCAAGTGTAGTAATAGTAGACATAATTAATAAGTAACAGTCAAAAAATATCAAGCAATATCCTTATGATAATATCCTGAATATCCTGATATGAGGTCGCCAAATTTATGTTACGGAACAGAGAAAGATAACGTACACTTTAAGTGAGAATGCTAAGAGTCACTACTGTCCCGTAAAGTTCCAGGTTCAAAACAAAAGAGTTAGGTAAAATTACAAGTTAAAGTTTAATGCACAAACTAACTACAAAACATTCAGAACTCATAAGGATAATGTAATGGCAAATAAACAGGTTAAATATATGGTTAACTGCAATAGCCTCTATTAACACGAAATTAGCAAGAGTAAATTTATCTAAGTCAGCCCTGATAAAATGAAAATACACCTGGTAATGCTCAGTTAATGCAAGATAAATTATTACAGATACAAACTATTATCAAAAATGACTGACATAAAACCCAACATTAATCAAAAACCTCACTAGGCCTAAGAATTAACCTTATGCTACACAGTACAAGAAAAAATACAACAGTTATACTCAAATTACACACAGCTGCTAGATGTTTGGAGATTTCTTGAGCACTCACAATAATAATATCTGTACAGGGGAGGACAGAGATGTGAACAAAATGAGGAGCAGATCTAAGTGGCAATGATGCAGAGACTGAGCTCATTATATAGGGGCCAGGAGAGCTTGATACAACTTGTAAGAAGGACGCACAAATGAAGCCATGGGGACAAAGAGCTGAAAATCCCGCTCTGAATAACAGAGAGAACGACTTACTCTACTATAACGGTAGAAGGGGGGGACTGAGGCAGAACACGCTCGTGATCAAACATGTAGCATACTGTGCGTTAAAATTACACAAACGATGATGAAATCATAGGCTATGTAACAATATATATATACATATATATATATATATATATATATATATATATATATATATATATATATACGTATACAGTAATCAGCATTGGATCCCAGGATTACTGTATACGGTATGTCACTAGAAGGATTCTTAGCATTTCACCTTTCACTTATACGGCTTGTATTACTGTATCTAAGCTCATAAAGATCCCCTGTTTACTAAGTTACGAAAATGCGTGCACTTCTGTCCATTCTACTCGAAGTAGGCCCCAATGCGTTAAAAAGCTAGTGTTTTTCAGTGATGAACCCTTCACATCCCAGGGATGTTGTGTGTGTGTGTGCGGTGTTGTAGAAAAATAATTAACATACGCCTTCCGTTTGTCGGCTCGAAGATAACATCTTTATTTTTTTTCTCTCATTTTCTCCAAAAAAAATATTATTCAGCTTCAGAAAGACCTACTATTTCGAAAGGAATACTGAAAAGCTTTCCAAGATTCCTCCTGTTTGAGATCTTCCTTACACTGAAAATAATAATTTGGGAAAGGCAATAGTAATACAAAAATCACTTTACTGATGTGGTTAATACACCATCAGTGTATTCTAATGTGCTCTTGTTGTTGTTGTTCGTGTCGTTATTATTATTATTATCATAGAATATGCATGGTTTCATACATTTACAAGAATTGCTCGTCTTTTTCTTTTGCAAGTCATCTTACAACACAATCCTTCACCCCATCACTTTGAGATGTCCTTCGCAAGAAAATAAAATCATCTGGTGGTAGCAAGGTCGTAAATTAAAAAGATACTATCGTTCATAATGAGTTACCGGAAATTGTTTCTAACCATTTCTTCACAGGTGAGTACAGTACTCACACCCACCAAAATGTCTAAGAATCGAACATTTAATTGTACTGCGACGATGACATTTGACCGATTTCTTTCAAAATCTAAAAATTTCTCTCTTGTCAAACTCGCAGCACCTTCACCACGTTTGGCCTAAATTAAATCAGAACTATTTCAATGACTTTGCCCTGTGACAGTAAGTTTTGACCGAAACCAGTAACCTTACCTTTAACAATTGGAACCAATTCTTCCTTTCCAGACCCTGAAGCTTTCTAGAAAGTCTGATGTTTATTGGATAAAAACTGTGTAAGATGACCTGGCCATATGACCTCTACTTTTGACGAACTGTTAAAAAAAAAAAAAAAAAAACTATGTTCACACCGTTCTGTCCCTGTGCCTCGCCAACACATTTCGTTAAAATATTATCACAACTGCCTGAGTTATTTACACACACACACACACACAAACACACACACACACACACACACACACACACACACACGTACATATATACATGCGTACACAACAACAAAAAAATATATCAGCTCTCCCTTATCAAGCAACGTGCAATATTACAAAGTACAAAGCGTCCTAGTACTAGAGAGGTAAAAAACCCGGAGTTATATCTATCTATCTATAGCCCGACGCCCTAATCACGCAAAGGGTGGCCGCAGACAAAACGCCTCCAAGTCGCTCTGTCACCCACCATTTGACTACCCTCCCACCAACTCACCCCCCGCTCCCTCATATACCTCTCAACTCCATCCCTCCACCTCATCCTCGGTCTACCTCTCCCTCTCCCTCACTCCACCTCACCTACATACACCCTCTTAGTCAGTCTTTCATTCTCCATTCTCTTCACATGTCCAAACCACCTCAGTGTATTTCTCCTAATCTTCTCAACCACATCCACATCCACCCCACAGCGTTCCTTCATTTCTTCATTCGTCAATCTGTCCCTCCACGTCACTCCACATGCTCCTCTCAAGTAACTCATTTCCACTGCTCTCACTCCTGACTTGTTCCCCTCTTGCAAGGTCCATGCCTCGCTTCCATACGTCAGGGTAGGGATCACAATACTATCATGCAGTGCCTTCTTAACTTCCATACTCACCTCCCTATTTCTCAACACCGCTTTCAGTGTACCAACAACCTTCCTTCCCTGCTGTACCCTTTCACGCACTTCATCCCCCAAAGTTCCATCCTTACTCATCACACTACCCAAGTACTGAATGCACTCACATTCTCCATATCCTCACCATCCAACCTCACTGCACACACTGTGACTTCATTCCTCTCAAACACCATACCTTTACTTTTGTTTACATTAACTTTCAGATTCCTCTCCTACACACTGTCCCAAATTCATTCACCAAACCTTGCAACTCTCATTCATCTTCACTCAACAGTACTGTATCATCAGCAAACAGCAACACAGGAAGCTTCCAAATCTCACCCTTATTCATTAGAGCCACCCTCACATCCACTGCCCTACCTTGCACCTCCTTTACAACCCCATCCATGTATATATTAAACTGCCATGGAGATATCACACAACCCTGTTTCAGTCCCACATTGAGATCAAAGAACTCACTCATCTCACCATCCACTCGCACCGTAGCCCTAGCTCCCTCGTACATACTCTTCACAGCACTCAACAATTTCCCCTCCACTCCATATATTCTTAATACCTTCCACATACCTTGCCTATCTATTCTGTCATAAGCTTTCTCCAAGTCCATGAAGGCAGCATACACTTTCCTTCCCTTCTCTAGATACTTCTCCACTAAACATCTTAGAACAAATATCTGATCTACACACCCTTTTCCCTTCCTAAATCCCCCTTGTTCTTCTCCAACTAACTCCTCTGTCATATCCCTAACCCTATCAATGAGTATTCTACCATATATTTTACCAGTCACACTAAGTAAGCAAATACCCCTATGGTTACCACATAATTCTCTCTCCCCTTTTCCTTTGTATAAAGGAACAATTATACCTGATTTCCAGTCCTCTGGAACCCTGCCCTCTTCCCAAGCCAATCTACACAACTTCCATATCCACTCCACAACAATCTCACCCCCATACCTAAGCATTTCACCACACACTCCATCAATTCCTGGGGCCTTTCCCAACATAATCTTCTTCATCAGAGAAATTACCAATATGCCGGGAATCGAACCCGAGACTCTCAGGTGAGAGCCAGGCAGCATACCACTACACCACGACCAGGTAAAAGTTAACTCACGTTGTCACAATCTTGTAACCAACGTCCCTCCGCCCCCACTGTGGGCATGAAGAGGATGAGTTAACCCCCTGGCACTCGGGCAAGTAGATGCTTTTAATCTATCCCAAACACTTACGGCAAGTCAGAATGAAGAGAGAACCTGTATTTTTTACACAGGAAAAATCATCAGAGAAATTACCAATAAAGGGGGTTAACTCATCCTCTTCATGCCCACAGTGGGGGCGGAGGGACGTTGGTTACAAGATTGTGACAACGTGAGTTAACTTTTACCTGGTCGTGGTGTAGTGGTATGCTGCCTGGCTCTCACCTGAGAGTCTCGGGTTCGATTCCCGGCATATTGGTAATTTCTCTGATGATTTTTCCTGTGTAAAAAAAAAAATACAGGTTCTCTCTTCATTTAATCTTCTTCATCGCTTCCACTACTTCCGCCCAACTGATCTCTTCCTCCCTCCTCTCATCTCTTCTTCTCCCAGCTATTCCCCAACCACTTATACTCGCACTGCTCTCACTCTCTACATTCAACAAATCCTCAAAGTGCTCCTTCCATCTCCTCAGTTTCTCTCTCTTCTCCACCAACAATCTATTATTCCTATCTTTCACTCCCCTACTATTTCCCCTTTCACACTGCCTTACTTTCTTTACCTCATTCCAAAACAATTTCTTACTCTCCCTCCATTTCATACTCAGATTCCTCCCAAACTCTTCATCCACTTTCTTTTTACTCTCCTTTACCAGTCTCTTAACCTCCCTTCTCCTGCTCACATATACCTCTCTCTTCTCTCTCCCATCTTCTCCCCTACCTCTACTCGCTAACCATTCACTATATGCCGCTTTTGTTCCACAGCTCGTTTCACCTCATCATTCCACCATGCTGTCCCTTGCACACCCTTGCATCTCCTCCTCACTCCACAAACCGTCTCACACGCTGCGCCTATCTCTTTCGTGAATATCTTACATACGTCTTCCACCCCTTCCATCTGCTCTAGCTCATACCTTCCCAAACTTTCTTCCACTATGATCTTATACTGTCATTTTCTCACTATCTTGCAATATCTCCAATCTTCTCACAGGAGTTGCTTCCTCCTGTCTTCCCCTTCGTCTCCTCAACCACTTTCTTTGCAGCTCTACCTTGGCCATCACTAAGTGATGGTCCGAGACTCCATTCCCCCACCCTCTCCACACTCTTGCATCCAACACTTGTCTTCTCATTCGCTCATCCACACACACGTAGTCTATCATTGCCTTTCGTTCAACAAGTTCACCATCCATCCTCCTCATTACTCTCCATGTATACCGGTGGATCATCTTATGCCGAAAGTAGGTGTTGGCTATTGCCAACCCCTTACAAGCACAGATGTCCACCAAAGCACTTCCATTCCCATCTACGTCAGCTGGCACACCCCACTGACCAACCACTCCATCCACTAGTACATTCCCAACTTTGCCATTCATGTCTCCAATCAACAGCACTCTCTTGCTCCTCTCAAACTTGTCCATACACGCTTCTACACTCGCCCAAAACTCATCTTTCACTCTTGCCACTCGATCCTCTGTCGGGGCATACACACATACAATCGCCCACGCTTGTATACCTACTTTCATCCTCACCCATACAATCCTTGCACCCACTGTTCCATACTCTCTTATATTCTCCTTCCACTTCTTGCTTATCATCAGACATACTCCCTCTCTTGCCCTCTCATTTTCATTGACTCTTGCACATATACCTAAACCATATTCCTATTCTCTCACCCTTTCACCTTTCCATTTACTTTCAGTCAATCCACATATATCCACTTTTGCATCCTCAAGCACATGAACAATCTCTCTCTCTTTCACTTCATCATTCACTCCTCTCACATTCCATGTTCCCACCCTAAGAATGTCCTTTGTCCATTCCTTAGTCGTCAACGTATGGTCCGTCCGGGTCCGAGGCGCTTTATTTGCGTTTTTAGTTAGTTCTTTTTATGGGGTGGAAATAAACAGGCTCCATCCCATTTACGAGGCATGGATCTTCAGTGCCATATGACTTCCCACCTTTCCAGACTACTTGGAGATGTTAGCAGTAACTTAGAGCCTTCAGTATTACTCAAACGGACATATATCAATTCAAAATCAGTAAATCTTGGATGATACTTGGGATTTTACGAAAGAAAGATGATGAAGAAGGTTGGCTTAATGTAAGGAAGAAATGACAGACCGATCAACAGAGGAACCAAAAGAAATAAATATCATTCTCATTATCATTATCGTTAACAGTATACAATCATAATTAATAATACAAAAAAATAACAATAATAATAATCATCCATCCGTCTATCCATCATCTTATCCTATGCCGCCCCATGAGGATCGTAGGTGCCCGGGGCTAGGCAAGTTGGTCCTGACATTTAAGATTCGAGTGACCAGTCTCACTCATCCCTAAGTGGCATTATGTGAGCAAAAACCCTAACCACCCCTTTGATATACACCTACTCCTGCTGAATCCGATTGGAGCGCTTTAATTACCCATTAAACCACCAGGCACCGTAATTTGGTTATATGGTTACTACCCAGCGTGGAAAATGGTTTCGTGGTGTACAGAAAACCATTTGGCTTGTCACTCAGTGTAGAATCACCCATAGGCAGAAGGAAGTGGAAAGAGAGAAGGAAAAAAAGACAGAGGAGGGAGTGAAAAGTCACCCATAGGCAGAAGGAGGAGGAAGGAATGAAGGAAACAAAGACAGAAGAGGACGGAAGGAAGAGAGGAAAGAGCAGACACCCAAAGTAGCACTACATCGAGTTAATGGATGGTGAGCATCCCCACCTACCACAAAATGATGATAATAATAATAATAATAATAATTATTATTATTATTATTATTATCATTATTATTATTATTATTATTATTATTATTATTATTATCATCATTATTATTATTATTATTATTATTATTGGCTAATGCTGAGAATAAAAAGAGAGAGAGAGAGAGAGAGGCGTAAAGAGTTTGGTTGGTTAAGGAAACTAAGCCAAAACAAGCTCTGGAAAAACAACACAGTTAATTTACCCACTGGTCACCACCATCGTCACTTCCACTCAACTTAGAAAAACGAAAAAGAAAATTAGCAATATGGAGGTGAAATTCTAAATATTCATCGGTACAACACAGAAATCTTAAAGGGCAGACTAGGTATAGGATTAAAAAACAATCTATCTATTTCCAGACGCAATCCCGTAAGGGGTGGCCACAAACAAATCGCCTCCATGTCGCCCTATCCCCCGCCATGTCACTGCCTTGCTTCCAGTTCACATCCCCCTCTCTCATATACCTCTCCACTCCTTCCCTCCATTTCATCTTTGGCCTCCTCCTCCCTTTTCCCCCTCTCCACCTCACTCACATACACTCTCCTCGTTAGTCTCTCGCTCTCCTTCCTCGCCACATAGCCAAATCACGTCAGTGTGTTTCTCCTAAAACATTCTATCACATCCACATCCACACCACAATGCTCCATCATTTCCTCATTTGTCAGTCTGTCTCTCCACGTGACTTCACATGCTTCTCTCATAACTCATTTCCACTGCTCTCATTCTCGACTTGTGTCCCTCCAACAAGGTCCGTGCTTCACTTCCATACGTTAGAGTTGGTATCACAGTACTGTCATGCAGTAACTTTTCCACTTCCATGCTCACTTCCCTGTTTCTTATCACTGCATTCAAGGAACTTGCAACACGAGGTAAAGAAATAACCTGTATAAGAAAGACTGTCCTTAGTAAAAGACGTCATGACTACAGAGTGATCGAATGCTTTGAGGTTCTTTTGCTGTATCAGTTTTTCAAAAGACGCGGTGGCAAGGTAAATGAAAAATCTAAGAGAAAAAGAGCAAGAAAATGGATCGTCAAATTCAGTTATCGCAGTAATGATGAATATGTAGATGTGGTACAGGTTCTAAATGACCTCCCACACATAAAGTATAGGGCGTTTGCACCAAAACGCTCGGGGAACCCAGCTTTAAGCATACGGACAAAAAGACTTTCGATATTTATGTACAATGCAGCTCTCAAAACCCACTAACCCTCCCTGAACTCGTGAAACCGGGTTGAAAAATATAGATATGATTCTTTGTTATTTTTTTTTTTCTACTCCTTCCTTTTTCATCAATAATAACTTCAACGTACATTCGCGATCCAAAGAAAGTATCCAGGCATCGTCGATGCCGTGGCCAGGACACCAAGAATGGTGTGGTGTTCGGACACAACTTTAAAACCCCTCCTCTCCTACTCCCTCCATCCATTCCCAACTACAACCACCTTCCTAGTTCTCTTGATCGAGAAGCAGCTCACTCCTTTGCTTCGTTGTGTGAAGCACACACACACACACACACACACACACACACACACACACACACACACACACACAGAAATGTGAGATAAAATAAAGAAGACAGGTCATTACGAGACTGACTAAATCCTGTTAAAAAATAACACTCGCTCTATCTTCGAGACCGTAGGTTTAAATAATGTGATTCAGTAATTAATATTATCTGTGTACCGGTAGAGGCGTGATCTACTCTAAACTTAGTAAAACAATCGTCCAGTACCAAGAATAAAATAGCAGTTTACTTCAAGAATGAACTATTAGGAGAGTCTTTGTCTGTTAGTCAGTATGTCTTCATATGCTGTACGTCTTCCTGTCCGTGAGAGTCGTATTATCATTTCAAATAAACAAAATAATCTGGCGGTAGCACTATTGCAACATCAGTTAATGTGAACTGATAATGCCAGTTAATGTGAACTGATAATTCGCAAACTGTGCCTCAATTTCATTCTGCTCATTTTACCTGCTTCTCTGTCTTTCACATCTTCATGTACAGAAGGAGTTTATTCTTACTTATTTCCTTATTTTAACACACATTTCTGTGTGTGTGTGTGTGTGTGTGTGTGTGTGTGTGTGTGTGTGTGTGTGTGTGTGTGTGTGTGCGCGCGCGCGCGCGTGCTTAATACCGTAAAGCAAGAGAACTGAGCTACCTCTCGATGAAGAGATCAAGGAATGTGGTCGCAGGTGGGATCGGATGGAGGGAGGAGGAGGGGAGGGGGTTTAAAGCTGTGTCCGAACACCAGACTATTCTTGGTTTCCTGGCTACGGCATCGACATGCCTGGACACTTTCTTTGGATCGCCAGTGTACTTGAACGTGTCATGCACCAAAACGGTCCTTAACGACTAGAAATGTGTATTTCACACTTGAAGTAGCTTTTGTGCTACAATATAGGAGAGAACCCTGAAAACATTTTCTGGCACTTACACCTCTTCTCAGAATATGCACAACCCCACAGAGTAGCGTTATTCACTCCACAAAAACATTGTACATAAATTGCATCAGCAATCGCGGTATTCTAGCGATTATCATCAGTCAAAAGATGTTTCATGGTGTAAATAACGAGCAGCTGGTAGGTAGCCTCCATAAAAGCATCATGAAAGAAAAGACACACATTTAAAAAATATATATTGTTAATATGTAAGGATGGAAACAAAGCAGAAACAAGACAGAAAACAAGTACAGAAAGAACATAGCATTAGGGATGGAGTACTATTCTCAGCACTACATTCCACACCAGGGCTGGGTTAACCATTAGGCCAAGTACGCCATTGGCCTAGGGCCCACAGGTAGCTGGGGGCCCACTGAAACTAATTTGTTGCTCAGTGTGCCAGCGTATAACCTTGTTTCAAGTGTACACCGAGTATTTCATTATGTAATATATTCACAACCATAAGGGCCCCTGTTCAATAAGTATAGGGTCCGGGGTATGAGGCCCCTGTACAATAAGTATACAGTAGCCCCACAGCGGTCTTCAATCGGTGGGCCATGGGGTGGTTCTCAGGTGGGCCACGGGCTAGGCCCTATCTTTGATATATATATATATATATATATATATATATATATATATATATATATATATATATATATATATATTGATTATTGAAACATCCAAACATTTCCATAAATCTGTGGGCCCACTGATGAGTGGCCTGGGGCCCACAAGTAGGTAAATGCAGCCCTGTTCCACACTGTCTCACAAACTGTTTGTTGCTGGTGGAATGTAGGACCAGGTATAGAACTCACAATCTCCTCCCAACCCAAATGATCTCTTGTTCTTTTTTTTTTTTTTTTTAATGTCTTGTCTCTGCATTTTTCCATTCCTGAATCTTAATAATGTCAGAATATAATTTTTGTTTGCTACTTATCAATATCAATTAGGAAGGAGCGGAGTTGCTCATATCCATTACTTGTGTGGAACCTTGGAGACTATACCTTCAATTCTGTTTATCTATTAGTCTGTTTGTACCCTCTAATTAGCCGAAACGGTGCATTACAGGGAAACAAATTTTGAACCAACGTACCTAAAATGCGCTAACTTAAAGAATGCTTAAAAAAAAAAAAAAAAAAGTGCAAACGGCCTCCGGTTGCCAAAAATGTTATTTAACACTCCTCAATATCTTATGCAGTAAGTGCGGCGCAGCATTACCGTCGAGTTTCATGTCTCTGCACAGAGAGAGAGAGAGAGAGAGAGAGAGAGAGGTAAGATGAATTCAAACGTTTCAAACGTGTACATTGCATAAGTTATAGTGGCATCTCTGATGGCCAAGATGATAATTAAACAGAAATACTCAAGTAAACATGATGGAAAGGTCGTACCCAATTACCGTAGGATTTTTTCCTTCTATAACCATGTTATTAGCTACAACGGTTCAGATGGGTAGACGCTGGTGGGATGGGTAGGCAGGGTTGGTGGGTGGGTGGATAGTGGGAAAATAGGTCCATGGCTGGAATACGTCCATGGAGAACCCTAGGGAAATGGGCCCAAGGATAAAATAGGAACCCGAGGGTCTTCTACCATAAGGAGTGGCCATCCAAGGTCCAGGGTAAAGCACGATCATAGGGATTTACTCGGGCAACGCCGGGTACACCTTCTAGTTGCAACTCAATTTCATTAGCAACATTATGTAGTAAAACAGTAATTCGCACAACATTACATTTATGTTACCATCACTCTTGCATTTAGATGGGGCAATATGTAAGTCAGCAGGGCAATTTACTCACGTATATCGACCTCAACGTTATCGTCAGCATCAGTGTAATTGCACCAAACACACCCTATATATATCCACGTAGCAATAAAATAGAGTACAGAAATGGAAGGCATTTCATACAGTATAACCAAAATCCTTTTTTTTTTTTTTTTTTTTTTTCCCAGGGAAATTAAACCGATCATGAAATGCATGTGGATCATGATATTGACAGATTGGGTGATAATATTAAGGGCTGACTATTAGCTACTCTAGTATATTTATGAATGCAGTTTTTCAGGTTAGGAAATATCTTTCTCATTCTGTGTTTTCAACTGTTTATTCCCTTCTCTTTTTTTCAATCAACGTGCATAGGCGTCTAAGAATGACCGGATCTTGATCTAGGGATACAATTTTGCAAAAAAAACTCTTTGGATGGAACATCTCTTATTGGTTTCTAGACATAAGCTCTTTCTGTAACTTTTTCCCCATAAGTACAACAATATTTTTGCTGCCAACTCGTGTTCAGTTTCTGTCAGCATAACCTGCAGACCATTCATGTCATTGTCTCCCGTGGTACTTGTGCTCCTCTCATGACCGTAGTTTTCATTTCTCCCGCGAGTAATCTGGCTTTACATCACCATCATCGATGACTCAGTTTGTCTGGTATCTGATCGTTTGAAGAACCATAGCATACCCACTTCTATGCACGAGTGAAGTTTGCTGCTCTTTATTAAGTTATTTTATAGAGGACCTTCCTAGAATGTAACTTATACGCCGAAGTTGATTTCTTCATCATTTTTAGCCTGTATGTGTGAGAACAAACCTCCCCTACTCCTGTTGTCTGTTTCATACTCTCATAATAATGTAATTGTGAAGGTGGGACGTGATATATATAATGAACTTCGTAATTCGCTTAAGAGCCATGAGAAGGAATGTAAATAATTTCAGAAGATGATTATATAGAAAAGCACATGCACAAGCTAGAACATACCGCAAAGTTAGACGGAGATAAGACAGCAATAGGTAATCAAGAAAAAAATAAAAATAATAGGAGAGACGAGAGATGGACATGACTGAGAGCAGAGACAGAATGAAGAAGTCGGAAGGATGAGCAACAAAAATTGTAGATTAACACCAGGAATACAGGGGCAACATGGAGGAAGGGGACACGGGGAAAGGGAAGGGAGGAAACGAAATGAGAAAACATAGACCAGAAAATGCAAGATCGAAGTGAAGGTGGCAAAGGGGGCTCAAAACAATTAAGTTGTCGTGATTATAGACTATAAAAGAAACAATAACTGGTGCCAGGCACAACAAACCTCGCCCGAAAGCAGTTATTGTATTGTTGTTAAATACTTAATCATTACTGCCATTTATCGTCAATGCACAATTAAAGTCTAAGGTAATGGCGCAAATGTTTTCAAGGTATGCCCTCTGAAAATCCGTTATCTTGCATTTGATCTTTCAAGGTCACTCAAGGTCAAAGGTCATGGTGCCAAAAGAAAGGCAATATGAGACTTCCTACATTTTGACAATAGTAAATATCTCCCTTCAACGAGTTTCGAGTTACAGCCCCCTGAATATCCGTGACCTTGAGTTTGACCATTCAGGGTCACTGAAGGTCAAAGATCTTGGTGCCAAATGAAAGCCTTTATTACGGGTTCCTAGATGTTCAAATAGTAAGCATCTACCTTCAACCGGTTTCAAGTTATAGCCCACTGAAAATCCGTGACCTTGGTTTTGACCTTTCATGATCACTCAATTACCTCCAAAATTTAATAATTTTCTCTTAGGACCAGTGCCCATATATCCTGAAAGTTTCATGTAGGCTAATTTCATTCAGCTGTTTTTTCCTTAATGTAACCAGCAAGCAAACAAACAAACAAACAACAAACTCGATCAAAAACAATACCTCGTCAGACTCCATCAGGGCAAGGTAAAAATCACATTATCATGAGAGATGACTCGGAATAGACAAGGAGGACTGAGAAAGTAAAGGCTGGATGGATTAGATAATAGTGAGGGGACGGAGGAATGTGAAAATGGATGAGAGATGGATGGGGGAAAAAAAAAAAGATGAAGACGGGTAATGTATATTTTACCTTCTTCAGTTTCTTGGTAATCAGCCTGGAATGGAAGCCAATTCTCAAGGAGAAATATAGCAACAAAGTGAACAAAAGTATTCCAGGGCTGAATGCTAATAGCCCGCCAAAGTATGTCGTTGAATAAGGTGCTAATTACCTACATATTAAAGATGGGGAAAAAATCGCAAAACTCTACGGAATTCAGTCACCGCGCTTCGCTAAAAGGCAGTCCGTATTAAAAAAATATATATGGCGGTTGGCATTCGGCCGTCATTGATCAAATCCACACACCAAAAGTAATGGGATTCTGCACATCCATATATTTGCTATTTCCTGAAGGATTGGCGAAAATTCGTCCAGATTTCCAAGATATATTGGGAACACACACACACACACTGCTCGCCGGTGCAGTGGTAACGTTCTCGCTTGCCAACTGGTGGACGGGAGTTCGCGCCTCGCTCAGGTTGCGAAAAGTTTCACTGACGAAGTGGGTGGTTACTGTCCCCCTTGAGCAAGGGGACAGGTGTGTGCGTGTGTGAAGGTCACAGCCTTGCCCTTAGATTGGACTATATGAGCTCTCAGCTCCCTTCCGGGAGGGTAAAAGCCGACGATCACGACCATCAAGTGATCCTGACCGACCCGGTGAATTACACACAAAGCTGTGCTGGCAAAAACATTATCACTCCACCTTGCTAAAGGCGGGTGATAATAAGCAGGGGGAACATGAGAAGGAAAAACCAGGACTGGGTGTGGGTGTGTGAAGTGAGAAACAAGCTTGTGGAAGAAAGAAATCGTAGGATAAAAACGTTCAGGTGGAGGAGGAGGAAATAGTTATGTGCAAGGATAAGTAGTACATGGAAGATACTGTGAGTCCTCAACTTACAAAAGTAACTGGTTCCTGAAGGTCTTTCGTAAGTCGTTTTTTTCGTGTTATTTTTTCCTTAAACTTCTATCCCCTGGGGGTAGGGTTTTTTTTCAAGAATACTCCCCCAGTATCCCTGCTTGTCGTAAAAGGCGACTAAAAGGGTTGGCGGACGGTTAGTGCCCCTCCCCGGAAAACAACTCACTAAAAAAAAAAAAAAGAAGAAGCCTCGGACAAGGACTGACCAAACGATGACGACCCAGGACCGGACAAAGGACTTGGTAATGGCTGCAGGGAATGTAAGAGGAGCGAATGATGAGGTGAAAGGGAGAGAGATTGCCCAGGTGCTTGAGGGTGCGAAAGTGGATGTATGTGGAATAACTGAAACAAAATGAGTAGGTGAGAGTGTGAGAGAATGGGAGTATGGGTGGGGTATATGTGCAGGAGTAGGTGAGAATGAGAGGGCAAAGGAAGGAGTATGTATAGTTGTGAGTAAAAGATGGAAGAAGAGCATAAGACAGTATGGATCAGTTGGGTCAAGGATTGTGTGGGTAAAGTTGAAAGTTGGAATACAAATGTGGGTGATTGTGTGTGTGTATGCGCCAACGCAAGATCGTACTAGAAGAGTGAGAGAAGAGTTGTGGACAAATGTAGAAGTGTGCATGGAAAAGTTTGGAAGGAATGAGAGAGTGTTTCTGATCAGTGATATGAATGGTAAAGTTGGGAATGTGAAGGTGGATGGAATAGTTGGTGAGTGGGGTGTGCCTGCTGAGATAGATGAGAATGGGAGTGCGTTAGTGGTCATTTGTGCTGGGAGGGGGTTGGTGATAGCCAATACCCTCTTCAGGCATAAAATGATCCACAGGTATACATGGCGAGTGATGAGAAGGGTGGGTGGTGAACTGAATCAAAGGAAGGCAATGATTGATTATGTGCTTGTGGATGAAAGGATGCGGAGATGTGTAATGGATGCAAGAGCTTATAGAGGTTGGGGGAGTGGACTTTCTGACCACTACTTGGTGGTGGCCAGAATTAGGATTCAAGTAAGATGGAGGAATAGAAGAAGGGAAAGACGAGAGGAAGGAGTAGTTGCAAGGAGAGTGGAATGGTTACAAGAGGATGAGAAAAAGGCAGAGTATAAGACAGAAGTGGAAGAACGATTGGGCAAATATGAATTGGAGCAGATGGGAGACGTGGGAGGTGTGTGTAGGATATTTACAGAAGAAATATGTGCAGCATGTGATGTGGTGCGTACAAGGAAGAGAAGACGGAGGGGGGTGCAAGGAACAGCGTGGTGGACTGAAGAGGTGAGACAGGCTGTGGCACAAAAGAAGAAAGCATACAATGAATGGATGAGAAATAGGGGCGTGGAAGAAGTTGAGAGGTGGAAGAGAGAGTTATATGTAGAAAGAGGTGAAAAGATTAGTAAGAGAGAGTGAGAAGAGAGTGGATGAGGAATTTGTTAATTTGGAAGGAATTTGAGTGTAAAGTGGAGGGACTACAAGAAAATGTTCTGGAAAGAGGTGAAGAGAGTAAGACAGGGTGGAAGTGAAGTAATAAGGGGAGTGAAAGATAAAAATGGTAGATTACTAGTGGAGAAGGGAGAAAAAGTGAGCAGATGGAGAGAACACTTTAAGGAATTGTTGAACATAAAGGATGGAAATAATGCGAGTATAAGTGGCTGGGGAATGGCTGGGAGAAGGAGGGAGGTCAGAAGACAGGAAGAAATCAGTGGGATAGAAGTTGTGGAAGAAATGAAGAAAGTTAAATCAGGGAAAGCCCCAGGAATTGATGGAGTGTGTGGTGAAATGCTGAAGCATGGGGGAGAGATAGTAGTAGAATGGATGTGGAAGATGTGCAGATTGGCCTGGGAGGAAGGAAGAGTCCTGGAGGATTGGAAGTCAGGTATAATTATTCCCTTGTACAAAGGAAAAGGGGAAAAAGAAGTGTGTGGTAATCATAGGGGACATCTGTCTTCTTAGTATAATAGGAAAAGTGTATGGTAGGATACTTATTGACAGAGATAGAGAAAGAACAGATAAATTAGTTGGAGAAGAACAGGGAGGCTTTAGGAAGGGAAGAGGTTTTGTAGATCAGATATTCATTCTTAGATCTTTAGTGGAAAAGTTTCTAGAGAAGGGAAAGAAGTTGTATGCGGCTTTCATGGATTTGGAGAAAGCATATGACACGGTGGATAGACAAGAGTTGTGGAAAGTGTTAAGGATATATGGAGTAGATGGGAAGTTGTTGAATGTTGTGAAGGGTATGTACGATGGTGCAAAGGCTGCAGTGCGTGTGGATGGTGAACTAAGTGAATTTTTCTCTTTGAAAGTTGGGTTGAAACAGGAATGTGTCATGTCTCCATGGTTGTTCAATCTGTACATGGATGGGGTAATAAAAGAGGTACAAGGTAGGGTAGCAGATGTTGGAGTGGCCCTGGTGAGAGAGGATAGTGTTTGGAAACCCCCTGTACTGTTGTTTGCAGATGATACTGTGTTGTTGAGTGAAGACGAAGGGGAGCTGCAAGGCTTGGTGGATGAGTTTGGGAGAGTGTGTAAGAAACGGAATCTAAAGGTGAATGTAGGGAAGAGTAAAGTGATGGTCTTTGAGAGAGGTGAAGTCAGTGAATGTACAGCAAGGTTGGATGGTGAGGAATTGGAAAATGTGAGTACGTTTAAGTATTTGGGAAGTGTGATGAGTAAGGATGGAGGTTTGGAGGGTGATGTGCTTGAAAGGGTACAGCAGGGAAGAAAGGTTGCTGGTTCTTTGAAAGCAGTGATAAGAAACAGAGAAGTAAGCATGGAAGTGAAAAAGTTACTACATGACAGTATTGTGATACCAACTCTAACTTATGGAAATGAAGCTTGGACGTTGTTGGAAGGACACAAGTCAAGAGTGAGAGCAGTGGAAATTGGTTATTTAAGAGGAGCCTGTGGAGTCACATGGAGAGACAGGCTGACGAATGAGGATATAAAGGAGCGTTGTGGTGTGGATGTGGATGTGATAGGAAGCGTTATGAGGAACACACTGAGGTGGTTTGGCCATGTGGAGAGGATGGAATGTGAAAGACTGACGAAGAGAGTGTATGTGAGTGAGGTGGAGGGGGGAAGAGGGAGGGGGAGGCCGAGGATGAGATGGAAGGATGGGGTGGAAAGGTATATGAGAGAGGGGGGTGTGAGTTGGGAGCAGGGCAGTGAAATGGCGGGGGACAGGGCAATTTGGAGGCAATTTGTTTGTGGCCACCCCAAACGGGATTGAGGCATCTGGCAATAGATAGATAGATTCTATCAATCTTAGTCGCCCATATTTTCATGCATGTGTAGTTAATTTAAGCAAGCATAAATGCAAAGACTGTGATATATTTCTGTATTCTGTACAGTACTGCGTAAGAAAAGTACCTTGTCCTTTATAATTGTTCCTATAGTTGAGGGATTCATTTTCAACTCACATGCCACATCACTCAGCCTCATTCCTCTCTCCACTCTCGTAATTATGACCACTTTGGTTTCCATTGTAACTGCATGCCGTTTCCTACTGCTACCATCACCACTTTCACTACTTTTCCTTTTCTGAGACATTTTGGGGGAAATAATAAAGTCTAAATGACAAAAAATCGCAGCTGATGTTACTTGTGTTGATAATAACAATGCTCTGGGCTTCCAGGCAGGAGGAAAGTGGGAGCACATAGTTGGCATCTGTTGGGGACCATAGACTTGTACCTGGCGCGCGGTTTGAATAGGTAAATAACGTTTTTTTTTTTTTCTCTGATGAAAAATTTTTCTTTCGGATCTGCGGATTTGTCATAATTCGATACTTTGTAGGCAGGGGTCTGACTGTAGAGTGAATTTCAATCCACTAACTTTTTTTTTTTAAGTTTTATTCTTGTCATCTCTACATGAGACAATTCAACTTGAAGAAAACTTGTTCGAACTAGAAGGGACAGATGTACCAACATGGTCAAATTTAATATTACCCCATCAGGAACATAGAGGCCCAAGCCACACCTTCTCATTCCTGACATTTAATTCGAGAGACCAGTTACTTTTCCCCTACACACTTTAATAATAAATCATAACCACCACTTGGAAATAAGCCCTAATAGGCCACATCTAGTCACAGTGCCTCAACTTACTAGACCACCTTGCATTTAAAAGTTGCACGCGACCAATGGAACAAAGACACAGATGCATTCCTACAATTGATTTCCCTAGGTGCATGAAAGAACAACCTTATAAAGGAAAATGTACGAGTACTCAGTGAAACTGGTGACAAACGTCATAAATTTTTCCTCATCTCCAAGTTTTTTTTTTTTTATTTATTATCATCGTGTAGCAGCAGCAAAGACAAACAGAAATAGAGCACTCGAAGTGAGAGAGATTTTCGGTAACGTGATGGCTATGGAAGTGTAAGTACAAGAAGAAGGAATGATGAAGAAACAAGAAGCAGGAATAACAGAACAATCCTGTGCATTACATTTTGTTGCTGCTGCCCTAGACTGTACTGGTAATTAACCCCTTAACCGCGGGGCATCACTTTCGTGATGCTTGGGCGCAATGGATCATACTGCGGGGCATCACTTTTGTGATTCTGTGTTATTTTGAATTCTCCCTGGCTTACAAGTGGTGGCTTGTATCATCTATCAGTACTGCCAATGTCCAACAATAGTCAGTACTCCTAATGTCATCTGTACTCCCATCCATTGTTGACAATTTAGCCATTTTTCCCCGTTCTTGACTCCCCTCCCTACCTCCCCTCCATTACTCTCTCCTCTCGCCTGGTCGGCCGTGCTGTGCTAAGCAAATCTTCCCCGGTATTTTCCACTGATTTCATCCATTGAAATAAGCCCTATGCCCTATTCTTTTACAAAATAATATATACAAAAAAGAAATAAGGTAAGTGATAGTGTCATACACCTGGAATTGGCTAATTATCACCTGACAACACCTCACGTGCACTCGTTCGCTAATTTACCCCGGTTATTTCCCCTTGAAATATGTCGTATAATCAATTCTCGTAATAAAAATATATATAAGAATGGAAGGGAGAAGCCTAAGTGATATTTACATTCATCTGGAACTACCTACTTTTTTATGTATTGTCGAGATTTCCTACCAATCATTTCATAGCATGTAAATTAGCAGCTGTCACTCTATTGACATTGTCAACCCTTGCCTACCCATATACGTCGTGTCATTCAGTTCCTTGTCGTACTCTAAGGTTAAACTATGTTGCACTCACGTCCCACCATTTCCGCCGCTTCTACACCCATTGCAAAGGACCCTGTGACCTCTACACCTAGAAAAACTCATGTGGGAAGCAGTAAAGGACTAAGTGACTCAGCAGTGGAATGTGAACTGGTAGAATTATCAATGATAATGATGGATAGTGACTTTGATCCTTCGAGTGAATTGTGTGATGAGCCTAGAGAGGAAATCGTGACAGAAACTCCTAGTACGAGTGCTTCAGTGTCCCAAGTTATCCCTAGCTCCAAGGGAAAGGAGCCCTTAGTGCAGCAAGGGAAGGAATTTGGGAAGGGAGTGAAAAAGCGGCGGGTTAGACCCGGAACAATGGCCCTGCGTGACCCAGCCTGCCATGAGTCCTGAGGTGAATCACCTCCCCTCTCCCCCATCCTCACTTCACTAATTTCTTCCTCATCTTCAGTGGAATTTTCTCCTGAGTCTTCGTCGTCGGAGTCTCCACCAGCACCTACAATGAAGGCAGGCCATAGGGGAAGAAGTAAATCCCTGACATGTAAAAGCAGAGTAGCAACTAGAGTAAGGGCTACTAGTGCTACACGGCAACCTAGGGTCAGTGAGAGTGACCTTGAAACAGCTCAGTCTGCCTCACAGCCACCCTCCACCCTCACCCACCCTACACCGCCATGACAGGGAATCCTGGCCACCTTCATGTGGATGGAAGGTTCCGATTTCATCCCTGAACATCTTAATTTCGACGAGAGCTCCTCAGGGATACAGCCTACCCTCACTCTTGACGAGGATGCTGACTGTGTGGACTTCCTTTTGGCCTTCCTTGATAACGAAGTCATGCAGCACATATGTGATGAGACAAACAGGTACGAATCACAACGTGCTGCAAGTGGTGCAGGTGCAGCGAAGATGCAACAGTGGACTTTGCCGGGAGTGCAGGAGCTGTATGTGTTCTTCACCCTCATGCTTCTCATGCCAGATTCAAAGAAGCATGAGTTGGAAGAATACTGGTCCATGGACCCCTTACTACCCTCACCCACCTTCAATAAGTACATGGCCAGAGATCGCTTCCGGAACATCATGGGAAACCTGCACTTCGCCAACAACGATGTACCTTCCCAGACCGACCCACTCTGGAAGATACGGGAGATTCTGAGCAGAATGAAGGATAAGTTTATGTCATTCTTCCACCCCTTTCAGAAAGTTGTCATAGATGAATCCTTGATTTTGTTCAGAGGACGTCTTAGGTTTGTACAGTACATTCCAAGCAAACATCATCGCCTTGGAATCAAGTTCTTTGTACTGTGCGACTGTAAGACGGGGTACATCCTTGACTTTGTCATCTATTCAGCAAGCTCTATTGATCTGGACAAAACACACACCCTTGGCTTCTCAGGCTGTGTAGTGAAAGTGCTGCTTGAAAGGTATTTTGGTGGGAATTGTGTACTGTATACTAACAACTACTATACAGCACCGAAACTTGCTAAATACCTTTCAGAGCACAGCATCGGCTCCTGCAGCACTGTGAAGAGCAATCGTGCCAACTTCCCCAAATTCCCAGAGGTAGGAAACTCGCAGCAAGGAGACGTGCACCTATGCAAGTCTGAGAAGTTGCTGGCAATTTGTGGCATGACAAGAGGGTCGTGCACATACTCACAACCGTACACTAGGGGGAACTGAAAGACAATGGGAAGGTCGACCGTAGGACAGGTGACCCTGTGAGGAAACCTGATGTTGCCATAGACTATAATATCAACATGTGGCTGGTGGACAAGTCCAACATGATGATTGGAGAGATTGACTGCCTCAGGAAGAATATTAGGTGGTACAGGAAAGTTTTTCTGCATCTGATTGACATGACGATGCTGAACACCTTCATCCTGTACAAGATGAAGGTAAAGCCACCCAAGTCCTTCTCCCTGAGGTTGTTCACCAGGACTTGTGTTCAGCAGCTGCTTGAGAGATATGGTAGGGTGACAGCAGCAGCTACAAGGTGCCATGCTGTAAGACTTCCTGACAGACTTCAGCAGAGGGCATACATGGATCGGCACAGACTGGTGCAAATACCTGCAACTACCAAGAGGAAGGCTGCCAGGTGTGTGCACATACCACCCGACGCACACCTGAGCACAAACGCACCTCTTGGCAGTGCGCTGAGTGCCAGGTTCCCCTCTGCGTTACCTGCTTTTTTTATTACCACAGCATGAAGCAGTTCTAAAAGTGCAAGTGGAAAATGTAAATAATGTGTAAATAATGTGTAAAAAATGTGTAAATAGCAAGTGAAAGCAATGGATGTAAATATGATGGAACAGTGTAATATAGTTTTATAAGTTACTGCAAGTGACAGTGCATAACATAGTGTAAGTAAAATAGAAGTGTAAATAGGGAAAATACAATAGAAAATGTAAATAGAAATGTAAATAATCAGTAACATAAGAATATGAGTACAAATACTTGAAGTTATGACAGTGAAAGTGAAACCTTGGTTCTCTACGTATTTTACTGAAAGAGAAATTGAATGCCTACAGTGACAATAAACTACTATTACTGAAGGAAACTTATGGATAAAGACTGCAGATATATTATAAGTGTTTTATAGTTATAGGAATATAAAGTGTGAGTGTTTTTATGAATAATAATGACAGAATACCAGCGGGGAATGAGCGCAAGTTGGAAGCTCGTACGCGCTCGTAATTTTCATTGCTTCCAGTGTTTTTTTTTGGAGTATGGATTCCAAACTATTTGAAAATCATAGAATATTGTTCCTAGTGATAATATCTGGCTGTGGTAATCATATTATGGGATGTCGGGAAGTGTAAAGTGAAGACTTCGTTACCCAACTTCAGAATTCTCCACAAGTCCTACAGTACTCGATGAAGGCTCAGCAAACATTCCCGGAGAAAGCTGAAGGTATGTGCCATAGGCATATCTAATTATAATATTCTAGGACTAATAACTGATTTTTGGCAAATATTTTTACAAAGTATGTTGGAGCGCGAATATCCTCGCGGGACATGGAAGGAGCACAAAAACAACCCCACGGTGTAGGGGTTAAACCAGTGGACTGCTTAAGATTAGCCGCTAAGTCCACTGCTCCGATTTTTTTTGGGGGGGGAGGGAGGATTATGTTGACTGTCTGCGTTGTGAAAGTGACATGCAGGAGGCAAGCGCATTTTGATGCTGCTGACAGCTTTACAGTGAGTTTTAATAGGATTGCTTAGGATTTGTATTTTATGTTGGTGCTGAAGCAACGAAAGGGTATGGCCAAAATGTAGTCTGGCTTGTTGCACTTGTACCTTCTAAGAAGGCCAAAATGTGTGTGCAAAATATCCAGTGCTGCTTGATGAAAGATTTTGTTTAGCTGTAGGTTTTGGATGGTTGCAGTGTGTATTTTTTTTGTGTGTGTTGTTGAAGCATTATGGATTCAGGAGGATGGATGATGTTGAGGCATTCTGTGCTACACTGGGAGGTTGTATTTTCTTTTCTTGCATTATTCTTTGTGAGGTTGTACAAATACACGGAAACATGGGTGGGATGTATTCTGTGTTGCAACAATGATTCGTGTACTTCTCATGGTCACGTGGTCCTTGACTGGCATAGCAAATGAAAAAAAAAAGAAAGCACAATGTGTTTGTGTGTGTGTGTGAGAGAGAGAGAGAGAGAGAGAGAGAGAGAGAGAGAGAGAGAGAGCAATTTCAATAGAAACTATAGGCAAAGGAGAGGTGCTACTCGGATTTGTGAAGAAATGCTTGTAGCCAGGTTGACTAACTGTACAATATGTCAGATAGTTCATGTTATATATTTTTCCAGTTATACTTACAGTATACAGAAATAAAATAAAAACTAAGATTTTTTTTTTTTTTGAAGGAAACATAAACATAAACAGGCAATTATTTGTCGTGCTAAAAAAGGAAGGTACTGTATAAACTATTTTGTTTTCTCCCTTTGATGTAGCTTAGAGATCCGCAGGGAAGATGATGGTGGTGATCTACAGAAGGTATTAGCTAAGGAAAATATCAGCGAGAAAGTGAAAGCAAACACTTCGTGTACCGTGCTTCCTTGATAATGAAACTGACGAGGGTAAAATATTTTCCAATTGCACAGAACAGTTTTAGCTATTATCTAACACAGAGGTGTGAGATACGGTGTGGTATGAAAATTAAAAGTCAAGATTAAGAGGAGTATAGATGGAACTGCTGTGGAATGTGTATGGGGTCCAGAAAGTGGATAGAATGTGAAATAACGTGATACGTGGAAGATGGAAAATAAGGAAGTCCATGAGCACACGAGATGAAGAGAATGTGCATACATAGTATGGGAAAGTGGAGACAATAGGTTTGAACACAGTTGTTAAAATGTATAACTGAGCGAATCTGAAAACAGGGAGACGAGGTAGGTCTAGAAGAAGCTCAGCAGAAGTGGTAAATGAATGCGTGAGAAACAGAGGTAGAGGAGAGATTAGGGAACTGACAAACAATTGAGCTGGCTGGATGAGTTTTGTGTGTGACTAAGGATGGCACCTGTTTTTTAACTCGACAGCAAGGGCATGCAACCAGAAAACTTTGTCCCCGCTACCTAGTGGCAGATTACTTTTGAGGGGAAGCGTGACGAAGTCTCTTCCAGCAAAGATCGTGGGGCCGGCGAGATGGGGCTTGAACCTGTTCTAGAGTGTACAGGGCACTGCGGTTCCAAGGCTGCCACTTCTGCCCAACAGAAAGGGGCCCGAACCTGGAAGTAGCACTCCAGGAGACTGCCCTATCAATGGGTGTATAATGACGGGGCAGTCACAGTGCTTGGAAGGTGTCCCTGTAGCTGCCCTGGCAGGGTGCCCCAAGGCCACTACCACAGCCAATGGTCAAGGCTGGTGGGCTACGGGTCCCAGATCCATTGCCTGGACCTGGGACTGTGCAGTGGGTGGGGCCTGTGGGATATCTCTCCCCTTTATTATTTTACTGATTCTGACCAAGTTAAAGAACCCAATTCAGTTAAGCCCGAGGACATTAAGTATCCCAGGTGAATCAGAGTGGCATCATGGAATGCGGGAAGTTTAAGGTTTAGAGCGGGGTAAGAGGCTGACGCATTGAGCAGGAGGTGGGGGGATGTGGGATGTGTGCAAGAAGTCCGGTATAGGCGTGGATCAGCGAGAAAGATTGCTGGGAAGGATTATTATTATTAGTTGTTTTGGGAGGGTAGGACAGACGGATATTGGTGTGTGGGTGTGTTGATTGGGAAGAAATGGGTAGAATATGTCACGAATGTTATGAGAGTAAGTGATAGGATGGTAGTAGCGAAAGTTTTGTTGCGTGGGATAATGGATACAGTTATATCGTTATATGCTCTGCAGGTAGGCTTGGATGAGGTACAGAAGGATAGATTTGGGGATGACTTAATACGTGTAGTAAATGGTATGGAGGATGATGAGATTGTAGTTTTTGGAGGAGACTTAAACAACCATGCAGAAGCAGCAGCTCAAGCATATGAAGGAATACAGGTGGGATGTGCATATGGTACAAGAAATGAGGTAGGGGAAAAGATACTCGAGTTTGGGGAGGCAACAAACATGATTGTGTGCAACACACATTTTAGGAAAAGACAGAGTAGGTTGATTACATACGAGCCTCGAGGAAATACCAGCCAGATAGACTATTTCCTGGTCAGTAGGGCTGATAGGAGATTAGTGAGGGATGTTAAAGTTATATGGAGCGAAGAGTGTGTGCAGCAACACATGTTATTGATATGTGAAATGGTGCCTAAGTAGCGGGTGATGAAGAGGACCTATGCACCTAGGAAGGAAACATGGATGCTGAAAAACAAAACAGTAAGGGAAGCCTTCTATAGCAGGATGAGGAGAGTGGTGGCTGAACAGGGAGACAGTGACAGAAGTATTAATGAATAGCACAGAGCCCTCAAGAGCAACCACTTGAGAGTTACTGATTCAGTATGTGGATGGACAAGAGGCCCACCAAAACATAAAGTAACTTGGAGGTGGGATGAGGGCATAGAAGCTGCAGTTAAGGAGAAAAGAAATTTTTTTCCGAGAATGGGAGTAGGGTGGTAACAAAGAGGAATACTTGGCTATCAAGGGTAGGGTTAGAGAAGAGGTTTACAAGGCGAAGTCTGAGTTACGGAGACTTTTACTTGATAACCTAAATCGTGTGGAAAGGAAGAGTATGGTATTTAAGGTGACAAATCAGGTGATGAGAGGAAACAGCGATATCATATTTGAGCAGTGTATGAAGAACGATGAAGGTAGGGCAGTGATGAACAGTCGGGATATTAAAAATGCATGGAGAGAACATTACTACCGGTTGTTGAATGAGGAGTTTGACTGGGAAAAGGAAGATTTGGAGTCAGCAGATCCAGTGTTTGCCCCTTGGCCTTTCATTGACGCTGCTACAGTGAGTGGAGCAAGAAGGAAGATGCAGGTGGGGATAGCAGCAGGTGTGTGTGGGTTGACCGGTGAAATGTTGAAAGCCTCAGATGATATAGGAGTGAGGTTAGTCACTGACCTGATAAATGTGATTCCATCTTGTGCAGGGTGCATAAGAGATGTATTGGTAATAGAGGCAGATAATGCTGATTTAACCCTTTAACCGCGGATGTCATTCCAGAATGACATTGCAAAAACTGGACCAAACCGCGGGTGTCATTCTCGAATGTTTGTGAATATTTTGAATACCCCGAGTTTTTTCCGTGCGCCAATTGTTTCAAGGGAGAGTAGCTATTAAGTTCTTTCACTCCAGCCGACCTCCACCTCCCTCCTCCCACCCCCTGGGCCCCCACCTCCGACCCCCTGGGCCCCCCACCCCACCCCTGACCAACACGCATCAGTATCTGTCCAGCTGTGTGAGTGACAACATCGCAGATGTGGCAGTGAAGTGAGGGCAATTACAGTGCCTTTTACCTGCCTCAGTGAACACAGAGTGGGTGTTTATCGTATGTGTAGTGTTCATATATGTTTATAGTATTATTATCAGAATGAGGTTGGCATTTGGTAATGGTGTGTGAGCGAAAAATAGTGATTACAACACCGCTGATGTGGCAGTGAAGTGCGGGCAATTACAGTGCCTTTTACCTGCCTCAGTGAACACAGAGTGGGTGTTTATCGTATGTGCAGTGTTCATATATGTTTATAGTATTATTACAGAATGAGGTTGGCATTTGGTAATGGTGTGTGAGCAAAAAATAGTGATTACAACACCGCTGATGTGGCAGTGAAGTGCGGGCAATTACAGTGCCTTTTACCTGCCTCAGTGAACACAGAGTGGGTGTTTATCATATGTGCAGTGTTCATATATGTTTATAGTATTATTATCAGAATAAGGTTGGCATTTGGTAATAGTGTGTGAGCGAAGGTAATGGTGTGTGAGCGAAAAATAGTGATTTTAGATCGCTCACTTCTAACGGCACTGCCCATCCAGTGATAGTCAACGAAATCATGAAACCTACATCAATGCAAAGCCGAAGGTTAGTACTTTCTAATGGTACCTTACTTTCGCTCTAGATTTATTCTGTGCAGAGTTATAAAGGTTTAAAGTTTGTTTACATTTTGGCTGGAACCCCCGCGCGAGAGGCCAGTCGGGGCAAAACAGTGCCCGCGGTTAAAGGGTTAACGTGTACGGTGTGTCAGGGATAGCGCTGGAGATTGTCAGGCATGAAACGATTGAACTTGCTGGTGAGTCTCTTGAGAGTGTGGAAGAGTTTTGTTATTTGGGAGACATGTTATGTGCTGGAGCTAGCTCTGTGGCTAGAGTGAGGAGTGCTTGAGGGTCAGGAAGCTGTTGCCTCTCCTGACACTGAAAGGGCTCTCCTTCCATATTAAGGGATCTTTGTATGCAGCATGTGTTAGGAGTGTAATGCTGTATGGTAGTAAGACCTGGGCAATAAAGGAAGAGGGTATTCACAGGCTCAAACGTTCAGAAATGACAGTGATTAGGTGGATGTGCAATGCGTCCATGTGTGAAGCCAGGAGGGGCTAGTTTTACAATGGGGCTGGGTGTATTGGTGTTTTGACGAGGGGATGTAGATTGAGATGGTTTGGATATGTGGAGAGGATGGGAGATGATCAATGGGTCCAGAAAGTGAGAAGTGTTATTGTTAGGAGTACTGTTGTGAGAGGTAAACCGAAAACGATCTGGGACGAGGTCACTGAGTGTGACCTCAGACATTAGTGACTGAAAAGGGAAGCTACCAGAGATCGAAAAACATGGAAAGCAGCCGTTAGGTGACCATGGTCGATGCATGCAAGCATGTTGGAGCCTTTAATAACGATAAACAAATGAACGATCGTTTGCTGGACTGGAGGATAGTTCAGTGTGCAGCTATGTGCAGAATGTTTTCAGACTTATTAGGTGGAGCTGATTTCTAGGGATTGAGTGGTGAGTGAATGGGAGTATGGTTCATTTAGTTGGGCAAACTCTGGTTCTCATGTCACTCGATCAATTTCTCTTTTAATTTCGACTCTCTGGATCCTACCTCACCTCACATTGCAGTTGCAGTCTTAGTGGACCAAAGATCGAATTCCGGCTGGGACAGGGAACAGTTTAAGGATCTGAGTTTCATAAGAGCAGACTTTACTGATCTACCAGAAGACCCTCCGACATGTAAAAATACCTCCGCTAATACCAGTACATCAGTCTTGTATGAGACAGCCCTAGCATGTATTCAGTATGGGCAATGGGTGTTAGCGCCGAAGTGGTGACATGTTGGAGGTGTGTAGGACTACTGAGCTTTGGGATAAGCCCCGATACCTTTGCTAAGAGTCAGAGACTATACACACACACACACACACACACACACACACACAGATATATATATATATATATATATATATATATATATATATATATATATATATATATATATATATATATATTATATATATATATATATTTATATAAACAATTAATATTCATGTACACAATGTATATTTATATTATCTAATTATCATATGCCGTAAAACTACTGAGTTAGAGAGTTTATATCACTCTTAGTTCCATATCGGTTTCATTCACTCAGGACTTATCTTGGAAAGATCATATTGCATCTCTTGCAAAATCTGCTTCCAGTAGATTGGGTGCGCTAAGCCGACTCCGTACCTTCTTTACCCCTGCACAGTTGTTGACTTTATACACGGGTTTTACTCGCCCCTGTGTAGAATACAACTCTCGTGTGTAGGGAGGCTCCCCACATACAGCTCTTCTCAGCAGGGTGGAGTCAAAGGCTCTTTATATATATATATATATATATATACTGTAGATAGGTAGATAGATATGTGTCTATACTGTATGAAAGAGACCTTTGGCATGAATGAAGTACCATAATCTAGAATTAATTATAAGAGACCTTTGGCATGAATGAAGTACCATAATCTAGAATTAATTATAAGTACAGTAATAAAGTTTAAGGCTAGAAAATTTAAGCTACGAAGACCCAGTAAATGTATTTGAAAGCCATAAAATACTATTTAAGCACTAGCGTTTGTTCCTAACAACTACAAACTAAAAATCTCAGGTGAAACTAACCGCAGCTATTACTACTACTACTACTATTCTCTCTCTCTCTCTCTCTCTCTCTCTCTCTCTGCCAACTATCCTAACCTGCTCAAGCCTTATGTCAATATCAGTGATGGGTCGGACCTCTCCAAGTTGTATGCGAAACACTCACTGTGGCTAAAAGTTACTTGATACGTCTACATGAAAAATTGAAGGAGGCGTTTGAAGAGTGTTGATTTTTTTAAAATCGTGAATGTCATATGTACACTATGTGTTCATTAATCCAACGCTCTTCACATCTTTAGTTTTATGAGTTCATTCTAGAAACGAATATCGTATAACGTTAGACGCACTGCTGTGGTATTCCATAATATTTCTAAATATTCTGATCTCATCACCACAATTCCATTTTCCCAGGCGCATTCAGTTTCTCCTCACGATGTATTTGCGGGTGTGCATACATTCTTTGGTTATACACTTAGTATATTAGATAAATTATTTGTTGAATGGAGTAAGGATACGAAAGAGATCAAATCGCACACGATTATTTACAGTATTATTCTTTTTGCAGTATACTATTATAGGCCTCTCTCTCTCTCTCTCTCTCTCTCTCTCTCTCTCTCTCTCTCTCTATATATATATATATATATATATATATATATATATATATATATATATATGGTGGGAGCGCTCACCATCCGTTCACTCGATGTAGTGCTGCTCTCGGGTGTTTGCCCTTTCCTCTCCATCCTTCTTTCCTTCCATTCCCTTCTGTCTTTCTTTCCTTCATTCTCTCCTTGTCCTTCTGCCTACGGTTGACTTTACACTCCCTCGTCTGTCTTTCTTTCCTTCATTCTTTCCACTTCCTTCAGCCTGTGGGTGACTCTACACTGAGTGACAAGCCAAGTGGTTTCCTGTGCACCAGGAAACCATTTACTACGCTGGGTGATAACCATATAACCAAATTTTGGCGCCTGGTGGTTTAGTGGGTAATTATTGCGCTCCAATCGGATTGAGCCAGTGAAGGTTTATATCCAAGGGGTGGTTGGGGTTGATTGCTCATGTAATGCCACTCAGGGATGAGTGAGGCTGGTCACTCTCATCTTAAATGTTGGGACCAACTGCCTAGCCCCGGGCTCCAACGCTCCTCATGAGGCAATGTAGGATTGGATGATATATATATATATGATATATATATATATATATATATATATATATATATATATATATATATATATATATATATATGTATATATATAAATAATTTGGTTTTACGCCAGGTATCCCCGAAGGGCTAAGGCGTTGCCTCTGTGTGTGTATCCGACTCGGGGCATAGGCTTCACAGCCTGCTGTCAAGGCCCAGCAGTCCTCCTACACACCATACACCTCTATATGTCACCATTTCGACGCTAACACCTACCGTCCATATTAAATACATGCTAGGGTTGTCTCATACAGGACTGGTGTATTGGTATTAGCGGGGGTATTTTTACGACATGTCGGCGGGTCTTATTGTAGATCAGTAACGCCTGATTTAATGATATTCAAATCCTTAAACCCTTTCCTGCCCCAGCGGGAATTTGAACCTGGGTCCGTTGGGACTGCAGGCCACGTGTGTGTGTGTGTTCTTACCTAATTGTATCTTTACAGGAATGAGTCAAGCTCGTACTGTCCCGTGTCTTAAACCATATTTATCGTACATATCCTTAAATTTGTGAATTGTTTTGGCACACACTATTTCATTCGGTAGTGCATTCCATTGATCAGTTGCTCTGTTTGGGAAACTGAATTTCCTTACGTCTTTATCACCTCTCTTCTTATGCAATTTTTTGCAGTGTCCTCTTGCTGATGCTTCTCCATATGTTAAGTAATCATTTATGTCTATTTTCTCCTTTCCTGATATGCATTTATATAGCATTATCATGTCACCTCTTTTCCCTCTCTCCTGTAGTGTTGGTAGATTCAGTTTATTTAGTCTTTCTTCGTAGCTTAGGTCCCTTAAGCTTGGTATCCATCTTGTAGCGGCCCTTTGAACTTTTTCAACCTTGTCTATGTGCTTTTTGAGATGAGGACTCCAGACTACTGATGCATATTCCAGGGTTGGTCTAATGAATGATGTTATTATCCTTCTTAGCATGTCTTCATTTATGTATGTGAATGCTATTCTCATATTTGCAAGCAGTGTATACATGTTCCGTACCTTCTCGCTGATGTGGTCAGCCGGAGATAGTCTGTTATTGATAATCACACCTGGGTCTTTCTCTCTTTCTGATGTGTATAGGGTTTTATTTCCTAACTTATAATCCCAATCAGGTCTTTTTCCACTTTTACCAAACTTCATTACATGACACTTGTCCACATTGAATTCCATTTGCCATGTACTACTCCATTCATGAAGTTTATTTAATTCTTCTTGTAGCTCTTTACAAGAGTCTGTGTTAGTAATTCTCCTTTGTATTTTTGCATCATCTGCAAACATATTCAAATAGCTCTCATTTCCAGTGTTACTGTTTATATCATTTATATACACTAAAAACATGATTGGTGCCAGCACTGAACCCTGTGGTACTCCACTAGTCACTTCTTTCCATGATGAGTAGTTTCCTCTTAGTACTGTCCTCATTTCTCTTTTTATGAGAAAGTCTTGCATCCAACAAAACAGTTTGCTTCGAATTCCTCCTTGATGGGACAGTTTCCATAAAAGTCTTTGGTGTGGTACTGTGTCAAAAGTTTTCTTGAAATCTAAATAGATACTGTCCACCCATCCTTCCCTTTCCTGTATTGTGTTTGTTACTCTGTCATAGTAGCTCAACAGATTAGTAACACATGATTTTCCTTTTCTGAAACCAAACTGTCTTTCTGTTATCATACTGTGTTCTTCTAGATGATTTACCCAAGCTTTTCTTATAAGTTTTTCTAATACCTTGCTTACAACACTGGTCAGTGATACTGGTCGGTAGTTGAGTGGATTTTGTCTATTTCCTTTCTTGAATAAGGGGACAATATTTGCTTTTTTCCAAATATCAGGTAGTTTACCTTGACTCAAGGATTTCTTGAAAATTATAAATAATGGTTTACTTAACTCCTTTGCACATTCTCGTAATACCCAACATGAAATTTCATCAGGACCACTTGCTTTTCCTCTGTCTAATCTACTTAACTCCTCCTGTATTACTTTTTTCTGCTATTTGTATATCTGGTAGTATGTGTGGACATGCGTGTTCCACATAGTCCCTCTCAAATTTTTTTTCTTCTGTAAAAACTAATTGGAAATTCTTATTTAGTGCTTCGCAAATATCTTTCTCTTGTGTATAAGTGATTCCCTCGTCCGTAATGGATTGTATTATATCTTTTACTTTAGTTTTGCTTCTGATATAGCTATAAAACAGCTTTGGTTGATCACTACTTTTATTTATTATATCCTCCTCAAACTCTTTTTGGGCTTCCCTCCTTATTCTTGTATAGTCGTTTCTTGCCTGTTTGTAATTATTATACGCCTTTTGACTATTGTGTCTTCTGTATCTATTCCACAACAAATCTCTTCTTTCTTTTGATTTTTTACATTCTGCATTGAACCATTTCTGCATTTTCTTATCTGCTTCTTTGTGCTGTGGGATGTACTTCTGGACTCCTATTTCATAAAATGTGTGTGTGTGTAACTGAAGAAAGAGCAGTGTATGTGAAATCCATGATGTTGCATGTTTGCTTGTGTTTGACAGAGGTCTGCAGCGTCTTCCACCAGAACATGATGCACCAATCTGATCTCTATCCAGGTCACCAATTCACTTCTATGTGTAAATAGACTGGGGCAGAGGATAACCTTTACGGTGGTCACGTAGTAGGAACATGGATCAAACTCAGGACTTGTTGCTTGAGAGCTGGATGATCTAACATTACTGACATCCTGTTCGTTCAATATGTTTCTATCAAACTGAGAAGACAGATTTTCATAGAGAAAAGTTTCAAACCTTGTAACATAAAATCTACAATGGAAATTTTCCAGGTTACAATGAGTTTTTGCCTTTTCTTCTTCAACCATAAAAATCTATCAAAAGTCGAACATTATGACGGAAACAGACGATCATACAGAGTTTTTATAAAGTTGGAAAAAATAATGAGGAAGAAAATTGTCTGTTCAATACCTTCATTATTGGTGGAGCAATTTACTTGAGGTTTGAATGTCAACCAAGTGGCAACTTGATTTGTGGTAAGATTCCCAAAATCTGGGGAATGCATTTTTGCGGGGATGTGATAGTATCATTCCCAAAGTCCCTGGGCACCATCAGTCTGTACCATACCTGTGTTTGGATGAGACGTGAGTTGTCTGGGACATTTCTATGATGCGCCAAAAGCATCTATGATGTACAACTTATGGAATTACTGTCCCAGATTTCATTACTTGTAACAGGTCAGTAAATGTTCTTTGCGTGTTATAAATCATGAAAAGTACTGAGAGAAAGACTACTAAAGCCCCATAAATTGGGTTAAGACTGGGAAAACAGAAGTTTTTGGATAGATTTACATAAAAATTGCGCTGCAGCAGAATCGATTTGTTGAAGTAATATACCATTAATTTCAGCATTTTTTTTAATGCAAGGAAGAAGGAACCAAAGGTCAGGAGCCCGCAAACTGTTCCTTCCAAGGGAAGAAAAAAAACAAAAGTGAGCCAAATTCAAGATTCATTTCGAGATGCCTGGACACACTGCGTTTGAAAGACTGGAGATCTTAGGAAGCAGGAAATACAGACAGAGGAAGACAGTTCCAGAGTTGACCTGTTGCATAAATGAAAGACTGGGAGTAACGGTTAACTCTTGCATTTAAGAATTGGACAGAAAAAGGATAAGAGTTTGCTGCTACACGAGTGCTACGCACCTGTCGTAGAGGGGAGGGATGCAAGCAGACACTTCAGAGGGGCAGTGACCATTGAAGTAGTGATAGAAAAGAGATAAAGATGCAACAGTGCGGCGAAGAGACAGAGGTTGAAGGAAGCCAGTAAAAGCAGGAGAGTTAATGAGACGAAAAGCCTTTGACTCCACCCTGTTGAGAAGAGCTGTATGTGGGGAACCTCCCCACACATGAGAGTTGTACTCTACACAGGGGGTAGTAAAACCCTTGTATAAAGTCAACAACTGTGTAGGGGTAAAGAAGGTACGGAGTCGGCTTAGCAAACCCAATCTATTGGAAGCAGATTTTGCAAGAGCTGCAATATGATCTTTCCAAGATAACTCCGAGTGAATAAAACCGATATGGAACTAAGAGTGATATAAAGTCTCTCTAACTCAGCAAATTTACGATATATGCTAATTAGATAATACAAAATTTACATTGTATTTATGGATATTAATTGTTAACAGTGTCCTGTATGTGTGTGTTAATGCTTATTCCTTTTTTTAAATAACAGAATAAAGAAAAAACAAATGAATAAAAAAAAAAATAATCCATACACCAGATTACTGGCATCCTTCATTCAAAAAATAACTGTAAAAGTTGGACTTGAACAGCTATAGGTTGAAGTATGGGGGGAAACAACTCCAGGGAAGCGAGTTCCAGAGAGATGCAGTTCGGGGAATAAGAGAATTTTGATAGAAGTTCTGCAATATGGCTGTGTGACATTCCAGTCATGAGTGCTACCAGATGCCCATGTGGCACGAGGGAAGGCATGGAGAGGTGGCACAATGGATGCAACTTCCTCTGAGCATTTGCCATAAAAATATTTGTAAAATAATGCAAGGGAGGCAACACTCCTTCTTACTTGTACCGTAGAGGAGGTAGTTTATTTATAATACCAGGGTTATTAATAATTCCAGCAGCTTTGTTCTTAATTTTGTCTAGTTGCTTTAATGCAACCTCTCCACATCCATTCCACAAGGGTGAGCAATATTCAAGCTGAGAGCATACTACTGTATTATGGAGCCTAATGAATGACCAGTTTACTGCATACCAGTCTTTCTGAGACAGTATGCAGTGACATAATATCCCATCGAAGCAGATGATACTCTGGTCTTATAGCAGTGCATCAGTCACTGTGAAATCTTGTCTTTTGCTACATGGATCAGCGACTACTCAACATATATAATATATATGTCAAAGTTCAGTCATTTAGTAAGATGCCCAGAGATCGACTTCTTACAAAATGCTTGTGGCTAAATAATAAAAGATGTACACAGTAACGCATATATTGCCTGGAGTCAAGCTGAAGCTAATCAACAGAATTGTGTTTCCAGATATTAAGATATTAGTACTAGAGTTTGTGAAAGATACTTGTGGTGGAAAACTTACCCCAGGTAGGCAGTAAAAGAAAAAATAAAGAGAATAAATTTCTGACACATCAGTACAAGTGTTCATCATCATATAAACTTGCACAGGACCTATGGTACAAAATGTGGGAAGGAAGTTGTCAATTTATGGTTCCACTAAAACTGACATATTTAATATGAAGATTATTATAATCACCAGTTTGATCACATAGGCGTGTTTGTGAAGTATGATATACGATCGTCTGATAGCTATGTTGTTTCCTAACCATGTAACATGCATCAAATTATGAGACCTACCGTCGATGTTCTCATCCAGATAAAATGACAAATAATTTTATCAAAATGTGTTGACTGGCTACCTTATAAGAAAGCTGAAATTTCATTTGTTAAATGTTTAGAGTCTGGCCCGTTTAGGGAAGCAGCTAAATAGTAATATTCACTACCATTCATGAAGACGGCAGGTGTTATGTTTTCCTGGACGTGCGCGCGAGGGTGTGTGTGTGTGTGTGTGTGTGTGTGTGTGTGTGTGTGTGTGTGTGTGTGTGTGTGTGTGTGTGTGTGTGTGTGTGTGTGTGTGTGTGTGTGTGTGTGTGTGTGTGAATAAAATAACATTTTACTCAGTTCAACTGAAGTGTATGGAACACTCTAGCATCAGCGAAGGGACTGACCCTCTGTGTTTGAGAGCAATAGGTTAAGGGTCAAGATCACAAGGCTAGATCAAACTCTGACTTAACAAAGTCAATGTAAACCGTTTTTAACTGATTTTGGCAAAACTTGATGGAAAGGTTGAAAACAAGAAATGAAGGCAGGTAATCAATCTTATTGAGAACACTCGCTCAAAAGTCAAGATCACAGGGTAAGGTCAATGACTGACCACTAATTAAAGTATCATGTTCGCTCATTATTTACCCCACAGCATGCGGCATATCTCAAATGACATGCCATTCATCTCATATAAGCGGGATCTTTATGCACAGCAAAATTTATCAAAGGAGCAGCATCACTAAATTTTTATGGATATTTGTGTTTCTAACTTCTCATCCACACCGACTATAGGGAACTCAGAAATAAAGGAACAGTAGTTACTATGAACGAAATTCTTGCACTACCTGATTCAGTTACTGTCACTGGCACCGGAAGTAAGCTCAAACTAGTATCGAAAAAAAATAACAGTTTGTGATGCTATAATTCTATGGCATCGCCGAGACTGGCAAACTGAAGTGAGAGAAAGATGAAACATATTACTGAAAGTAGCATGTCACACACAGTTTATGGCTTATTGGAATAAGTGGAACTCACCGAGGGTTTAACAAGCAAGTCCCGCTCGGCTAGTTACCGGTTATCCACCAAATGGAAATTTTTGGATCACAGTATCTCAGTAATCAAGGTGAGTTGAGTAAAAATATTTTGTGCTTACATATGTTGTAAGATATCCAAGATGATATACATTTGAATACACATAACATTGGTCACTATATTGATGATAAAGCCGCACCACAGAGCCCGTTTTGCCATCCCTACTCCACACTCCACAGGTTGACACAAAATCAAGGGATCAGTTTCTTCAGCAAAAGTACCGTACAGCCTTTACTGTACTTACTGTACATTAAGCGCAATCCAAATATTTTCAATAAGATAAATAACATAATGCCGTTAGAAATATTTCAGACAGAAATCAGCACCTGTCTTACGGTAACCTTAGTCAGTGCATCCAACAGCCATCACGAGGTCCGGGGCAAGTTTATCGACAATGCCACCCCCCTTTCCGAAAACTGTTGAATACACTCGAAATCTATCTCACGACTAAACAGCTCCCAAACTAGTGTGAACACATCATTGTTGTACTGCCAAAAGAATCCTGGTTCACCATAGTACCTTCCCCCCACACTCCATAAAAGAACGAAAATAATTACCAGGAAATTATAGTATATTATGTAAAGAAAAATGAGAAATACTCTTTAATAAAGGAAGCAAATGAATACATTAAAGTTTGCTCTTAAGTGTCAAGTATTAATGCAGTACTTTATACAAGCAAATTGCACTCCATTCATTTAATACATGATACATATTATATTTTCCATCCTCTTAACACCGTCTTGGAGGGCGCCCCCCCCCCACCCCTTGGGCCCAGGCCCCGGGAATTGTCCGCAGCTGCCACCTCCTCCTCCTCGGCCCTGTCCTTAGTCAGAATTCACTACTGACAAACTGAGGCAATGAATCTGTCACCCAGTCCTAAACATTAACTTCTAAGCTCCTGTACATCTCCTCTGACCGTTTGTATTTACTTGTACAACACCCGGCATCCTTGACCTACTGGTGATTTAATTATTCATTCATTCAACAAAGCCACATGTGATATACTTTATTTCATTCTATCTGCTGTCTATTTTATTTGCTGTCAAATGTTGTTTTCATCCGTAGGAGGGCCATGTACTATGGAGGCATGAAGACCATTTGAAACCTCACAATTCAAACAGTCTGTCCAACTGCGAATAAAATAACTGAAAAGAGCAACAATATGAGTAACATACGTCATCCAGCAAATGAGGTTAACTTCAGTAAAAAAAATAAAATTACCAACTGTGCTGTCTATCGCTGAACATTAAACCGTCGACCATGATCATTGCTACAAACAGATAACCATCAAACAACTCTCATCACCTTCCAGACATCGACGGCCAACCTCCATGTATTACCGTTCAGACACTAACATGAGGCTGTCATCATTAGCCACAAAAAATCCTGCAAACATCAACAGAAATTTACCAACTCTCCACCTGCCTGATTTAGATTCAAGCTACAGACCAGTACCTTTAAACACCAGTCATATCATAAAGCACCAACCATCAATCGTCACTTTCTAAACAACAAACATTAAATCACCGACTTCCAGCCACCACTCATCCGCCCGCGATTACAAGCAGCCATCTCATGGTCACCAGTCTGGATCAATTATAAAACCACTGAATGCAAAGAAAAAACATTGATTTATTTTTCACCTGCATAATGGTACAGAAAATGCAAAGAAATCCTATTGCAAGAAGAGCAAGATGGAAGCAGGGAGAGAAAAAGCGTAAAGAAGGAGTGAGGAAATAATGGAAGGAAAATAGTAATAAAGAAGCAAGGAATGACACGGAAAATCAGAAAGGAGGAAGTAAAGTGAATAGAAGAAAGATAAACTTATAAAGTAGCTGTGGAAAGCACGCACATACACACACACACACACACACACACACACACACACACACACACACACACACACACAGATAGATAGATAAATAGATAGATAGAGAGAGGGGGGATGCACAAAATGAAGGAGCGAGGAGGCAGAGAAAACAAAGGTGGGAATGGTGGATTTAAAAAAATAAAATACGAAAAGTGAGAGAGATTGGAACGACAAATTATCTTTTGGCAGTTACAACACTCTCGCTTCTACTATCTCACACTGACATCAGGTTCTGAACAACAGCAGATTCTCTTAAGCGGGGAGATATTTTTAAGTTAAAACGTTAAAAATTTTCTCGATTACATATTAGGTTGCTCAGAACTTATTTACAATATTATTCCATGTATGGTAACACTAAATGATGCAGTTTTACACCATCCACTCTCCTCTTTAGGAGCTGAGGCATTACCATTACTTGAAGAAACCCTGGTTGGAGCGTGTAGCACTTTGCAAACAGAAACCATCCTAACATTACCCACGGTCCCTTGGGTTGGCTCTAATGCTCGACTGCTTAGCTGGATGCGTAAATTCAAACCCATTAAGAGTTAAGTCCTCGGCAGCTACTCCTGGTAACGCCAAATGATCTCATTCAAGTGATGCTTTACTTAGTCTTTACTTGGTAGAGAGGAGGTAAGTGAATGAGTTAATGAATGACCTGGGAGATGAAAAGAAGGCTGTGTAATGGAAGGAGGAAAACAAGGAATTATGGTGGAGTTTGGGCTTGAGAAAAATATGACAGAAGGGTGGAGAGGAATGCAGCAATGAAAAAACGGGAGTCGGTCAGTTAAGATGCTCAATGAGCAAACAGTAATGAGGAAAAGGAATTAAAATAAAGGTGGGATTAAATTTATATGACTGGGTCATCAGGAGAGAGAGAGATAATGACCAAGCGAATGCCAGGCAGCTACGGCCATTTGGCACTAAGGCAGAAAACGTGTATGACGATAAAGTCTGGTAGATGTTATAATGGAAAAGAGATCAAATAAAGGGAAGCATGCGAGTACGCGATAAGAAGGACATAAGACAGCTAACGAAAAAAGGAAAGATTCACCAAGGAGATCAGACAGTTTGTGTAGTGAGGGTAGGGAGCCTAAATCATCAAGGAAAGGGAAAGCACGACGACGTTCAGCAGAATGTTGAGGACAGTCTACTAGAAGATGCTTTACAATATGTCGAATCTGACAAAATGAACAGAGAGAGAGAGAGAGGCGAAATCACGTTTGATCATCCGCTCCCTCTCCCTCTCACACACTGGATGTATTTAACACCAGTATTCTTTTTCAAACAAATGAGTATTCTGATAAAATACTTTATATTTAGTTTGCTTTAGTCCATTTTCACCAATGAAGTACCGGTAAAATTGTGTTTCACGATATTAATTGCAAACCTATATGTTCAATAATGTTCTCTATCTTTTCAGCAAATAATAATAATAATAATTATTATTATTATTATTATTATTATTATTATTATTATGTTCTCTCAGAATGATGAATATACCAGCTGTACAAACTGTACAATCTTGGCGAGTTTTCCAGGGTAGCCCCTATAATGTACTGATGGTGCCTTTTTCTCTTGTGCTAGTTCAGATAATGCAAGACTCTTACTCTCTCAGTTCCATCTTCTCCTGTATCCAGTTTTCCTCTTTAATTCACCCTACCAGTGTACAGTACATTTCACTGATCACGTGACTAGTGTCTGTGTAATGGATTCCAAGCCCCGCCTTCCCAACTAAACGTAAGATAACACACTGGACAAATTTCATAAAAGAAACGACACATTAAGCAACACATCTATCACAAACATTGACATGCATGCCATGAAAATCTAGACTATCATACTAAAAAACAAAGACCACATTCCACAAGGCAACGGAAAACACTACAACCCAACCTCTACACCAGGGGTTTCTAGCCTCATAAAACAATCAAGCATACTGAAACACAGCTCCTCTCTTACACATATAAAAGACATAACAAGATTCCCTAATAAAAACAATGAACTAAAAAATTTTACCATAATGGCAATACATATCTAGAAGACCACTTTCGAATTCCGTTATAAAAATGAAATAGACAAAAAAAAAAACATATGCAATAGAAATCTAGAAGACCTCTTACGAACTCCTCCTAGTTCTGCAAAATACTTAGAAGCATCATTAAATAAAAAGAAAAAAGAAAAAAATCCTTAAGGACCACGCTTCCATCACCATCAATACTCAACGTTACCTTTTTCACAAAGAAGGAGCAGCCATAATCGTGGACCACAACAGAAATGCAAGTCGCCTTACACCAACACACATTGAGTTAGAAAAACAATTTCAGGATTGGCAGTCCATTCTGCACTTCCACAATTTAACCCCTTTTCACTCCACCCCAAACGTGGAACATTAAAAAAAAAAAAAAAAGTTGGATGGCATCAGGAACCTACACCCGAAATATTTAAGACCACGTGGCATCCAGGCCGTCACAACATCAACGACTTTTCATACCTACATCTTAGAATACCGAACAACTGGAAACCTGGAGCAACCATCACTACTACAAGCAGGCAAGGACACAATACACCATTCTTCATACAGACCCATAGCACTACGCAGGACACCATCCAAAATTAATGAATGCCTTATTCTTGACAAAATCTCACCGGACCCCTGTGCTCCCTTACAAGATGGCTCTAGAGCACTACACTACACAAACACCTTTCTAACCAACCTCAAAAAGCACGTATCTTTTATTATTTTTTTAAACTAACGGGACAAAGGAAGGAAAAACAAATAAGAAAAAAAATCTATACAAAAAGATTACTGGCGTCTTCCATTCATAAAATATCTGTAACAGTTGGACTTGAACAGCTGTAGGTTGAAGTTTAGGGGGAAACAACTCCAGGGAAGAGCGTTCCAGAAAGATGCAGTTCGGGGAATAAAAGAATTATGATGGGCAAAAGTTCTGCAATATGGCTGTGTGACATTTCAGTCATGACTGCAACCAGATGCCCGAGTAGCACGAGGGAAAGCATGAAGAGGTGGCACAATGGACGCAACTTCGTCTGAACATTTGCCTTAAAAGTATCTGTAAAATAATGCAAGGGAGGCAACATTCCTTCTTAATTGTACCGTAGGGTAGGTAGTTTATTTATGATAGCAAGGTTATTAATAATATCAACAGCTTTGTTCTGAATTTTGTCTATCTGTTTTAGTGCAACCTCTCCACATCCATTCTACAAGGGTGAGCAATAATCAGGCTGAGAGTGCACATGACTCTTAAAAATTATAGCTAACTGCTCGTCAGTGAGAAAGTTACGGACTCTATACAAAAATCCTTCTTTGATGCGTTTTTTTGAAGTGATCTGACATGACAGGTCCAGCTGAGGGCATTGTTAAGTGAACACCAATAATTTCGGTATTTTTGGAGATGGGAATATTAGTAGCATTGAAGGTAAATATACGAATCTGGCAGTATCTGTCTCTTAGTAAACTGTATGTATTTGGTTTTACTAGAACTGAATGAGACAAGATTATTTTGTCCCCATTCACTGATCTTAGATAAGTGTTGATTTATGGAGATGGCTGCACTAAGTTGAGAGTTAGAGATATTAAACTTTGTAAATGGGTGTTTGAGCGTGAATGAACTGTAAAGTGTTGAGTCATCTGCATATGAATGGATGAGACTGTGGGTGACAGATAAGAGATCATTAATATGAACTAGGAATGGGGTTGGCACCAGAACTGATCCTTGTGGCATGCCGGCATTAATTAAATGGAAATCGGAATATACATCATCTACTTTTACTCTTATTTTTCTGTCGTGGAGATATAAGGAAAGCAGAGGAACAAAAGGCGTTAGTCCATAGCAAGGGAGTTTGGATAGCAGGGAATAGTGCCACCCTCTGTCGAAAGCTGTAGAGGTATCAAGGACTACTGCATGATTTTCTCCATGTTGGTTAATTGACTGATGGATGGTATGAGTCAGGGGATTGAGTAAGTCAATGGTGGATCAAAAACCATATTGTCTATCACTAATTAAGTTGTTGGATTCAGGGTGTTTAAGTATGTACTTATTACTTACAATTTCAAATACTTTGCCAAAAGATGTGATAGCTATTGGTCTGTAATCACAGGGGTCAAAGGAACTTCCTTTCTGTGGAAATGGATGGATATTGGCTTCTTTCCATGAATTAGGGAATGAAGAAGTACGTATGAATAGTCTGCATAATTTAGCTAGAAATGAGGAAAGTTCAGAGGAACACTTTTTCAAATCAATTGGAGGAATTCCATCTGGGCCTGGAGCTTTGTTGGTTGGTAATTTGTCTAGGATGGATTTTACGTATAGAGTCTGTATTTTAAGTGGAACAGTTTCAGGAAAGTCAAGTTCTACTACGTAGACGTTATGGCTAACTTCCTCTACGGTAGAATTTCTGGCAAATGTACTGGTAAAGATATTTACTTTGCCACACGAGTCATTTGTAATGTTGGCATCTGAAGATTTTAGTGAGGGAATGGGTGAAGACTTGTTAAAGTTATTTTTGAAAGAATTGAGAGTTGACCAGATTATTCTATTGTCATTAGAATTGTTAAGTAGTTTTGATGCTTGATTTTGAAGAAAGTTTGATTTCACGAGATTGATTACGGCTTTTGCATGGTTTCTAGCATTTCTAAATTGACAGTGATTCAGATGTTTTTAAATAAGAGTTATATGCTACTGACTTTTGAGCTGTTTGTCTGGCACAGTTGCTATCAAACTATTTTGGAGAGTTCGATCTTTTAATGAACGGTTGACTAGGTATTAACCCCTCCAAGGCCACCAGCATCGAATGACAGCCGATAAATGACTCCAGGCGTCGTTTAAGCGTGGCCTATAAAAAACGGGGAAAACTTTTGGGAAGTGAACGAACATTCTGAACGTCTTCAGACTGACCTACACTACACGTCAGTACACCGCGCACTTCCATGATGAGTGAACGTCTGAGTTCTGCCTCACTCCCTGCCAATACCCCCACCCAGTGCTGCCCTCTCCGACCCTGTAGGCTGCTCACCAGCACAGAGATCAGGGCACAGCTGTATCCCCGTGGGGGGGAGAGTGACGAGGACCGAATTGGGTCTGACCTGGAGGTGGAGAGTATGGCGGGGAGTAGTGACAAGAGTGGTGATGAGTGGTATCACCACTCTTTTACTACCAAGGAGGACGACAATGACATCTTCTCAGAGAGTGAGGAGAAGCCACCACCACCGTACAGCTTACCACTTCCCACCACTTCATAGGCCACTTCACCACCCCCCACCACTGCCCGTGCTACTCCTCCATCCACCACCACCTCCTGGGCCACCTCACCACCTACCACGATCACGGGCGCCATTGCATCACCATGCACCGCTTCTCGTGCCACCTCACCACTGCCAAGCACCTCTCGTGCCCTTTCACCACTGCCCAGCACCTCCATGCCTCCTCACCACTGCCCAGCATCTCTTCTGCCCCCTAACCACCGCCCAGCACCTCCCATGCCCCCTCACCACCGCCCAGCACCTCTTGCACACCCTCACCACTGCCCATCACCTCCTGTGTCCCCTCACGACCATACCGTGCCCAGGGGACCTCCTCCTCGGAACGAGGGGTCTAGTTTGTGCAGTGGTGAGCACGGAAGGTGTGCAAGACTGCCTCACAGCGTGGAAGGCAGCAGAGAACTGTGCAACTCTCCCCTTCACGTGCCGGCTACAGGTAGAAAGAGACGACGGCCTTTTGACCCAGGACGTTTGATTTTGACGAGACAAACTCCAGAGTCAGGGACACGACTGGACTGACAGCGACGAGCTCGATAATGTCGCAATTTTCTGGCACTCTTCAACCTGCATATTTGCAACGAGATGAACCAATTTTTTGCACAGACGACAGCTGGCCTTGCACATGAGGAGACCTATAGGACATGACACTGGACTCACGTGACGGTGTCCACCATGAACGTGTTTATGCATTGATGATGTTGAAGGCCCTAGTAAAAAAACATGTGCTTGTCAACTACTGGACAACCGATGTGTTGACAGAGGTCAACGTATTCGGAAAGTACATGGAACGGAACATTTACCAGAACATTCTCAGGTTCCTTCATTTCAGTGACAACGCAGCCTCGGACCAAACAGACAGTTTGCGTAAGATCAAGGATGGTTTTGGAAAAACTAAAAGGCAAATTCCATTGCTTATGGGGGGCTTTTCAAAAGCGCATGATCGACGAGTCACTAATGTTGTTCTGTGGCCGTATCTCGTTCAGGCAGTACATCCCATTAAAACAACATCGTTTCGACATAAAGATCTTTGTACTGTGTGATTGTGATATGAGTGTCGTCCTTGACATGATTATTTACACAGGTGCAATGACCGATAATCCACATAATGATCGCCTTGGGATTTCTGGTGCAGTAGTGTAACAAATGATGGAGAATTATGTGGGTAGAGGGCACATCCTCTACACAGATAATTGGTACACCTCTCCTGCGTTGGCAATGCACCTGCTTTCACGCAGGATTGGTTCATGTGGCACTGTACAGAACAGCAGACATGGGATGCCAATGTTTGGTGACTTGCAGGAAAGAGGAACAGTTGTGTTGCAGTGTTTCAAGGATCTCTTTGCCCTGCATTAGTGAGACAAGCATGATGTGCACATGCTATCAGCTGTACACACAGGTGCTCTCGTCGACACAGGGAAACAAGACCGTGCGACAGGCGAATGTATTTGTAAGCCAAATGCATTCATGGACTACAATCGAAACATGCACTTTGTTGATAAAAGTGACATGCAGATTGGTAGTGTGGAGTGCATTCTTCGTTCTGTCAAGTGGTATAAGAAACTATTTCTCCACTCGGTGGACGTGTGTGTGTTGAATGTGCATCACTACTATTGCCAGAAATCTGGACATACAATCACGATCCGTAAGTTCATACACGACTTGGTGTATGAACTCCTACAGGAATATGGTCCACAGTCGCCAATGCCACAGGGGCATACAAGTGCTGTGCAGGATGCACCCGACAGGCTTGCTGTGAAAGACTGGGCTGCACAGCATTACCTGGAAAAGTTACCGCCACCACCTAAAGGCCAAAGTCTGACTAGAGGCAGCAGGATTGTATAGGTGTGCTGTCACATCTGCGCCACCACAGAAAGGCAGCCATGGTAGAGCAGGTTGACCACCTGGCAATACCACTAGTGCCAGGTGCCTCTCTGCCTTCCCCCCCTGTTACCCCGATTATTATTCCCTTGCTAAGCACTGACTGTGTGGACGAAAGCAGTGTATATAATGTATATTACTAAGTGTAATGTTGCAAAGTAAGATATAGAAGTGTAAGATAGTGGTAGTTTGTAAAGTATAGTATGTTTTGTAAGTGACTTTTGTACAAAGACTGTGTTTCCCAGACAATGACTAATCTCTATTGACTTTTGACCCGCTAGGGGAGGGCAGAGATGGGTAAAAGTTCACTTGAACTGACTCCTGTCATCGCATCATGCACTTGAAGTGAACAAGTATTCTCCTCTGTATTTATTTCTCAGATGTCGGCCCCCATATATTTCCTTATATGCTTATTACAATCTTTTTACCCTAGACAGACTGATTATCATTGTAGGTTCTGAACCCATATAGGGTATGGAAAATGCTATCTTACAAGGCAACCGTGTGATATGCCGATTTTATCATATTTTGACTGTGTGAATGTTGCCTCACATAACAGCTCGCCCCTTCCACCCTACCCTGCCAGCCTTGCCAGCACCAACGTATGTTCCTTATTGTTATCCATGTATTTTTTTCTCGTTTATGAATTTGAACTTTTTTTTTTTTATGCGAGGAAGAAGGAACCAAAGGCCATGAGCCTGCAATAACAGTTCCCTCCAAAAGAAAAACAAAATACAAGAGAGAGCCAAATTCAAGATTCGTTCATTTTGAAATGCCTGGACACACTGTATTTGAAAGACTGGAGATCATAGGCAGCAGGAAATACAGACAGAGGGAGACAGTTCCAGAGTTGACCTGTTGCATAAATGAAGGACTGGGAGTAACGGTTAACTCTTGGATTAGAGAGTTGGACAGAAAAGGGATGAGAGTTTGCTGCTAGACGGGTGCTACGTGCCCGTCGTAGAGGTGGAGGAATGCATGCAGGCAGTTCAGAAGAGCAGTGACCATTAAAGTAGCGATAGAAAAGAGATAAAGATGCAACAGTGCGGCGAAGAGACAGAGGTTGAAGGGAGTCAGTAAGAGGAGGAGAGTTAATGAGACGAAAAGCCTTTGACTCCACCCTATTGAGAAGAGCTGTATGTGGGGAGCCTCCCCACACATGAGAGTTGTACTCCACATAGGGGTGGATAAAACCCCTGTATAGAGTCAACAATTGTGCAGGGGTAAAGAAAGAACGGAGTTGGCTTAGCACACCCAATCTCTTGGAAGTAGATTTTACAAGATATGTAATATGATCTTTCCAAGATAAGTCCTGAGTAAATGAAACCCCAAGCATGTTCAAGGATGATGCAGGATTAAGCTGAATATTATTAAACATTAGTGGGTATACCTGTGGAAGATTTTGACGGGTTGATAGGTGTAAGAACTGAGTCTTAGATGCATTAAAAACAACAAGATTATTTGTACCCCAGTCAGAGATACGAACCAAGTCAGACATTAGGTGTGCCATAGCCTCATCCCTTGTTTGCTGAACTAACTGCTGAGATGGGCGTTGTGGGAACTGTATGGAAAGGTGAAGGGTGGAGTCATCAGCGTATGAGTGGATAGGGTTAGATGTACAGGTTAGAAGGTCATTGATGAATAAAAGGAAGAGAGTTGGTGATAGGACAGAGCCCTGAGGAACACCACTGTTGATAGATCTAGGAGAAGAACGATGGCCGTCTTCAACAGCGGCTATAGAACGACCAGAAAGGAATCTAGCAATGAAGGCACAGATAGAAGGATAGAAACCGTAAGAGGGCAGTTTGGAAATTAAAGATTTATGCCAGACTCGATCGAAAGCCTTTGAGATGTCAAGTGCAATGGCAAAGCATTCGGCAAAGTCCTGAAAGGAGGATGACCAGGAGTCTGAAAGGTAGGTGAGAAGATCGCCAGTGGAGCGTTCCTGACGGAACCCATACTGACGATCAGAAAGAAGGTTGTGATAGGAAAGATGCCTTAAAATTTTTCTATTGAGAATTGACTTGAAAACTTTTGAAATACAGGATGGTAAAGCAATTGGACGATAGTTGGAGGGTTGGGAATGGTCACCCTTCTTTGGGACTGGCTGAATGAGAGCATCTTCCAGCAAGAATGAAAGGTACAAGTTGACAGACAAAGGCGAAAGAGTTTGCCTAGGCAGGGTGTAAGCACAGAAGCACAGTTCTTGAGAACAACAGGAGGGACTCCATCAGGCCCATATGCCTTGTTAGTATTGAGGCCAGTGATGGCAGAAAATACATCAGCTGAAGAAATTTTAATGTCAGCCAATTAATGTCAGCCATGAGGAAGTCAAAGGAGGGAAGTGATGGAGGAACAGCACCAGAATCATCTAAGGTGGAATTGGAGGAGAAAGTCTGTGCGAAGAGATCTGCTTTATCAGTAGAAGAAATAGCTACAGAACCATCAGAGTAGAAAAGAGGAGGGAAGGATGATGAGGTAAAGTAGTTAGAAAGGTTTATGGCAAGGTGTTAGAAGGAGTGGGAAGAATTCGAGTTGGAGAGTTGTGAGCATTTAGTACGGATGAAATTGTTTTTAGCAGAGCGAAGAACAGACTTAGCACGATTCCGGGCAGAAACGTAAAGATGATGTGATTCAGGGGTGAGTTGGCTCCGGTACTTGCAATCACTGCAGAATCACGTTGAATGCAATTTAATAGTGTGTAGGACGTAAGTATGCTATCACACACAGTTACCGTGCAATACCCTGAGTTTATCGCATTCTCACCATGTGATACATACATATTTTTTTACGTTTCCGACCCTGAACAAAGGCTTCAGGGCCTATTCCCAAGTCCCAGTAGTCCTCCTTGGGGCCCAGTAGTCCTCCTACATCTCCACATGTCACCACTTCGGTGCTAACACTCACCATCCATATTGAATACATGCTACGGGTGTCTCATACAGGACTATAGTAGGACTCGCGCGCGCTCGCGGCCGTGGCGCGGCCCGCACCTGTGTACAGTGTTGCCACGTTTTCTATACCGTTATCTCTCTCTCTCTCTCTCTCTCTCTCTCTCTCTCTCTCTCTCTCTCTCTCCTGGCGGGAAATGTGAGCCACCCTGAGTACTTTTGATTCTTTTATAAGTTATTTATAATTGTGCTTTCATTTGTTAATTTGGTTTTGTCATATTTAGTAGTAGATGGAGTGTCAAAGTTACTGTCTGCTGAGAGGTTTGTTACGTTACTGATTCATACACCCCGACGTAGTGGTCCAGGGGGGAGGGGAAGTGTGAAGGGGGATTTGACCTGAGACACCCAGGAGGGATTAAGAGCGGAGGAGAGGGGAAGGGGGGGCTGGATTCACCTACCACGTGGTCAGTATTAGAAGAGAGAGAGAGAGAAATTACGTGTATAGATATATGTGCATCAATAGGAACAATGTATATCAGTGTGTGCAGTATGTACAAAGGAACAAATGAATACAAAGAAGGCAGCGACAGACCTCTCTCTCTCTCTCTCTCTCCCCCCTCCCCCCCTCTCTCTCTCTCTCTCTCTCCTGGCGGGAAATGTGAGCCACCCTGAGTACTTTTGATTCTTTTATAAGTTATTTATAATTGTGCTTTCATTTGTTAATTTGGTTTTGTTATATTAAGTGATGCCGACAATGCATTCAATGCATGCCTCTCTCTCTCTCTCCCTCTCCCTCTCTCTCTCTCTCTCTCTCTCTCTTGGGACATTGAATCTCCTCATTCTCCCTTGGGACATTTATTTTAGGCCAGATGGATGTGTAAGTATTGCCACTCACAAGAATTACATGAATTATTTCTTTTACTTTGGATATTGGCATATTTCTTCTTTTTTCAGGCTCATTCTCTTATATCCATAACTGTGATATTATTACCCACCCTAAAACTACGCTAAAAACCATTAAAAGTGACTACAATATCTTTTAGCAACACTGTACAATATGTGTGCCATGTTTCTGTGTTACTGTATAAATATTTTATGCATAATAAGATTACTGTTGATTCATCCATCAAAATACACAAGTGTAAGTTTTATTCATCTGAATTTATCGAATTTGTGATGCCTTGTACATAAATAGCTTCCGTTTCACATCGCAAGTTGGGGAAACGTGGCACCATTGCCCACAGGTGCTGGCCACACCCCCGCCGCAAACAGGCGGGAATCCGACTATAGTGTACTGGTAATAGTGGGAGTACTTTTATGACATGTCGGCAGGTCATCTGGTGGATCAGATAAGTCTGCTATTTAAGAAATTCAAATCCTTAAACTGTTCCCTGCCCCAGCTTTGATTTGAACCTGCATCCATTAGGACAGAGAGGAGGGGAAGCCACCTCTCTATGGATTCTGCCACCACAAACATAACTGGTACAGCTTTACACTTTTTCTTTACCCAGGCAGAAAATATCGTACTTTCCCACACTCACGACACACAGACGGCAACATACTGTATATTGCGATAATAACAAAGTAAAATGATAGAGAAACGTATGTGTGTTATTATGGGAAATATACATTTTTTCCCGTCTGTATTAGTATTTATTTCTGCTTTGTCTTTCTGTTCCTAATGATTTGACTTATTTCATAGTTTTGAACCTGCACTACAACTTTATTTTAATCATGTAGGTGGTGTGGAAGCAGCTAAAAGCGCCTCCACTCCCCTACCTCTAATCAGTGCTGACCAGGTGTTAATCCACCCACCCCTCCACGTTCATCCCCCATGGGAGCCTACCCTCAGGGCACCGGCAATATTCTCATTTAGGACTGAATATTCAACCCTTTCACTCCCTCTTCCAACCATACTCAAAACACTGACCTGCAAAATAACTACCATAAACATATTTTATATAAAAAATGTGAGAAAATATTCATAATAATTTTTTCTCGAGACAATCCTAACATATTATGCACTGAAATCATTCGATATCATCATATCTAATATATACACAACATTTCATCACCATTCACATTGTTTTTGGGGGTAAAAAAATGATAATATGTGCTATGTTGCACCACTGCAAAACACCACTGCAATGGATATCTGTTGCCAATATTTCTGCAACTTCCACGCTCCATTGCAAGCCATAGAATGGGTCTAGGAAGCTGGGATTTGCAAAGTTAGGTGCGTCTGAACTTCCTGTTCAGTATGGGAAGAAAACAAATCAATTTTTGAAACTTCGGAAAATGGCCCTGGCATCGGCCAGGGGCATAAGTAAAAATCTGGACCTGCGGGTAGGGAGGGGTTAATAATTCCATACCAGCTAGTATTAATCATTACTGTGGGACTAAAAAAAAAATGCAATGGTATGTCAGCAAGATAATATCTAAATCCATCCCAGTTTGCCCAATCAAAGTGCCATTGGGTTACTGGTGGGGTTTGTGGGGACTGACTAATGAGGCTTTGATGAGATTGTGGTCAGAAGATCCAACTGGGGACAGTGCTTCTCTCCTGTATTGATCTGAACTATTTATCAGGAACAGATCCAAGAGATGAGTGTTATGGTCTGGATTATCTGGTATTCTGGTTGGTTGCTTTACCAACTGGGCAAGATTAACCAGTTCAGCAAACAGCTCACACTCTAGACCAGTACTGTCAGTTGTAGCAGAATGCAATAACCATTCTACATTATGTACATTAAAATCACCAAATAGTGTAATATCAGTGCTCAGGGTAAGGTCAAGGTTACTCAAATGTGAGGATATGGAGTCAAATACACTGGGTTCTGATGAAGCACTGGGGGAGCAATAGACTACTTTGATATATTTGGTAATATTTAGATAATTTACTTTATATAGAGAGTAATCACAATGAGCTGAAGTGAAGTTTAAAACAGTGTCAACTGCAAATTCAGATTTGATCTAACACCAGGTGCCACCCTTGTTATGGAAGTTTGTGAAGAGATGGTAACCCAGGTAAACAAAATGGGCATATTTCGGTAGAGGGAGAGATTTGGGGTTCTGTGAGGAACAGGGCTAGAGAGGATATGGACTGTAGGAAAAAATGAACTGAATTGAAATTCGTACTGAGATCACGGATACTGATGAAGAATAAGGCTGCACCTCCACTACTTCTGGCACCAACACTGCAAATCCAACACAATGTAAACTTCTTACAACAATGGACATCAGAAATGCTTGTGAACCTAATTACCAAATTCTGCAACACATACATGGAGGACAACACAAAACACAGGCTTACAAACTGCTTATCTGGGAGATTAGCACATGTACTCAGTGGTAAGTCATCATAAACACAAAACTTTCACATGGCTCCGTTTTTCTTCTACACACTTCAGCTGATGCATGCATGATATTCCCGTTCCCCAGATGCCTACAAACACCGTCTCTCATATTCAGATAACATTACCATACCATCCATACGTCCCATACCAGACAGTCTATACATTATAACAAGACTACCTTACCACAAGTCAAGCATGCCCTGGAGATACAGGATGACGATTGTGGCAGCTATATCCATCATCACACTCATCACCAACAGAAATCATGGACAAAGATGCACCCTAACATCACAATGAACAATGTACCTGTGTCATACAACCACTCCTCTAACATCCTTGGAAATAAAATATATCAGTGGACTCACCTTAAAATATGACGACATACAAGACACCAAGAGGTGGTGAACGTCTACACTCGGCATGCTTAGGTCACTTTTAGGGAAAGCATTTGGGCAAAAGATGAAACCCTCCCTCTCATCTACAAAACAATACTGGTATATTAGATCAGTCATGTTTCATGTTGCTTGCCCTACTTGCCTACACTCACGACAACACATTGCACACCATGCAGAATGATGTTCTACGTATCGTCACTGCTGCACCAAAACCACTTGCACAGCTCTCTTACACACTGAAAGTAAAGTCTACCTCTTGTAGCATATCATGACATGAGAATCAGAGTTCTTTGTGGCAGCCTTTGCTAAAACACAACACACTTTCCATTACATGACAGTCACAGTATAAATTATGCATGTGAAAAATCACCACATGGGTATTATCATACTCTTTACAATATCCTATCTCAAGGAAATCAAACATCAAGAAAGGAGAAACACCTACATACTCATGCCACATGAATGACAGTACAGTACCTCGTTATGAATACTTTTTTACAAGCCCCGACTATTCCTGACATCAACCTATTTGAGGGTCCCTTAACCTCTAAATCACAGGTGATGGCACTGGCCTTTGGAACCCCAGCTGACAGACAAGGTCATTTTGTTTTTCCCAACAATGTTGAATTGGCTGCCAATTCCTTTGATTATTACAACATCACACAAATGTTGCGGAGACGTCATTGGCAGTTTACCGTGTACCATAAGAGGGCTGGGAATTAGGAGTTCCTAATGCCGCTGCCACCGCCCACTCACCCCCCTGCCACCTCCAGCCCTGCCAAGCAGCCCGTTCATGCATGGAAGACTGAATATAAGAATGATCAGGAGGGTACTAGAGGTGACAGTGGTGTCACTGTTGAGTTGGGAGATGAAGATAATGATATCTGTGGTACAGAAAATAAGTTTTATGACCAAAATATCCATATACATATGAGTGCCATTCCTGCAGTGAAGTAAGGATCTAGATATATAAGTCCATCATTATACGTAAGTAGAATGAGTGGAGAAGCCTTACAAAGCATGGCCGAGTGACAGCAGAACAGCCATGCCCTGTAAAATAGCCCCCCAAGCCTCAGACTTGCGAGCTAACAAGGACTCAGCCTTGCCTTGTTACCAAAACTGATTATTATTCGTCACCATAACAGTCCACAATGCATCCACCTAAAATCCTGTTGACCTTTACAGTGGAGAGACGATAGATTGCTGAGTATTTTGGTGTTTTGTTGAATGCATTAGGTGGTGTAGTTGCTGTTATGATAGTTCAAAAAATAAAATATCCATGGATACAGCAAGCAGCATGCCAAATTGAACATTGGGTACTGACAGGTAATTACAGCTGATCATTTTCACCTAGACAGGCTGAGATCAGGACATCAATGTGCACTTCTCAGCTACCAGCTTTTATTCAAGTTCAGCAGAATCACAGATGGCGCGTGCCTTGCTTGTGGAATAGACCCACATAATGCAACATACATAATGGAAAACTGCACAGAAGCATTCACACTACAATGCAGACTCGTTGTCAATGGTGTAGTTAAGGGAACCTATCAAACGATCCCACAGGGACAACCTGCGTGCCTGTGGTCAGCAGGTTTGCTTAGCTAGACAGATTGGCTTTAAGTAACAATGACAGCAACAACAGAAATGGTTATATGTGGAGACTGTTAATGAATAATTTGATGGTGTCTGAACTGTTGTCTGGATTTTCGAGAATATGTTTTCTGCATAACAACAAGAAGCGATGCCAAGGCACAGCAAACTCCTCCCCGGCAGTCATTTTAGTCCTGACATAAACACGACAGGATATCTAGTCAAAGATGTCACATATCAATTTTGGAGTAAATCGGATGAAAATTTACGATTTTATGCCCATTTGAAGTTTTAGGCCTGACCCATCTGACGTTGACCCCCGACCACTAACTGATGTAATGGGACATGTTATAGGATGCAGATTTGAAAGAAGCACCTTTAGGTTTTTGTTTCATGTCGATGTGACGAATTTGGTGATAAAATTTTTTTTTTTTTTTTTTTTTTACATTTTTGGGGCCCACAGCCTGGGCCTTGGCCCAATTTGGCTCTAAATTTAATCAAGTGATCAAAAAATCATAGCCTATCTTACTTGTAATTTAAATTTTAGTCAAAATTGCACCAGTAGTCTTCGCTTAAATTTGTCAACAGACAGACAGACAGACAGACAGACAAACAGACAAACAAACAAACTGAATGAAAATAAAACCTGTCCTTGAGGCTCTCTGAGATGGGGTCGAGTAGATATGATCCATATATCTTTACTCAGCAATGCAATGTGATGTACTGTTCAGTATCAGCATACCTGACATCCCAGTAAACCATATATCTACCTCAGCCAGTCTGAAGCCATACTTTTAGCCACCTACATTATACAGTGAACGCAGTTAAGTCACCCACACACTCTAGTTACCTTCCTTACCTTTCTCACCAAACTTGTCTGCTCTGGCCACAGAAGTATTGTACTGTTAGCAAAAATAGCAATAACGTTACTCTTCACTCCCTTTCACTCGTCTGTTTGCGCCGTCGCCAACCCTTCACATTTCGTTTTCACTGAACTTTCTAGAAACGAAGTTCACAGACATCAACAAAGCTTTGAAATAGTCTACAAAGTTCCATTTCACATTCAGCCAGTATCACAGCCTCATTTGCATTCATTTGATGAAATACTCCACCCATCAGCATTCATTGTTATCATCGTCCCATTCTCCATCTCACGGTTTTTATAACTCACATCCATCTACTGACCAGCCTTGGTAAAACATGTATCCATGTCTCACTGCAGCACTGATGTTAAATCAGTCACTTAAATAACCACCAACTCTTAGGCAGGCTTCACTATCATTATAAAAACTCTCAAACACATTCAGCAGCTTTCCCTATATACAATCAATCCACAAAACCTAACCTAACCACCCTTTGTTTACACTGTTCGACAATTTTCGTAGATCCATAAATGCCATAAGTACCTTATTGTCCTTTTAACATGCTTTCTTCACTATCTGCCTTATTGCTGATATTTGATGGACACATTCCCTGCCACCCCAACAGCCTCCCTAATTATCATTTCCACGCCTTCTGATATACTTCTTACATTCGCGATGATAATTCTGCTAAAAATCCTTCCTGCTACACTCAACAGACGTATACCACGATACAACTGACATTAATTTTGATTACCATTGTTTTTACCTGCGGCGATAGTCAGAAGGTCAATGAGTGGACAGCGTTGTTGCTGTTCTTCTTCAGGCGGAATTGGTAAAAGGAGTCCTTCCTGTTACACTCAACAGACCTATACCACGATACCACATACACTAATTTTGATTACCACTTTTTTTTTTTTTTTTAATCTGCGGCGATAGTCAGAAGGTCAATGAGTGGACAAAGTTGTTGTTGTTGTTCTTCTTCTTTTTCTTCTTCTTCTGACGGATTTGGTAAAAGGAGACCTTTGGAGATATAAAAATGCACCATATAAAGTAATTTGACGTGGAGAATCCAAATCTGCCATCAGCTGACAGCAGAGGTGGCACCATCTAGTGACAGCTTCAGTAAGAGTGCTTAATTTAAGCCTAATGAGACATAAAAGTGGTCCCATATAGAGTTATTTGACATGGAGAATCCAAATTTGCTGTCAACTGACACCTGTGGTGATGACATCTAGCAGCAACTTTAGAAGAAGTTCTTCATTTAAGTCCACTGAGACATAAAAGTGGTCCTATATAAGATTATTTGACATAGAGAACCAAATTTGCTCTATTTGACAAGAAGAATCCAGATTTGCTGTATCTGACGCAGAAAATTCAAATTTGCTGTGCCACAGTCTGCATAGTGGATCTCTCTGTCAAGGCTAATTACTTTTTACAGCAAACTGTTTGAAACAACAGCTTCACCGTAGGTGCCAGAGCAATTCTATTCTTTATGTACGAGGGAACAACATCAGTGTTCATCGACTCTGCTTGTACAGCTCCACTCATCTAAGCCCTCTTTACATATTTTCTTTAAGCACTACATTCCATGTTCCCCAGTATTCTTCATCGTCTCTGATTATATCTCATCAGTCCCTTATGTTTTCAACTTTTCAGCCTTTTCCAAGTTTTTTTTTTTTTTTTTTTTTTTGCATATCATCATTTTCTGGCACCATATTCCTTTTCTGCACATAGCCAAGCCCATTTCTGCTTACTGTGGGTCTGCTCTCACTATTTCCATTCATCAGCTTTTCAAAATATCCAGTCCATCTTCTCCATTCTTCACTTCCAATTGGTACGTTTCTTCATTCATCACTTACACTTTCAAATTTTTTTTTTTCCCAAGCTCCTTTATATATTTTCGCACCTCCTTCCAGAAGCTTCTAGTTTTGGAATAGTTGGCATACATTTTTCTTCCAGTACCATAATTTACCCAGCTCATTGTCCTCTCTCTCTCCTTCCGAATCGCTTCACTTGTTTAACACAGTGCACTTCCATCTAATTTCATGTGGTCGCCTGTCTTGCAACCACTCCAGACACTTCTCTCTCTCTCTCTCTCTCTCTCTCTCTCTCTCTCTCTCTCTCTTTTACTGTCCTTTTAACCCCTGCATCCCCTGAAGCTGTGTTTTTACAAGTTACTAACCACGCAAAACCACATACTGTCTTTGTATTCCTAATCAGACACTTTCTATTTGCACTTTAGAAATCTCACAGACCCATTTCCCCCAAACTGTCTCTAACTCCTCTCCTAACCTTACCTGCTGTCCATCTGCCACTCAGCTTCCAACTCTGTCTTTCATTCTGGATGCTCCCCTGTCTATCCTCCCTCTGTCTCAGTTTTACCTTGCATACCACAGTCATATGATCAGATGGAATTACTCATCGTCCTTTCACTGCCTCGGGTTGACAACACTCCCAGTAATCTTCCACTCTACCAGCACATAGTCAGGTTCCTTTCAACATTCTCTTCCCAGTCTCTCTGTACCATGTATATCTGCATGTACTTGTGCTTATAATATGAATTACATATGCATAGCGTAATTTTTTGACAATTCTTTTTCCGATCGTTGTCAGCTATCATAATTTCCATAACAACCTGTAACATCATTCCCAGGACCGGTATCATATCTGCTGTTCATATCACCTGCCACAAACACTGTAAATATAACATATAACTTAACTGAGCAGAGTGATGGACAACAATATATCAGCGTGCAACCACATCCGTGTTCGTTAGGTGAATTAACAAATGTTACCGGACGGTGCAAAATGTGATGGAGATAAAGACACAGGATAATTAGAAAGAGATGGACGGGTACATTGGAGAAGTACAACAGTCAATATGAAAGTAGTTTGGACGGAAAAGATAGAAACAATGGAGAGAAGTGGTGATAATGGCGCTTGAAGGTGCTTATTTCCCAGCCACGGTGAGTGGGCTCTGAAATATGAACAGGCATTTGGCAATGAATATATTAAAAAAAACAAATCATCGTCATTATCATCATCATTTCAGGAGAGAAAGGATGAGGGAGAGATTATTGCCTCCATCAGATGGAGTCGTATTATTATGGGAAGGGGAAGGGAAACCTAACGCACACTAATGATCATAAATCAATAATACATGGGTCAGTCATATAAACACTTTCATCTGTATGTTTACCTACCGGAGTATCTCCACATAATAATTTCTTACAGTTCACCCAAGGCAGCAGTGACAAAACCTCCTTCAAACCCTGCATATAATACAGCCCAACACAAGTAGGTAGCAGCATTATTTTCTCCGCACATGAACACTCAGTTTCACTAGTTATGAATACTATGTGTATCTTCCCCATGCGTTTCTTACCTCAGAGACCTATTTCTATGGGTTTTCGCTTAGTATAGATACTTTTATCAACTAGAAAGCACTGAGAGAGCGCATACCTCCGACAGTGCTATTGCCGTTATAAAGGATCCGGATTTGGATCCACCCGCAAAGTTAATCAGTTCTTTTTTGGTCCATGGCCCATCTTTCCTCAAATTTTCATTGAAATTCTTTGAGAACTTTTGGAAATAATATACTGGATACTCAGGATCCGGTTCCGACCCCAGTTGTAATCATTTCTTCCATGGCCGATAGCCCACCATTCCATAAAATTTGATCAAAATCCGTTCACAACTTTTTGATAAAATTACTAACAGATAGACAGACAAACAGACAAACAAGCTGAAGTAAACAAACCAACGCCGGCAAAAAACATAACCTCCTTGGCGGAGGTAATTATCAAACATGAACATGTAATCCAAGAACTATTTTCTAAATCCTTACACGTGATGCCAACAGATTCTCAATTTGCAGGCAGTATCTTATCAGTTGGACCACTCTTATAAACTACTTATTGGAATCTATTTCCTTAATGCTTATAAACAATTAGTAAATTACACTTTAAATTTTTCCAAATTAATGCAGTTAACATGGACAGTTTTATCTAGGCTTTAATCCACTAATATGGATGTGGGTAGTAGTTTCTTGTTGGCCACAGTGCTCCCAGGGACGACCAATCCCTTACATTACACCACTTGGGCACCGTCCAACATATACTGTATGCACAGAGATAATGGAACTGTCCCACTCAGGATTGGACTGTCTGCATCTGATCTCTCCACACAATAACACAGAGTATAACCTTTTCACTTATGCATGCTTATTCATATATTTTTAGATAGCAGTCATTATGTGACAACTGTTATGTCTATCTCATTACTTCCATGAATTACCGTAGCACTTACCATAACCAAATATACTGAACTACTATTTTGTTTTTATACATAAACCAGATATGACAGATTCAATTACTCTGTATTTCATCTTAGGCCAATTTTTTATGACCAAGTTATCTATCAATTTGCATACCTGTCTCACATGTTACCGATGACAGACCACTTAATCACTCTCACAGTTGTAGTGAAGTATTAATGCACGAGTATTGAATTTTTTTTTTTTTTTTTTTTTTTTTTAAGGAAAATCATGGTCGGTGTGGGCGCTCACCATTCACTTACTCGATGTAGTGCTGCTCTCGGGTGCCTGTCATTTCCTCTCTTTCTTCCTTCTTCCATCCTTCCTATTCTGTCTTTCTTTCCTTCATTCTTTCCTTTTTCCTTCTGTCTACGGGTGACTCTACACTGAGTAACAAGCCAAATTGTTTCCTGTACACCAGGAAACCACTTACTACGCTGGGTGGTAACCATATAACCAAAATATGGCGCCAGGTGGTTTAGTGGACAATTAAGGTTCTCCAATCAGATTAAGCCTGTGCAGTTTTATATGCAAGGGATGATTGGTATTTTTTGCCCACGTAATGCCATTCACGGATGACTGAGGCTGGGCACGTCAGGACCAACTTGCCTAGACCCAGGCTTCTACACTGCTCATGGGGCAACACAGGATTAGATGATTAGAAGAAATTATACAAATACAACAGAATTGGCTCTCACCTGTAGTAGTAGTAATAGTAATAGTAGTAGTAGCAGTAGTAAAGGTAATAGCAGTAGCAGCAGAGTAGTAGTACTTCGAAGCAGAGGTGGTAGACAGCCGCATTATACTCATTTTTTTTTTTTTTTTTTAATCAAGGCGAAGATGCACTTGACAGGTTGGTGATGATTGGCTGAATGCAACATGTCCGAATAACATCATTGTATTTCAAATAATTACTGGTAATGTGAATCGAAACCTAGCAAGTATCTCAAATACAATGATGTTATTTGGACATGAAGCATTCAGCCAATCATCACCAATCAGTTGAGTGCATCTTCGCTTCGATTTAAAAAAAAAAAAAAATGAGTTGTCATCTCTCACAACTTTTGCACAGTTCCCTCATCCTTTCCTATCCGCACATTTCCTCACATCGCAATTCATTGAAAAAAAAAAAAATCCAGTGTTCAGTCGCGACTCTCTCTCTCTCTCTCTCTCTCTCTCTCTCTCTCTCTCACACCAACAAGATGTCCATTCCTGCATTCCTCCGTACCCACTCTTGCACCAAACATACGAGTAATCCATCTCATATTCTCGACCACTCTTTGCTCCCACATTCCCCCACCCATACATAGATTTACTACTCGCTTCTCCTCCTGTACTCCTTACACCTGGTGGTCATTGGATTTCTTCCCCAACCCTCCCCTTAATTATTCGCTTAATTACATCCGCAGTTCATTTACTCCCAATCTTTTCTCTTAACCTCTTCAGTCCCGCAGTGTTTGCTTTTTCCTTGGTACGGCAGCAGAGTTGAATTAATATAGAAAGTACTAGTTTTAGCAAAGTGTTCGGAAAAATCTCCATTAACCACTTGGCACGACGACGGGTTAGTTATTTTATTCGTGTTATCGATAATTAATATCCATCAAAGGAAGGACCTTTGTAATCGAGGCGTTCAGTATCTTTATATTTATATCTACAGGTCATCCACACTCATCTATAGTTTCTGTGCTTCCTACCCTTTCCAGTGTCATTTTTCCTTTCTTTTGTATCCTGACGGATTTACATTAAACTCCTAATCTTGTTTACAAGCCACTCAATTAAGTTTTCTTCCTATCCAAGTTGCGTGTAGCTCTCAGATAACCCTGTCGATCTTCATGCGAGAACGTAAAATGTGACGAAATGTCAGCCAGGTTCACATTACTATGAATGTTAATGGTTGAAGGGTTTCATAGAGAATTTTAAAATTACGCTGTCTCCAAGTTATTATTAATATTCCTGTTATATCAATCTCTTTACATAGCTTTTCATTATTCACGGCCACATTTTAAGGAAGTGCTAATGCAAAATATTGAAAAGTAATTTGTAAAAGAATAGTGATACAAATAAATCCGAATTAGTTGCCGTAGTAATAGTAGTAGTAGTTGTAGTAGTAGTAGTAGCTGTAGTGGTAGAAGATTAGTGCCAGCAGCAGAGTTATAATACTTCGAGGAAGAGGTGGTAGACAGTCGCACTGACCAGCGGCTAAGTAGTATGCACGTCAAAATGAATGTCTTTTATTTGCTATAAAGATTAATTTTTAAAAATCACATATAACTGGCGACCACAGTTGTTGATGTATTTGGAGTCAATAGTTTGCCTTATAAAGATTAAACATATTGTTCACGATACAACTCCAACTGGACGAAGACCATAATATATGTGAAAACAGGTAGTAGTAATAGAAGAAGAGGTAGTACTTACTCTCTAACTCCTGTAAGTCCACAAATGCAGTGAAAAATAATACGGTATACATATCATGCCGAATTTTCTCCAAAATACTTATCTTATTACTAAAGAGGCAAAAAACTACTTTAAATGCTATTATATCTTATACAGTCCCTCTGCAAAAATGGAACTTCAGCTTACCGTGTTCAGGGACATAACTGTACCATGTTTACAAACATGCCGTTCTTTGAAGTTCGTTAAATATAATAATTATAAAAAAAAAAAAGCACAACTGAATAACTATGTACGGTAGCGTTTCTAAATAGGCTAATCACTTAGTTCTCTACACGTTAATTCCATCGATCTCTTTATAAATGGAAGGAATCATACACAGGGTTCAGCAGTGCACGGCCAGAGAGACGCGACACATACCCGCTCAATATCACGTCTGAGAGTCCACTGAGCTAGCCTACAAGCGCTGGCAAGCTGGCACCAGCCTACCTCTCCCGACCCCGCATTGAGCCTGCCAGCTAACATCCGACGGTGCATCCCATAAGGAGTGACCTCACGTTTCACACGCGATT
>NC_137031.1:16570869-16775869 GCF_032717465.1 Coenobita brevimanus
GACCCGTAGCATATAAAACCACCCTTATACTTGGGAAACGGAGAGACAGCTTGAAGTAACTCCCTCACTCCTTGCATGGGTACACAAAGTTAGGAAGCTACTGAGAAGAACAGGGCTGTCGGGTATGTAGAAGTTAGTGAACCAGACAATGGGATGGGGGGGGGTCTCACAGACCCACCTCTACCTGAGCAGGGTGATGCTTCAGACGTCTAGAGGCTGTATTGGATGCAGGGGGTGGGTATACAAAATATTAAAGCAATGAGACTGAACATGTACTATTATTTTCCTTCTCCTCAACATTTATTATATGAGGAAAGCAATACATATCATTACTACACTGAAATTTACTAACTTGGCATGTATCGGCTGAAGTTCTATCATACGTCTGGCATGGATGCACATATTCATTGCCCGTCTGCATGTGTGTTGCCGACTTCAGACCATTCGGCTATATTTTTATTTAATGAATTCGGTGCCGGATAATAAAGCGTATTGTCTTTATGCACAGAGGCCAAACGATCTAACATCTGTCTCACATAACCGACATTGACGGGTTTGAGGTACAAACTTTCCTGTCCAGTCATTCCACAACATTTCGTCGTTGTGGCATAGTGCATAGCTCTGAAAGGTAACGATAGTTTTTCTTATGACCGTACAAGATATTCACAGAAGAAATCTGTGGAGCAAGTGAGGTGGTGTGTGGGGTGAAGAGAAGACGAAAGAGGGTGCAAGGAACAACATGGTGGAATGAAGAGGTGAGACAGGCTGTGGCACAAAAGAAGAAAGCAATACAGTGAGTGGATGAGAAGCAAGGGTGTGGAGGAAGTTAAGAGACGGAAGAGAGAGTTATATGTAGAGATGAAGAGAGAGGTGAAAATATTTATAAGAAAGAGTAAGAGGAGAGTGGATGAGGATTTTGGAAGGAATATGAGTGGAAAGTAGAGGGAATGTAAGGAAATGTTCTAGAAAGAGTTAGACAGGGTATTAAAGAAGTTAGTCGAGGAGTGAAAGATAAAAAAGGTAGATTACTAGTGGAGAAGGGAAAAAAGTGAGCAGATGGAGAGAACACTTTAAGGAATTGTTGAACACACAGAATAAAAGTAATGCGAGTATAAGTGGCTGGGAGAACAAAGGATGTGAGAAGAGAGGAAGAAATCAGTAAGATGGAAGTTGTGACCGCAATGAAGAAAGTCAAAAGGGTGAAAGCCCAAGGCATTGATGAAGTGTGTGGTGAAATGCTAAAGCATGGGGGAGAGAGAGAAGTAGAATGGATGTGCATGATGTGCAGATTGGCCCGGGAGGAAGATAAAGTCCTGAAGGATTGGAAGTCTGGTATGATTATTCCCTTGTACAAAGGAAAACGGGAAAAGGAAGTGTATGGTAATCACAGGGGCATTTGTCTTCTTTGTGTAATAGGAAAAGTATGTGGTAGGATACTTAATGACAGAGTTAGGGAAAGAACAGAGGAATTAGTTGGAGAAGAACAGGGAGGTTTTAGGAAGGGAAGAGGTTGTGTAGATCAGATATTTATTATCAGGTCTTCAGTGGAAAAGTTTCTAGAGAAGGGAATGAAGTTGTATGCGGTCTTCATGGATTTCAAGAAAGCATATGACAGGGTGGATGGGCAAGGATTGTGGAAAGTATTAAGAATATATGGAGTAAGGACGAAGTTGCTGAATGCCGTGAAGAGTCTGTATGAGGGTGCTAAGGCTGCAGGGCGTGTGGACAGTGAAATGAGTGAATTCTTCTATTAGAACGTTGGACTAAAACAGGGATGTGTCATGTCATGGTTGTTCAATCTGTATATAGATGGGGTTATAAAAGAGATACAAGGTAGGACAGTAGGTAATGAGAGAAGGCAGTGTGTGGAAACTCCCTGTACTGCTGTTTGCAGATAATACTCTGTTGTAACGTGTAGACGAAGGGGAGCTGCAAGGCTTCGTGAATGACTTGGGAGAGTGTGTAAGAAACGGTTTCCAAAGGTGAATGTACAGAAGAGTGAAGTTATGGTCGTGAGAGAAATGAAGTCACAGAATGTACAGTGAGGTTGAATGAGGAGGAAATAGAAAATGTGAGTGTGTTTAAGTACTTGGGGAGTGAGATGAGTTGAGATGGAAGTTTAGAGAGTGTAGTGCTTGAAATGGTACAACAAGGAAGAAAGGTTTTGGTTCTTTGAAAGCAATGATAAGAAACACAGAAGTGAGCATGGATGTGAAAAAGTTACTGTATGACAGTAACGTGATACCAGCTCTGAAATATGGACGTGAAGCTTAGACCTTGTTGGAGGGACACAAGTCAAGACTGAGAGCAGTGGAAATGAGGTATCTGAGAGGAGCATGTGAATCACATGGAGAAACAGACTGACAAATAAGGAAGTGAAGGAGCGTTGTAGTGTGGATGTGGATGTGATAGGTGGCGTTAGGAGAAACACATTGAGGTGGTTTGGCCATGTGGAGAGGATGAAGAGTGAGAGACTGGCGAGGAGAGTGTATGTGAGCAAGGTGGAGATGTGGAGAGGGAGGAGAAGGCCAAGGATGAAATGGTGGGATGGAGTGAAGAGGTATATGAGAGGGGGGTGTGAGCTTGGAGCAGTGCAGTGAAATGGGGGGGGGGGCCAGGGTGACATGGAGGCTATTTGTTTGCGGCCACTCCTACGGGATTAAGGAATCTGGCAATATATATACATATATATATATATATATATATATATATATATATATATATATTATATATATATTGTTACATAGCCTATGATTTCATCATCCTTTTGTATAATTCTAACCTACAGTATGCTGCATGTTTGATCACGATTAGCCTCGCGGCTTCCTTAGTGACCAGGCTTGTGTGTTCTACCTCACTCTCCCCTTCTCCCCCTTATAGTAGAGTAAGTCGTTCTTTCTGTTGTTCAGAGCAGGATTGTCAACTCTTTGTCCCCTATGGCTTCATTTGCGCGTCCTTCTTACAAGTTGTATCAAGCTCTGCCGGCCCCTATATAATGAGCTCAGTCTCTGCATTAATTGCCACTTAGATCTACTCCTCATTTTGTCCACATCTGTCCTTCCCTATATAGTGTATTTTTGTGAGTGCTCAGGAAGTCTCCAGCCATCTAGCTGCTGTATAATTTGAGTATAAGTGTTGTTACCATTTTTCTTGTACTGTATGGCCTGAGGCATTGGTTCGTGGGCCTAGTGAGGTTTTTGTGATTCATGTAGAGTTTTTGGTGTCAGTCATTATTAATAATATTTTCTATCTGTAATAATATATCTTCCTTTAACTGAGCATTATACGGTTCTCTCATTTATCAGGGCTGACTTAGATAAATTTGTTCTTGCTAAATTCGTGTTAATAGAGGCTATTGCAGTTAACCATATATGTAACCTGTTTTGCCATTACATTATCCTTATGAGTCCTGAATGTTTAGTTCTTAGTTTGAGCATTAAACTTTAACTTGTAATTTTACCTAACTCTTCTGTTTTGAACCTGGAACTTTGCGGGACAGTAGTGATTTTAGTATTCTCACTTGAAGTCTTCATTATCTGTTCCGTAACATAAATTTGGCGACCTCTTATCAGGATATTCAGGATATTATCATAAGGATATTGCTTGATATTTTGTGACTGTGATTTATTCATGATGTCTACTATTACTACTCTTGATGAAGCCAAAGATTTTTTGTCAAATGTGCAAACAGTGTGTGATGTAGAAAACAGAACAAAGAATGAACTTAAGCTTGTTGCTCAACAATTGGGAATTGCTGTTCGCTCTCATCATTCTAAAGATCAAATTGTTGGCATGGTTAATAAGACCTTGTTTAATGTAACTCCTCCAGATAAGCAAACGCAGATTGAAATAGCTAAGTTACAGCTAGCCCTGCAGGAGGCTCGTGCTAAGGAGGCTGAGTTTCAGGCTCGTATTCAGGAGGCACAGGCACAGGCTCAGGCACAAATTGAACTTGCTAGGATTCAAGCAGACCATGAGTATCGCATGAAACAAGGTGGAACTGGATCATCTAGCTCTGATGATTTTGATGTGGCTAAAAATGTTAAACTTGTCCCTCCTTTTAATGAATCTGATTTAACAAAGTATTTTCAGTTGTTTGAGAGGGTAACTACAGGTTTTAATTGTCCCAAAAAGTATTGGCCAGTACTCCTTCAAACTGTTCTCACCGGTAAAACTCAAGTAACTTATGCATCTTTGCCTCAGGATCAATCTGATAATTATGATGTAGTTAAGAGCTTGATTCTTAAGGCCTATGAGCTTGTTCCTGAAGCCTATAGAGTAAAATTTAGGACAACTTACAAGCAAGATAAGCAATCCCATGTTGAGTATGCAAAAATCAAAGACCTGTTAGAGCAGTGGTTAAATTCTAAGAAAGTAAATTTTGATTTTGATAAATTTAAGCAGATGATTTTGCCGGAGAACTTCAAAAGGTGTATTAATAAAGATGTAAGCCTATATCTTGATGAGAAAAGAATAGATAATTTGTCTGATGCTGCAGTTTTAGCAGATGAATATGTTCTCACTCACAAGAGATATTCTAAAGAAAAAAGGAAAGCTGAGAGTAAGTACATTGCCTTTACTCAGAGTACATGTAACAGGAAAGAGAATAAAGATGATGTTTCTCAGGAAGTAAATACCAGCTTCACCTCTAGATTTCAGAAAAGTAAATGTACTTACTGTAGTAAGCTTGGTCATACTACAGAGAAAAGTTTCAGGAGACAGCGTGATGTGAACAAAAAGGTGTCTTTAAATATTCAGTCAATTGGTCTAGTGTCCACCCTTGAGAGCTCACAGAATTCTTTAACCGAGTTAACTGAACCTGCTTTGAGGGGTAAATTAAATTCTCATGATGAAACTCCTCTTATGAGCAGTAACGTGAGTGACACTCTCAAGAGTTCATGTGCTAATTTCCTATCTGATGGTTTTGTCAGTCCTCTGGACAGTAATGACAGGAAATCAGTTAAAATATATCGTGATACAGGTGCTTGCCAATCCCTTATGCTGACCAGTGTTCTAGGCTCTAATGTTAATTCCTCTGATGAAACTGTAATCTTACAAGGTGTAGGGAATAATTACTTCTCTGTCCCTCTGTGCAGAGTGAATTTAGAGTCTGGTTTTGTTAATGGTTCGTTATGGTTGGGTTGCTTGAGACACTCCCAATGTCAGGTGTAACTTTCTTACTTGGAAATGATATTAGTGGAAGTCAAGTGTGTCCAGCTCCTCAGTTGTCTAGTGAACCAGTGACTGCGACCCAGGATTGTGATATCCCTGAAGTGTTCTCCACATGTGCTGTCACTAGGGCTAAGTCTAAAGTTACTGGTGACTTAGAGGATAATGATGATGATGATGTTATCCTAGCTGACACTTTTCTTGCTAATTTGGACCACTCACCAGATGAGGCAGTATCCTGTAGTGTTGATAATTTGTCTCGTCAAGAGTTGGTTGAGTTGCAGGTTGCTGACCCTGAGTTGAAAGGTCAAGCTAACTCTGCTTGCAGTGAGGAAGAGTCAGCTGGTGCTTCTGCTTGTTATTATATTAAGTCAGGAGTACTTATGAGAAAGTGGAGACCCCCAACAGCATCAGCCGACTGTGAATGGGAGGTTGTACATCAAGTTGTCATCCCTCGTGTTTGTAGGCAGGATATCATTAGAGTGGCTCATGATTCCAGTTTGGCAGGACACCTTGGAGTGAGGAAGACTGTGGCACACATTTTGAAACACTTCTACTGGCCAGGTATCTTCAGAGATGTTTCCTGGTATTGTAAGACTTGTCACACCTGTCAAGTTGTGGGGAAGTGTAATCAGACCGAAAAGGTTGCACCTCTAGTTCCCATTCCTCCTTTTGAGGCGCCATTCACCCGTGTGTTGGTGGATATTGTGGGCCCTCTTCCTAAGACTTCTTCAGGATTTTCTTATGTGTTGACCCTGATTGATATGACTACTTGTTATCCTGAGCCATTCCACTTAGAAATATCTCAGCAGAGAACGTAGTTAAGGAAATGCTAGGGTTCTTCACCAAGTTTGGTCTGCCCAAGGAGGTACAGTCAGACTGGGGAAGTAATTTCATGTCAAATGTTTTCAAGCAGTCTCTGAAAGAGTTGGGCATCACCCAGATCACGTCTTCAGCTTACCATCCCCAGACCCAAGGAGCATTGGAGAGATATCATTAAACACTCAAATCGATGCTCAGGAAATAGTTTGGAACATCAGAAAGACTGGGATAAAGGTCTTCCATTCGTTGTATTTGCCGCAAGAGAATCTCCAAATGAATCACTGGGCTTCTCATCCTTTGAACTACTGTTTGGCCATAAAGTAAGAGGACTCCTTAAGCTACTCAAGGAATGCTGGCTGTCGGAGGAAGATGATGTCAACCTGCTGGAGTATGTGATGAAGTTCAAAGAACGGCTGTCCACTGCTTTACAGCTGGCGAGAGAGAATTTAGGAGCTGCTCAGGAGAAGATGAAGACTTGGTATGATAAGAAGTCCAGGTTACGCCACTTTCAGCCAGGAGATCAGGTTTTGATTCTGCTACCGGTGCATGGGCAACCTCTTCAAGCCAAGTTTAGTGGTCCTTATTTCGTGGAGAAGAAACTCAGTGATGTCAACTATGTCATCGCCACACCAGATCATAGAAACAACAAGCAACTTTGTCACATTAACATGCTCAAGTTATATCACAGGCGGGACGAAAATAACCCAGTCTGCACTGCAGCTGCTGCACCCGAGTCAGCAAGTGAAGTTCTCCCATGCAGTATGAGCCTGAGTGATAGTTTGGGGAAGAATCCTGATATCATGAATGATCTCCAGACTAAGTTTTCTCATCTAGCTCCCGAGGAAAGGCTTTCGGCATTACTGCAGGAGTACCCACAAGTGTTCCGTGCCACTCCAGGAAGAACCACTGTGTTGATGTATGATGTCGATGTTGGAGACACAAAGACAATTAAAATGCCTCCTTACCGTGTGAACCCAGTGAAAGTTCCTCTCATCCAGAAGGAGCTTGGCTACCTGTTGGACCACAAGATCATTGAGCCCTGTCAGAGCGAGTGGAGTTCTCCTGTCACTCTAGTCCCTAAGCCAGGTGGGTCACAGCGGCTTTGCATCGACTACAGATGTGTTAATCAGATAACCAAAACAGACACTTACCCTCTCCCTCGCGTGGAAGATTGCATAGACAAGATCGAAAAGGCTAGGTACATCAGTAAGTTTGATTTGTTAAAGGGATACTGGCAAGTACCTATGACTGAACATGCTAGGGAGATCTCATGTTTTGTAACACTAGGAAAGACTTTTGCATGTTCTGTAATGCCATATGGTATGAAGAATGCACCAGCCACTTTTCAGAAGCTCATGAATGTTGTAACAGAGGGTTTGGCGGGGTGTGTTGTTTATGTTGATGATGTATTAATCTTCAGTGACAACTGGAAAGATCACCTATGCCATGTCTGTAAATTTCTTGAGCGTTTGGTTCAGGCTAATCTTGTAGCTAATTTATCAAAGTGTGAGTTTTCTCAAGCTAAAGTTCAGTACCTTGGGTACGTAATTGGTGATGGACATGTTGCACCACCAGGAGCTAAGGTTCAGGTTATAAGTGATCTTCCCAGAACTAAAAGTAGGAAAGAGCTACAAAGATTTTTGGGAATGGTAGGTTATTACAGGAGATTTGTTCTTAACTTTTCAATTCTTGTATCACCACTTACAGACCTACTGAAAAAGGGAGTTAAATTTGTCTGGACCGATAACTGTGAATCCTCTTTCAGTAAACTTAAAGCTATCCTATTAAGTCAGCCAGTGCTTGCTACTCCAAATTTTGCTAAGCCTTTTAAGATGGCTGTTGATGCAAGTGATACAGGAGCTGGGGCTGTTTTGCTGCAAGAGGATGATCAGGGTATTGAACATCCTGTATCTTATTACAGTAAGAAGTTCACTCCACCTCAAAAGAACTACTCAACTATTGAGAAAGAGCTTTTGGCCTTGATATTGGGTTTACAGCATTTTTCATTTTATTTGTGTTCTGGTTTTGACCCCATAGTCATTTATACCGATCATAACCCACTGAAATTCCTTAGTAAGTTTAAAGATAAATATCAGAGATTGACAAGATGGAGTCTACCTCTTCAGGAGTATTCATTAGACATACAACATGTCAAGGGGAAAGAAAATGTTATTGCAGATTGCTTATCTAGACTTTAGACAAATTGTTTTAGAGTAAAAAGAAATTTCCTTTGTAAATTTCCTTTTCTTTGTGGGGAGGTGTTACATAGCCTATGATTTCATCATCCTTTGTATAATTCTAACCTACAGTACAGTATGCTGCATGTTTGATCACGATTCGCCTCGTGGCTTCCATAGTGACCAGGCTTGCGTGTTCTACCTCACTCCCCCCTTCTCCCCCTTATAGTAGAGTAAGTCGTTCTTTCTGTTGTTCAGAGTAAGATTGTTAACTCTTTGTCCCCTGTGGCTTCATTTGCGCGTCCTTCTTACAAGTTGTATCAAGCTCTGCCGGCCCCTATATAATGAGCTCAGTCTCTGCATTAATTGCCACTTAGATCTACTCCTCATTTTGTCCACATCTGTCCTTCCCTGTATAGTGTATTTTTGTGAGTGCTCAGGAAGTCTCCAGCCATCTAGCTGCTGTATAATTTGAGTATAAGTGTTGTTACCATTTTTCTTGTACTGTATGGCCTGAGGCATTGGTTCGTGGACCTGGTGAGGTTTTTGTGATTCATGTAGAGTTTTTGGTGTCAGCCATTATTAATAATATTTTGTATCTGTAATAATATATCTTCCTTTAACTGAGCATTATCCGGTTCTCTCATTTATCAGGGCTGACTTAGATAAATTTGTTCTTGCTAAATTCATGTTAACAGAGGCTATTGCAGTTAACCATATATGTAACCTGTTTTGCCATTACATTATCCTTATGAGTCCTAAATATTTAGTTGTTAGTTTGAGCATTAAACTTTAACTTGTAATTTTACCTAACTCTTTTGTTTTGAACCTGGAACTTTGCGGGACAGTAGTGATTTTAGTATTCTCACTTGAAGTGTTCATTATCTCTCTCTGTTCCATAACAATATCTATTCTCTATATATACCTAGGCTGCTTCCCCCAAGGAAAGGGAGGTAGCCGAGACAGGACGACACACTCCCCATTTATTTATCCATTCTAACACATTCATTCGCATCTTAGCCCCAAAGGGGAAAACGGACAGATCTTCACCGCACCACACTGCACAAGGGTCAACTGCGCAGTGCAATCAGTGACATCCGCAGCAGGGCCCGACAGCAGAGCTGGTTTACCCCTGCCACATTATAACAGACTCATCCCCTTACCCGCACCTGACCTGAAATAGCTGATCAGACCAAATGCAGGAGAATATCCCCTCAGGGCTGCGTCATCACTTATTCATTCACAATTTCTCTCCACCCTTTCTGTCACGCACAGCCACTCTTCCTTGCTCAACAGACATCCCTCTCGCATCCAGCACTCTCTTCACACTGTCCATCCATCCTATTCGTGGTCTTCCTCTCAGCCTTACACCTCTCACATCAGATCTAGTTATCTTTTTCACCAATCGCTCATTATCCATTCTCTCCATATGCCCAAACCATCGCAACACCCTCTGCTCAACTCTACCAGCCATCTCCCGAACAACTCCAGTTCTCCTTCGCACTTCATCATTCCGCACTCAATCCATACATGTCACTCCACACATACTCCTCAGACACCTCATCTCCATTACATTCAAACTTTTCCTTTCTGCTACACCCATATTCCATGTTTCAGCCCCATACAATGCAGTCGGTACCACAACACCCTCATACAGCCTTCTCTTTACATCCATTCTAAGTGAACGACATCTAAACACTTTTTTCATTCCTCCCAGCACCTTTCCTACTTAATTTATTCCAAACTTCACTTCTGCACCTATTCTTCCATCCACAGCAACATGTGACCCTAGATATTTAAAACACTACCTCCTCAAGCAACTCGCCATTCAAAACTATATTCATCCCCCTACCATCTACCAACTTCGTACACTTCATCACTTTACTCTTATTCTCATTTACTTTCAATTTCCTCCTTTCACACACCCTTCCAAACTCCTCTACCAACTGTCTCAATCTCTCCTCTGAATCAGCCACCAGTGCAGTATCATCTGCACACAGCAGCTGCTTCAGATTCCACTCTCCACCATCAACATTCACCAGACTCAGACCTCCACCTAAAACTCTTGCATTCACCTCCCTTACAACACCATCCATGTAAATATTAAACAACCAAGGCGACATCATACATCTCTGTCGCAGCCCCATTCTCACAGGAAACCAATCACTCACAGCATTTCCCGCTCTTACACACGCTCTACTATTTCATAAAAACTTTTCACCCCTTTTAATAACCTACCATCAAGTCCATACAATCTTAAGACAGTCCACCAAGCCTCCCTATCAATTCTATCATACGCTTTCTCTAAATCCATAAATGCCCAAAACACATCCTTGCCTTTCGCTAAATACTTTTCACACACTTGTCTCACCGCAAACACCTGCTCCACGCATCCCCTCCCTCTCCTAAAGCCACACTGCTCTTCACCAATCACTCCCTCTGTACTCTCTCTAACTCTTATAATTAACACTCTACCATACACCTTACCTACAACACTCAACAGACTTATACCCCTAAAGCCAGTACATTCATATTTATCACCCTTGCCTTTATACAACGGGACCACACAAGCACTTGCCCAGTCAACTGGCACCGTATTATTTCATCTCATCAGTCGTTTGAGTGTCTACTGGAGGACCGGCCTATCCCGACCAAAGTGGGGACGAAACAGCCAATGTATCTCTACCAAGGGGCTTAGGCTGTCTGATAAAGATTGTATGTAGAGTGAGAAGTGCTTGTAAGTGTAAATGCAGTGTTGGAGTGGCTTTGGATGTGTGTGTAGTCTGTGAATCAAGTGTAATCGGCCCACACAAGCCGACTGGGCGCAAGCATACTTTATAGTATGCGACATTGGTTCAACCACAGCACCCCTTGTGTCCGCCAAGCTGTACGTGGCCCGAAAAACGTTCCCAAAGTTTATTACCCTGGCGGGGCACGAACCCTCATTCTTCAGTGTACGAGAATGCACACTTTACCACTATACCACAGAGGTTCCATATATATATATATATATATATATATATATATATATATATATACTGTACACACTGTCATCATCATCCGGACCTCTTTTCCCATCCTAGGGCAGGGTGAGGGGTTGTAATGTCCAGACAGCCCAAATTTGCCCATTCCAATGGGCCACGCTTCCGTTCACTTATCATTCAAGCCCCTGGAAATCCTGGCTCTAATCGGATATGCCAAAATCATTCACCACGTTCTGTAGCTTCACATAAATGTATCCGATAGAGTGACTCCGAATGCTGTCACGTTAAAAAGGGGTGCCAAATCCCTAATCATGTGCTTCTCACAATATTCATCCAGCCAGCTCGATCTCTTGTCAGTTCCCTAGCCTCACTGACTTCCAAGCCTCTCTTCCTTGCACACTCATCCACATATCTGTCCACCTTTTCCCAGGCCTTATTATGGGTCAGTTGCTGAAACAAACTAAAGGAGAGGCCAAATTAGTAGACCCAGTCTTTGTTATCCCCACACAGTAGTTGATGGTGGCTAGAATAGGTGCAGAACTAGAACCTACTCAGATAAATGACTTGCTGGATGAAAAAATTGAACCTGTACACAAACTGTGGGATCTAGACAGTGTAGGAAAGCATTTTGAAGAACCAACCCCTGATGATAAAAAAAAAACTTTGGATTTGTATAACCAGTCAGTGGAATTTAAGGATGGACAGTATTGGGTAGGATTACCATGGAAACTAAACCATACAGAGTTACCAACACATTACCAAGCAGCTAAGGCTCAGTTAAATTCTCTTCTAAGAAAACTGAGAGACAAACCAGAACATCTAACCCTATATGATAACATTATAAAGGATCAAATGAAGAATAAATTTATAGAAGAGGTAGAATTCCTTGTTAACCACAAAGAAGGACATCATGCTGTATGCAAGGATTCAGGAAGTACTCCCATAAATATAGTTTTCAATTGTAGTAGTAAAGCGTCCAAAGGACCAGCAACAGTAGCTGGAACGATTGCCTATACTCTGGACCTACAGTAACAGAGAAGTTAAGGAATGTATTAAAAAGATTTAGAGAGGAACCTTATGCTTATACAGCAGACATTAGTAAGGCTTTTCTCAGAACAGGATTGATAGAGGAGGATAGGAAATTTACAAATTTCTTCTGGCCTCAAAACCCTCAAAATGTGGATAGTTCATTGAAGACTTACTGTTTCCAATCGGTGCTTTTTGGCTTATGTGCTAGTCCTTTCCTACTTGGCAACACTGTAAAGTATCATTTTGGAAATGCCAAATGCCCAAAAATCGGGGAGGCTTTTTGCATGGATAATTTGCAAGGTGTTGCTGATACAGAATCGGAAGCATTGAAGGCTTATGAAGTAGCCAATTCCGAATGTGAGATGGCAAGTTTGCCGTTACAGAGCTTGAATAAATATTCACCGCTTTTGAGGAATAAAATATAAGAGGACTATCCAAATTCTGACATTCCCAAAACTCAAAATGTGTTGTGTCTTTACTGGGATACAAGAGCTGATGAAATTAGTTTGAAACCAATTCAGATCTCTGATGTCACTCTCACCAAGAGTTCCTTGTTAAGTCAGGTCTCCACGTTATTTGACCCATTAGGATTGGTCAGTCCTATAGTTAATAGGGGCAAATGTTTAGTGCAAGAGGCTTGGTGAGAAAAGTTAGACTGGGACACTGAATTAGGTGAGACATATGTGGAACAATGGGAACAAAATAGAAAAGAGTTTGAAACCACATCAACCATACGTATTCCCAGGAAAATAAACAGTAATGAGAAGTCGCACTTACACATATATTGTGATGCTTCTCAAAGGGCTTATAGAGCAGTAGCTTAATGCACAACAGGAGAGGATAGTAAGATTATGTCCAAAGCCAAAGTTGCGCCAATAAAAGGAAGAACCCTACCTCAAATGGAATTGGCTTCCATAAAAGTAGGAATTAAATTGGCTATATATGGACTGAGTGTGAGATTTATCTTTTCTGGATAGGGATGGAAGACAGTAAAATTCCTTTCATCTGCAATAGTGTTGAAGACTATTAAAGAGCTATCTTTCATAGAAGACAGTAAAATTCCTTTCGTCTGCAATATTTTGAAGACTATTAAAGAGCTATCTTGCAAAGTTAAATTTATGCATGTATTCTCTAAACAAAGCCCAGCAGATCTGCTCTTGAGAGATTCAACTGTAAAGAGACTGATCAAAGATAACTTGTGGTTTAAAGGTCCTAAATGGTTACTCACTGAAGACTGGCCTGAGCAGAAACAGTATAGTATTGCTTAAGTTGGTGAAGTAAACTCAGATCCTGTGGTACCTGAACCAGAAGTACCGGTAACTGACATCAGCAGATTCTCATCAATAAGACAACTTATTAGCACTACTCTAATATAAAAACTATTGATAAACTTGTACCCTTTGAGCTAACGGTTACCCTGGAGACAGTGGATGGTGGGGAGCAATTGGGTCAAGATGTGTGACGTAGAAGGGCCACAGCACAGGGTTCTTGAGACCTGTGGAGAGAACTCTTGGCTAAGGGTCACACTACATGATATAGCGTATCATCTTTCGCCCGGCCCAGAACTGTGGGAAATATTTTTCCCCAGAGCGGTTGCACTCTTTATCTTTTGAATTAGTCGTCCCTACTTAAAAGCAGAGGAAAACCAGGAGAGAATTAATAATTAATTCAAGCGGTTTTATAACCCATTGATTACGTTCTTTTTAATAATTCTTATTATATATTGTAAATACATGTAAATACTTTGGAAATTTCCATTGACCTAACGGCGCCTGCGTGGTGAGAATGAAATGCCTCACGTGAAAAATGAATGAAGGTTTAATACATATTTTACATAGATAAAGGGAATATTTGGCTTTAGTTTAATTAAAACTAAAATTAAATTAAGCCGGATTCTATCTATCTATCTAATGCCAGACGCCTCAATCCCGTTCGGGGTGGCCACAAACAAATCGCCTCCACGTCGCCCTGTCCCCCGCCATTTCACTGCCCTGCTCCCAACTCACACACCCCCTCTCTCATATACCTCTCAACCCCATCCCCTCATCTCATCCTCGGCCTCCCCGTCCCTCTTCCCCCCTCCACCTCACTCACATACACTCTCCTCGTCAGTCTTTCACCCTCCATCCTCTCCACATGCCCAAATCGCTTCAGTGTATTCCTCCTAACGCTTCCTATCACATCCACATCCACACCACAACGCTCCTATGTATCCTCATTTGTCACCCTGTCTCCCCATGTGACTCCACAGGCTCCTCTTGAATAACTCATTTCCACTGCTCTCACTCTTGACTTGTGCCCTTCCAACAACGTCCAAGCTTCACTTCCATACGTTAGAGTTGTTATCACAATACTGTCATGTAGTAACTTTTCACTTCCATGCCCACTTCCCTGTTTCTTATCACTGCTTTCAAGGAACCAGCAAACTTTCTTCCCTGCTGTACCCTTTCAAGCACTTCACCCTCCAAACCTCCATCCTTACTCATCACACTACCGAAGTATTTAAACATACTCACATTTTCCTATTCCTCACCATCCAACCTCGCTGTACATTCACTGACTTCACCTCTCTCAAAGACCATCACTTTACTCTTCCCTACATTCAACTTTAGATTCCCTTTCTTACACACTCTCCCAAACTCATCCACCAAGCCTTGCAGCTCCCCTTCGTTTTCACTCAACAACACAGTATCATCTGCAAACAACAGTACAGGGAGTTTCCAAACGCTACCCTCTCTCACAAGGGCCACTCCAACATCCACTACCCTACCTTGTACCTCATTTATTACCCCATCCATGTACAGATTGAACAGCCATGGAGACATGACACATCCCTGTTTCAACCCAACCTTTAAAGAGAAAAATTCACTCAGTTCACCATCCACACGCACTGCAGCCTTAGTACCATCATACATACTCTTCACAGCATTCAACAACGTCCCATCTACTCCATATATTCTTAATACTTTCCACAATCCTTGTGTATCCACCCTGTCATATGCTGTCTCCAAATCCATGAAAGCCACTTACAACTTCTTTCCCTTCTCTAGAAACTTTTCCACTAAAGATCTAAGAATGAATATCTGATCTACACAACCTCTTCCCTTCCTAAAGCCTCCCTGTTCTTCTCCAACTAATTCCTCTGGTATTTCCCTAACTCTGTCAATAAGTATCCTACCATACACTTTTCCTATTATACTAAGAAGACAAATTCCCCTATGATTACCACACACTTCTTTTTCCCTTTTTCCTTTGTACAAGGGAATAAGTATACCTACTTCCAATCCTCCGGAACTCTACCTTCCTCCCAGGCCAATCTGCACATCTTCCACATCCATTCAACTACTATCTCTCCCCCATGCTTCAACATTTCACCTTACACTCCATCAATTCCTAGGGCTTTCCCAAATTTAACTTTCTTCATTGCTTCCACAACTTCTATCCTACTGATTTCTTCCTGTCTTCTCACCTCCCTCCTTCTCCCAGCCATTCCCCAGCCACTTATACTCGCATCACTTCCATCCTCTATGTTCAACAATTCCTTAAGTGTTCTCTCCATCTGCTCACTTTTTCTCCCTTCTCCAATAGTAATCTACCATTTTTATCTTTCACTCCCCTGCTAACTTCACTTCCACCCTGTCTTACTCTCTTCACCTCTTTCCAGAACATTTTCTTACAGTCTCTCCACTTTACACTCAATTTCCTTCCAAATTCCTCATTTGGATTCACTCTGTATATATCATGAGGTAATTTAAGTGTATTTGGCATTGTTATTAATATATACAGTAGAACCTCAATTATCCGCGAGCCAAAAACCGGAATTGGCGCTAAATCAGACAATTTTAAGAAAAATTCCAAAATCGATCAACTGGGAAAATTCCAGGACCTAACTGGCATTCCATATTCACTGCACAACCATCATGCCTGAATGTTTTCCTTCCTTCGCCGCCAGAGCGCATCACCGCAGTCTCCACCATTGTTTTGAGGGTTAACAGTATAATCACTGCAACACACCGCTGTTTTATTGCAATTTTCCTTAATATTTGGTGGAACATCAGTCCTGTCTGACCAGGAAATCATCGACAGTGTTCTTTTGCCTTAAAAGAAAGATGTGGAAGAGGTGGATTCAAGCGATGAGAAAGAGGAGGAAAGCGTATGTTCGTCTCGTGGAAAGATGCTGATGAATCATTTTGAAAAATCATCCGAATCATGGAGAGAAATCCAGCCTACACAGCTAATGAACTGCTTCATTTTTGTAGCCATTATGATGACTTCCAAAATCACCGTCATGCAGCAATCAAACAATCAGACATCAGGGTGTTTTTCACGAGGGGTAAACATGCAAAAACAGCATTCATTTCACTCATATCCTCCTGTTCATGTGTGTGATTCTCAGATAATGATGCCTTCACGTCCACACCAGCAAGTAATCCAGCAAAAACGGCTGCTCCACCAGTCTCCCTCAACAGGCCTGTTCAACCCCAGGCCAGCCTATCCACTCGCGTCGATAAGCCTGCATCACCCACAACTCTGCTACCCCCACCCAGCCCTCCCTCAGATTCTGAATCTGATGTGGATGATGTGATGGTGATAAGTGATGATGAGTGATCATGTACAGTCAGTACAGCAAAAAAGAAAACAGAAAGGAAAATTTAAAAAGACAAAAAAAAAATTAATGTACGTAGCATAGTTCAAGGATACAATAATTTTAGCAGTGGTTAACATTTAATTTTTACAGTACTAGTTCAGTAAACATAAGTTTATTATACATTATACAGTTGTATTAGACATTTAGTAAAATTACTACAGTAGAGGTTGAGTGGCTTTTGGGTGGGTTGGGAGGTGGATTACTGATGATGGGAAATCGTCCAGGGTGCGAATTGTCCTGATGAGGAATCGTCCATGTTTTGAAGGGGAATAGTCTGACGGCGAATTGTCTCAAAACCATCTTTCACCAAACACCATAGAAGTATATACAGTAATAATGCAATATACATAATAATTAATGTATTACATAAAATTAATATAACGTGTATATGTACAGCATACAATGTACAACTATACAGTAATGTGTAATGTGTACTCACCCAGGACCTGTTGATGCTCCAGTAGGCTGCAGGGTTCCGAGACATGGGTGAGTACACATTACACATTACTGTTTTATTGTATAATGTATGCTATACATATACACGTTACATTAATTTTACGTATTACTACATTAATTATTATGTACGTGGTATTATTTTTGTATACGCAAGTCACGCTACTTCTATAGTGTGCGGTGTAAGACAAAAGGAAATGGGTGTTAATAATTAATCCAGAAAAATCGTTTTTCCGGCATTTTGGTTCCAGAATAATTGAGTTTCTACTGTAGTTGGCACCTCTTCAAGCCTGTAAGGGAGAAGATGCTTGCCATGTTACTCAAAGAACAATTACAGGCACAGAATTTAGGACAAAGAACTCAAAGAACGACTACAGGCACAAAATGAAGACATCAAGGAACAATTGCAATCTCAGGGTGAACAGCTAGATGCAAAAAGTGAAGAACAGAAAGAACAATATGAACAACTTCAAGAGGCATTACCTGAGCAACAGAGGGAATTACAACTGAGGATGCAAGGACAACCAGTTGTTTTCCTGGGGGAAATGAAGGAAGAACAGCAACAGTTGAAGGAGGAAGTATACTCTGATCTACAGCAGCAGAAGTTTGAGGTAAGCAGTAATGTGATGGAGTGAAAACAGCATGTAGACGACAAGCTGAAGACCATTAATGAGGGAATTGGGATGGAGTGCAGACAGAATGTAGATAACCAGTTGAAGCATGCAGTCGACCATGTGAAGATAATTAGTGAGAAAATTGAGGCTGTAGAGAAACATTGCAATGCTGAGCCTCAGGCTAGTGTACAGGGAGCATATGAAAAGAATGGACAGTGTATGGTGAACAATGATGGATCCCAAGCATCTAAAGGTAGCATTACAGGGTTGAATAATCAGAATGCAGAAGTTTTAAGTCTGAGAATTGATTATGATGCCCCAGTTTTTAGGCCCCATACAAGTGAAGTGCATGGCTATAATGGGGGTCCAGTTAAAAAGAAACCTCAGGAATTTGATGACAGAGTATCTTTTGAAGCTCACCATGTGCAGTTCGAGTTACTTGCTGCTCAGAATGATTGGAATGATAGGCAGAGGGCAGTGCAGCTTGCTACTAGTCTCAAGGGTGGTCCAGTGGAAATACTGGGCCAGATGTCAGTGAAGGAGAGGTACAATTATCAGTTCCTAGAGGAAGTGCTGGAACGCAGATATGGGTCCATTTACCAGACTGAGGTCACAAGAGCAAGATTCCTGACCTGTATATGGGCTCGAAGCGAATCCTTACAGCAGCTTGCTCATGACCTGGAAAGTATGGCATCAAGGCGTACCCTGGAGCAGCACCTAACCTGTTAACCTGTATCCTCCTGATTTTTTGGGGGGGCCTCCCCACCCCCTGAAAACCCAATTAATTTTTGATTTTTTTTTTTCTTGCTCAGACATTCCCTTTTGTTGAGAAACTAATGAAAATCATCAAGAAAGTTGCTCTTGTCACCCGTAAGTGCTCCTAAGGTGGGTCCCCCTTCACCTCAGCCAGGTGTTCTGTGGTTGGGCCGGTGCAGCTGCTCCATTTTCTACTGTGGGAAGGAGCAGGGTAATTAATCAAAACCAACCTGAATATGTATATTTGGTAATTGCAACATGGAATGTAAGAGGTGCGAATGATGAGGTGAAAGGGAGAGAGATTGTCTAGGTGCTTGAGGGTGCGAAAGTTGATGTACCGGTATGTGGAGTAACTGAAACTAAATGGAAGGGGAGAGTGAGAGAGAATGTGAGTATGGATGGGGTATATGTGCAGGAGTAGGTGAGAATAATAGGGCAAAAGAAGGAGTGTGTATAAGTAGTTGTGAGTAAAAGATGGAAGAAGAACATAAGAGAGTATGGATCAGTTGGGTCAAGGATTGTGTGGGTAAGATTGAAAGTTGGAATACAAATGTGGGCGATTGTGTGCGTGTATGCCCAACGCAAGATCATGCAAGCAGAGTGAGAGAAGAGCTCTGGACAAATGTGGAAGTGTGCATGGAAAAGTTTGGAAGGAATGAGAGAGTGTTTTTGATCGGTGATATGAATGGTAAAGTAGGGAATGTGAAGGTGGATGGAATAGTTGGTGAGTGGGGTGTGCCTGCTGAGATAGATGAGAATGGCAGTGCGTTAGTGGACATTTGTGCTGGGGAGGGGGTTGGTGATAGCCAATACCCTCTTCAGGACTAAAATGATCCACAGGTATACATGGCGAGTGATAAGAAGGCTGGGTGGTGAACTGAATGAAAGGAAGGCAATGACTGATTATGTGTGTGTAGATGAAAGGATACGAAGATGTGTAATGGATGCAAGAGCTTATAGAGGTTGGGGTAGTAGACTTTCTGACCACTACTTGGTGGTGGCCAGAATCAAGATCCAAATAAGATGGAGAAATAGAAGAAGGGAAGAAGGAGTATTTGCAAGGAGAGTGGAAAGGTTACAAGAGGATGAGAAAAAGGCAGAGTATAAGAGAGAAGTGGAGGAACGATTGGGCAAATATGAATTGGAGCAGATGGAGGACCTGGAAGGTGTGTGCAGGATATTCACTGAAGAAATGTGCAGCATGTGATGTGGTGTGTGGGATGAAGAGAAGACGGAGAGGGGTGCATGGAACAGCGTCGTGGAATGTAGAGGTGAGACATGCTGTGGCACAAAAAAAGAAAGCATACAATGAATGGATGAGTAGTAGGGACGTGGAAGAAGTAGAGAGGCAGAAGAGAGAGTTATACATAGAAAGGAAGAGAGAGGTGAAAAGATTAGTAAGAGAGAGTAAGAAGAGAGTGGATGAGGAATTTGGAAGGATGTTGAGTGTAAAGTGGAGGGACTGTAAGAAAATGTTCTGGAAAGAGATGAAGAGAGTAAGACAGGGTGGAAGTGAAGTTATTAGGGGAGTGAAATATAAAAATGGTAGATTACTAGTGGAGAAGGGAGAAAAAGTGAGCAGATGGAGAGAAAACTTTAAGGAATTGTTGAACATAGTGGATGAAAATAATGCGAGTATAAGTGGCTGGGGAATGGCTAGGAGAAGGAAGGAGGTGAAAAGAAAGGAAGAAATCAGTAGGACAGAAGTTGTGAAAGCAATGAAGAAAGTTAAGTTGGGAAAAGCCCCAGGAATTGATGGAGTGTATGGTGAAACGGTGAAGCATGGGGGAGAGATAGTAGTAGAAAGGATGTGGAAGATGTGCAGATTGGCCTGGGAGGAAGGTAGAGTCCCGGAGGATTAGAAGTCAGGTATAATTATTCCCTTGTACAAAGGAAAAGGGAAAAAAGAACTGTGTGGTAATCATAGGGGCATTTGTCTTCTCAGTGTAATAGGAAAAGTGTATGGTAGGATACTTATTGCCAGAGTTAGAGAAAGAACAGAGGAATTTGTTGGAGAAGAATAGGGGGGCTTTAGGAAGGGAAGAGGTTGTGTAGATCAAATATTCATTCTTAGATCTGTAGTGAAAAAGTTTCTAAAGAGGGGAAAGAAGTTGTATGAGGCTTTCATGGATTTGGAAAAAGCATATGACAGGGTGGATTAACAAGGATTGTGGAAAATATTAAGAATATATGAAGTAGATGGGAAGTTGTTGAATGCTGTGAAAAGTATGTATGATGGTGCTAAGGCTGCAGTGCTTGTGGATGGTGAACTTAGTGAATTTTTCTCTTTGAAGGTTGGGTTGAAACAGAGATGTGTCATGTCTCCATGGTTGTTCTATCTGTACATGGATGGCGTAATAAAAGAGGTACAAGGTAGGGTAGTGGATGTTGGAGTGGCCCTGGTGAGAGAGGGTAGTGTTTGGAAACTCCCTGTACTGTTGTATGCAGATGATACTGTATTGTTGAGTGAAAACGAAGGGGAGCTGCAAGGCTTGGTGGATGAGTATGGGAGAGTGTGTTTCGTTTCGTTTCGTTTCGTTTCGTTTTTAAAGGCTCCAACATGCTTGCATGTGTCGGCCTTGGTCACCTAATGGCGGCTCTCCACGCTGCACGATCCATTGCAGCCTCCCTGTTCAGTCCCTTAACCCTAAGGTCACACTTAATGACCTCGTCCCATGTCTTTCTCGGTCTACCCCTCATAACCCCACCCCCAATATTAACACTTCTCACCTTCCTCACCCAATTATCATCCACCATCCTCTCCACATGTCCAAACCACCTCAATCTACCTCTCCTCATCACAACACCAATACACTCCAGTCCCATCCTACCTCTCAACTCTTCCATTGTAAACCCAGCCCCTCCAGGCCTTGGACGCAGGGACGCACTGCACATCCACCTAATCATTGTCATTTCTGTACGTCTGAGCCGGCGAATGTCTTCCTCCTTCACTGCCCAGGTCTCACTGCCATACAGCATTACACTCCTAACACATGCTGCATACAAAGACGAATGTAGGGAAGAGTAAAGTGATGGTCTTTGAGAGATGTGAAGTCAGTGAATGTACAGCGAGGTTGGATGGTAAGGAATTGGAAAATCTGAGTAAGTTTAAGTACTTGGGTAGCGTGATGAGTAAGGATGGAGGTTTGGAGAGTGAAGTGCTTGAAAGGGTAAAGCAGGGAAGAATGGTTGCTGGTTCCTTGAAACCGGTGACAAGAAACAGGTAAGTGAGCATGGAAGTGATAAAGTTACTGCATGACAGTATTGTGATACCAACTCTAACGTATGGAAGTGAAGCTTGGACGTTGTTGGAAGGACACAAGTCAAGAGTGAGAGCAGTAGAAATAAGTTATTTAAGAGGAGCCTGTGGAGTCACATGGAGAGACAGGCTGACAAATGAGGATAAAAAGGAGCGTTGTGGTGTGGATGTGGATGTGATAGGAAGCGTTAGGATGAATACACTGAGGTGGTTTGGCCATGTGGATAGGATGGAGGGTGAAAGACTGACGAAGGGAGTGTATGTGAGTGAGGTGGAGAGGGGAAGAGGGAGGGGGAGGCTGAGGATGAGATGGCGGGATGGGGTGGAGACGTATATGAGAGAGGGGGGTGTGAGTTGGGAGCAGGGCAGTGAAATGGCAGGGAACAGGGCGACGTGGAGGCGATTTGTTTGTGGCCACCCAGAACGGGATTGAGGCGTCTGGCAATATACATACATATATATATATATATATATATATATATATATATATATCTACATATGTATATATATATATATATATATATATATATATATATATATATATATATCTACATATGTATATATATATATATATATATATATATATATATATAATATTATAATATATATATATATATATATATATATATATATATATATATATATATATATATATATATATATATATATATATATATATATATATATATATATATATATATATATATATATATATATATATATATATATATATATATATATATATATCTATTGCCAGACGCCTCAATCCCGTTTGGGGTGGCCACAAACAAATCGCCTCCAAGTCGCCCTGTCTCCCGCCATTTCACTGCCCTGCTCCCAACTCACACCCCCTCTCTCATATACCTCTCCACCCCATCCCTCCATCTCATCCTCGGCCTCCCCCTCCCTCTGCCCCCCTCCACCTCACTCACATACACTCTCTTCGTCAGTCTTTCACCCTCCATCCTCTCCACATGGCCAAACCACCTCAGTGTGTTCCTCATAACGCTTCCTATCACATCCACATCCACACCACAACGCTCCTTTATATCCTCATTCGTCATCCTGTCTCTCCACGTGACTCCACAGGCTACTCTTAAATAACTCATATCCACTGCTCTCACTCTTGACTTGTGTCCTTCCAACAATGTCCAAGCTTCACTTCCGTACGTTAGAGTTGGTATCACAATACTGTCATGTAGTAACTTTTTCACTTCCATGCTCACCTCCCTGTTTCTTATCACTGCTTTCAAGGATCCAGCAACCTTTCTTCCCTGCTGTACCCTTTCACGCACTTCACCCTCCAAACCTCCATCCTTACTCATCACACTACCCAAATACTTAAACGTACTCACATTTTCCAATTCCTCACCATCTAACCTCGCTGTACATTCACTAACTTCACCTCTCTCAAAGACCATCATTTTACTCTTCCCTACATTCACCTTTAGGTTCCGTTTCTTACACACTCTCTCAAACTCATCCACCAAGCCTTGCAGCTCCCCTTCGTCTTCACTCAACAACACAGTATCATCTGCAAACAACAGTACAGGGAGTTTCCAAACACTATTCTCTCTCACCAGGGCCACTCCAACATCCACTACCCTACCTTGTACCTCTTTTATTACCCCATCCATGTACAGATTGAACAACCATGGAGACATGACACATCCCTGTTTCAAACCAACTTTCAAAGAGAAAAATTCACTTAGTTCACCATCCACATGCACTGCAGCCTTCGCACCATCGTAAATACTCTTTACAGCATTCAACAACTTCCCATCTACTCCATATATTCTTAACACTTTCCACAATCCTTGTCTATCCACCCTGTCATATGCTTTCTCCAAATCCATGAAAGCCGCATACAACTTCTTTCCCTTATCTAGAAACTTTTCCACTAAAGATCTAAGAATGAATATCTGATCTACACAACCTCTTCCCTTCCTAAAGCCTCCCTGTTCTTCTCCAACTAATTTCTCTGTTCTTTCTCTAACTCTGTCTATAAGTATCCTACCATACACTTTTCCTATTATACTAAGAAGACAAATGCCCCTATGATTACCACACACTTCTTTTTCCCTTTTTCCTTTGTACAAGGGAATAATTATACCTGACTTCCAATCTTCCGGGACTCTACCTTCCTCCCAGGCCAATCTGCACATCTTCCACATCCATTCTACTACTATCTCTCCCCCATGCTTCAGCATTTCACCACACACTCCATCAATTCCTGGGGCTTTCCCCGATTTAACTTTCTTCATTGCTTCCACAACTTCTACCCTACTGATTTCTTCCTGTCTTCTCACCTCCCTCCTTCTCCCAGCCATTCCCCAGCCACTTATACTCGCATTACTTCCATCCTCTACGTTCAACAATTTCTTAAAGTGTTCTCTCCATCTGCTCACTTTTTCTCCCTTCTCCACTAGTAATCTACCATTTTTATCTTTTACTCCCCTGCTAACTTCACTTCCACCCTGTCTTACTCTCTTCACCTCTTTCCAGAACATTTTCTTACAGTATCTCCACTTTACACTCAACATCCTTCCAAATTCCTCATCCACTCTCTTCTTACTCTCTCTTACTAATCTTTTCACCTCTCTCTTCCTTTCCACATATAACTCTCTCTTCCGCCTCTCAACTTCTTCCACGCCCCTATTTCTCACCCATTAATTGTATGCTTTCTTCTTTTGTGCCACAGCCTGTTTCACCTCTTCAGTCCACCACGCTGTTCCTTGCACCCCCCTCCGTCTTCTCTTCCTTCCACACACCACATCACATGCTGCACATATTTCTTCTGTACAGTATATATCTTACATACACCTTCCACATCTCCCATCTGCTCCAATTCATATTTGCCCAATCGTTCCTCCACTTCTCTCTTATACTCTGCCTTTTTCTCATCCTCTTGTAACCTTTCCACTCTCCTTGCAACTACTCCTTCCTCTCGTCTTTCCCTTCTTCTATTCCTCCATCTCACTTGCATCCTAATTCTGGCCATCACCAAGTAGTGGTCAGAAAGTCCACTCCCCCAACCTCTATACACTCTTGCATCCTTTACACATCTTCGCAACCTTTCATCCACACACACATAATCAATCATTGCCTTCCTTTCATTCAGTTCACCACCCACCCTTCTCATCACTCGCCATGTATACCTGTGGATCATTTTATGCCTGAAGAGGGTATTGGCTATCACCAACCCCCTCCCAGCACAAATGTCCACTAAGGCACTCCCATTCTCATCTATCTCGGAAAGCACACCCCACTCACCAATTATTCCATCCACCTTCACATTACCAACTTTACCATTCATATCACCAATCAAAAACACTCTCTCATTCCTTCCAAACTTTTCCATGCACACTTCCACATTTGTCCAGAACTCTTCTCTCACTCTTCTAGCACGATCTTGCGTTGGCGCATACACACACACAATCGCCCACATTTGTATTCCAACTTTCAACTTTACCCACACAATCCTTGACCCAACTGATCCATACTGTCGTATGCTCTTCTTCCATCTTTTACTCACAACTATACACACTCCTTCCTTTGCCCTCTCATTCTCATCTACTCCTGCACATATACCCCATCCATACTCCCATTCTCTCACACTTTCTCCTCTCCATTTTGTTTCAGTTATTCCACATACATCCACTTTCGCACCCTCAAGCACCTGGACAATCTCTCTCTCTTTCACCTCATCATTCGCTCCTCTTACATTCCATGTACTCATTACCAAGTCCTTTGTCCGGTCCTGGGTCGTCATCGTTTGGTCAGTCCTTGTCCGAGGCTTCTTGTTTGTTTTTTTAGTTAGTTGTTTTCCGGGGAGGGGCACTAACCCTCCGCCAACCCTTTTAGTCGCCTTTTACGACAAGCAGGGATACTGGGGGAGTATTCTTGAAAACCCCCCTACCCCCAGGTTCATAATGGTACCACCCATAAATCGCCGATTTCTGGCACACTTGACTAGCTGATACTGTTGTTTCCACTAACATACAATAGAGGAAAGTCTCACACGTCTGCCTGCCACGAATCACCCGCTATATTTGAAAAATGTGCACACACTGTGCCTTGCAATTGCGAACTGAACGGTGTATAAAGGCACGTCCGCAGCAGCTATCATGCACTGTCATACAACATACGATGTCGGGAGGGTATGGGTTAAATATTCTTTTGAGGGACCAGATGCAGAGCTGAAAGTGCAAGTGAAACAGGCACAATGCAGAAGCATACAAGAAGCACTAGCTAGGGCTATAAAATTTGAGTCCTACATCAGGTCCAGTACGTCCACCTTTCAGGTAGGTCGTAGTGCAGGATTGAAGGCAAGAAAGGGTACGTGAAGTGGAAAAATTTGAAGGAAGTTGCTGGTAGCTACCGTTAAAAGCCAGGACATAGGAAAGAGGACTGCTACAAGTGGAAGAGGAAACAGGGGAAGACCAGAGGAGGTTGCTGGCTCTGCAGGAAGCCACACAAGAAGGACGAGTGTTACAAATGGAAGAAAGAGCAAGAATAGAGCAACGCAAGAATGTCTACAATTGTAGCAAAAGCATGTTGGACATGTAGCAAGGTGGGACACTTCAGTTCTGAGTGCCCAAAGTTCTGAGTGTCCAAAGAAGATAAAGGAGCATAAACGGCTGCAGAAGACCAGAAAGAAGTGGAAAACTAGTGGAGGCTAGTGTTAAGGGGCAACCACCAGGTGGCTTTTCCCAAGTAGCCCCACCACCGAGAAAATGCAAGAGAACTGCAACAGACAGTGATTAGACAGAAGAATAGACAGAAAGAAGTGTTTCCTGGTGGTTGATTCAGCTTCGGAGCAGACTTCTGTGAGGCCTGATGTGTTACATCATTGGTATCTGCGTGTCATCAAAACAATTTTATGGCATAACTGGGCACTGTGCAGAACTGAGGGGACTCTTGGATGTCAGAACTGAAGTGGCAGGGCAAGAGGTCACACTTCTAGTCTATGTAGTTGAGATGGAGGACCCGTGCCTTATTGATCTGTACTATAGGATGTCCATGGGATGTGAGATGGACTTCTGCTCCATGAAGCTGAACGTCCAAGGAAAATAGGTTCCTATCATGGCAGTGAGATGTACCAATTCTGGTGGTGAGGTGAGAGCGTTCCTCACTTCGGTGATACTCCCCAAGATCAGAACTATTGCTCCAGTGCAAGGTGACTGGCTCTTTTGACAGCTGTCTAGGGGTGGTGGAGCCTGATGTACGATGTAAGACACATGCTGGAGTGATGGTGGGGAGAACTTTGGTGGAAACAGGTGCAAGTGAAGTGCCAGTTGAGGTGGCCAGTTTCTCTCATGAGCCACAGAAGATCAGCGAGGGAGAAATTGTGTGACTGCTAGGTGGTGGACTCTGAGTGGCATCAGAAGAAGACCTGTAAAAGCAGCATTGTCAAAGAAGATGGGTATCTGCCAGACCACTTACAAGACCTATATTCAAGGAGCTGCCAATGCCTGGGTAGCTCACAAGTGCTGACGTTCTGGCAGTTGCTAACGAAGTCTGCTGATGTCTTTTCCACCGGAGACCTATACCTGAGGTGCACTGATCTGGTGGAGCATTGTATAGATACTGGGGATCACCGCCCAATCAAACAGCCAGCGTGGGGTATGGCGCGAGCCAAACAGCAAGAAATGGAGAAGGTGATGGAGAATCTCCAAAGTCAAGGAGTGACAGAAAAGTCCAGCAGTTCTTGGGCATCAACAGTGGTTCTGGTAAGGAAAATGGATGGCTCAGTAAGGTGCTGTGTAGATTTTCATACTCTAAATGAAGTGACAGTGAAAGATGCATACCCCTTGCCAAAAATTGATGACACCCTGGATACTCTGTCAGGTGCCAAATGGTTCTCCACCCTAGACATGAACGCAATATATCATCAGGTCAAGGTTGCAGAGAAGGACAAGGAGAAAACACCCTTTTCGTATGAGTGGGATTTATGGCAGTTTAAAGTGATGCCATTTGGCCTATGCAATGCCCAGCTTTTTCTTTAGCATCTTATGGATTGATTACTGGAAGACCTGCACTGGCAGACAGCTCTAATCTCTCTGGACGATGTAATTGTGTTTGGTCGGACTTTTGACCAGGAATTGCAGAGGCTGTCAGAGGTGCTCAACAGAATCCAAGCAGCACACCTCAACCTGAACCCCAAGAAGTGCTACTTGTTACAGAAGGAAATGAAGTACCTGGGACACGTTGTAGGCGAGGGTGGCGTTCGTGCTGATCCAGAGAAGGTGGCAGCTGTGGAAAACTGGCCGACTACAACATGTGTGAGGGAGCTACCAAGTTTCCTGGGCTTGTGTACTTGCTATTGGCATTTTGTAAAGGACTTTGCAACGATAGCTGCACCTCTGCACAAGTTGTTGGGGAAGAGGCAGAAGTTTGTGTGGACAGCAGTGACTCAGAAAGCCTTCGACGAACTCAAGCATGCATTGGCAAGCTCTCCAGTGTTGCCATACCCAGATCAGAGTCAGCCATTAATCCAGGACAGTGATGCTAGTGCCCATGGTATTGGTTGAGTCTTGTCACAGAAGGACAAAAATGAGTATGAGGTGATGTATTACAGCAAGAAGCTTAGCCCACTGGTGCGGAACTACTGTTCGACCCATAAAGAGCTCTTGGCAGTGATGAAGAGCCTTGATTTCTTCCACCCCTACTTGTGTGGGTCCTACTTCATCATCAGGCCAGACCATGCAACACTCAAGTGACTGAAGACATTAAAGAATCCGGAAGGACAACTAGCACACTGGCTCAGAAAGCTGGACCAGCACAACTATAAGGAGCAGCACCATCCTGGGAGGATACATGGCAATGCTGACAGCCTGAGTCATCGGCCTTGTGACCTGGAGTGGCAACAGTATAGTAAAAACGAAGACTGTAGCATGAAATGCAGCCATACTGAGGTGACAGGGCCAGTGTAAGCTGAAGAAGACCTGAAGAGGATGCAGATGGAGGATGCAGATTTACAACCAGTGCTTAAGTGGCTGCAGCAGAGTACAGTGTGACCATATTGGGAAAAGGTTCCTTTATTCAGCCCTGTGACTAAGAGTTACTGGAGTCAGTAAGACTTTCTTTGTTTTAACAATGGACTACTGGAGTGTCAGTGTGATACACCTGATGGCCTCAGCAAGTATTGGCAACTGGTGGTTCCAAAGAAAATGAGGTCTGAGATTTTGGATGAGTCTAACAATGACATCACTAGTGGGCACCTGGGAGTGAAGAAAACACCAAGTCACTACAACAGAGGTTCTATTGGACTGGCATACGTCAAGATGTTGAAGAGTGGTGTCGGGCCTGTGATGTATGATGTGTCAAGGAGGGATCCAATATGTGTGGTTGCACCCATCACAGTTGTACCAAGGGGGTGCACTGATGGAATGAGTTGCAGTGGACATTGCTGGATCTTTGCCACTCACTGAAAGAAGAAACTGGTATATATATGTCACCGGACTACTTCACAAAGTGGCCAGAAGCCTATGCCATCCCTAATCAAGAGGCTGTGACTGTTGCTCAGGTGTTGGTTGACCAGTCCTTCTGTCGTCTTGGGATGCCACAAGAGCTACGTTCAGACCAAGGTCGAAACTTCGCATCTGCTGTGTTCCGTGAATGCTGGAAGTTTCTGGGGGTCAAGAAGTCCAGGGTGACCCCACAAAGGCCACAGTCAGATGAGATGGTGGGGAAATTCAACTGGACCCTGGGACAAGAAATGGCCAAGTACTGCATAAAGGGACAAACAAAATGGGACCAGAAATTGCCTGCATTGCTGATGGCATATATGATCTGCATCCCATTGGTCTACTGGCAACATCCCTGCAAAACTGATGATGGACCACGAGTTACATTTACTAGTTGACTTGTTAATAAGAAAGACCACCTGGTGAAGAGCTGCCTACAGACACTTCCAGCTATGCAAATCATCTACAGGAAAGGCTGTCTGAGGTACATCATCAAGTGCGAGGAGCTCTTAAGTTTTCAGGTGAAGTGATGAAGTGCTAGTACTGTATGATGCCAAGGCATGAGAGGTGAGCTTCAAGGATGGTGACAGAGTTTGGTTATACAATCCTCAGTGGAAGAAGAGACAGTCACCGAAGCTGCAGAGCCCGTGGGACAGGCCTTACACTGTGTTGGACCGCCTATCAGACATAATGCACTGGAATCAGGAAGGCAGGAAATCTCACCCAAAGGTGATGCACGTGAATATCTGTGGCAATACCAGGGGCCAGGACAGTACAGCTTGGACGTCTCCAAGGAATCGTGCTCTCCCGCAACTGAGGATGTTTAGGAGAACGAAGGAGCTAAAGTACAAGAGGATGGTGACAGTTTCCCAAGAGAAGAAGTGCATCAGGAAGAGAACCAAGACATTCCAGGAGGAGTGAAGAGTGTGGAGGAGCAAGGACATCGTTGGAAGCAGCATAGAAAAAGGTCTGATAAGCTGCAGGATTGTTATGTGTGTAATGTTAGTTTAGATTAACCCTAGAATGCTTACGTTATTATCCTCACAGTACTGCTTTTGCCGGGAGAATTTTACCCAATTTTGGAAAATTAATAAAAAAATACTTAGACAAAATTTTTATAAAATTTGACAATGCAGATATCAAAAGTAACTCATATACTTCCTTCTTACATAGTAATAACCATGAGGGTAAGATAATAAATTTTACCTGAATTTATTTAGGAGGTACTAAAAAAAAATGTTTTTTTTTTTATAACATGAACATTAAAATAAAAAACACTAACTATGGGCTCAATTGTCACTGGCCTTGGTGGCCCCCTCCTTGGAACGTTGAAGCTTAAGACTAGGTAGGTGGCTCCCCTCACATATCACCCTGGCCTGAAATGGGGGAAACGAAAAAAGGGGCAATATCGGGTAAAAAAAACCTTTAAACCAAATATCATGGTGATAAATGCGAGATGAAACCACATCAATTCCTATGTAGGTAGGGGGTAGGGTGGATTGAAGGTATATGGAAGGACAGCTCCAAAGCTCTTATCATAATAAAATAGCAAATAAATAAATCGCCGAACAGGGAAATTTACCTGACATAAGCATTCTAGGGTTAAGGGTTATGTTTGTATGCGTTGTGTAGTTTTGTCGGGATGACAAAAGACTAGAGAGGGGGTTGTGTTAAGAAGCTGGAATGCTAGTTAGATGGCGCTGGAGAACTCCCAATGATTCTCATATTTATTTAAGTTATGTGTCGCAGTTGCCAGTTAGCCTGCTGTATGTGAGCAGAGTTATTCTTTAAAGTTATGCATGAAATTTTATGCTCTTTCTCTTTGTAATGTTTTTTTTATATGTGATTGTTAAATTATGTGATTTTGTCTCAGTTTTATGCTAAATAATTTACAGTGTTATACAATGTAAGAAAACTCTGGGATGTTTTGAATGTCTCAGAGTTGGTAAATGTTGTTAGCCTTGCTCCGTAGAGAATGCATGAGAACTTCGGAGAAGTAGTAGATCACACTACAATACAGGAAGCTTATATAAGGATGGGAAAGAGGCTAGAACAGTTTGTTTTCAGTTAGTTTCAGTTCAGTATGAGTGTAGTTCAGTGTCAGTGCATTGCATTAGTGAAGATTGTATAGCTCCGGTACCTGTGAAAACAGTGAAGTGTAGTTGGCAGGCATTAAGTGTAACTGCAGTTAGTGAAGATTGTTTAGCTCCGCTACTAGTGAAAACAGTGAAATGAAGTTAGCAAGCATTAAGTGTAATTATTTGGAAAATAAAGATAGTGAACTTAAGAAGCCAGTGTTTATTTACAACACCTGAGCTGATCTTGTGTGCTGTACACCGAAAGGATGATCATAGGAAGAACAACTCTTTGGGCAACGGCCCTCCCATACGATACTACTGCTGTTGGGGCCTGTCGCAATATGGGATGGGGAATTAACAATATTTCTAAATAAACTAAATTGCCCTGATCTCAGAAGTCATTGGAATTTTAGCCTAATATGGCATTGGAGCATCCATAGCCAGTACAGCATGAAAGTCTCCTTTCTTTTGTTCTATATAGTTTATGAATATTGCCAGAACTGCTACTCTGCCATGGTGATTCCAGGTATACTGTCGGCCTGCAGGGTTGCCTGGAAGGGTTTAGCATTAAAGTGGATAAAATCCCTTCCTTTATAAATTTTCTGCAACTTCCTATTTATGGCCCTGCTACCTAATTTATATGTGCCGTAACAAACTGGTGCACCATATGGCAGGTTTCTAAGCTCAAGGAGGGTTATGGTTACTGATGATTTACATCAATCTTCAATGGCTCCTACCATGGCCAAAATGCTTTCTACAGTTTCATTACCTTCCACCTCTTTATAAATGTCATTTCCTCCTAGGAAAAGGATAGTACGATCGTGCTCCTAGTCCAACACGGCATTTAGCCACTCATCATCAGAAAAGGTTGCCCTTCCGCCAGGAGCCCTGTTGATGTGTATTTCCGTGTCCAGTACCTCTACAGATCGCAGAAGTAAACTGTGTTCCACAGACCCGACCTTAAACTCGTTTAATGCCTCAGCACACATTTGTTTCCTCATTTGGGGCACCTAAATATCAGATTTTTTTGCACTTTTCTGACGAGTGTTAGTCTGACAATAACAAATGTTAATTTTAAATAATAATTTCTTAGGAAATTAGGGTATAATTAATACTGTACCTCACCATTAATTATCTCCTTATATCCTAGCTAGTCCCCTCGATTTGGCCAAATGATAAAGGTTACTTAGGTAGATCGAGTAGAAATAACAGATGACAGCGGGCTTGAATTCTCGTTCGGTTTGCTTGGGCCTTTCCAATCGTCCTTGGTGCTACATTGTACAGTGTGCAACTTGAATGAGTTTAGGAACAGAATGAAAAATGGTGAGTCTCTCTCCCCTCATGGGATTCAGAGATACCAGATACTATTTAATTACAATTACCTAAATACAGTGAATTACCTCACAAACATTACAAGGAAAATCCAGCTTAAGTTAATCTTAGTTTAAATAAAATTTAATCAAAATATTCCTTTTATCTGTGTCAAGATATGTTAGACCTTCCTCCCTTTTCCCATTTGGATACAACGTCATACTACCATGCCGACTCAGTCATGATGCTGGAAACTCCCTAAGTATTTATACATATTCATAGTATTTTGTCCCCAAAGGTTACACGCAGTTGCATTTAATTTATTAATAATGAGAATTATTAACGAGAACCAGAGCTAAATCTCTGGGCTAATAAACCGCTCGAATTAGTAATAATTGTTCTCTGGGATTTTCCTCTGCTTTCAACCGGGACAACAATTTTAAAAGGAAAGAGCGCAAATACCCGCTTTGAGGGAAAATATTTCCCACAATAGGGATTATCTTTTATAACTGAAAGTTCAGTTTTGACACACACAGCCTGCAAAATATTATTTATTTTACTAAATATTGTATATTTCATCATGACACCCAAATTCTGCACCAACATGTTACACACGAACACGAAGTTACGCGTGCTGACATCACCAGTGACGTCCAACAGAGGGCAATCAGTCAGTTCAGACCTGAAACTCATTCTTTCTCAAATCGTTCTGGTTAGTTAGGTTAAATTAAATTAGGTTTGGGTGATTTAGGTTTGGTTAAGTTAGTCTGAGTTGTGTTTATTTAGGTTCAGTCATTTTAGGTCAGGTAAGCAGGAGCTCTAACAATATCCACAATTAACTTATCGTTTCGCAAGCTCTTCCCCATAAGCTAATCACTTGGGTTTCTACGTGCTTAATATAATCGATTCATTTATAATCGGAAAATATCATTTCTAACCACCAGTTCAGAGTGCACAACCACACAGACTCCACGCAACCCTACTCAGCATTACGACTGAGAGGCCACTAAGCCAGCCTACAGAGCACTGGCAAACTGACACCGGCACACCTCTCTCGACTTCGCACAGAGCATGCCAGCCATCATCTGAAGGAGCATCCTGTGAGAAGTGACTAACGTTTCAGATGCTGCAGATCTTTGATTTCGTGGTCTTATAGGCAACAATCGACTTCAGTAACATAATTAAATAGAATAAAAGAGAAGGGCAAAATCACTCAACACTACTCTTGATTCATGTTCCGATAGCCTGCATAGAAATTAATACTACTACCATTATACTTGTCACCATCACCATTATGATCGTTATCCTGTTTCCCATATCAGGCACGAGATGATAGGGAACCATAAAATGGATGAGCAAAGCGCCAAGATTGTTGAATTATCAACAATGTCTGTTTGAATGGTCCATACACCCCCCTGAGCCACAAATCAAGCCTTTGAATTATTCGAATCACTCTCACAGTGCCAATGATTCACACACACACACACACGCACACACACACACACACACACACACACACACACACACACACACACACATACACAGAGACAGACAGAGAGAGAAAGAGAAATGCGCATGTGGTATACTATTTTGCGGATGGCCAGGTTAACAAAAATGAGGATGTAACACTTCTTAAGAGCATTTACAGCCAAGCTGCGAAATTCCTCCACTTTTCTACCCCTCATCCTGTTAGTACGTTACTGCCATTCTTTTACATGATCCCCAACCTGTTTCCTTCCTCGGTAATTCTTTCCCCACTTGGATTCTGTTCACTGATTTGTTCCCAGTGTTTTCTATCGGTTTTATATTTCAACACCAGATTCTTCCTCCATATTCCTCTTCCTGTCAGTTCTTTCCTCTTTAGCATTACTGCATATCCCTGCCGCTCTTTCCTATCCTTATCTTATTTTAGTAGTTCAGTTACACTTTAAGGTTACTGCAGTTACATCTCTTATGTTCTTAGGTTCTTTGTTCTCATTTCATCCTCTCTAGATAGATGGATAGACAGATAGATAGATTCATATAGACAGATATAATTGATACATATGGATACATGTAAATAGGGTATAATTATTATATATACATATTTATACGTATATATATATATATATATATATATATATATATATATATATATATATATATATATATATATATAGTTCCTCCAATATCCGATGTAATAGAGCCAACGGCATGTCCACATAGTGATCCCGTCCAGATATTGGGCCCCAGCCTTCTAGACTTGTACTTATGGACCCAAACTCAGAAAAACACCTATACATCTCCCTCTGGACATGCATAGCACCTATTTAAGACCCAAATCACACCAATAAGGGACATAAAAGACTGAAATAAATGCAAAAGAACCATAAAATGAGGTTTTTGAGGTACGTTTATACAATATTAAACATTTGGGTACTTACAAGTCCCTGGCTCCTGGACTGGTAGTTATGGACCCTAACCTAGCCTAACTCAGAAAAACACCTCCTACTGCACATGCATAGCACCTAAGACACTATTCACACCAATAAGAGACATAAAAGAGTGAAATGAGGTGTTAGAGGTAAGTATGGAAAAAACAGTACAGTACAATATGAAACATTCTGGGTACTTACAGCAAGTCCCTGGCCATCTCGATGAATAAATAACCCGCCTCCTCTCAGATTCTGACAGTAAGAAGGAGTTCCTGAAGCACTTGCAGTACACTGTTCATGAAGTCTTACACAGAACATAGTCATTTGCACTCAGAATTCCATTCTCTTAACACTGCGCACTCTTGTCTTACTTGCGCTCCATTGTACCTCAATGAAATAAGTGTTGCACTCTGCACTTTAAGTCTTTCCTTCTTAAAACCATTTTCTAAACAAAACACACTCAAGTTAATTTACATTACAGTTACAGTCCATTAAATTTTTGTCTTTTCACTCACAACTCTAAATCCTTAACACTATGCACTGTTTTTTTCACTACACAACACTGTAAATTCCCGTGTGGTCTAGTGGAGAAGTTCTTGGCATCTAATCAATGTCAGAGTCTGAGAGTAGCACATGCAGGTGACCTAGGGGTGTGTCGCTGGGTCGTGGTGATGGTGTACCCAGTGCAGACGACTCTGAAGAGAGGCGCAAACTCAAGTCAAGTGGTGACTCCACCGTGCCTGATGTGCTGGGCTGTGGGGAGGCAATGGAGTGAAGCCAGGGCTGGGCACAGCGGGGGTCACGGGCCTGAAAAAGCTGTCAATTGTTGATTGACGCAAGGAACGACGATGTTAACGATTAATGATGTGCTGCCTGAAAGCGCGCACTTCCTCCACAAGTCCCAAGGGCCCCATCTCCCTATCGCAGTCCGGGTGCATCAAGTAGTCCAGAACGAACCCTAGGTGTTCCTGGAGTGCGCTCAGCTTGGGGATGGCTGGAGTAGTGTCACACTGAGAGGAGTCCGCATCATAGTCGCCGTCCTCGTCGGAATCTTCACCTGCAACTGAAGATGCATTCTTGATATCAGACATGGTCTGATACCCAGGATCGCCCTCGTCGTCATCCAACCACTCACGCACTTTGTCCACATCAACATCGTCGCCATGCGCATGTAGACGTGCATGGAAGTCATCCACGTCAAAACCTAGGAAATCGTGCTCCACATCCGTTCCGAGAAGCAGACGAGACCAACCATTTTCTAGAGTCTTGACAGGGATTTCCTTCCATGCACTGGCCCAGTTGTAGATGGCAGCCTTGATGTTGTAGCGGCGAATGTTTTCCAAAGTCTGCTGGCCTCGTGTGTCCCGTCCCTCCCTGCGCTCGTCCACGTCCTCTAAGACAACCATCATCTCGTCCAGGAACTTACGCCGGTACAGCCTCTTCGTTGCCATGATCACTCCTTGGTCCTTTGGTTGGATGAGAGCAATAGTATTAGGTGGCAAAAACATGCACCTAATGCACCCATTCTCAGCCACCAACTCCTTATCGCACGGGTGGGCAGGTGCACTGTCGAGGAGAAGGAGGGCCTTTACCTGGTCGCATGGAATTCCCAGTTTCTCCATCTGGTAATGGATGACCTCCTTGACGAAATAGCTGTTGAACCAGTCTTTGAAGATCTGGGCTGTGAACCATGCCTTCAAGGAATGGTACCAGATGACAGAAAGGACATCCATCACCCCATGAAGACACCGAGGCTGCTTTGCATGGCCAACAATAACGGGCTTGAGCCGGTGCATGCTGTTACCACTGGCACAACACAAAGCAGATATCCGTTGCTTGCAGAGTTTGCGGCCAGATACACGCTTCTCTGTCTCCTCGGATAGAGTGTTCGTAGGCAAAGAGCGATAGAATAAGCCAGTTTCGTCAGCGTTGTAGACTTGACCGAGTGTTAGGCCCTCCCTGTCGATCAAGCCCTTCACCTTGTGCCAAAACTTGTCAACTCCATCCTTGTTGGCGTCCAAAGCTTCACCATGAGACTTACGGTTGGTAAGGCCATGTCATAACTTGAACTCTAAGAGCCAAACTTCGGATGCCTTGAAGTCTAGGGCGTCGTGAAGCCTTGAGAACTTCTCAGCAGCAGCCTTCAGCTCCGCGCCATGCACCATCACACCAGCAGCATTGTGCTGTCGATGCCAAATCAACATAGAGCGGTCGACTTCTGCATACTTGGGAGTATACTTCACCTTCCTCTCCACATTACGTTTGCTTTTCGATGAGAAGTCAGCCGTGTACTGCATGAGTTTCTTGCGGGATCTTTTGATATCAAACAAAGTAGACCAGGCCAGGTTGAATTCACGGAGGATACGTGAGGTAGACCATCCCACATCCACCTTGTCCAATATCTCCCTCTTCTTCTCCAGAGTCAAAACCACTCTCTTGCTCTCCTCAGGCGGCGGGGCCATCATCACACACATGAAGGAGAGGCACGAGAGCAGCAGGAGAGCCTGCAGCAGGTAAGGCACCACCACAAAACGAGCACATGGGCAGCCGTGACTACGAGCATGCACACACAACAAGAGACAGGCGGTAAGTGGGGAGGATGCAGGGGCGCTCTAGCGGATGTCAGCGGAACAATGCACCAAAACACAGCTCGCCCGTGCCGCGCGTGCCAACTTCAAATTACGGGCGGGAAAAAGTCGGATTGTTTTATAATTTTTTGCGGTTTTTGGCCCATTCTGGGAATATTGGATCCCGAGATGAAAATCTCCAGTTATTGGGGATGTCTGGAAAATGGGCGTCCGGATATTGGAGGGATTACTATATATATATATATATATATATATATATATATATATATATACAATATATATATGTATATATATATATATATATATATATATATATATATATATATACAATATATATATATATATATATATATATATATATATATATATATATATATATATATATATATATACATATATATATATATATATATATATATATATATATATATATATATATATATATATATATATATATATATATATATATATATCATCATCAACAGCAGCAGCCGTTGAGGTCCACTGCAGGACCGGCCAATCCCTACCAAAGCAGGGATGATACAGCCAATGTATCTCTACCCAGTGGCTTAGGCTGTCTGGTAGAGACTGTGTGTAGGGTTAGAAGTGGTTGTGAGTGTAATTGTACTGTTGTAGTGGCTTTAGATGTGTGTGTAGTCTATGAACCAAGTGAAATCGGCCCACCTTAAGCCGACTGGGTGCAAGCATACTAGAATGCAACACTGGTTCAACCACAGCACCCCTGATGTCCGGCAAAGTGGTCAGTGGCTCGGTGAATGCTTCCCAAAGTTTTTACAACTCTGGCGGGAGGCGAACCCGCGTCCACTAGCATGCAAAACACACACTCTACGACTGTACGACAGAGACTCCACGTATATATATATATATATATATATATATATATATATATATATATATATATATGTGTGTGTGTGTGTGTGTGTGTGGAGAGAGAGAGAGAGAGTACAGAAAACACTGTTGCTCTATATCAGAAAAATAAATACAAATCTAATATGATTGTAAAGATGCATGGATGGCGGATGGCAGCAGCACTGAGAGAATTGAAACATGAACAGAAATAAGAGTTCATCTGGGATGGGAGAAGAATCAGAGTTGTATATCCATTACTACATTGCCTGCATTAATTACAAACGTTTGGGAGAAGAGCTATTCTAATTTCTTGCTTATGGATTTTTCCAATCCCTTTTTTATAACAACAATTTTACTAAGAAATTTCGGTTCTCTAATTATGATCTTATGGAAGATAGCTATGAAATACACATGAACTATACCAGAAGCCCACTTTTAAATGTGAGGTAGTACATACCACTGTAAGGGTAAAAAGTTAACATGGAATGGGTTAGAACGAATCCGTGGAGGTTTTCAGATTTTGTAAAGTTCACAGAGTGGCTGAGAATGTTTTTAGGTGTTAACTCAAATACTGCAGCTCGGATTTTATGTATGAAAAGAAACATCCCTGATCGTAAGGAGGTATTTTGTTGAGCAACACGATCCGTGTACCCTACTGCATTTTGGTGTTATGACTGATGAAGAAAGAATGACAGAAAGGAAAAAAATGATATTTTTTGTGTGATTTCCAACCCCTCCGAAGATTTGCGGAACTCTGCGAATAGCTTTGCACTTAAATTCCGAAGATCTTTTAGTTTCTATCCCTAATGCTGGGTTTTGTCATTGTTCTGGTGCGTGTGTCACTGTATCTTACGTTTAAACATCATTTCAACCTGTGCCATTATGACCTATGAGGTGCATTCCAGTAGTTTTGAGACTCTTTTGGGAGAGGCACTCCTAACTGTCCTAGATTATTGTCAGTTTAATATATCATAACTCTACATCTAATAAGCTAACATGACAAATTTTGTTTTTCCAGGTTGAAGATGGCTGTTACAACATTTTAAACACACCCTACTATACACCAGTTGTTGCAGCTGACTAGTTCGCAGAATGCAGTCAGGACGTGAAGACAATTTGGAAGCTCACTACGCAATAAAGTTTTGTGTTAAAATGGGCAAAAACGCTACAGAAACTTATGAAATGATCCAGACTGCTCATCGATTAACCTGTATGAGCAAAGCATCTATTTTTTGCTGGCACAAGAGGTTCCAGGATGGCAGAGAGGAGATGAGAGATGATGAGAGGTGCGGGAGGGAGAGGGACATCAGAACGTTAGAGTTGGTTGAGAAAATTCGCAATTTTCTGGACGAGGACCGTTGTATATCTATTCAGACAATACGTACACAGTTTGAAGTCGGTGTGGCAACTGTGCACAGAATTCTTCATAAAGATCTGAACATGCACAAATTTGTGCAAAGTTTGTTCCCAGGGTGCTCAGTGACGAACAGAAGGAAAGATGTGGTGGTGACAGCAGGGAGATGGTTGAGCTCATTACCTCGAATCTGAGTGCTCTTGGGTCTCTGGTGACCTGTGACGAAAGCTGGATCTACTGTTATGATCCAGAGACCAAGAGACAGAGTTCCCAATGGAAGCATTTTGACTCTCCCAGACCCAAGAAGGCCAGGTAGAGCAAGTCCACTGGGAAGCTCATGATGATCCCCTTCTTCGACAGCAAGGACATCATCTACATCCACTGGGTTCCCTCCGGCCAGATGGTCAACAAAAAATATTATGTGGAGGTTTTGAGGGTGTTCAGGAAGAGATTTCACTGCAACAGGCCACAGCTCTTCAAATCTGGTGGTTGGCACTTGCATAAGGACAATGCACCAGTCCACAATTCCATCCTGGTGACCAACTACTTGACAGAGATGGGCGTCAAGACTGTCCCTCGCCCTCCCTACAGTCCAGACCTTGCCCCCTGCCACTTCTGGTTATTTCCCAAGGTGAAGGAGAACCTCAGGGGCAGTCGCTTTGAAGACTTCGAGATGAAGGAGGCTGTGACAAGGGTCCTAGACACCTTCACTTTGGAGGAGTACGAGGGGGCATTCAAGAAGTGGCTGGAGCGCTACAACAAGTGCATTGAAGTTGGAGGGTCCTATTTTGAAGATTAGAGTTTTGTACTTTTTTTAAATAAATAAATGTCTCTCCTAAAAAAGTCTCAAAACTTCTGGAATGCAACTTGTAAGATAATAAATCACCTTAGAGCGAATCAAACAAAGCATATCACAATTTTTAAAGTTTATACTGCCACGCTACCTCTCTAGCCTTTTGCGAACATCCTCGGTTTTCATCTCTTAGCTCATTTAAGCTGTCTTAACCTTTGCTGTTTGTACTTTATCGTATTTTGTTCACGTCTGTTGGATCTTAAGCGAATACATTTCTCACATCTTGTTGTTTTTCCTTTTCTTGACCTCCAGTATACGAATCCTTTACTGGTGTCATTACTGATTTTTCACATTCCCACACTGCCTCTTCAACATTCCTGACCTCACATTTTCTCACCTCGGAATTCATTAACCCCTTAACCACGGGGCATCACTTTCGTGATGCTTGGGAGCAAGGGATCATACCGCGGGGCGTCACTTTTGTGATTCTGTGTTATTTTGAATTCACCCAGGCTTTCAAGTGATGGCTTGTATCATCTATCAGTACTGCCAATGTCCAATACTAGTCAGCACTCCTAATCTCATCTGTACTCCCATCCATTGTTGACAATTTAGCCATTTCTCTCCGTTCTTGACTCCCCTCCCTACCCCCCCTCCATTACCCTATCCTCTCGCCTGCCCAGCTGTGCTACGCTAAGTAAATCTTCCCTGGAATTTTTCACTGATTTCATCCATTGAAATAAGCCCTATGCCCTATTCTTATACCAAATAATATATACAAGAAAGAAATAAGGTAAGTAAGAGTGCTATACACCTAGAATTGGCTATTTATCACCTGACAACACCTCACGTGCACTCGTTCACTAATTTTCACTGTTTATTTCCCCTTGAAACATGCTGTATCATCTATTTTCGTAATAAAAATATATATAAGAAAGGAAGGGAGAAGTCTAAGTGATATTTACATTCACCTGGAACTACCTAATTATTGCAGGCCACCACACTGTATTCTGCAATAAGTAAATCTTCCCTGGAATTTTCCACTGATTTCATCCATTGAAATAAGCCTTATGCCCAATTCTTATACCAAATAATATATACAAAAAAGAAATAAGGAAAGTGATAGTGCCATACACCTGGAATTGGCTAATTATCACCTGACAACACCTCACGTGCACTCGTTCGCTAATTTCCGCTGTTTATTTCCCCTTGAAATATGCCGTATAATCTATTTTCGTAATAAATATACATATAAGGAGGGAAGGGAGAAGCCTAAGTGATATTTACATTCACCTGGAACTACCTAATTTATAATGTATTGTCTAGATTTCCTGCCAATCATTTCACTTCTATATATTAGCTGCTGTCAAGAGGCTGACGTTGGCAGTAATGCATTTCCCTAGGTAGGCCACCACCCCGGCCCACCCTTATCAGTCATTCTCATCTTCCAGTGTGAAGGTACGTCTGTTTGCTCCTGCTAACTTCAGCCACTTTTCACTTCCATGCAAAGGGCCCTGTGACCTTTACCCCCTACTAAACCTCATGTGGAAAGAGGTAAAGGGCTGACAATTGATAAAAGAGTGACTACGATCTTTCTATTGAGTAAAACAGTGCAAGTGGAATTGTAAATAATGCGTAAATAATGTGTAAACAGCAAGTGAAAGTAATGAACGTAAATATACGTGAACAGTGGAAAACAGTTTTATAAGTTACTTCAAGTGACAATGCATAACACAGTGTAAATAAAATAGAAATGTAAATAATGTAAATAAAATAGAGAACGTAAATAGAAATGTAAATGAGTAGTATTATAAGAATACGAGTATATACCCTAGGAGTAATGAAAGCGAAAGTTTCACTCTAGCATGTATGAATATTATGAGTTATGAGAGTGAAGGTGAAAGTGACATTCACTCTCAATGCTAGTATACAGGACGAGAAAGTGAATGCTACGTATTTTACCGAAAGAAATTGAATCCCTACAGTGACAATAAACTAATACTACTGAAGGAAACTTATGGATAAAGACTGTAGATATATATGTTATATAGTAATAGAAATATAAAGTGGGAGGGGTTTTATAATAAATGACAGAATACCAACAGCGAACTAGCGCAAGTGGGAAGGTCATACGCGCTCGTAATTTTCATTGCTTTCACAGTGGGTTTTTTTGGAGTATGGATCCCAAACTACTTGAAAATCATAGAGTAGTGTTTATAGTGTTAATATCTGGCTGTGGTAATCATATTACAGGTTGTCGGGAAGTGTAAAGTGAAGACTTCATTACCCAAATTCAGAGGTCTCCACAAGTCCTTCGGTAATCGACGAAGGCTCAAAATACATCCCAGGAGAAAGCTGAAGGTATTTGCCATAAGCATATTTAATTTTAATATTCTAGGACTAATAACTGATTTTTGGCAAATATTTTTTGAGAGTCTGTCGGAGCCCGAATAACCCCGCGGGACACGCAAAACATTGGGAAACATGCCCACGGCATAAGGGTTAAAAAAATCCTCACACTCCCCCAACTCCTCCGTTTTCATTTCCAACTTTCTCCCCCACTCTCATTTCAGCTCCCTCTCTCTCTCTCTCTCTCTTTCTCTCTCTCTCTCTCTCTCTTTCTCTCTCTCTCTCTCTCTCTCTCTCTCACACACACACACACACACACACAAGACAGCCATTCCTGATTTCATCTTACCCAACCAAACATCACATATAATCTATCTCAGATTGATTCTCCACAACTATTTCCTCATACATCCTCACACCCTCACAAATCACTGTTAATCATCAAACCTTCTTATTCTTCTCTTGAGCTGAAATGAACAATGGATTCCTCGGCCAGGTGTCAAGACCATACGGAAATCATTCAAAGAAATCAAACGATAAGGTAAACAAAACGTAGATGTGGTTCTAGTGTATAAGTGTCTTGGCATTGGCCTTGGCATTGAATTGATCCTGGCTCTGAAGTGGTGTTGGCATTATAAGTTCAGTGGCATAGAAGAGCTCTTGTCGTTGACGTGTTCATGGCGTAGAAGTAATCTTGGCATTGAAATAATCTTGGCATAGAAGTGATCCTGGCGCTGAAGTGACCTAGGAATTGTGTAGCGTTTTAGTTATGTGAATATTTTACTAGGAGCTACACCAAGGCAAATGCTAAGGATAGATAAACACAATTGTGCTGGGAAGAAACAGACAGGGGATTGATTATTGACTTGGAACAATACAGAGTTACTGCATGATTTCAAAATAGTGCAAGGTCATTACATTACAGCATGTGTGGATCAATTACATGGATAAAATAGTTACAGACTACAAATATGAGTAATGAATTTAGTGAGAAGAGGGAGTGTTGGGCTGATGTGTTTATGTGTATTGTATATGTAAAGTTGCACCACGTGGCCAGATTTTACCAGGAGAGATGGAGAGCAAGGAGGTAGTAGCCAGGGTGAAGTTCAGAGTAGAAAGAAGGCCCGAGCTAGGTCGCCCGCTCGGTTTAAAGCCCCCTAATGAGGTGGACGGAACACCGGTAAGCTCAGGTCACCTGAATATTCAAATTTGATTGGTTTAGGCACCACTATAAGTGAGGAGGGAAGAGAAATTGAATTCTATTGGTAGCGGCACCAACAGCGATGCTGATTCCGAGAACGAGGTGTGGAGAAAGCCATGAGGGAAAGAAACCATGTGTGTATGGTGAAATGAGGGAAAAACCACAAGGGAAGGAAACAACATGTGTACTTGAAATGCGAGGTACAATAATTTGTGGTGTACTATATGACACAGCACTCCCCCTCCCCCCCCCTCAGTTTTATGGCAATAAAACAGGAAGAAAAGAAAGAAAAAAATATGATTAGGGTACAAAGTAAAATAAATAAAAATATATATATATATAGATATATATATATATATATATATATATATATATACCGTTTTCAAAGTGAGCAAACATTTGAAAGTGATTTGGATGCAGTAATTGCAAATAGTAGTTGTAATTGACAGGAGAGCTTCTAATGACAAGTCCATTCTATGGCTATGTGTGATGGAGTAACATGTTAAATAGGGGGGGGAGGGAATGACTATAAACTAAGCAATAGTAGCTGGGCATAACTTTCTGTACAAACATTTGACTAGTGCTTAGTTATGATGAATGAACGAATGAGTTATGCCCGCCTTTACAAATGAGGTCTTATATAAGGTAGCACAAACACAAAAATAATTCTGTACCATACAAATGCACCGTAGGTGTGATGACATGGAGTGTCTGCGGTTTTTGGTATCAGATTGTGCTGGAATGTAAAATTGTGGTGGTTTGTTGAGATGGCCTGATTGAGTGTAGGTAAATGTGGTACTTAGTGATGTAGTTTGTAGGGTTATGGTTAGTGGTGGAGGGATTAAGGGAATGATGGGTGTTGATGGATGAAGGGTATTGACTGGGGGAGGGGTGGGGTTTAGTGGGAAAGAGTGTGGGGTAGGATCGCCTAAGATTGAGAGAGAGGGTGGGTTTGGGTTAAGGATTGGGTAAGGAGAGAGAGCTGGGGTTGATGGAGAGGATGGATGAGGTGTAAGGATGGGTTGAGGGGTGGTGGGTGGGGCAGTAAGGTGAGAGGTAAGATCACGTGAGGTTGATGGAGAGGGTGGATGAGGTGTAAGGACGGGTTGAGGGGTGGTAGGGTTAGTGCTGGAGGTCGGGTTTGTGGATGCTAGTGTGGGTGGTGGTGAGGGAGTGTTTGCATCAGTGGTAGAGGTGTGCTTGTCTGCATGACACCTGAGTCAGGGTGTGGTGATGACAGGTAGCGGAGAGTACGAGTTGACAAAGGGGATGGTGTGTGTGTGGGGGGGGGTGCATGTAGGTGTTGGTGCTGGGATATGAGGTGTTGGTTGTGGGCATGTTGTTGGTGGGCTGGCAAGGTTGGGGGATGACGTGTGGGGTGTTGTCTGTGACTGAGTTTGTGGTGTGGTCGGTTTGACTCTGTCTGCAGAGACTGTGGATGGTTTCCCGCGTTTGTATATTGTGACTGTCTTGTGTGAGTTTGTGATCACAGGGTATGGGCCTTCATATGGAGATTGGAGTGGTGATGTGCATTGACCCCTTCTCACAAAGACCTGTTCGGCATCTGGTAGGGAGTGCGGGATGAACGTCATCTGGTGCTGGCGAGAATGGGGAGTGACTGGTTGTAGTGCCTTCATTGCCTGCTGGAGGTCTGAGAGGAATACCAGGGCCGGCGTGCCTGGTTGCGGGGCGAACTGCCCCAGTAGCCTTGTCTTCCCCGTACGTTAACTGTGCTAGGGAATTCCCGATGTTCTCCTTCTCGGTAACCCTCAAGTTTAGGAGGAGGATTGGCAGAGCGGCCACCCAATTCACTGGGTGGGGATGTGCCCTCAGTGATTCCTTCAGGCGACAATGGCAGTGCTCAATCATCCCATTTGCCTGAGGGTGATATGCAGAGGTTCTGTGGTGTTTGGCACCCAGGAAGTCCATTGGGTCCTCCCAGGTCCAAGATTCGAATTGGGGGCCTTGGTCTGTGATGACGACCTGCGGGGTGCCAAAACAAGCGACCCAGGATGTCAGGAAGTGATATGTCACACGGTCAGTCGTAGCGTCCAACATGGGCGTGGCCTCGACCCACCTTGTCGCTCTATCTATGCACATTAAGATATAGCGGTTACCCCTAGATTTGGGTAGGGGGCCGAGGATATCAATGTGGACCGTGTGGAAATGTTGAGTTGGTGTGGGCAGCGGTTGAAGTGGAGTCTTGGTGTGGCGATACACTTTTCCTGAGTGACAAGCCACACATGCTCGGACCCAGTTGGTGGTGTCACGCCTCATCGCTGGCCATACCACTTGCCAACTAAGAAAGCTGTGCATGCCGCAAATACCTGGGTGCAAATCTCGTGGTAATGATTAAAGACTTGCCTTCGGAATCGTTGAATATAGGACCGTGCTGTCCTGCAGGATATGTCACACCAGAGTTTCCAGGGTGTGCCAGTGACATAAAACTGTTGTAGTTGAAGTGAGGTGGTGGCTTGCAGCAATTCCTGGAGTTCCTGATTGTCCTCCTGCTCCCGTGCCAAGGCTGCATGGTCAAGCGGGGGTAGTGTAGGGCTGACAGCTGAAACTCCATGAGACAAGGCATCCACGACCTTATTCGGGTCCCCACAGATATGCTGGATGTTGGCTGAAAACTCTGAAACGAAGGCTAGCTGTCTTGCCACCCAAGGAGACCAATTTTCACCTTTCTGAGCCATGGAATAAATAAGGGGTTTATGGTCAGTGAGGATGGTGAATTCTCTGCCTTTCACAAGATGCCTGAAATGTCTGACTGCCTCATAAATAGCCAGTAACTCCATGTCGAAGGCACTGTATTTGTGCTAGACAGGGTTAAGGTGCTGGGTGAAGAATGCAATAGGCACATTTACACCATTGTCTTGTTGTTGTAGGACTGCACCCACAGCTTCGGCAAAAGCGTCTGTGGTGAGTGTGATGGGGACATATGGTGATGGGTATGCTAGGCGGGGTGCGGTGGGAATGTTGTTTTTGAGGATGGTGAAGGCATGGTCTGACTGTGCAGTCCATTGAAGAGGCTTGGAGGATGTCTTTTTTGTCCCCTTCAGATCATTAAGGGGGGCTAGTGTGGCTGCGGCATTTCTCGGGAACCTGTGATAGTAATTGACCATCCCTAAGAACTCCCTGAGCCTGTGAGGTGCAGCTGGGCATGGAAAGTCCGTGGCGTCCACCTTCTGCAGGAGGGGCGTGATACCTGTGGCAGATACCCTGTGGCCCAAGAAATCCAGTTCGTCTGCACCTAGGATACACTTTGACGGATGCACACGCAGCCCATAGTCTTGCAGGCACTGAAACAGCATTTGGAGGTGTGTTTTGTGCTGTTCATGGGAATCAGAAGTGATGAGGATGTCATCGATGTACACCATGACGAAAAATAGCCCCCTGTCAACCTGGTCCATGAATCTCTGAAACGTTTGTGCGGCATTTCTGAGACCGAAATTCATCTTCATGTATTCAAACAGGCCAAACGGGGAGGTTACTGCCGTCTTGGGGATGTCCTTCTCCGCCACAGGGATTTGGTGGAATGCTAAGACTAATTCAATCTTGGAAAATACACGACGGCCGTGTAGTTGGTGGTGGAAATCCTGGATGTGGGGAATGGGGTATCTGTCGGGAACTGTCATCGCATTCAGTGCCCTGCAGTCCCCACAAGCTCTCCACTCACCCTGCTGTGCCTTTGGTACCATGCTTAGAGTGGATGCCCAGCAGTTTGATGATGGCCGAATGATGCCCTCATCGAGCATCGGCTGAGACTCCTTTTCCGTTGCCTGATGATGTTCTGGGGCAAGGCGTCTGCGACGGGCAAAACAGGGCATTCCGGAAGTGATGATGCAGTGCTCTACACCGTGGTCTGTACGGTCGTTGTTGGGCGAATGAGAGGTCAAGAGGCGAAACTGGCATAGTATGGAATTGTATGAGGATTTCAGGTGAAGGTGCAGCCTATGTGAATGTACGAAGGGATAGACGGATGTGTGGGAAGGGATAGACGGATGTGTGGTAAGGTCTCCATGTTCTTTATACGCTCCGGGAAGTCACCACTGTACCGTTAGAGTTATGAGAATATTTTACTAGCGGCTGCACCAAGGCAAATGGTAAGGATAGATAAACACAATTGTGCTGGGAAGAAACAGACAGGGGATTGATTATTGACTTGGAACAATACAAAGTTACTGCATGATTTCAGAATATTACAATGTCATTACATTACAGCATGTGTGGATCAATTACATGGATAAAGTAGTTACAGACTACAAATATAAGTAATGAATTTAGTGAGAAGTGGGAGTGCTGGGCTGATGTGTTTATGTGTATTGTCCATGTAAAGTTGCACCACGTGGCCAGATTTTACCAGGAGAGACGGAGAGCAAGGAGGCAGTAGCCGGGGTGTAGTTGAGAGTAGAAAGAGGGCCGGAGCTAGGTTGTTCACTCGGTTTCAAGACCCCTAATGAGGTGGGTGGACCACCGGTAAGCCCAGGTCGCCTGAATATTCAAATCCAATTGGTTTAGGCACCACTACAGGTGAGGAGGGAAGATAAATTGAATTCTATTGGTGGCGGCACCAATAGCAATGCTGATTCTGAGAATGAGGTGTGGAGAAAGCCATGAGGGAAGGAAACCACGTGTGTATGGTGAAATGAGGGAAAAACCACGAGGGAAGGAAACCATGTGTGAGGTACATTATTTTGTGGTGTAATATATGCCACAATTGAAGTGGTCTTGGCATGGAAGTGGTCTTGGTGTTGAAGTGGTTTAGCCATGAAGTGGCTTGGAGATGAAGAGGTTTGATGTTAAAGTGGCTTCACAGTGAGCTGGTTGGCGACGATGTAGCTTGATTTGTCAGTTACTCAGAAGGCCTGACCCAGGAAGGGAGGAAAGGTCGATATCAGTGGAAGGTCCTTAAATTATTAATGCCATGAAACCAAATGTCCCACCTGATCGGAATAAAGGGAAAATAATGACCGCAAGAAAACATAAATACCATGATGAGAGGTAGGACAGAAGAGAAGAGAACAGTAAGAAGAGGAAGACGATAGGGTACCAGAACCCGAGTTTAGTCATCTCTTACGAGAAGCAAGGATACCGGGAAAGTATTCACTCCCCCTTTATGCCTGGTGGTTATTTCCTTTCTTCCTTCACCGTTGTATTAATTCACTTCACAACATTCAAAGCTCATTCACTCACATTCCTTTCTGAAAACCTTTCAAGTCCATTTTTTTTTTTTTCAACAACAGAAGCTTTATTAAGTTTATAAAGGACCAGTCATTAAGAACCTCCATTAATGCCTATAATGCAGTGAGGTATGGGTTATTTTAGTCTAGTCACCAATAATTGATTTTATCCAACAAAGGACGGGCATTCTTAGTCAAGGGCTTCATAATCTTATAAACCACGGAGTCATCTACATTCACCAACAACAGCCTCACTATTTCTTCTTCCAATTGCAGTGTTACGTTTCCCCATTGTTATTGTTCCTTCGCAAGCTCACATAACTTTCTGATTTCGTCTGTAACCCAGACAATCCACTTTCCTTCTACCCACATTTCATGTAGCTCTCAGATAACCCTCTCGTTCATTTACTATTCCTTTGCTGTCTGAAGTTATTGTTTACTTACTTTACGCCAACAAATTCAACATCAACTTGATTGTGAGATCACAAAAATCTTCATAATATTTCAGATAGTCCTCATTAGTTTTGTTATCCATTTGAAAATTATCAAACTGAATCACAAATTTATATCTGCTTGTCGTGTTTGCCTCTTTAGGAGGAAATATTTTTTAATAACCTTAGTAAGTTAAATGAGCATAAGACGCCAGATAAACTTCCATCTAAAATCGGTTGAATGATAATTTATCTGACTAAAAGTCGGAATCCATCACAACCCATCCATGGCAGATGCAGAATGCATGTAAATCAAGAATCAGATGCCCTCAGCCCAATTTGGATAAATGTTGGAAATCATATCTTATGTATCCTTCAAGACAGATGAATATAAAAAGCTTCATTCTTATAGTATCAAGATATCCTAACAGCTGGGGATAATATCAAAGGGTTGGACATGAAAAAATCACCAAAGTGATCTGTATCACTTACAGTAATTTAATTCCAAAACTGATGACATCGCTTTCAGAACAGATACATGTAAACCACTGATATTAGGATTATGTATCGGGCATTACATAAATCAGTTTTACGCTTTCCTTTCATTTTTTCTTTTTTGTATTAATTAAATAGATGCAAATGACAAGGCACATTGGAGGTCGTTTTGTTTGTAGGCTACTTTCCAATCCTCCAAATGTTAACACTCGTATAAAAAAAAAAAAAATGAGCAAGAGAGCTCCCATTAACAAATTACAAAAATTTTATGACAGTGATTATTTTTCACAAATGTAAATAAAGTTTTGACACCCAGAGTCTGCGGACTTATCATATATTTAAGTAAAGATTGTATAATTCATCATAACACCCCAGTTCTGCGAAAACAACATGTTACTCAAGAGCACAGAGTTATGCATGCTGACGTCACCGGCAGAGGGCACTGGATCGATTCCGACCTGAAACTCATTCGTCCCCAGATCGTTCAGCTTAGTACATAAGGTTAAATGTAATTAGGTTAAGATAATTTAGGTTTGGTTATCTAGGTTAACCTGCCCAGTTCTGACCACTTTTCCACCACTGACTCCCCCCAATCCTGACCAATTTTGGATAAATTTTTTTTTTGGCTCAAACCTCTGCTTTTGGTGAGAAACAATGGAAAATCACAAAGAAAGTGGTCACCGTGGTCAATAAGTGGCCTAGACAGGTATACCTTCATTACACCTGGTACTGTGTTCTATGGAGGTGCTCTGCGGCTGTCACGTTCTCTATGGTAGGGATTAGTATGGGAAACCATTCACAACAGGTAGATATTTATTTATTACAAACAAAAAAATATGTAGTACAAGAGTATATTGGTTTTTATTTAAAAAAAAAAAAAAAAAGTGAAATAAGCATTGTTCCATTGGGCGAACCTAGCGAAATCGCCCAAATTGTTCACAGATGATTTGCTAACATTGTTGTTTCATCATTCATTTCATTTTTTCAACTTACATAATACTTTTCCAATAACATTATGCCCTTTTCCACTTTAGAGAACTGTTTTTACATATTTACAGGCCTTACGATAATATTTAGTGTAATGTTAGCGCATATTTATGTAGTGAGTTAACTGGCTGTGACTGTTGTTTCAACTCACATTCTCTTTTTTCAAATTACATAATACTTTTCCAATAACATTATACCCTTTTCCACTTTAGAGAACTGTTTTCACATATTTACAAGCCTTACGATAATATTTAGCATAATATTAGCGCATAATTACATAGAGAGTGAAGTCGCTATGACTGTTGTTTCAACGTACACTCTATTTTTCAACTTATAAAATACTTTTCCACTAATATTACACCTGTTTCCACTTTATATAATTGCTATCACATATTTACAGACCTTACTATTCTACTGAGTGTCAAATTATCGTATATTTACACAGTGAGTGAACTTGCGATATCACTTGTTTCAACTTACACTATTTTTCAACTTTTGTAATACTTTCCCACTAACATTACACCCATTTCAACTTTATATAATTATTATCACATACTTAGAGGCCTTACTATTATAATGAGCTATATAATTCTTATCACATACTTACAGGCCTTATAATGAGCTATATAATTCTTATCACATACAGGCCTTACTATTATACTGAGCGTTATATCGCATATGTACAGGCCTTACTTGTACAGTGAGCGTCATATTATCGCTATCACACTCAGTATCAGTAATGTAAGAAGTTGTGATATTCCTTGAAACATGGCTCAAGGCACAACGCTACGTTGCAGTCTACACACACTCGTATCTTGTGTCATTTCTCTGGGTGGCTGGTCTTACTGGTGAGTGCTTGCATACATGGCAGCGGCGCTGGTGTCTAGGACTGTTTGGTTGAGGAGGGATGCTGCTTGGGTAGTGGCATCCTGTGAGGCACAGGGGAGTCTGGGAGGCACTGGGGGTGTGGGTGCGGTGTGGGGCCCTGTCCTGTGCGTACCTGGCGATAATTTCACGAGACAGCTCCCTCACAAACCCCTCAAAGGTCTCAGAGATTCCCGTTGTCATGGTGTGGAGGTAGTGTGCATTGAGCACCATGATGTTGAGCAAGTGGAAGAAGAGCTTCGTGTACCACTTCATCGTGGTCCTGGCACACTCCACACTGGAAATCATGGAGTCAGACTGATCCACTTGCCTCATGTTGATATTGTATTCCAGTACTGACTCTGGTTTCCAGACGAGGCGCCTCCTCTCACTGTGGTGATCCACGGAGGCTGTGCGGTGCATCAGGGGGCGGTGTACAATCGACAGGAGGCAAACTTCCCTGTTGCGGTCCCACAGGGTGGCAAGGATGTTATTTACCAGGAAGAAAACCTCCTTGTTCTTGTCAAGTTTCCTCCCAACCTTGACCATATGGCGACGGTTACTCTTTACTGTACCATAGACTCCAGTGTCAAGTTGGTGGAGGAACCAAGCGAGAAGAGGGCTAATGTACCAGTTGTCCAGGTACAGCACATGACCATGATGAAGGTATTCCTCTATCATTGTCTTCACCACGGCCCCTGAGAGTCCAGTGCTACGATCTTGTATCATGTCTGTCTGTGCGCTGGTGTACAAGACTATTTCATGCACATAAATAGTCTTACAGTTACACATAACAAAGATCTTGAACCCGAAACGGCGTCTCTTCCTGGGTATGTACTAGCGAAAGGAAATATTACCTCTCCACAAGACAAGACTCGCGTCTATGATGAGGTCTGTGTAAGGATAAAATGACAAGCAGAACATTTCCCATAGGTGATCAAAGACAAGCCTAATTCTCCTCATTTTATCTATGTTATTAGAATTAGCAGGGTCGTCTTCATTGTAAAAGTGGAGGTGGCTAATAATTTGATGGAATCGATTACGAACCATTACCTTACCAAAGAAAGGTGTGCTGGTCATTGGGTCTGTGGTCCAGTATGATGGAATTTGATTTTTTCGTACTACACCCATCAAGAGAACCAGGGCCAAAAATATGAACATCTCACCTAGGGTTACCGGATAGTCATATTGCTGGGAGTGCCTGCTCGTTGTACCTTGATGCACACTTTCACGGTGCTGGATGCTTGCAAATAAGTTTATTTGCTCCACTATGCGGCCCACAAACTCCTCTCAAAAGAACAGGTGGAAGAAATCTACCCTGGTGGAGACAGCGAGGGTACATGGGGCCGTGCATCCAGACCGCCACTCCTCAGTGAAGGGGTGAATGATAGGAGTGAAATGACTCCCATCTTCCCAGTCCCACGACACACTACCGTTTCCAGCCTCGTCGCCATCGTCGCCTTCATCAGGGAGAGGAGAGGAGGGTGGTGGGGGAGGTTGGGGAGGTGGAGAGCAACGCCCTTCCCCACTCACACTCCTCTTCCCTCTCCCTTTTCCTTTCCCCTTTCCCTTCCCTTTCCTTCCTTTCCCCACATCAAGGGGCTGCGGGGAGGAAATGCAGGAATTTTGTGGGGCGAAAGACGTGCTAGGAAGCGGATCCACTTTGCCTCCCCATTGCCCACATACACCATGTGCTTGCCTCCACCACACCACTTTCCCTTTCAGCCCTCACTCCCGCCACACCATTGTCCCTTTCACCCTTCACTTCCGCGACACCACTTGTGCCTTCCCCAGACAACACAGAAGAAGGACCATACCTGATTTTCCTTCTCGCCGCACCTTCGGATCCTCACGCTCAAATTTTCTTCCTCCCCAACCACAAGGTAACATTACGTCCTATGTCATCGTCGTCGTCCTCGTCCTCATCTGACTCTCTGTCTAGGGGCTGGAGAGAGGTCCATGCATTTGTATCAGGTTCAGGCTGGCCTTCCCTGACCTTACGGTACGTCACATACCGCACTTTCCTCGGCCAAGGGACCTCCTCATCACTGCTGCTTGTTTCCTCCTCAGGCTGCACATAATCCCTATCCTCCACATCGTCATCCAGTGGAGAATCACTATCACCTGTGAAGACGTCCAAGGCAGATTGAATTTCGTCCTCAGAGAGACCTCTATGCACCATGTCTGACCTGGGTCACTGCTAACAGCTAAGTGGCCGAGACAAGGGAATGAGCGGGTCATGTGGGGTCTGAGGGGTGGACCCACCTGGTGGCAGTTAGGGGAGACTTGCCTGCGTGTGTGTGCCAAAAATCACACGCAAATTTGAAAATTGTGCAAATTAGGAACCTTGCAATTGACGTGCATTTATATACATCAACGGGGCTGACAGTGACAAAATGTGTGGACATATATATACGTCAATGGGACACGGTGGGTTAAGTTGTTTAAGTTTAGATTAGATTATATTAGGTTAGGTTAGTTGGGACGAACGATTAGTGATGACTTTTGAGCAGAATCAACTTAAAAGTCCGACACGGCAAATGGCCACTTACAATGGTTTGCATGTAAAACTTGAGGCTGTATAGTTAATATCATCAATATTACATTTTTTCCGAAACGTTTTAAATTTATTACTGCCAGAAACACATTAATTTATTGAGAAAATGTGGAAAATAAAATTTTATGCATGCGATGTCATCTGCAGTTTCAACAATGGACAAAGTGAAGGAGAGCTCCCATTAACAATTAATGAAATTTTTTTTTATGATAGGGATTGTCTGTCCTGCAGTTTCACCTACCAAGTAATAATAATTGTTAGAGTGAGCGAGACTCACTTGAACACCAAATTTAGTCACGGTTTGGACCCCCGACATATGTAACCGAGTGAAAAATTTATTACATCAGCAAGAAAAGGGGGCAGGGGTCGGGAGGAAAACTCTAGCACAGAAGCTAACTTTTTTGGATATCGCAGCTAATTTTGAAGTTGCAAGGAAGATAGATACCAATTTGGAAATCACATAAAATCCTCAATTATAATCACTTCATAGACAACCCGTAATTCCCAATAGTTTTTCCGTAAATCAAGGAAACAATTTTAAAGGCAGATTACAGTAGCAGCTAGCAGCGGAAAAAAAAAATAACGGTCTAATGTTGCATAAGTAATGCAGCAGTATTTTCTGACGATTGCTGAGAGCAACCAGGTTTTGCCTTTCTATGTATCTATCGATTGCCAGATGCCTTAATCTCATAAGGGATGGCCACACACAAATCGCCTCCATGTTGCCCAGTCCCCCGCCATTTCACTGCCCTGCTCCCGGCCCACACCCCTCTCTCTCATATACCTCTCCACTCCATCCCTCCATCTCATCCTTGGCCTCCCTTTCCTCTCCCCCCTCTCCACCTCACTCACATACATTCTCTTTGTTAGCCTCTCATTCTCCATCCTCTCCACATGGCCAAACCACCTCATTGTTTCTCCTAATGCTTCCTATCAAATCCACATCCACACCACAACACTCCTGCACCTCCTCATTTGTCACTCTGTCTCTCCATTTGACTCCACATGCTCCTCTCAAATAATTCATTTCCACTGCTCTCACTCTTGACTTGTGTCCATCCAACAAGGTCCAAGCTTCACTTCCATATGTTAGGGTTGGTACTGCAGTACCGTCATGTAGAAACTTTTTCACTTCCATTGCTCACTTCCCTGTTTCTTATCACAGCTTTCAAGAAACCAGCAACTTTTCTTCCACGTTGTACCCTTTCAAGCACTTCACCCTCTAAACCTCCATCCTTATTCATCACACTACCCAAGTACTTAAACACACTCACATTTTCCATTTCCTCCTCATCCAGCATCACTGTACATTCAGTGACATCACCTCTCTCGAAGACCATAACTTTACTCCTCCCTGCATTCACCTTAAGATTAGAGAGAGGTGAAAAGATTAGTAAGAGAGAGCAAGAGAGTGGATGAATAAACTGGAAGGATTTTGAGTGTAAAGTGGAGGGAATATAAGAAAATGTTCTGGAAAGAGGTAAAAAAAAGTTATACAGTGTGCCAAAGAAGTTAGTTGGGGGGTGAAAGATAAAAATGGTAGATTACTAGTGGAGAAGGGGAAAAAAAAAGTGAGTAGATGGAAAGAACACTTTAATGAATTGTTGAACATAGAAAATGAAATTAGTGCGAGTATATATACTGTAAGTGGCTGGGGAATGGCTGGGAGAAGAAGAGATGTGAGAAGAGAGGAAGAAATCATTAAGATGGAAGTTGTGGAAGCGATGAAGAAAGTTAAAATGGGGAAAGCCCCAGGAATTGATGGAGTATGTGGTGAAACGCTGAAGCATGGGAGAGAGATAGTAGTAGAATGGCTGTGAAAGATGTGCAGATTGGCCTGGGAGGAAGGTAGTGTCCTGGAGGATTGGAAGTCAGATATAATCATTCCCCTGTACAAAGGAAAAGGGGACAAAGAAGTATGTGGTAATCATAGGGGCATCTGTCTTCTTTGTGTAATACGAAAAGTATATGGTAGGATACTTACTGACAGAGATAGGGAAATAACATTGGAATTAGTTGGAGAAGAACAGGGAGGTTTGGTAAGGGAAGAGGTTGTGTAGATCAGATATTCATTCTTAGATCTTTAGTGGAAAAGTTTCTAGAGAAGGGAAAGAAGTTGTATGCAGCCTTCATGGATTTGGAGAAAGCATATGACAGGGTGGATAGACAAGGACTGTGGAAAGTATTAAGAATATATGGAGTAGATGGGAAGTTGTTGAAAGCTGTGAAGAGTATGAATGAGGGTGCTAAGGCTGCAGTGTGTGTGGATAGTGAACTGAATGAATTTGTTTGAAGGTTGGATTGAAACAAGGGATGTGTCATGTATCCATGTTCAGTCTGTATATGGTTGGGGTTATAAAAGAGATACAAGGTAGGGCAGTGGATACTGGAGCAGCCCTAGTGAAAGATGACAGTGACTGGAAACTCGCTGTACTGTTGTTTGCAAATGATACTGTGTTGTAAAGTGAAGAAGAAGGGGAGCTCCAGGGCTTGGTGGATGAGTCTGGCAATGTAAGTTTTGCATTTTCAAAAAAATAACACCCGTGTGGCTTTTTTTTTTCTTTTTTTGGAATTTTGGACTGAATCCGAGTCAGACTAGTAGCCTACAGTCCCCTGATCGACGAAAGAAACTCTGGATTTCTTATTTCTGATTCGAATCAAAAATTTTGAGAGTGAGCAAAAGCAAAGTACATTATCAATCTGCTAGGTCCCAAGCCCTAGACCTAAAGTTAATACAAGAGGAGGATTGAATTCAGGAAGTGTGAGGGTATAATTTTAGTGTAATCTAATACATTCTTTTTAGTATTATCAGGTCAGTAAATCAGAGGAAAATGATGAGCCACATGAGACAGTCTTCAGCACTGCTTGACTTGCTTGCTCAGTCGCTCGAACACGTTCCACACTTTCAGTGTGGACGCCTATTACATGTTTGTCAAAATATTTTGGTCTAAACACTAACTAGAATATTCGGTTTGAGATGCTTGGCAATACCGCCAAGCATCTCAAACTGAAGATTAAGAATCGTCCGAGTGGATACTACTTCGTCTTTTACCTCGAAAATGTCTGCTCTCAACCACAACACCTTATTAATGACACCTAGCGATGATGGAAACCATATTACCCCTGTCACAGGGACACTTACAGACCTCGTTTTCCTTTCGCCCTAGTATTTCAGGCTGATCAAGTCAGAAGGGAGCACTATGAATGAACGACGAGGGAGAGGAATTTGTGAAAAAGGATAGATAATGTAATATGTGATTAAATGTTAGCCAAGTTGTGATGGAGTCGAATGTTGAAGGATGATGGGTTTCGTGGCGATTTTTATATATTTTAAAAATATGCTAACTCAATGATTTATAAGTATTATCCTCTTTAGTCAACTTACATAATTTTTTCACATATTACTGCATATAGACAACTTATAATCGTGGTCACATTATAATGACGTACTAATGCAAAAGTGAATACTGATAATTAACTTCACTTAAAATAGTATATATACACAAGATATATCTTGTAGTAGTAGTAGTAGTAGTAGAGGAGGAGGACGAGGAGGAGGAGGAGCAGTAAGAATAGTAGCAGTTGTAATCGTAATATTAGCAGTGGCATCACCCGAGTAATGGTGCTTGGAATCAGAGGTGGTACAGAGCCGCATTGTCCAGCGGCTGAGTAGTTTTCTGGTCTATGTGACCTTATTAGATGAGCTATAAAAAGGAATAAAAAAAAATCCTCCCATATGGCTGGTGACCAGAGTTGTTGGCGTGTATGGAATCAATGGCTTGAATTATGAAGACTAGACTTTTTCAGAATACAACTCAAAGTGGACGAAGGTTATATTGCGTTAAAAAGTTAGTAGTAGCAATAGTAGTCGTGGAAGTAGTAGTAATAGTAGTAGTAGTAGTAGTACGGTAGTAGTTGATGTTGTTGTTGTTCTTGTTGTTGTTGTGGTGGTGGTGGTTGATACAATGTACCTCATGTAACTCCACAGTTGCCGAAAAATAATAATATATGTCTGGCAACATCACTTCACATTTATTTTCTTTTAAAACGTCATACATTTTCTTCAAACCTCCTAACAATTTGCTTTGAAAATTATGAACTCAAACTTACTGTGTTCGGGGACAAAACTGCATCATGTTTCCAAACTTGCTGTTCATGGATGTTCATAGATGAAAAATCCCTCGAACAATATCCACAATAAACTTTCTGTTTCGTAAGTTCTTCCCCATAACCTAATCTCTTAGTAACATCATCGATTCATTTATAATCAGTAAACTTCCTACAACGGATTCACAGCGCACGACCACAAAAACGCAATGCAACCCCTCTCAGTATCACGTCTGAGAATCCACTGAGCCAGCCTACAGCCCTACATAGTACAGTACTGGCAGGCTGGCACCAGCACATCTCTCCCGACCCAGCACACAGAGCATGCCAGCTATCATCCGACGAAGCAACCCGTAAGGAGTGACTAACGTTTCACACGCTGCAGACATACTTGATTTCATGGTCTTATAGGCAACTGTTGATTTCATTAACGCACAAATGAATAGAAAATAAGAAAAATAAATGCATATATACCAAATGTCTACAACAGTACCTAGTAAGAGTAGAGCGACGTTAATGAAATTTTCACCATCATCATCAGCATCGGTACCGAGAAGGACGCTACTAATTGCAGTCGCACCAGAATTACCGGTAAACTTCCAAAGAACCATTACACAGCACGTTCCTTGTCTCTCAGAAAAATGAGGATGGATTGCAGGAGAAGGCCTGGATCACGCAGCACTCGCATGATTCATGTTCAGATGAGCCTGGGTTAGCAATTAATACTCCGACTACTATAACTGACATCATCATCATCATCACCGTTGTTTCCCATATAAAAGACGAGACAATAGGGAAATATAAAACGGATGAGCAAACCATCAAACTATAAGAATTATCAATAGCGTCTCATAGATTGGTCAACGGTTTACACCCCCCAGAGCCTCAGATCAAGCATTAGAATTTTTCGGGCCACTCTCACAAGGCCAACGACACACACACACACACACACACACACACACACACAAAAGCGCTTGTGAATTAATATTCTGCCGATTGCGAAGTTAAAAAAAAATATAGGGTGTAACATGCTCAAGAGCATCTACCGCCAAGCAGGAAGATACCGTCACTTTTCTACTCCTCACCCTGTAACTGCGGCAGTTCTTTTACATGATCCCTAACTTGCTCCAGTGATTCTTCTTATATTTGCTTCTTGTGCTCATTACTCACTACTTCTTTCCCCACACGGGTTCTGTGAACTACTTTCTTCTCTCCGGCAAGAAGAGTATGTTTTCACTCCTGTTTTTTTTGTGTGTGTACGTTTGTCTGTTAGCAGAATTATTCAAAACCTAAACGAGGGATTTGGTCCAAATTTGGTGAGTAGATAACCCATGTCCTAGGGAACATTCAGGTAACTTTTAGAACCGATCCGGATCGTGTTACAGATTCTGGATCCAGAAAACCTTTTTTGTGAAATCCTAATCAGTGATGAGGAAACCAAACCCATTATAAAGAGTGGTTGGAAAATTACGTTGCCCTTGTCGGAGAGATGCGCTGCACTGAGTGCCACTCAGGTTCCCAGTGTGGGTTTGTGTTTTACATTTATACACCAGATTATTTTACATTTTTCTCTTCTAGTCAGTTCATTCTTCCTACTCAGCATTAAATCCTTGCCGCTCTTCCCATATGTTCTCTGTTCTCAGTTCATCTCTCTATAGTTTTATATATATATATATATATATATATATATATATATATATATAAATATATATATATATATAACTATAACTATAACTATATATATATATATATATATATCTATATATATATATTGTTACATAGCCTATGATTTCATCATCCTTTGTGTAATTTTAACGCACAGTATGCTGCATGTTTGATCACGAGCGTGTTCTGCCTCAGTCCCCCCCTTCTACCGTTATAGTAGAGTAAGTCGTCCTCTCTGTTGTTCAAAGCGGGATTGTCAACTCTTTGTCCCCATGGCTTCATTTGCGCGTCCTTCTTACAAGTTGTATCAAGCTCTGCTGGCCCCTATATAATGAGCTCAGTCTCTGCATCATTGCCACTTAGATCTGCTCCTCATTTTGTTCACATCTCTGTCCTCCCCTGTACTTATTATTGTGAATTTCTCAGGAAGTCTCCAACCATCTAGCAGCTGTGTGATTTGAGTATAAGTGTTATTGCATTTTGTTCTTGTACTGTATAGCATAAGGTTAATTCTTAGGCCTGGAAAGTTTTTGTAAATTGTGTAGAATTCATTTTGTCAGCCAGTGGTAATAATAGTTTGTATCTGTAATTATTTATCTTGCATTAACTGAGCATTACCCAGTGTTTTTCATTTCATCAGGGCTGACTTAGATAAATTTACTCATGTTAATTTCGTGTTAATAGAGGCTATTGCAGTTAACCATATATTTAACCTGTTTTTGCCATTACATTATCCTTATGAGTCCTGAATGTTTTGTTGTTAGTTTGAGCATTAAACTTTAACTTGTAATTTTACCTAACTCTTTTGTTTTGAACCTGGAACTTTACGGGACAGTAGTGATTTTTTAGTATTCTCACTTGGAGTGTACATTGTCTTTCTCTGTTCCGTAACATAAATTTGGCGACCTCATATCAGGATATTCATGATATTATCATAAGGATATTGCTTGATATTTTGTGACTGTTACTTATTCATGATGTCTACTATTACTACACTTGATGAAGCCAAAGATTTTTTGTCAAATGTGCAAACAGTGTGTGATGTAGAAAACAGAACAAAGAATGAACTTAAGCTTGTTGCTCAACAATTGGGAATTGCTGTTCGCTCTCATCATTCTAAAGATCAAATTGTTGACATGATTAATGAAAGCTTGTTTAATGTAACTCCTCCAAATGAGCAAACGCAGATTGAATTACCTAAGTTACAGCTAGCCCTGCAGGAGGCTCGTGTGAAGGAAGCTGAATTTCAAGCACGTGCTAAGGAGGCCGATGTTAAGAAGGCAAATGCTCGTATTCAAGAGGCACAGGTACAGGCTCAGGCACAAATTGAACTTGCCAGGATTCAGGCAGACCATGAGTATCGCATGAAACAAGGTGGAACTGGATCATCTTGCTCTGATGATTTTGATGTAGCTAAAAATGTTAAACTTGTCCCTCCTTTTAATGAATTTGATGTAACAAAGTATTTTCAGTTGTTTGAGAGGGTAGCTACAGGTTTTAATTGGCCCAAAAAGTATTGGCCAGTACTCCTTCAAACTGTTCTCACCGGTAAAGCTCAAGTAACTTATGCATCTTTGCCTCAGGATCAATCTGATAATTATGATGTAGTTAAGAGCTTGATTCTTAAGGCCTATGAGCTTGTTCCTGAAGCCTATAGAGTCAAATTTAGGACAACTTACAAGAAAGATAAGCAATCCCATGTCGAGTATGCAAAAATCAAAGAAGATCTGTTAGAGCAGTGGTTAAATTCTAAGAATGTGGATTCTGATTTTGGTAAATTTAAGCAGATGATTTTACTGGAGGACTTCAAGAGGTGTATTTATAAAGATGTAAGCCTATATCTTGATGAGAGAAGAATAGATAATTTGTCTGATGGTGCAGTTTTAGCTTATGAATATGTTCTCACTCACAAGAGATATTCTAAAGAAAAAGGGAAAGCTGAGAGTAAGTACGTTGCCTCTACTCAGAGTACAGGTAGCAGGAAAGAGAATAAAGGAGATGTTTCTCAGGAAGTAAATACCAGCTTCACCTCTAGATTTCAGAAAAGTAAATGTACTTATTGTAGTAAGCTTGGTCATACTACGGAGAAATGTTTCAGGAGACAGCGTGATGTGAACAAAAAGGAGTCTTTAAATATTCAGTCAATTGGTCTAGTGTCCACCCTTGAGAGTTCCCAGAATTCTTTAACTGAGTTAACTGAACCTGCTTTGAGGGGTAACTTAAATTCTCATGATGGAGCTCCTCTTTTGAGCAGTAACGTGGGTGACACTCTCAAGAGTTAATGTGCTAATTTCCTGTCTGATGGTTTTGTCAGTCCTCTGGACAGTAATGACAGGAAATCAGTTAAAATATATCGTGACACAGGTGCTTGCCAATCCCTTATGCTGACCAGCGTTCTAGGCTCTAATGTTAATTCCTCTGATGAAACTGTAATCTTACAAGGTGTAGGGAATAATTACTTCTCTGTCCCTCGTGGAGAGTGAATTTAGAGTCTGGTTTTGTTAATGGTTCCGTTATGGTTGGGTTGGTTGAGACACTCCCAATGTCAGGTGTAACTTTCTTACTTGGAAATGATATTGGTGGAAGACAAGTGCGTCCAGCTCCTCAGTTGTCTAGTGAGCCAGTGGCTGCGTCCCAGGATTGTGATGTCCCTGATGTGTTCCCTGCATGTGCTGTCACTAGAGCTAAGTCTAAAGTTACTGGTGATTTAGAGGATAATGATGATGATGATGTTATCCTAGCTGACACTTTTCTTGCTAATTTGGACCACTCACCAGATGAGGCAGTACCCCGTAGTGTTGATAATTTGTCTCGTCAAGAGTTGGTTGAGTTGCAGGTTGCTGACCCTGAGTTGGAAGGTCTAGCTAACTCTGCTTACAGTGAAGAAGAGTCAGCCGGTGCTTCTACTTATTATTATGTAAAGTCAGGACTACTTATGAGGAAGTGGAGACCCCCAACAGCATCAGCCGACTGTGAATGGGAGGTTGTACATCAAGTTGTCATCCCTCGTGTTTGTAGGCAGGATATCATTAGAGTGGCTCATGATTCCAGTTTGGCAGGACACCTTGGAGTGAGGAAGACTGTGGCACGCATTTTGAAACACTTCTACTGGCCAGGTATCTTCAGGGATGTTTCCTGGTATTGTAAGTCTTGTCACACCTGTCAAGTTGTGGGGAAGTGTAATCAGACCGAAAACGTTGCACCTCTAGTTCCCATTCCTCCTTTTGAGGCGCCTTTCACCCGTGTGTTGGTGGATATTGTGGGCCCTCTTCCTAAGACTTCTTCAGGATTTTCTTATGTGTTGACCCTGATTGATATGGCGACTCGTTATTCTGAAGCCATTCCACTTAGAAATATCTCAGCAAAGAACGTGGTTAAGGAAATGCTAGGGTTCTTCACAAAGTTTGGTCTGCCCAAGGAGATACAGTCAGACCGGGGAAGTGATTTCATGTCAGATGTTTTCAAGCGGTCTCTGGAAGAGTTGGGCATCTCCCAGATCGCGTCTTCAGCTTACCATCCCCAGACCCAAGGAGCGTTGGAGAGATATCATCAAACACTCAAATCGATGCTCAAGAAATACTGTTTAGAACATCAGAAAGACTGGGATAAAGGTCTTCCATTTGTTGTATTTGCCGCAAGAGAATCTCCAAATGAATCACTGGGCTTCTCACCTTTTGAGCTGCTGTTTGGCCATGAAGTGGGAGGGCCCCTTAAGTTGCTCAAGGAATGCTGGCTGTCGGAGGAAGATGACGTCAACCTGCTGGAGTATGTGATGAAGTTCAAAGAACAGCTGTCCACTGCTTTACAGCTGGCGAGAGAGAATTTCGGAGCTGCTCAGGAGAGGATGAAGACTTGGTATGATAAGAAGTCCAGGTTACGCCACTTTCAGCCAGGAGATCAAGTTTTGATTCTGCTACCAGTACATGGGCAACCTCTTCAAGCCAAGTTTAGTGGTCCTTATTTCGTGGAGAAGAAACTCAGTGATGTCAACTATGTCATCGCCACACCAGATCGCAGAAAGAACAAGCAACTATGTCACATCAACATGCTAAAGTTATATCACAGGCGGGACGAAAATAATCCAGTCTGCACTGTAGCTGTTCCACCCGAGTCTGCAAGTGAAGCTCTCCCATGCAGTATGAGCCTGAGTGATAGTTTGGGAAACAATCCTGATATCATGAATGATCTCCAGACTAAGCTTTCTCATCTACCTCCTGAGGAAAGGCAGGAGTTTTCGGCATTACTGCAGGAGTACCCGCAAGTGTTCCGTGCCACTCCAGGAAGAACTACTGTGTTGATGCATGATGTCGATGTTGGAGACGCAAAGCCAATTAAATTGCCTCCTTACCGTGTGAACCCAGTGAAAGTTCCTCTCATCCAGAAGGAGCTTGGCTACCTGTTGGACCACAAGATGATTGAGCCCTGTCAGAGCGAGTGGAGTTCTCCTGTCACTCTTGTCCCTAAGCCAGGTGGGTCACAGCGGCTTTGCATTGACTACAGACGTGTTAATCAGATAACCAAAACAGACACTTACCCTCTCCCTCGCGTGGAAGATTGCATAGACGGGATCGGAAAGGCTAGGTACATAAGTAAGTTTGATTTGTTAAAGGGATACTGGCAAGTACCTATGACTGAACGTGCTAGGAAGATCTCATGTTTTGTAACACTAGGAAAGACTTTTGCATGTTCTGTAATGCCATATGGCATGAAGAATGCACCAGCCACATTTCAGAAGCTCATGAATGTTGTAACAGAGGGTTTGGCGGGGTGTGTTGTTTATATTAATGATGTATTAATCTTCAGTGACAACTAGAAAGATCACCTATGCCATGTCAGTAAATTTCTTGAGCGCTTGGTTCATGCTAATCTTGTAGCTAATTTATCAAAGTGTGAGTTTTCTCAAGCTAAAGTTCAGTACCTTGGGTACGTAATTGGTGATGGACATGTTGTACCATCAGCAGCTAAGGTTCAGGTTATAAGTGATCTTCCCAGACCTAAAAGTAGGAAAGAGCTACAAAGATTTTTGGGAATGGTAGGTTATTACAGGAGATTTGTTCTTAACTTTTCTATTCTTGTATCACCACTTACAGACCTACTGAAAAAGGGAGTTAAATTTGTCTGGACCGATAACTGTGAATCCTCTTTCAACAAACTTAAAGCTATCCTATTAAGTCAGCCAGTGCTCGCTACTCCAAATTTTGCTAAGCCTTTTAAGATGGCTGTTGATGCAAGTGATACAGGAGCTGGGGCTGTTTTGCTGCAAGAGGATGATCAGGGTATTGAACATCCTGTATCTTATTACAGTACGAAGTTCACTCCACCTCAGAAGAACTACTCCACTATTGAGAAAGAGCTTTTGGCCTTGATTTTGGGTTTACAGCATTTTTCATTTTATTTGTGTTCTGGTTTTGACCCCATAGTCATTTATAACGATCATAACCCACTGAAATTCCTTAGTAAGTTTAAAGATAAAAATCAGAGATTGACAAGATGGAGTCTACTTCTTCAGGAGTATTCATTAGACATACAACATGTCAAGGGGAAAGAAAATGTTATTGCAGATTGTTTATCTAGACTTTAGACAGATTGTTTTAGAGTAATAAGAAATTTCCTTTGTAAATTTCTTTTTCTTTGTGGGAAGGTGTTACATAGCCTATGATTTCATCATCCTTTGTGTAATTTTAACGCACAGTATGCTGCATGTTTGATCACGAGCGTTTTCTGCCTCAGTCCCCCCCTTCTACCGTTATAGTAGAGTAAGTCGTCCTCTCTGTTGTTCAAAGCGGGATTGTCAACTCTTTGTCCCCATGGCTTCATTTGCGCGTCCTTCTTACAAGTTGTATCAAGCTCTGCTGGCCCCTATATAATGAGCTCAGTCTCTGCATCATTGCCACTTAGATCTGCTCCTCATTTTGTTCACATCTCTGTCCTGCCCTGTACTTATTATTGTGAATTTCTCAGGAAGTCTCCAACCATCTAGCAGCTGTGTGATTTGAGTATAAGTGTTATTGCATTTTGTTCTTGTACTGTATAGCATAAGGTTAATTCTTAGGCCTGGAAAGTTTTTGTAAATTGTGTAGAATTCATTTTGTCAGCCAGTGGTAATAATAGTTTGTATCTGTAATTATTTATCTTGCATTAACTGAGCATTACCCAGTGTTTTTCATTTCATCAGGGCTGACTTAGATAAATTTACTCATGTTAATTTCGTGTTAATAGAGGCTATTGCAGTTAACCATATATTTAACCTGTTTTTGCCATTACATTATCCTTATGAGTCCTGAATGTTTTGTTGTTAGTTTGAGCATTAAACTTTAACTTGTAATTTTACCTAACTCTTTTGTTTTGAACCTGGAACTTTACGGGAAAGTAGTGATTTTTTAGTATTCTCACTTGGAGTGTACATTGTCTTTCTCTGTTCCGTAACAATATATATATATATATATATATATATATATATATATATATATATATAACTATATATATATATATATATATATATATATATATATATAACTATATATATATATATATATATATATATATATATATATATATATATATATATATATATATATATATATATATATATATATATATAACTATATATATAACTATATATATATATATATATATATATATATATATATATATATATACATTATATATCTATATCTCTAACTATATATATATATATATATATATATATATATATATATATATATATTTTTGCCAGACGCCTGAATCCCGTTTGGGTTGCCCACAAACAAATCGCCTCTATGTCGCTCTGACCCCCGTCATTTCACTGCCCTGCTCCTAGCTCACACCCACCTCTCTCATTTACATCTCCACTCCATCCCTCTATCTCATCCTTGGCCTCCCCCTCCCTCTCCTCTCCACCTCATTCATATACACTCTCCCCGTCCGTCTCTCACTCTCCATCCTCTGCACATGGCTTCCTATCACATCCACATAACACCACACCGCTGCTTCACTTCCTCATTTGTCAGTCTGTTTCTCCATGTGACTCCACATGCTCGACGCAAATAACTCATTTTCATTGCTCCCACTCTTTACTTTTGTCCTTCCAACAAGGTCCAAGCTTCACTTCCATACGTTAGAGCTGGTATTAGAATACTCTCATGGAATAGCTTTTTCAGTTCCATGCTCACTTCTCCGCTTCTTATCACTGCTTTCAAGGAACCAGCAACCTTTCTTCCCAGCTGCACCCTTTCAAGCACTTTATCCTCTAAACTTCCATCCTTACTCATCACACTTCCCAAGTACTTATATGCACTTACATTCTCCATTTCCTCCCCATCCAACCTCACTGTACGTTCACTGACTTCATTTCCCTCGAGGACCATCACTTTACTCTTCCCCACATTGACTCTCTCTCTCTCTCTCTCTCTCTCTCTATGCTGTATATATACGTGTGTGTGTGTGTGTGTGTGTGTGTGATAGTTTATGTATGAATGTGTATGCATACATATATGTATGGATGTAGGCATGTGCCGTAAAAAAAAAGAAAACCTTTACATATACATGTAGTGTTCACTGAAGTCGTTCTAATGTGCAATATCCTCCTTCCTTGCCACATCTCTTCTGCGGCCTCATCATTCACTTTGTCCCAACTAATGCTCCTTTTAAGAATTATTCTATTTCTCGTCGCCACATTTCCCTCCACCTTCCTCATTAACATAACTTCCTTCTTCCACAGACCACCATGAGGGAGATGCTTGTGTGTGTGGGGGGGGGAGGGGGGGAGAGAGAGAGAGAGAGAGAGAGAGAGAGAGAGAGAGAGAATAGAGAAAACACTGTTGCCCTTTATCAGAATAAGAAATCTAAAATGAGTGTAACGATGCTGGGATGGCAAAAGCGCTGAGAGAAGCGAAACAAGAACAGAAATCAGGGAGCATTTGGGATGGGAGGAGATTCAAAGTTGTGTGTCCATTACTACATTGCGTCATCTACAAACATTTGGGAGAATAGCTTTTCTCATTTCTGGCTTATGCATATTTTTTGCAACCCTTTATTTTGACAAAATTTTATATAAAATTCTGATTATTTATGATCTTTTGAAAGCTATTTTTTTTTTTTTTTTTTTTAAGTGTCCGACTCTGGGCATACGCTTCACAGCCTGCTTTCAAGCCCCAGTAGTCCTCCTACATACCATACACGTCTACATGTCACCACTTCGGCGCTAACACCCACCATCCATCTTGAATACATGCTAGGGCTGTCTCATACAGGACTGGTGTGTTGGTGTTAGCGGGGGTATTTTTACGACATGTCGGAGGGTCTTTTGGTAGATCAGTAAAGTCTGATTTTAAGAAATTCAAATCCTTAAACTGTTCCCTGCCCCAGTCAAGATTTGAACCTGGGTCCGGTAGGACTGGAGGCCACCTCTACCGATTGAGCCACCGCCTCCCCCTACGAAATACACATTAACTGTGTTATAAAACCACTTTTAATTGCATAATAATCTGTACTACTATTACTGGTGCTGTGTGGGAAATAAGTTTATATGCAATGGGGCAGTACATTTTGTACAGCTATCAGAGTGATTGTGGGTGTTTTTAGGAGTTAAGTACTGTAACTCGAATTCTCTTCTGTGTATGAAAAGAAACATCATTCATTGTTAAGAAGCGTTTTGTTTTGTAACACGATCGTGTACCCTATTGCCTTCTGGCATTATGACTGATGAAGAAGGATAAAAGAAAATCTCTCTCTCTCTCTCTCTCTCTGCATAAAGCTGGGTTTCGTCATTGTTTTTATGCGTGCGCCTCCGTATCCCACGTCATTTAAGCCTTTGCCATCCCTATATGTGATAATAAACCATGTAAAAGTGGAACTAGCGAACCATAAAAGAATTTGCTATGTTTATAAAGCCACCCTGCCTCTTTTGCCATCTGTGATCATCCTCGGTTTTCATCTCTTAGCTTATTTAACCTGTCATAACCTTCGCTGTTTGAACTTTATCATATTTTTTTTTCATGTCTGTTTGACCCTAAGTGAATTTCTCTCATCTTGCATTTTTTCCATTTCTTGACCACCAGTATACGAATCCTTTACTGGTCTCATTACTGATCTATCATATTCCTACGCTGTCCTCATTTTCTCACCTTGGAAGTCATGGAAAAAAAAAAAATCCTCACGCTATCGCAACTCCTCCGATTTGTTCCAACATTCTCTCCTATTCTTCCACTCGCATCCTCTCTCTCTCTCTCTCTCTCTCTCTCTCTCTCTCTCTCTCTCTCTCTCTCTCTCTCTCTCTCTCTCACACACACACACACGACGGCCACTCCTGGTTTTCTCACTACCGACTCAAACATCGCATATAATCCACCTCATACTGATTCTCCACAACTGTTTCCCCATACATCCTCACGCCCTCGCAAATCGCTGTTAATTGCCTAACCTTCTTATTCTCCTTTCCTGGTGAGCTGAACTGAGCAATGGTTTCAAGACCATACGGCAATCATTTAAAGAAATGGAACAAATAAGGGAAGAAAACGTAGAAATGGTTTTGGTGCAGAAGTGTCTTGGCGTTGGCCTTGGCGTTTAAGTGGTCTTAGCATTTGAGTCGTTTTGGCATTATAATTTTAGTGACAGAAGAGATCTTGTTGAAGTGGTCGTGTCGTTGAATTGATCTTGGCATTGGCATGATCTTGGCATGGAAGTGATCTTGGCGTGGAATTGATCTTGGCATTGAAGCGATCTTGATGTTGAAATGACCTAGGTGTTGAAGTGGTCTTGGCGCTGAAGTGGTTTGGCCATGAGGTAGGTTGGAAATGAAGAATTTTTGAGGCTAAAGTGGCTTGACAATGAACTGGTTGGCAATGAAGTAGCTTGATTTGTCAGTTATTCAGAAGGCCTGACCCAGGAAGGGAGGAAAGGTCGATGTCAGTGGGAGGTCCTTAAACTATTCATACTCCCACGTGATAGGTAGGGGAAAATAATGACCGGAAGAAACATGTAAATACCATGAAGAGAGGTAGGACAGAAGAGAAGAAGGGGATGGTAAGAAGAGAAAGACTTGATACCAAAACCCGAGTTTAGTCATCTCTCACGAGAAGCAGAGATACTGGGGAAGTATACATATCCCCTTTACGTATGGTGGTTATTTCCTTTTTCTTTACCCGTCATATTAATTCACTCACCACACAACATTCAGAGCTCATTCACTCCCATTCTTTTCTGTAAACCTCTTTAGTCCAAATAAGTATTTTTTCTTTATTTTTGCAACGACAGAGGATTTGATAAGGTTATAAAGGATCAGTTATGCTAAAAAGTTGGGAAGAATCTCCATAAATGCTTTTGATGCGGTGAAGTGTGGGTTATTTTTGTCTACTTACCGATATTCGGTATTATTCATCGATGGACGGACCTTCAAGGGCTTCATAATCTTACCATATAAACCATGCGGTCATCTACATTCACCAACAGCATTACTATTCTTTCTTCAGGTTGCATTGTTACTTTTCCCTTTGTTATTGTTTCTTGGCACACTCACATAACTTTCTGATTTTGTCTGTAAGACACACAGTCCACTTTCTTTTATCCGCATTTTACGAATATGTGGCTCTCAGATAACCCACTCGTTCATTTAATAATCCTTTGCTGTCTGAAGTTATCGTTTCCTTACTTTACGGCAATAAATTCATCGTCAACTTGCCTGTGAGATCACAGAAATCCTTATAATATTTCAGATCGTCCTCTTTAGTTTTGTTAACCATTTTTATATTATCAAACTGAATCACAAATTTATGTCTGCTTGTCATGTTTGCCTCATTAGGAGGAAATAGTTTTTATTAACCTTAGTACGGTAAATGAGCTTATGACGCCGGATGAACTTCCATCTAAAATGGGTTGAGTGATAATTTATCTGACTAAAAGTCAGAGTCCACCACAACCCATCGATGGCAGATGCCGAATGCATGTAAAGCAAAGATCGGATGCCCTCAGCTCGATTTCAATAAATATTGGAAATCATATCTAATGTATCCCTCGAGACTGATGAACATAAAAAGCTTCATTCTTATATGTTCAAGATATCCTAACAGCTGGGGATAATATCAATGGGTTAGACAATAAAAATTCACCGAAGGGATCTGTATCACAGTAATTTAATCCTGTAACTGAAGACATCACTTTCAGAACAGATGCCTGAAAACAAATGATATTAGAGTTATGTATGGGGCATTACAGTAATCGGTTTCAAGCTATACATTCAGTTTTTTTTTTTCTTTTTTTGTATTCATTAAATAGACATAAAGGACATAGCACATTGGAGGTTGTTTTGTTGGCACGGTACATTCCAATCCTCGAAATGTTAACACTGGTAGAGAGAGAGAGAGAGAGAGAGAACCAGCAAGAGAGCTCCCATTAAATCACGAAAATTTACGTCAGTGATTATCTTTCACAAATGTAAATTCAAGTTTTGACACCCAGAGTCTGGGAGCATACCATTTATTTCAGTAATGACTGTACAGTATAATTCATGACACCCAGATTCTGCGAAAACAACATGTTACTCATGAGCACGAAGTTATGCATGCTGACGTCGCCGGTGGCGTCCAACAGAGGGTAATGAATCGATTCGGATCTGAAACTCATTTTTCTTCAGGTCGTTCAGGTTAGTACATAAGGTTGAATTTAATTAGGCTGGGGTGATTTAGGTTTAGTTATTTAGGTAATGCTGTGTAAGTTTAGATTAGATTATACTAGGTTAGGTTAATTGGGACGAACGCTTAGCGATGACTTTTGAGCAGAATCAACCTAAAAGTCCGACATGGCGAATAGCTGTTTACAAAGATTTGCATGTAAAACTTGAGGCTGTATAGTTAATATAATTAATAGTACGTTTTTCAGCATCTTTTTTTTTTAAATTCTATCACTGCTATAAATAGATATTAGTTTAATGAGATAATGTAGAAACTAAAATTCTATGCATGCGATGTCTTCTGCAGTTTCAGCAATGGACAAACTGAAGGAGAGCTCCTATCGACAAATGATGACATTTTAATGATAGAGATTATCTTTCCTGCAGTTTCACCTTAAAAATATTAATAATTTTTTAAGTGTTTTGCTTTAAACACTAACCATAATCCTGTTATTCAGTTTGAGATGCTTGGCGGTATCGCCCACTCTGGATCTCAAGAAACGTCGAGAGGATGCTACTTTATCTTTTACCCCGAATATGTCTACTTTCATCCATAACACCCTAGTAATGACACCTGACAATGGTGGAAATCACATTACCCTTGTTGCAGGGACACTTACAGACCTCGTTTTCCTTTCGCCCTAGTATTTCAGGGTGATCATTTTCAGTGGATCATCTTGCGCTTCGAAGACAGAAGGGAGCACTATCAACGAGCGATGAGGGAGAAGAACTTGTGAAAAAGGATAAAGAATGTAAAATGTGATTAAATGTTAGCCATGTTTTGATGGAGTCGAATGTTGATGGATGATGGGATTCGTGGCGATTTTTTTTATTTTTTTATATTTGTTGCCTATGTGGTTTATTATAATTATGCTTTTACGTCAGCTTATAGAATTTTTGTCACATAGTACTGCATATACAGTAGACCACTTACATTCATGGTCACATGTATGACGATGTACTAATGCAAAAGTGAATACTGATAATTTCATTTAAAACAGTATACAGATTCACCAGAAATATCATGTAGAAGTAGTAGTAGTAGTAGTAGTAGTAGTAGGAGGAGGAGGAGGAGGAGGAGGAGGAGGAGGAGCTGAAGGAATAGTAACAGTAGTAGTCGTAATATTAGTAGTAGCATCACCCGAGTAATGGCGCTTGGAATCAGAGGTGATATAGAGCCGCACTGTCCAGCGGCTGAGTAGTTTCTGGTCTATGTGACCGTATTAGATGAGCTACAAAAATTAATGTAAAATCCTCGTATATGGTTGGTGACCAGAGTTGTTGGCGTGTATGGAATCACCGTTTTCGATTACTTATTCAGAATACAACTCCAAGTAGACGAGGGTTATATTACGTTAAAAAGGTAGTACTAGTAGTTGTGGTGGTAGTGGTGAATACATATAACCGGTGTAACTCTACATTCGCCGAAAAATAATAGTATATGTGAGGCAGCATCACCTCACATTTATTTTCTGTTAAACCGTCAAATATTGTCTATAAACATTCTAACAATTTTCTTTGAAAATTATGAACTCACACTTACTGTGTTCAGGGACAAAACTGCATCATGTTTCCAAACTTGCCGTTCATGGATGTTCGTAAAAGATGAAAAATCCCTCGGGCAATATCCACAATTATCGTTTCGTCAGCTCTTCCCTATAAGCTAGTCACTTGGTTTTCTACACCGATAATATCATTGATTCATTTGTAAGTGGAAAACGTAATCTCCTACAACGGGTTCACAGTGCACGACCACACAGACGCGACACAGCCCCGCTTAGTATCACGTCTGAGAGTCCACTGAGCCAGACTACACAGCGCTGGCAGGCTGGCACCGGCACACCTCTCCCGACCCAGCACAGAGCATGCCAGCTATCATCGGACGACGCAACCCGTAAGGAATAACTAACGTTTCACACGCTGCAGACATCCTTGATTTCATGGTCTAAACTATTGACTTGGTAACGCAAAACTGAATAGAAAATAAGAAAAAAGAAACGCAAGTATACCGAATGTCTACAGCACCAAACACGAGTATGGTGATGTTACTGAAATTTTCAATATCATCATCATCATCATCATCATCGGTACTGAGAAGGACACGACAGATTGCTGTCGCACCAGAATTACAGGTAAGCTTCCAAAGAACCATTCCTCAGCATTTTCATTGTCTCCCAAAATGAAGAAGATTGATTGCAGAAGGCCTGCATCACGCAGCACTCCGCTTAATTCATGTTCAGAGGAGTCTGGGTTAGGAATTAACACTCCAGCTACTGTAACTGCCTTCATCATCATCATCATCATCACCATCATTGTCCTGTCTCCCATATCAGAGAAGTGAAGATAGGGAAATATAAAAAGAATGAGTCAAGCACCAAACTATCAGAATTATCAGTAACGTCTCTTAGAGTGGTCTATACACTCCCTGGGTCTGCGATCAAACATTCGAATTTTTCGGGCCGCTCTCACTAGGCCAACAACACACACACACACAGACACACACACACACACACACAAAGGCGCTTAAGATTTAATATTCTGCCGATTGCCAATTTAAACAAAAAAAAAAGGGTGTAACATTCTCAAGAGCATCTACCACCAAGCAGGGAGATACCGTCACTTTTCTACGCCTCACCCTGTAACTGCGATACTGCCGTTCTTTTGCATCATCCCTAACCTGTTCCAGTGATTCTTCTCATATTCGTTTCTTTTGTTCATTACTTACTAATTCTTTCCCCATTTGGGTTCGGTGAACTACTTTATTCTCTCCGGCAAGGAGAGTATATTTTCACCCCTGTTTGTTTGTGTGTTTATAAGTTTGTTAGCCTGTTAGCAGAATTACTCAAAATGTAAAAGAGATATCTGGTCCAAACTTGGTGGGTAGATAACTCATGTCCATTGAACATTCAGTTAAATTATGGGACCGATCCGGATCGTATTACAGATTCTGGATCCGGAATACATTTTTGTAAAACCCTAATCAGTGATGAGAAAACCAAATTCATTACGAAGAGTGGTTTGATAATTACTGGTACGTTGCCCTTGTCTGAGAGATGCGCTCCACTGAGTGCCCCTCAAGTTCCCCGTGTTTCTTTTTGGTTTTATATTTATACACTAGATTAGTATTTCACACTTTTCTAGTCAGTTCAGTTGTCCTTCTTAGCATTATATCCTTGCCGTTCATCCCTTATGTTCTCCGTTTTAGTTCATCTCTCTCTCTCTCTCTCTCTCTCTCTCTCTCTCTCTCTCTCTCTCTCCACATATTATTTATCGATTACCTCGGAGATTAGCGGAACTTTACGAGCAGCCTTGCACTTAAATAGCAAAGGTGTTTTAGTTTCTATGTCTGACGCTGGTTTCGTCATTGTTTTGTGCGCGCATCTCTGTACCTTTTGTATATAACGTTATTTCAACCTATGAAATCCCTACATATGATAAGAAACCATGTTAAAGTGGAACTAACGAAGCAGATAAGAATTTGCAATGTTTATACGCCAAACCTGCCTCCCTAGCCTTCTGCAAACATCCTCAATTTTGATCTCTTACCTCAGTGACGTTGTATTAACCTTCGCTGTTTCTACTTTATCATATTTTTTTCACCGTTGTTGGACCTCAAGCGAATACATTTCTCTCATCTTGAATTCCTTGTCCTTTTCTTTACTTCGGGTATACTCATCCTTTACTGGTGTCATTACAATTCTCTCATATTTATAGACTGTCCTTTCATCATTCCTATCCTCACATTTTTTCACCTCGGATTTCATTAAAAAATACAATCCTCACACTCTCGCAACTCCTCCGTTTTCATTTCCAACTTTCACTCCAACTCTCATTGCAGCTCCCCGCATCATCTCCCTCTCTCTCTCTCTCTCTCTCTCTCTCACACACACACACACACACACACACACACACACACACACACACACCAGGCTGTCAAGTGTTCCTATTTTTCCTATTTTTTTCCTATTTTTTCAGACATTCCTAAATTTTCCTGTATTTGAACCCCAATTCCTATATTTTTCACCAAATTCCTATATTTTTGAAAATGCTGCAGGTGAAGTGCATTGATATTCAATACAAATTGGACATTTTGTTTTGAAATCTGTGTCAATATGCTGAAAATCAATAGCTATAGCTGTAATAAGTATCATTTGCAGGGAAGGATCCTGATAAAGTGTTATTTGTGGTCAACCCGCATTAATCATAATAATTATATACTCTGATGATGTCATGCATTTTTTTGTATTCGCAGATTTTTGATAGATTTTGAGGACTATAGCTTTTGAAAATTCATGCCCAGTGGAAAGACACAGTATAATCCATCTTGGGGGTCCCCAAAAGATGGCAATGGTGACTTCATACATAGTTAATGTTCTAGCAGCTCTGCAGCTGTGTATTCCGCCTACTGAAAATTGTGTAAAACAGATACATCAGTTGATAACTCTCGTGTAAAACAGATATTACAGCAGGCTAAAACAAAAACCATACCAAGGTCAGAAATGTTGTTCATAGCCCAGGACAGACCTAACATACAGCAGCCATGAGAGGAGACACAGAACAGCCTGGAACAAGTGCTAGCTCAACTTTGACCATTTCACACGACTCAACAGATGTTCTTAAAGCAGAAACTATCTGGGCTTTGAAAGTTGCCAGCTCAGATATGAGCCACAGATCATGTGACTGTATTGGATCTACATTTGATTCCATGTTCCACTGTCCAATTTCCAAGAACTTTCAGCGTCTCTCTCCAAAGTGTCATATATAATTTCAGATGGATTAGGACCTTATTTTCAAAAACAGTTAATCTATGATGTAATTCAAGTAAGAACCCTGTAACTCTTCACTATGATGAAACCACCACAGCTCAGGTACGTAAACAGATGGACTTACATTTCCACTTTTGGTCTGAAGAACAGAATGAAATTGTAAGACGTTTTTATACAGCACTGATGTTTGGACATGCAGAAGGTGCTAAGGTTGCTGCTGCCATGGTGGAACAACTAGAACAGGATGGAGTAAACCTATCCTCAATACTAACATTAAGTAGACCATCTTTAGAGCTGTCAATAAGTCTTTGAAAGATTCTGGAAATCCAGGAATGATAAACACTGGAACATGTAACCTTCATGTTGTTTACAATAGTTTTTGTAAGGCTCTTGAGGCATATGGTTCACCAGTGGATGATCTTGCTGTGGACATCCATTCTTTCTTCAAGATATCATCTGGTAGAGGGGAGGATTTCAAGATAGTTCAGCCAGAGGAAGAGGTGGAAACCCATACTATCTTATGACATGTTCCTTCACGCTGGTTGACGCTTGGCCCTGTGGTAGACAGGCTTATTGAACAGTGGGAGCCTCTCCAGAAATACTTTACAGATCTTGCAAACAAGGATCTTAAAAATGCTCCAACCAGTTTTGCCTTTAAAAATCATGTACTATCACGAACAAAAGTTCGTTCCCCCAACCAACCACTGTGTGAATCCGGACGTGAGGATCGAAGAACGCAGCATCTGAAAGAAGCGCCATTTTCACCTAACAGATGGCGCACAGTAATGTTAATGAAGGGGGGCAGGGAGGTTGGGAGAGGGAGGTGCGACGAAAGGAAGTTTGTATCTGCGTGAAGATTACGTAGCTTAATCACCAGATGTTGATTCGGTTATGATTGTAATAGATGGATTACATTAACAATAAATAATGTTCGGTAGCAATATTTGTATGCGTGGTGGATGTTGTGACAGCAACAGTGGTCAAGTTAATATTATGATTAATTGCCATATACAAAAATCACATTTTTTAAGTGTTGAAGCAGGGGCATATGATACATTTTACTAATATACAATATGATATTATTTTCACTGTTGACAAATGGCCAGCAATCAGATAATCTGTTATACCAAACAATATTGTATTTTGTCCGTTATGATATATTCCACCCATTACCAACAAAGAAAGTATCTCGCAGATAAGCAAATACATTGCACATTGTTATGTGTATATCGTCAACAAATGTCACCTCCCCCACCAAGTATTGTATTGCAGGAAATAGTGGGTGAAATTCACCTACATTTACACCTGGCACGTTTTCCTCAACCTCAGGTGAACATAACAAAAGTGGTGTTCTGTTTTCTTTGTTTTTCACTTTACCTCACTGGCAGGTTATAATAAGCAATAATAGCTCTGCATTTTTTTCCTCAGTCCAGACACTATCAGCTTCCTAGACTCGTTAAATAGGTCTAGTAACCATGCAGTTACGTAAGATGTTCACGTCGTTATAATCACTATGCAGAAAAAAAAACGATGTCCACAACTTAAGTAATAAAACAAACACCTTCTTAGAAGTATATTGTGGGTCTTAAATTGTCTATGATACACGTGATTTGTTTTTACATGACAGAACTACCCATAAACAGGTGGTTAACTATGTAGGGGTGATGGTCTTCACGTCTCTCATCACTCTACTTTGTCTGTCTCTTGTAGAATGTTTGCTTCTGTATTTGTTTATGATGGGGTCGGGGAGGTTGGGAGAGGCCGATGCCACGATTGTATGTTTGTATGAGGTGGAGATTATGTAGCTTAAAAACCAGATGTTGAGCTGACTTAACGATTGTAATAGTGATGGTGAAATACCAAGTTCTCATAAAAAAGCGATGCAAGACATACGTTTTTATACATGTTTGTGAGTTATTCCCAGGAGTAATTGTTCACAATCGTCCAGGCGACGAACTATTTGCACGGGCCTCACACGGTGCCTGGGAGAGGCCCACACAGCAATATGCTTTGCAATACGAATTATAAGCAACCGACTAGCACAAATACACATGCAAATATGTTTTACAAGGCATAGTCACACAGAGGGGATAGGAATAACGAAGAAAGTTTATGAGGGATAGGGAAACCAGAGCTCTTGGACAGTTCATCACCTGTCTATGGGTGGTCCTGACATGTGATAACCAGTCACATGCGTCATAAATAGATTAAGACCCATAATAGACAGGACTAAGCTATCTTTGTGTTATTACATGCTTTGTGGACCTCACGTTTTTGTTTTACTTTACATAGTAATATTACGGAGTGAATAGCTTTTGTAATTGCATTATTATCACACTGGTTGTATCTGCCCCATATATGGGGCGCCTAAGCTGAGCTTACGCTGGCATGTTTCCCTCAACCAAGGAATCGGTTGGCAAGCACGTCAGTATTCAGATTTCATTGTTTTACAGTATTCCCCACTGAAGGTGCTTCTTTACTGAGGAAGTATAACAACAATAGTATATTTCTATAACCAAGTAGCCCGTCAGTGAGATCAGAAAAAAAAATAAATAAATAAAATGTGTACTCGTTCCTTTTATACTAACTCTTGGTTGACGGAAACCTGCCAGTGTGACCACATGTTTACTTAGGGGACCATTTCCTGCAATACACACTCACTGCGGGTAAGGGTGGGCTGCGGGGGTCACATTTGTTCGCAATATTCACATAATAGTGTGACGTTAACCTCATTACAAGAAGCAGTGCCAAGGCACAGCAAACCCTCCCCGGCAGTCATTTAAGTGCTGACGTATAAACACAACAGGATGTCTAGTCAAAGATGTCATCAAATTTCGAGTAAATCGGGTGAAAATTTATGCTTTTTTATGGTCATTTGAAATTTTAAACCCGACCCACCTAACATTGAGCCCCCTACCACTAACGAGGGCGTGACCCCCCTGATATAATGGGACATGTTATGGGATGCAGGTTTGAAAGATGCTCCTTTAGGTTTTGCTTTCATGTCGATATGACGAATTGAAAGGAGTTATGGCGAATAAAAGTTTTTTATCCATCCCCGCTTTTATACATTATTTGGCCCCACAGCCTGGGCCTGGGCCCAATTCGGTCCAAAATTTAATCAGGTGAGAAGGAAGTCATAGCCCATCGTCCTTGTAATTTTAGTCAAAATCGCACCAGTAGTTTTCGCGTAAAGTTGTTAACAGACAGACAGACAGACAGACAAACAAACAGACTAACCGAGTGAAAACAATACCCGTCCTCGAGCCCCTTCGGGTCGGGGACAGGCAATAACAGATAGACCAATTTACCTTTGGTTGGTAATGTGTGGAATGAACTCGAAACGTTTATAACAGAGCAAACAAATTATTGTTCGGTATAATAGGTTGTCAGAGAGATGGTCGATTATTAGGACTTGAACATCACAAATATATTAATACCACGTCATATACACCTAAACTTACTATCCTGGCAACGGCATCTGCCAACCTCCCCGACCCCATCATAAACAAATACAGAAGCAAACATTCTACAAGAGACAGACAAAGTAGAGTGATGAGAGACGTGAAGACCATCACCCCTACATAGTTAACCACCTGTTTATGGGTGGTTCTGTCATGTAAAAACGAATCACGTGTATCATAGACAATTTAAGACCCACAATATACTTCTAGGAAGGTATTTGTTTTATTAAGTTATGGACATCGTTTTTTTTTTTCTGCATAGCGATTATAACGACGTGAACATCTTACATAACTGCATGGTTACTAGACCTATTTAACGAGTCTAGGAAGCTGATAGTGTCTGCACTGAGGAAAAAAATGCAGAGCTATTATTGCTCATTATAACCTGCCAGTGAGGTAAAGTGAAAAACAAAGAAAACAGAACACCGCTTTTGTTATGTTCACCTGAGGTTGAGGAAAACGTGCCAGGTGTAAATGTAGGTGAATTTCACCCACTATTTCCTGCAATACAATACTTGGTGGGGGAGGTGACATTTGTTGACGATACACACATAACAATGTGCAATGTATTTGCTTATCTGCGAGATACTTAATTTGTTGGTAATGTGTGGAATATATCATAACGGACAAAATACAATATTGTTTGGTATAACAGATTATCTGATTGCTGGCCATTTGTCGACAGTGAAAATAATATCATATTGTATATTAGTTAAATGTATCATATGCCCCTGCTTCAACATTTAAAACATGTGATTTTTGTATATGGCAATTAATCATAATATTAACTTGACCACTGTTGCTGTCACAACATCCACCACGCATACAAATATTGCTACCGAACATTATTTATTGTTAATGTAATCCATCTATTACAATCATAACCGAATCAACATCTGGTGATTAAGCTACGTAATCTTCACGCAGATACAAACTTCCTTTCGTCGCACCTCCCTCTCCCAACCTCCCTGCCCCCCTTCATTAACATTACTGTGCGCCACCTGTTGGGTGAAAATGGCGCTTCTTTCAGATGCTGCGTTTTTCGATCCTCGCGTGTTTCGGATTCACACAGTGGCTGGTTGGGGGAACGAACTTTTGTTCGTGGTAGTACATGACGTCAGAATAAACAAACTTTAGTCGAACTTCACTTCTTGAAGTCAGTGATGCCTCTGTATCACTCATTTCTTGAATTGTTTCAGACATAAGCACCATTAGTTCATGTTTTATATGAAGAACTGTGTCGGCTTGTTTACACAATGATGGGCACATATGTCAAAGCATCTATATATCAGAATAACTGGACAGGATTTGAAAGAGTTTAAACATGATGCGCTACAGAATCAGTTGTCAGACAAAGGGTTAATAATTGGTGATTCAACAAGACAGGTGTTAGGGAAGCTGGATTCTGGGAAGCAGAAAAGAGCAATTTTAGCTGTAACAAAGTTCGTAAGTACTGGAGTGTCATACCTGTTATCTACCTTTCCATTTGTTAATAAATTTTTGAAAGATTTGGGTTGTTTACGTCCTGAGCTTAGGCTTGAGCCTAGTACTGTTTTTGCAATAGAAAAGGTAGCAAGGAAGTTACCTTTTATAGAAGATGTGGCATTGGTTGCTGATGAATGGAAAGTGTAGCCTACCAAAGGGAAGACATCGATGAGAAAATGTGGAAAATAGAGAAAGATGATAAAGTTGAGTTTAGAAGAATTGATCGTTACTGGAGAGATATTCTGAAACTGAAAACCAGTAGCGGCAAAGATAAGTACACTAGGCTTGGTAAAGTGGTAAAAGGAGTGCTGGCATTGCCACATGGGAATGCTGATGTTGAAAGAGGGCTCTCAGACAATAAGAAAATTTTAAGAAAAGACAGAGTCACTCTGTCACCAAAATCAATCATTGGAAATAGACTTTCCAAAGAAGCTGTGAAAACCCATGATCCTGAAAATATGCAGCCAGAATGTGTACCTCTTACTAAGGAACTAATTGGTATCAGAAGTAGTCATAGGCCATACAGAGAGAGGAAAGAAGAGGAAAAACAAGAGAGAAAAAAGGAGGAGGAGAAAAGACAGCAAGAGAAACAAGATTGTTCACAGCTTGAAAAACAAAAACTAGAAGCAGCAAAAGAAAAAGAGTCATTGAATGAAACAATGAAAAAGTTAAATGATAAAGAAAAGAAGTATAAGGAAGAACTGCATGCTGCTCAGTTCGTATGAAAGGTCGGCCACATTTTTTTGTTCCACACGTTGCACCCAAGGCAAAAACATGAATTTTTCTGTTCCTTCATCATTAATATTCTTTTTTTCACCAATAAAGAAACTATCAACACTGTTGGTGGCTCAGTCGGTAGAGAGGTGGCCTGCAGTCCTGACGGACCCAGGTTCGAATCCCGGCTGGGGCAGGGAACAGTTTAAGGATTTGAATTTCATTAAATCAGGCTTTACTGATCTACCAGAAGACCCGCCGACATGTCGTAAAAATACCCCCGCTAATATCAATATACCAGTCCTGTATGAGACAGCCCTAGCATGTATTCAATATGGACGGTGGGTGTTAGCGCCGAAGTGGTGACATGTAGAGGTGTATGGTATCCTGTGACAGCTGGGCCTTGATAGCAGGCTGTGAAGTCTATGCCCAGAGTCGGACACATAAAAAAAAAAAAAAAAAAAACCTGAGTCATTTCATGTCTGATCATTTGCATATAAGCTCCCACACTCTACAGTATACACTCTACTTCGTCCAACAATTTTACATTTTCCTTTGAAATAAATTTGTGTGTGTGTGTGTGTGTGTGTGTGTGTGTGTGTTCATAGCAATTTCAGGGTGCTTAGGCATAACTAAAGTTAGTCTGGAACCATGTGCTCAGAGTTCTGAGGAAATAAGGAGCAAGGAAATAAGCAAATAAATGCTTCTCATTACAGCGACGATACAAACAAAACTGAGTCAGGCAGTGGCAGGTGGTATGAGACATGGGTCACGTGGGTCAGGTACAGTACTGTGTTACAATATTTTGGGTAAATATCGGTTTTCTGCCCAAACTGCTTTTTCCCATGAAACTTAGGTTTTTCTGATGGATTTTGATGTGATTCATTTGATTTTGAGCATCAATTCCGTCGGAAACAACCAGATTTTGAAAAATGATCCCCCCCATCCCCCTGCAATAATGGGGGATCTTTGGGGAATCGGGGGTTTTAGGGAGGGGAGAAACATAGAAAATGGTCATTTCTGACTGAAATGAAGCTGAAAATCGAATGAATCATACCAAAAACCATCGGAAAAACCTAGGTCTCGTGGGTAAAATACAAACCTCAAACTTAAACCTAACCGAACCAAACCGAACCTAATACCTAAACTAACCTAAAACCTAACCTAACCTAAAACCTAACCTAATCCAACCTAACCAAACCTAACCTAACCTAATTCTACCCAATCTAACCCAAACTGAAAGTAACCTACTATTCAAACCTTACATCTTCTTACCTTACTCGTAAGATAGGGACACTGAACCTGTAGGGGCAAAACACCGTGGGACGTAAGAAATTCAATGCTTGAATCTTTTTTTTTTTTTTTTTCAAAATACTTTTGAAAAATGTGGCTGGGAACCGAGAGACACCTGCTGCACTGGACCGCCATTTCTACTCTGATTTTGAAATGAAAGCAGGAGGTAGTGGAGGGAGCACAACAAACGCTGATTGGCTGTAGGTGATCTGGTGACGCCTGTGATTGGCTCGCTTCTCGCTGGCGTCGAGAGCTCAGTTTGAACCGAATTTCGTTCAGCTAGCAAGTCATCCTACCAGGCTGGAAGGGGGAGGGTGGGATGACACCCAAATAGTATTATATCTTCCTTAAAACCAATTTGCGACGGAAGTGTATAAGGAAAATAATGATGAACTTGAAGAGATGAGTGTAGAACATAATAAAATTCACGGGAATGATTACGGGCTGAAAACCAATATTATCCGTATTTTGTCATGTTCAATTACAGTATCAGTTATTTTTTTACCTGTAAAGAGAAATACTGTATGTTGTTAGAAATGACAAACTTTCAAATAAGACAAATGACCAGTGTCTGGAGCAATTCTCTGCCAGCAGATATTGTCCATTGCTTCCAAAATCCGTTGATTCGGGGTCCGTAGAATCGATAGTCGACTGTATATATATATATATATATATATATATATATATATATATAAACATCTTGAATCCAAAAACTTAATTAGTGATAGACAATATGGTTTTCGCAGGGAAAGATCCACCATTGACATACTCAATCTCCTAACTCATACCATCCATGAGTCAATTGACATACATGGAGAAACTCATGCAGTAGCCCTTGATATTTCTAAAGTTTTCGATAGAATGTGGCACCGTTTCCTGCTGTCCAAACTCCCTTGCAATGGACTAACATCTTTTGTTCCTTTGATCTCCTCATATCTCAGCGACAGGAAAATAAGAGTAAAAGTAGATGATGTATATTCCAATTTCCACTCAATTAACACCGGCGTGCCACAGGGATCAGTCCTGGCCCCAACCCCGTTCCTGGTTCATATTAATGATCTCTTATCTGTCACCCACAATCCCATCCACTCATATGCAGATGACTCAACACTACTTAGTTCATTCACACTCAGACATCCATTTACAAAGTCTAATATCTCTACCTGTCAACTCAGTAGAACCATCTCCATAAATCAAGACCTATCGACGTTCAGTGAATGGGGACAAAACAACCTTGTCTCATTTAATGCTAGTAAAACTAAATATATACAATTTACTAATAGACAGATATTGCCAGATTCGTATATTACCTTCAGTACTACTGATATTCTCATCTCCAAAAGTATTGAAATTCTTGGTGTCTCACTTAACAATTTCCTCAGCTGGACCTCTCATGTTAAATCACTTGCTAAAACCGCCTCAAAGAAACTTGGATTAATGTACAGAGTCAGTAACTTCTTCACTGACAAGCAGTTAGCTACAATTTACAAGAGTCATGTGTGCTCTCAGCTTGAACATTGCTCACCGTTGTGGAATGGATGTGGAGAGGATGCATTAAAACAACTAGACAAAATTCAGAACAAGGCTGTTAGAATTATTAACAACACTGCCATTACAAATAAACTACCTCCCCTACAAGTAAGAAGGAATGTTGCCTCCCTTGCATTATTTTACAGATATTTTTATGGCAAATGCTCAAATGAAGTTGCGTCCATGGTCCCACCTGTCACTCAGCCATATTGCAGAACTTCTGCCTATCAAAATTCTTTCATTTCCCGTACTGCATCTCTCTGGAACTCGCTTCCCCAGAGTTGTTTCCCTCCAAACTTCAACCTACAGCTGTTCAAGTCTAACTGTTACAGATATTTTATGAACAGAGGACACCAGTAATCTGGTGTATGGATTTTTTTTTTTAATTTGTTTTTCCTTCCTCTGTTATTATATATATATATATATATATATATATATATATATATATATATATATATATATATAGTATATATATATATATATATATATATATATATATATATATATATATATATATATATTTATATATATGTGTGTGTGTGTGTGTGTGTGTGTGTGGGTGTGTTCTTACCTAATTGTTCTTACCTAATTGTATTCCTACAGGAATGAGTAAAGCTCATACTGTCCCGTGTCTTCAATCATATTTATCGTACATATCCTTAAAATTGTGAATTGTTTTGGCACACACTATTTCATTCGGTAGAGCATTCCACTGATCAATTGCTCTATTTGGGAAACTAAATTTCTTTACGTCTTTATCACCTCTCTTCTTATGCAGTTTTTTGCAGTGGCCTCTTGCTGATGCTTCCCCATAGGTTAAGTAATCATTTACAGTACGTCTATTTCCTCCTTCCCTGATATGCATTTATATAGTATAATCACGTCACCTCTTTTCCTTCTCTCCTGTAGTGTTGGTAGATTCAGTTTATTTAGTCTTTCTTTGTAGTTTAGATCCCTTAAGCTTGGTACCCATCTTGTAGCAGCCCTTTGAACTTTTTCAATCTTGTCTATGTGCTTTTTGAGATGAGGACTCCAAACTACTGATGTGTACTCCAAGGTTGGTTTGATGAATGATGTTATTATCTTTCTTAGGATGTCTTCATTTATGTATGTGAATGCTATTCTCACATTTGCTAGCAGTGTATACATGATCCGTACCTTCTCACTGATGTTGTCAGCCGGTGATAGTCTGTTATTGATAATCACACCTACTGTAGGTCCTTCTCTCTTTCTGATGTGTATAGGGTTTTATTTCCTAACGTATAATCCCAATCAGGTCTTTTTGCACATTTACCAAACTTCGTTACATGACACTTGTGCACATTGAATTCCATTTGCCATGCATTACTCCAATCATGAAATTTATTTAATTCTTCTTGTAGCTCTTTACAAGAGTCTGTGTTAGTAATTCTCCTTTGTACTTTTGCATCATCTGCAAACATATTTAGATAGCTTTCATTTCCAGTGTTACTGTCTGTATCATTTATATATACTAAAAACATGATTGGTGCCAGCACTGAGCCCTGTGGTACCTACTCCATTAGTCACTTCTGTCCATGATGAGTAATTTCCCCATTAGTACTGTTCTCATATCTCTTCTTATGAGAAAATCTTGCATCCAACAATACAGTTTGCCTCGAATTCCTCCTTGATGGTACAGTTTCAATAAAAGTCTTTGGTGTGGTACTGTGTCAAATGCTTTCTTGAAATCTAAATAGATACTGTCCACCCATCCTTCTCTTTCCTGTAATGTGTATGTTACTCTGTCATAGTAGCTCAACCGAGTAGTAACACATGATTTTCCTTTTCTGAAACCAAACTGTCTTTCTGTTATCATATTGTGTTCCTCTAGATGATTTACCCAAGCTTTTCTTATAAGCTTTTCTAATACCTTGCTTACAACACTGGTCAGTGATACTGGTCGGTAGCTGAGTGGATTTTGTCTATTTCCTTTCTTGAATAAGGGAACAATGTTTGCTTTCTTTCAAATATCAGGTAGTTTACCTTGACTCAAAGATTTCTTGCAATATAAAAATAATAGTTTACTTAACTCATACCACGTTGAGTACACCGCTTCCCGTCCGATCAGCGAAGTTAAGCAACGTTGGGTCTGGTTAGTACTTGGATGGGTGACCACCTGGGAACACCAGATGCTGTTGGCATCCCTACGTGTCAGGTGGGGTTGGTGGAGGATTAGTGCCCCTCCCTGTAAAACAATTAACTCTAAGCCCTTGGCCACCCCGGTTGGGATACATGGCGTCTGGCAATGAATGATGAACTTAACTCCTTTGCACATTCACGTAGTACCCAACATGAAATTTCATCAGGACCATTTGCTTTTCCTTTGTCTATTTCACTTAGCTCCTCCTGTATTACTTTTTCTGATGCTTGTATATCTGGTAGTATATGTGGGCATGCATGTTCCACATAATCCCTCTCAAAATTTTTTTCCTCTGTAAAAACTGATTGGAATTTCTTGTTTAGTGTTTCACAAATATCCTTCTCTTGTGTATAGGTGATTCCTTCGTCCGTAATGGATTGTATTTTATCTTTTACTTTGGTTTTGCTTCTGGTGTAGCTGTAAAATAGCTTCGGTTGATCACTACTTTCATTTATGATATCTTCCTGAAACTGTTTTTGGGCTTCCCTCCTTATTCTTGAATAATCGTTTCTTGCCTGTTTGTAATTAATATATTCCCTTTCATTATTGTGTCTTCTGTATCTATTCCACAACAAATCTCTTTTTTCCTTTGATTTTTTACATTCTGTATTGAACTATTTCTTTATTTTCTTTTCCTCTTCTTTGTGCTTTGGGATATACTTCTGGACTCCTATTTCATAAAGTTCACAGAATTTTTTATATATAGCATTTAAATCTTCTCCTTTAAGCTCCTTTCCCCAATCAAAATCTAAGAAGTACTTCTTTAGGTCATGATAGTTTCCCTTTTTATAGTTTAGGCTCTTTTTGTAACTTTCACTGCCGTTTACTATGTCATATGCTATCCTGAAGTTGCAATTTAGTACTGCATGATCGCTTTTGCCGAGTGGAGGGTGGTATATGAAATTGTCAATATCGTTTTCTTGCCTTGTATATATGAGATCTAGCATTGAGGGTACATCGAGTCCTCTTTTTCTGGTGCTTTCCCTTTCATGTTTCGTTAGGAAAAACTCTTGCACGAGATCCAGGAGCTTTTGGTCCCAACAGCCTTCTTGGCTTATTATATCTAGAGTATTCCAATTTGTATTTGTGTTAAAATCTCCAGTTAGTATAATTCTTCCGATTTCTCTTCCATTTTATGTAGCAAGGATCTTAAACTATGAATTGTATTCTCTGCCAGGTCCTCATACTCGTCTCTTTCCCATGTGTTTGACTTGGGTGGCATGTACAAATTGGCTACAATTACTTTCCCTTCAGATGTATTTATCTCTACTGCAATCAGTTCTCTTTGTGAGGGTATATCTAGTTTTATTTCTTTGACTTTTAGATTTTTCTTAGTTAATATTATAATTCCTCCTCCTTTTTTTAAGTTCCTATCTCTTCTCCATATATTATATTCCTCTAAGTTTAGGATGTCATTTGATAGCCTTGGTGTTAATTTTGTTTCAGTTAGGCATATTATATGTGGTTCATTTTCTCTGACATAATCATTCATCTCTAATAATTTAGATACTATTCCATCCACATTTGAGTACATCAACTTAATCATCTTGTTTATATACTTGTCATGACTTGGTTCTGCTACCTTCCTCATTTTTATTCCCTCCTGTTTATGTACCACTTTCGTACCTGCAATCCTATTACTTTGTAAATTAAAATGTATTCTTCTCCTCCTCTGATCTTCCCTCATTTTTTGTTTTTGCTTCCTCCCTCTTCTCTTTCAGTAATTCCAGTTCCTCTTGTGTTAGGCATCTTTTTATCCATACATTTTTGAACTCCTCTTTTTCCATAAGATTCTTTGCATTTTTTAGTATCTCCTCCACTGTGTTTACACTCTGGAAGGTTACCTTTAGGGGTCTTGACTTGTATCTCTCGTATTTCCCTGACCTTTTGTGTTCCTCTGTGTCTTTACTACAGATTTCCTGTGATTCTTCTTTCAATATGCTCATTACATTTGCCATCTCCTTTTTGTCTCTTGAGATCTTGTTTTTTACTTCTTCCTCTTCTATACCAGTGATTACTATAAATTTGTTGATATCTACTGAATCTCTGACTAACATAGGATTGTTCTGGATTATTCTTTTCACTTCCCTTTTAATGCTTTTTTCTTCCACCCTTGTTTCTAAGTATTTCTTTACTTTCAACACTTCAGCATAAGTGGTTTCCACATCATTTTTGTAGCTTTGCACTGCTTCATTCGCCTGTGTTATCTTCTCCTCAATATCACTGCTCTGGTCTATCAGACAGCTTACTTGCTTAATTGCCTCTGTATCATTTTTGAACTCTTCCATAATACTTTCATGGTTGACCACTGTACTTGCCATTTCACTAATTTTTCTCCTAAGTGAACCCAGTTCTACTGTCAGCTCATTTATGGTTGTCTTTCTTGTTGACTTCTTTTCCTATTTTTTCTATTTCTTCCTTTTGCAAGTGCATCTGTTTCTAAAATTCATCAATCTCATTTTGAAAAGCCATCACTAGCCTGTGTACTCGATCCACTTTATTGTGAGTCTCCATTTCAACCAGTTCTTGGTAGAAATCATCGTCCTGCTCTCTACCTTTATCCCTTTTCTTTTCCAAATTTGCTTTACTAAAGTATGTGGTCATTTTGCAGTACTAAAAGCACATATGTTACCTACATTCCCTGGGGCAGTTGTAGACTAAACAAACGATCAGCTGATTGTGTGCATTCTTACTCTGATTTGTTTTCTTTTCTGTTTGAACAAGTCTTGCTTAAAACTTTTTTTTTTTTTTTAATATTAGAACACCATTTAGTCTAACCTGGTACAGAGCCTGACTCATATAAAGATACTAATTTAGGTAATGCCACTGGACAAGTTGGCCGTGTATGTGTGTGTGTGTGTGTGTGTATCTATATCTATCTACCTACGGTATGAATCTATCTATTTATGTATCTATTAATTGCCTTAATGACCCAAATGGTTGATGAAAAAAAAAAATAGAGCTGCTCAAGTCAGTTGCTGTTTAGTTCCAGCAGATGTGCCACTTGTTCTTTCACTTCTCATTTGTCTCTATATATCTGTATACTGTATAACGAGTTCGGCTGAAGATCCTATGTGTTTGCTTCACTTTCTAGTCAAGAACACAACATCCATTAATACTGGAGTCCTTTTTGCCTTATAGGGACAAACCCACTATTTTTTTTTCTTTAATGTGCCTGACTCTGACCAAAAGCATCACAGTCTATTCCCAAGGCCCAGTAACTCTCCTTCATGCCATGCACCTCCACATGTCACCACTTCTGCACTAGTGAGTAGTAGGGGTAGGCAGCCCCAACCAGGGAAGTACTACCGCCAAGGTAACGGGAGACTCAAGGAATAGCCTGGATTCCATTTTCTTTCCTAGGACTTGGTAGCTGGTTACACATCTTTCTGCCTCAAACACCGAAGGGCATCAGGCTGCCCTCTTTACACAACACACACATCCATATTATATTACATTTCCTTAATCCAGCTATCCTTTCTCCAAAAAACACTGATCTTGTCATTACATATCATACACATTCCACAACACATCCCTGCTCTCCCCCCCATAAAAAGAACCATGGCTGCTGCTATACTGGTAATCAGTGCGGTGGTTTCTTGGGTGACCACCACCGGCAGGGCTGGATCGTCTGCACAGGGCCCTCCTGGTCATCATCAAGCAACTGTGCCACCTCCAGTGTTGCGGTACCCTAAATCTGCTCGTCAGTGCAGTAAAACATTCTTTTGCAGTATTAAGGGACTTCACTCCAGCATCAACTCTGTTCAAAGTTTCCTCCAGTTTGAATCCCTTGATCTGCTATTTTTGACAGGGACACAAGTAAGCTCCACCTCTGATTTAGCTAGATTTAATTTTCCTGGTTATATCTTGAATCAAAATTTCAGACCCAAAGGAGGCGTATGTTGCCTTGCTAAATCAGAAATTGCCCTGGAGCAAATTACTAAACTTAATTGTCCTTATTTCGACTATTCCATATACAAATTAAATTCTTTTGGTTAAATTAAGTCTGTTGTGTTTGTCATTCCCCTAATGCCCCTCCAGAACCGAGCTTATTTGACTCTCTGTCTTCACAACTAAGTGTCCTCAACATTAATACTGCATCAGAAATTACTATTCTGGGTGATTTTAATGCCCATAATGTCGAATGGTTCACTTATTCAGCCAGAATTGATGACTCTGGTCTTGAATGTGAGCTGTTTGCAGACTCATTTAATCTCACCCAGTTAGTCAGTCAACCCACACATGTACCAGACAACCCCGATCAAAATCCCCACCTATTGGACTTGTTATAACAACCAATTCAGATAATTATAATGTCGACGTGAAGTCCCCCTCGGATCCTTGGATCATTGTCTGATTCAAGCCACCAGTTTAACACCTTCCACACCCTCCTGTTCTGAACCTGTTGTTACGACTAAAAGGCACTACTACAGAACAGACTGGGAGGGACTTCAAAATTTTCACATGGATGCTCCTTGGACCTCCTTTCTCTCCCAAGATGCCAAGTCCACACTGGGCCACATACAGGATTTCATTGAAGTCGGCATGGAAACATTCATTCCCCATCATACAGAAAAATATGTACGAGTAATTCCCCTAAACGGCTTGACCACAGTTGTGCTAGAGTAACAGAACATAAAACAATAGCCTATAACACTTATACAACATACAGGATTTCACTGAAGTCGGCATGGAAACATTCATTCCCCATCATACAGAAAAATATGTAATTCTCCTAAACGGCTTGACCACAATTGTAGAGTAACAGAACATAAAACAATAGCCTATAACACTTATACAAGGACCAAAACCAAAGAAGCCTTTAACCTGCCCCGTCCCAACCACTTTTCCACCACTGACTTCCCCCAGTCCCGAACAATTTTGGAAAAAAAAAATTTTGGTTCAAACCTCTGCATTTGGTGAGAAACATCGAAAATTCATAGAGAAATCGCTCACCTGAGGTTTAAAATACTCGATACAGGTAGCAATACTCTTTACCTTACTGGGTTTTCTATCAGACTGGCTCCAAAGAAAATGAGTTCTATGAGAGGTTAACTATTCCACTCCACTCATAAATGGTATTTATTTATTTATTTGGTACGAATTTGTATGTAGTACAAGAATATATTGGTTTTCACACAGTAATATAGGCAATATATGCATTGTTTCACTCACCAAACACATCAACATACCTGACCCCTTTTTGGCGACATTACATGATCATCATTTCTGACTGTTTCTTCCTCTTATGCTACGTAAATTTTTTCCTCCACATTGTCATCGATTGGGGAATCACTCTGGCCCTGAATTTCATACTATGGCATGAAATGTCTTTACTCTGGTAACAGGTGAATTGCTGAGACAATGGCGTGTGAGGGGGGGGAGGTCATGCGGGGTAAGGCATTGTCCTTGTCTGGCATCTTGTAGAGGAAAGTGTCCCGTGTATTCGTTCCAAAAATCACGCGCAAAAATTGAAAATTGTGCAAATTAGGGACCTTGCAATTGATTCGCGTTTATATACTGTACGTCAACGGAAGTGGCATTGACAAAACATGTGGACATATATATAAGTCAATGGGACATGGTGGGTTGTCTATTATAAAAATATCAGAAACCATGCCAAAACTATTATCAATCTTTCTAAATCAAACTTTCTACATAGACAAGGTAACAAACTACTAAACAATCTAAATGATAATAAAATATTCTGGTCAACCCTTAATTCATTCAAAACTAACTTCACTACCACCTCTTCCATTCCACTGTTACAGTCCCCCAATGGAAATCTAGTAAGTGACCCACGTGGAAAAGTCAACTTTCTTGTTAACATTTTTTCAACAAACTCAACCTTAAATACAGAAAATCACAATATTCCTGTACTTGATTTTGATTCCCCTCAAATACCACCTTTCATGATTCACACCAGATATGTACAAGCTGTATTACAGAATCTCTTTGCAGACAAAGCTACTGGTCCAGATGAAATTCCTTCAATAGTACTGTACTTAAAAATTGCTCCTCAGTGTTGGCTCCTGTATTAGCAAAATTTTTCTGCTTATGCATCCCTACCTCAATATTTCCAGCCTCTTGGAAAGAAGCAAATATCCATCCTGTTCCTAAAAAGGGGGCAACTTCTGATCCATCAAACTATAGAACAATTGCAATACCTTCCATCCTTAGTAAAGTTTTTGAGACACTAATTAACAAACACATAGTCAAGCATATAGAATTCAATAAATTAATCAATGATCGGCAGTATGGATTTAGACAAGAACGTTCAACTGTAGAAATTCATTGCCTTCTTACCCATTAGCTTAACAAATCAATAAACAATCATGGTAAAACACACACAGTAGCACTTGATATTTCAAAAGCATTTGACAGACTATGGCACCAAGCCTTATTGTCTAAGATGTCATACTATGGCTTTGCATCACTGGTTCCTCTAATTTCTTCTTACCTTCATAATAGAAAAATACGGGTCATGGTAGATGGAATTTATTCTCAGTTTCATTCCATAAATGCTGGCCTACCTCAGGGATCAGTTTTGGCACCAACCCTCTTTCTCATTCATATTAATGACCTCTTATCTGTCACGCACAACCCAATACACTCTTATGCTGATGACTCGACGCTTCATAATTCTTTCACATTTAGTACCTCCATTACCCACTTTGATATTATAAATTCCCAAATAAACACAGCAATTTCTCTGAACCAGGACCTATCTAAAATTAATCAATGGGGACAAAAAAAAATCTGGTCTCATTTAATGCTCAGAAAATTAATACATTAATTTCTCCAACAGAAAGAATCCCTCAGACTCTCACATAATTTTAAATGATGTCAATATTTCCATACCCACTCCAGTTGATATCCTAGTTGTTACTCTAAACCCCAACCTAAGCTAGACAGCTTATGATAAATCCCTTGCTAAAAATGTTTCTAAAAAACTGGGACTTATGTACAGAGTTCGTGAGTTCTTCACTGACGAGCAGATGGCCACAATATACAAATGTCATGTGCGTTCTCAGATCGAATACTGTTCACCATTGTGGAGTGGATGTGGAGCAGTTGCATTGAAGCAGTTGGACAAAATTCTAAATAAAGCCATTTAATTAATAAATAATCCTGCCATAACGCAGGACCTACCTCCATTATCAGGACATAGAGATGTTGCTTCTTTAGTATTATTTTATCGATATTTTTACCGTAAGTGCTCTGACGAACTGGCTTCAATTGTGCCTCCCCTTCACATTTTCTCCCGAAATACTCAGGCAGCTGGGATCGCCCATGAACTCATACTCTCTCCCTGGCAATGCAGAACCTCAGCTTATCAAAATTCATTTATCCCCAGAACTACTACTCTCTGGAATTCACTTCCTGGGAGTTGCTTCCCACCTAAATTTAATCCACTCGAATTTAAATCCAATTGTTATTAGTATTTTATGAATGAAGGATGCCTTTAAGCAAATGGACTTATTTTTTTTTCCTTTGTATTTCCTTCTTCCATTCATTATCAAAAAAAAAAAAAAAAACACCATACTGAATACATGTTAGGGCTGCCTTATACACATCTGGTGTATTGGTATTAGTGGGTGTATTTTAACGATTTGTCAAGTTTTCTAGTAGATCAGTAAAGTCTGCTTTATGAAACAGAATTTCATAAGGCAGACATTACTGAACTACCAGACAACCAGTCGACATGTCATAAAAATACCTCCGCTAATACCAATGTGCCAGTCGTGTATGATGCAGTCATAGAATGTTTTAAGTATCTGTGCAATACCGAGGTACATAAGAATTATTGTGCTTTTGAACTGTCTTGAACGATTCTCAGAATGTAGGATTTTAAGTTCATATTTTTGTTCTTACCTAATTGTTTTTACCTAATTGTATCCCTACAGGAATGAGTCAAGCTCGTACTGCCCCATGTCTTAAACCATATTTATCGTACATATCCTTAAAATTGTGAATTGTTTTGGAACACACTATTTCGTTCGGCAGTGCATTCCACTGATCAATTGCTCTATTTGGGAAACTAAATTTCCTTATGTCTTTATCACCTCTCTTCTTATGCAGTTTTTTGCAGTGCCCTCTTGCTGATGGTTCCCCATAGGTTAAGTAATCATTTATGTCTATTTTCTCCTTCCCTGATATGCATTTATATAGCATAATCACGTCACCTCTTTTCCTTCTCTCCTGTAGTGTTGGTAGATTCAGGTTATTTAGTCATTCTTTGTAGCTTAGATCCCTTAAGCTTGGTACCCATCTTGTAGCAGCCCTTTGAACTTTTTCAATCATGTCTATGTGTGTTTTGAGATGAGTCTGGAGTCTTCTGATGGATACTCCAGGGTTGGTCTGATGAATGATGTTATTATCTTTCTTAGCATGTCTTCATTTATGTATGTGAATGCTATTCTCATATTTGCAAGCAGTGTATACATGTTCCGTACCTTCTCACTGGTGTGGTCAGCCGGAGATAGTCTGTTATTGATGATCACACCTAGGTCCTTCTCTCTTTCTGATGTGTGTAGGGTTTTATGTCCTAACGTATAATCCCAATCAGGTCTTTTTCCACTTTTACCAAACTTGATTACATGACACTTGTCCACATTGAATTCCATATGCCATGTATTACTCCATTCATGAAGTTTATTTTATTCTACTTGTAGCTCTTTACAGGAGTCTGTCATAAAAGTCTTTGGTGTGGTACTGTGTCAAATGCTTTCTTGAAATCTAAATAGATACTGTCCACCCATCCTTCTCTTTCCTGTAATGTGTATGGTACTTTGTCATAGTAGCTCAACAGATTAGTAACACATGATATTCCTTTTCTGAAACCACCCGTCTTTCTGTTATCATATTGTGTTCTTCTAAATGATTTACCCAAGCTTTTCGTATAAGCTTTTCTAATACCTTGCTTAAGACACTGGTTAGTGATACTGGTCGGTAGTTGAGAGGATTTTGTCTATTCCCTTTCTTGAATAAGGGAACAATGTTTGCTTTCTTCCAAATACCAAGTAGTTTACCTTGACTCAAGGATTTCTTGAAAATTAAAAATAATGGTTTACTTAACTCCTTAGCACATTCACGTAGTACCCAACATAAAATTTCATCAGGACCATTTGCTTTCCCTTTGTCTAATTCACTTAGCTCCTCCTGTATTATTTTTTCTGATGCCTGTATATCTGGTAGTATGTGTGGGCATGCATGTTCCACATAATCCCTCTCAAAATATTTTTCCTCTGTAAAAACTGATTGGAATTTCTTGTTTAGTGCTCCACAAATATCCTTCTCTTGTGTATAGGTGATTCCCTCGTCCGTAATGGATTGTATTTTATCTTTTACTTTGGTTTTGCTTCTGATGTAGCTGTAAAATAGCTTCGGTTGATCACTGCTTTTATTTATGATATCCTCCTGAAACTGTTTTTGGGCTTCCCTCCTTATTCTTGTATAATCGTTACTTGCCTGTTTGTAATTATTATATGCTCTCTCACTATTGTGTCTTCTGTATCTATTCCACAACAAATCTCTTTTTTCTTTTGATTTTTTATATTCTGTATTGAACAATTTCTTAATTTTCTTTTCTGCTTCTTTGTGCTTTGGGATGTACTTCTGGACTCCAATTTCTAAAAGTTCACAGAATTTTTTATATATAGCATTTAAATCTTCTCCTCTAAGTTTATTTCCCCAGTCAATTTCTAAGAAGTACTTGAAGAGAGAACCTGTATTTTTACAGGTCATGATAGTTTCCCTTTTTATAGTTTAGGCTCTTTTTGTAACTTTCATTGCTGTTAACTATGTCATATGCTATCCTGTGTGTATGTCTGTGTATGTATGTGTGTGTATGTCTGTGTGCCAGTGTTTACATAGGACTGTTGCAACAAAGTTCATTGACAGCAGATTCGTTCTGCCAAAAAACACGATTTTGCCCTTTCACTTTTACCTGTAGATTTATTCGACGACCAAGGACCGGACATTGGACATGGTACTGATCGCAACATGGAATGTACGGTGTTCGTATTATGATGAGGTGAAAGAGAGAGAGATTGTCCCGGTGCTTGAGGATGCGAAAGAGGATGTATGTAAAGTAACTGAAACTAAGTGAAGAGGAAAAAGTGTGAGAGAATGGGAGTATCGATGGGGAATATGTGTAGGAGTAGGTGAGAATGAGAGGGCAAAAGAAGGAGTGTGTATTGTTGTGAGTAAAAGAGGGAAGAAGAATATAAGAGAGTATGGATCAGTTGGGTCAAGGATTGTGTGGGTAAGATTGAAAGTTGGAATACAAATGTGGGCAATTGTGTGCGTGTATGCACCAATGCAAGATCATGCAAGCAGAGTGAGAAAAGAGTTCTGGACAAATGTGGAAGTGTGCATGGAAAAGTTTGGAAGGAATGAGAGAGTGTTTTTGATCGGTGATATGAATGGTAAAGTAGGAACTGTGATGGTGGATGGAATAGTTGGTGAGTGGGGTGTGCCTGCTGAGATAGATGAGAATGGCAGTGCGTTAGTGGACATTCGTGCCGGGAGGGGGTTGGGGATAGCCAATACCCTCTTCAGGCACAAAATGATCCACAGGTATACATGGCAAGTGATGAGAAGGGTGAGTGGTGAACTGAACAAAAGGAAGGCAATGATTGATTATGTGTGTGAGGATGAAAGGGTGCGAAGATGTGTAATGGATGCAAGAGCTTATAGAGGTTGGGGGAGTGGACTTTCTGACCACTACTTGGTGGTGGCCAGAATCAAGTTCCAAGTAAGATGGAGAAATAGAATAAGGGAAGGACGGGAAGATGTAGTTGCAGGGAGAGTGGAAAGGTTACAAGAGGATGAGAAGGCAGAATATAAGAGAGAAGTGGAGGAACACTTGGGTAATTATGAATTGGAGCAGATGGGGAATGTGGAAGGTGTGTGCAGGATATTCACAGAAGAAGTATGTGCAGCATGTGATGTGGTGTGTGGGGAAAAAAGAAGACAGAGAGGGGTGCAAGGAACAGCGTGGTGGACTGAAGAGGTGAGACAGGCTGTTGTACAAAAGAAGAAAGCATACAATGAATGGATGGGAAATAGGGACATGGAAGAAGTTGAGAGGTATAAGAGATTTATATGTAGAAAGGAAAAGAGAGGTGAAAAGATTAGTAAGAGAGAGTAAGAAGAGAGTGGATGAGGAGTTTGGAAGGAATTTGAGTGTAAAGTGGAGGGACAGTAAGAAAATGTTCTGGAAAGAGGTGAAGAGAGTATGACACGGTGGCAGTGAAGTCAGCAGGGGAGTGACAGGTAAAAATGGTAGATTACTAGCGGAGAAGGGAGAAAAAGTGAGCAGATGGAAAGAACACTTCAAGGAATTGTTGAGTGTAGAGGATAGAAGTAATGCGAGTATAAGTGGCTGGGGAATGGCTGGGAGAAGGAGGGAGGTGAGAAGACATGAAGAAATCAGTAGGATAGAAGTTGTGGAAGCAATGAAGAAAGTCAAATTGGGGAAAGCTCCAGGCATTGATGGAGTGTGTGGTGAAATGCTGACGCATGGGGGAGAGATAGTAGTAGAATGGATGTGGATGATGTGCAGATTGGCCTGGGAGGAAGGTAGAGTCCCGGAGGATTGGTAGTCAGGTATAATTATTCCCTTGTACAAAGGAAAAAGGGAAAAAGAAGTGTGTGGTAATCATAGAGGCATTTGTCTTCTTAGTTTAATAGGAAAAGTGTATGGTAGGATACTTATCGACGGAGTTAGGGAAAGAACAGAGGAATTGGAGAAGAACAGGGAGGCTTTAGGAAGGGAAGAGGTTGTGTGGATCAGATACTCATTCTTAGATCTTCAGTGGAAAAGTTTCTAGATAAGGGAAAGAAGTTGTATGCAGCTTTCATGGATTTGGAGAAAGCATATGACAGGGTGGATAGACAAAGATTGTGGAAAGTATTAAGAATATATGGAGTAGATGGAAAGTTGTTGAAGGCTGTGAAGAGTATGTATGATGGTGCTAAGACTGTTCTGTGTGTGGATGGTGAACTGAATGAATTTTTCTCTTTGAAGGTTGGGTTGAAACAGGGATGTGTCATGACTCCATGGTTGTTCAATCTGTACATGGATGGATTAAGAAAAGAGGTACAAGGCAAGGCAGTGGATGTTGGAATGGCCCTTGTGAGAAAGCGTAGTATTTGGAAACTCTCTGTACTGTTGTTTGCAGACGATACTGTGTTGTTGAGTGAAGATGAAGCGGAGCTGCAAGGCTTGGTGGATGAGTTTCGGAGAGTGTGTAAGAAACGGAATCTATAGGTGAATGTGGGGAAGAATAAGGTGATGGTCTTTGAGAAGGGGGAAGTCAGTGAATGTACAATGAGATTGGATGGTGAGGAAATGGAAAATGTGAGTACACTCAACCCTCAGCTATCACGGGTTCCGCTATAGCGTATCTCGCTATCACGCCTATATAAAAACTACCCAAATACCTTTGTCATGCACTAAATGCCTGCTATCGCGCACTGCAAATGTTCGAATTTTTCAAAAAGGCCAGGCTCCAGTGCTCCACCCAGCCAACAAAAGCTTCACTCCGTGATTGGTCGTGTGACATCAGCACCAGCCGAGCGCTGTTTGGCCGCCCGACCGAGTCTCCTGCCCGCCAAACCATTCAAGTGCACGCCCTCAGACCGTGAACAGTGATAGTGAGAACAATAACCATTTTTATGATATGACCATGGCAAACGTACCCCCTCCCGATCCCCCTACCATCACCCAACATAATGCTGCAGCACCTGGCAGGGAAATAAAAAAGAGGAAGAACCTAAGTTATGCAGATAAACTGGAAATGAGAAACTTATAGAGAAAGGTGAGACCAAGCAAAGTGTGGGGAAGAAACATAACATCAATCAATCAACTGTGAGGGGTATTTATAAGAATCGTGATCACATCATAAAACATGCTCATTTTTAGACTATTATATATTAATATGTGGTACAAAAAAGGTATCTTAGGGGTAAAAATTGACGTCATGGCACCAATTAGAATTATTACCATAAGTTCTTCAATTCGGCTATCACGGTTTTGGCTATAGCGCAGCCATAGGGGGACCAATTGGGAGTGATAGCCGAGGCTTGAGTGTACGTTTAAGTACTTGGGTAGTGTGATGAGTATGGATGGAAGTTTGGATGGTGAGGTGCTTGAAAGGGTACAACAAGGAAGAAAGGTTGTTGGTTCCTTGAAAGCAGTGATAAGAAACAGGGAAGTAATGAGCATGGAAGTGAAAAAGTTACTACATGACAGTATTGTGATACCAAATCTAACGTATGGAAGAGAAGCTTGGACATTGTTGGAAGGGCACAAGTGAAGAGTGAGAGCAGCGGAAATGAGTTATTTAAGAGAAGCCTGTGGAATCACATGGAGAGACAGGCTGACAAATGAGGATATAAAGCAGCGTTGTGGTGTGGATGTGGGTGTGATAGGAAGCGTTAGGAGGAACACACTGAGGTGGTTTGCCATGTAGAGAGAATGGAGGTTGAGAGACTGATGATGAGAGTGTATGTGAGTGAGGTGGAGGAGGGGAGAGGGAGGGGGAGGCCGAGGATGAGATGGAGCGATCGGGTGGAGAGGTATATGAGAGGGGGGGGGTGAGTTGGAAGCAGGGCAGTGAAATGGCGGGGGACAGGGCGACATTGAGGCGATTTATTTGTGGCCACCCCGTATGGGATTGTGGCATCTTGTGATAGATAGATAGATATATTTAGTGCACTAAAATGCTAGGAATAGTGACTGAAGGCAACACGACACCCCTAGGAGGAGCCTACAGAGGGGCAGACAGAGCGCGTTCTGACCCTGGGCAACATGGACATAAGTCTGCTCGGGCCGCACACTCCTATGACCCAGAACTCGCCCGCCGCCACCACAGCAGGAAAAGGAGACCACCTTGCAGGCAAGCTGACCCTCAACAGGATCGGGGTGGAGCTACTCCTATAGCTCCAGGCAGCACCCCTGCATCAGTCGGTAGCCCTTCTTGAGATGGCCTGCAGCTGCTAACCCCTCCTTCAGGAGATGGCTGGTAGCCACTCCCACCTTCGTCAGGAGATGGCCGGTAGCCACTCCCACCTTCGTCAGGAGATGGCTGGTAGCTGCTTTGAAGGTGCCCTTGAGATGGCCAGTAGCCGCTCACCCCTCTTTCAGGACAGCCAGTAGCCGCTCCCGCCTTCGTCAGGAGATGGCCGGTAGCCACTCTGAAGGTGCCCTTGATACGGCCAATAGCTGCTCCCGCCTTCATCAGGAGATGGCCGGTAGCCACTCTGAAGGTGCCCTTGAGACGGCCAGTAGCTGCTCTGAAGATGTCCTTCAGACGGTTGGTAGCGGCTCACCCCTCCTTCAGGAGACAGCCAGTAGCCGCTCACCTCCTCCTTCGGGAGATGGCCGGTAGCCGCCCACCCCTCCTCCAGGAGACGGCCGGTAGGTGCTCCTGCCTTCGTCAGGAAACGGCTGGTAGGTGCTCTGATGGTGCCCTTGAGATGGCTTTTAGCCACTCACCCCTCCTTCAGGAGATGGCCGGTAGCTGCTCCCCCACACGGGCCATGGCCAGTAGCTGGGCTTCAACGACGGCCGGAAGCTGCGCCCCTAAAAGAACACCGCCAGCAACTGGGCCTTACATCAGGAGACAGCCAGAAGTCGCTCCTCCATCAGGTGCTGCCACACCCCAACAACGTGACAACCTTCAGGAGGAGGGTCCCAGTCCCGAAGACCTGTGGTGAGGCCCTGTGCTATCTCCAGGGATGTTCTCTGCCCAGCTGGCTCCAGAGGGACCCTACCTGACGGACACCGATGAGGGCCGATGCCGCAGCTCATCCCTGACGATGTCCCTGACAGCAGGAGACTACAGCCACTGGGCCACTGAGACCACCCCCAGGACCCCCGGGCGAGGCCTCTCCCCACCCCGAAGCAGACGACCCTCGTTCTCCATCAGGCGCCTGAGTGAGCGCTTCAGGAGGCTTTTTGGTCCCAGCACTGAGGGTCGCACTCCAGCTCCCAGCCCCGACAGTGCAAGGACCTTCGCTGCCCACAGCCCTGGACGAGAGAGGATGCCCCTACGAGTGATCCCATGGCCCCTGGACAAGGAGGCCACAGGCAGGACTCAGCCCACATTAGGAGTTGGGCTGTGAATTCTCTCACTGCCCTCCTAACCACATCGCCGCCCCACCGACATTGAGTGCTTGAAAGTGCAGTGACAGTGTAATCGTGACCTAGACATCGGTCAGTGTACTAGCTGAGGGAATCAGTCTGAGGCCTATTAATGTGTGACAATGACGGTTTGGGCAGATAGTGAAATAGAGAGAGTAAGAAGGAAGATCTAATAAGAGTGCAGTGATTTCAGTGAACATTAGACTCAGCCTTCATAGTGTGATTCCTCTGCACTGCAAGACCTGTGAATAAGGTGCCCAGCCTGAGTGCAGTTTACATTTCCCTCAAAGTGACTGTGATCTATTCCCCTGCCCAAAAGACCTCAAACACTGTTCGTTGTGCTGTTCATCTGCTATCCTGAACTATTGTCTAAATAGTAACCTGCGTGATACTATATGTGCGGGAGTTAATGAGAATGAGAGGGGCAAGAGAGGGAGTATGTCTGATGATATGCAAGTAGTGGAAGGAGAATTTAAAAGAGTATGGAACAGTGGATGCAAGGATTGTATGGGTGAGGATGAAAGTAGGTATACAAGCGTGGGCGATTGTATGTGCGTATGCACTGAAAGAGGACCGAGTGGCAAGAGTGAAAGATGAGTTTTGGGCGAGTATAGAAGCATGTATGGACAAATTTGAGAGGAGCGAGAGAGTGCTTTTGATTGGAGACATGAATGGCAAAGTCAGGAATGTACGAGTGGATGGAGTGGTTGGTCACTGGGGTGTGCCAGCTGAAGTAGATGGAATGGTAGTGCTTTGGTGGACACCTGCACTGGTAAGGGGTTGGCAATAGCTAACCCCTGCTTTCGGCATAAGATGATCCACAGGCATACATGGAAAGTCATGAGGAGGATGGATGGTGAACTTGTTGAACGGAAGGCAATGATAGACTACGTGTGTGTGGATGAGCGAATGAGAAAACAAGTGTTGGATGCAAGAGTGTGGAGAGGGTGGGGGAATGGAGTCTCAGACCATCACTTCGTAACTGGTTCAAGAGACGAAGGGGAAGACAGGAGGAAACAGCTCCTGTGAGAAGGGTGGAGAAGTTGCAATACAGTGAGAAAATGGCAGAGTATAAGAGCATAGTGGAAGAAAGATTGGGAAGGTATGAGTTAGAGCAGATGGAAGGGGTGGAAGATGTATGTAAGATATTCATGGAAGAGATAGGCGCAGCGTGTGAGGTGGTTTGTGAAGTGAGGAGGAGATGCAGGGGTGTACAAGGGACAGCATGGTGGAATGATGAGGCGAAACGAGCTGTGGAACAAAAGAAGAAGGCATATAGTGAATGGCTAGCGAGTAGAGGTAGGGGAGAAGATGAGAAAGAGAGAAGAGAGAGGTATATGTGAGCAGAAGGGAGGTGAAGAGACTGCTGAAGGAGAGTAAGAAGAACGTGGATGAAGCGTTTGGGAGGAATCTGAGTGTGAAATGGAGGGAGAGTAAGAAATTGTTTTGGATGGAGGTAAATAAAGTAAGGCATTGTGAAAGGGGAAATAGTGGGGTAGTGAAAGATAGGAATAATAGATTATTTATGGAGAAGAGAGAGAAATTGAGGAGATGGAAGGAGCACTTTGAGGATTTGTTGAATGTAGAGAGTGAGAGCAGTGCAAGTATAAATGGTTGGGGAATGGCTGAGAGAAGAAGAGATGAGAGGAGAGAAGAAGAGATCAATAGGGCGGAAATAGTGGAAAAAAAATGAAGAAGATAAAGATGGGAAAGGCCCCAGGAATTGATGGAGTGTGTTGTGAAATGCTTACAGTAGGTATGGGGGTGAGATTGTTGTGGAGTGGATATGGAAGTTGTGTAGATTGGCTTGGAAAGAGGAAAGGGTTCCAGAGGACTGGAAATCAGGTATAAGTGTTCCTTTGTACAAAGGAAAAGGGAGAGAGAAGTATGTGGTAACCATAAGGGTATTTGCCTTCTTAGTCTGGCTGGAAAAATGTATGGTAGAATACTCATTGATAGGGTTAGCCATATGACGGAGGAGCTAGTTGGAGAAGAACAAGGGGATTTAGGAAGGGAAAAGGGTGTGTAGATTTTGTTCTAAGATGTTTAATAGAGAAGTATCTAGAGAAGGGAAAGAAAGTGTATGCTGCCTTCATGGCCTTGGAGAAAGCTTATGACAGAAATGACAGGCAAGGCATATGGAAGGTATTAAGAATATATGAAGTGGAGGGGAAATTGTTGAGTGCTGTGAAGAGTATGTACGAAGGAGCTAGGGCTACAGTGCGAGTGGATGATGAGTTGAGTGAGTTCTTTAATCTCAATGTGGGACTGAAACAGGGTTGTGTGATGTCTCCATGGCTGTTTATTATATACATGGATGGGGTTGTAAAGGAGGTGCAAGGTAGGGCAGTGGATGTGGGGGTGGCTCTAATGAATGAGGGTGAGATTTGGAAGATTCCGGTGTTGCTGTTTGCTGATGATACAGTATTGTTGAGTGAAGATGAATGGGAGTTGCACGGCTTGGTGAATGAATTTGGGACAATGTATAGGACGAGGAATCTGAAAGTTAATGTACAGAAGAGTAAAGTTATGGTGTTTGAGAGGAATGAAGTCACAGAATGTACAGTGAGGTTGGATGGTGAGGATATGGAGAATGTGAGTGCATTCAAGTATTTGAGTAGTGTGATGAGTAAGGACAGATCTTTGGGGGATGAAGTGCGTGAAAGAGTACAGCGGTACAGCAGGGAAGGAAGGTTGTTGGTTCATTGAATGCAGTGATGAGAAATAGGGAGGTGAGTATGAAAGTTAAGAAGTCACTGCATGATAGTATTGTGATCCCTAACCTGACGTATGGAAGCGAGGTGTGGACCTTGCAAGAGGGGAACAAGTCAAGAGTGAGAGCAGTGGAAATGAATTACTTGAGAGGAGTTTGTGGAGTGACATGGAGGGACAGGTTGACGAATGAAGAAGTGAAGGAACGCTGTGGAGTGGATGTGGTTGAGAAGATTAGGAGAAATACACTGAGGTGGTTTGGACATGTGGAGAGAATGGAGAATGAAAGACTGACTAAGACGGTGAATGTAGGTGAAGTGGTGGAAGGGAGAGGGAGGGGTACACCGAGGATGAGGTGGAGGGATGGAGTTGAGAGGTATATGAGGGAGGGGGGAGTGAGTTGGGGGAAGATAGTCAAATGGTGGGTGACAGAGCGACTTGGAAGTGTTTTGTCTGTGGCCACCCTTTGGGGGATTAGGGCGTCGGGCTATAGATAGATAGATAGTGATACTACTGCCCTTGATACTGACATATGACTTATATTTACCAAGATTCCTGTTGTTGTGACATCTATCTGTTCCACATAAAGAATTTGTCAATACACGTGTAAGGTTGTTGCCTTGAGTTTTTGTGTCCTGCCTCCCTCTTTTTTATCTAAGCTCCGGTATAGGAAGAGAACTAAGCTGCACACTAGGCGTTCAAGGGACGAGAAGGTGACCTTTAAACACCTAGCATAACATGCACCATATTACCCATATTCAAATGGAAACGTATAATGTTTTAATAAAAAGCATTCATGGATCTTCTTACAACTAAACAAAGAACATCATAACATAAAGTTAGTGTGTAGCAATGCCGTAATTGGTGCGATGCAATGTACGTTCTTAAATCCCCATGTACACACCTTGAATTAAATGATGTAATAATTCAATTACCTAGCTACATTTTTTAAAAATAACAGAACGGAGGAAGAAAAAACAAATGAATTTTAAAAAATAATCCATACACCAAATTACTGGTGTCCTCTGTTCATAAAATATCTGTAACAGTTAGATTTGAACAGCTGTGAGTTGAAATTTGGGGGGAAGCAACTCTTGGGAAGCGAGTTCCAGGGAGATGCAGTACGGGGAATAAAAGAGTTCTGATAGGCAGAAGTTCTGCAATATGGCTGAGTGACATTCCAGTCATGAGCGCTACCAGATGCCCATAGCACGAGGGAAGGCATGGAGAGGTGGCACCATGGACTCAACTTCGTCTGAGCATGTTCCATAAAAATATCTAAAATAATGCAAGGGAGGCAACATTCCTTCTTACTTGTAGGGGAGGTAGTTTATTTGTAATGGCAGGGTTGTTAATAATTCTAACAGCCTTGTTCTGAATTTTGTCCAGTTGTTTTAATGCAACCTCTCCACATCCATTCCACAAGGGTGAGCAATATTCAAGCTGAGAGCACACACGACTCTTATAAATTATAGCTAACTGCTCGTCAGTGAAGAAGTTACGGAGTCTGTACAATGATACAAGTTTTTTTTTTAGGCGGTTTTAGCAAGTGATCTAACATGAGAGGTCCAGCTGAGGGCATTGTTAAGTGAGACACCAAGAATTTCAATACTTTTGGAGATGGGAATATTAGTAGCACTGAATGTAATGTACGAATCTGGCAATATCTGTCTATTAGTAAATTGTATATATTTAGTTTTACTAGCATTAAATGAGACAAGGTTGTTTTGTCCCCATTCATTGATCGTAGATTGGTCTTGATTTATGGAGATGGTTGTACTGAGTTCAGAGGTGGAGATATTAGACTTTGTAAATGGGTGTCTAAGTGTGAATAAACTATGTAGTGTTGAGTCATCTGCATATGAGTGGATGGGATTGTGGGTGACAGATAAGAAATCATTAATATGAACCAGGAATAGGGTTGGTGCCAGAACTGTTCCCTGCAGCACGCCAGCATTAACTGAGAGAAAATTGGAATATATATCATCTACTTTTACTCTTATTTTCCTGTCACTAAGATATGAAGAAATCAAAGGAAAAGTACAACCAATGCAAGAGATTATGTAGTTACTTTTCTTATATACATTCACCATATCACCCTGATCTAGTATAGTTAAAAAACACAAGGAATAAATCTAAAGTCGAAAAATTAAATCAAAGTGAAGAGAACCAAAAAACCTTGCCCCCACCAGGACTCACAGGACCAATTCTCAATTTCTAAAACCATCTTGTGAAGTAATCGGCGTCCCCACACCGCTACTAAGGCTATATATATATATATATATATATATATATATATATATATATATATATATATATATATATATATATATATATATATATATATATATATATATATATATATATATATATATATATATATATATATGAGTGGTCCAACTTAGTAGGTCAAAAAACCAAAATGATGATGGACATTCTCCACAAGCATGTTTTTTGTCCACATGGACTGGCAAAAGTATGGGCGAAATTTCAGCATGATTTAATAATATTCAGAGGTCGCTCAAATATGTACATTGTGATAATCATGAGCTAACAGAGCCTTGCACATACATGTACCTTGCATTTTGCTTCCCAATAGCGCATTTTAGGTGATTTAGCAGTCTCTTGGGTTTTTATATTAATGACTTCATCACGAATACAATCATCATCCGAAAAATAATTTTCTTGATCGAAAGTAAAACCTTCAATTTAACCGTATTTCGTGATTTTGCAGGACTCTGATATGATTTCCTTCTATCTGTGCCTTCATCTATAGCGTCCCTTCTTGTCGTTCTATAGCCGCTGTTGTAGACAGCCAGCGTTCTTCTCCTAGATCTATCAACAGTGGTGTTCCTCAGGGTTCTGTCCTATCACCAATTCTCTTCCTTTTATTCATCAATGACCTTCTAAGCTGTACATCTAACCCTATCCACTCGTATGCTGATGACTCCACCCTTCACCCTTCCATTCAGTTCCCGCAACGTCCATCTCAGTAGTTACTTCAACAAATAAGGGATGAGGCTATGGCACACCTATGTCTGACTTGGCTCGTATCTCTGACTGAGGTAAAAATAATCTTGTTGTTTTTATTGCATCAAAGACTCAGTTCTTACAACTATCAACCCGACAAAATCTTCCACAGGTGTACCCAGTAATGTTTAATAATATTCAGCTTATCCAGCATCATCCTTGAATATGCTTGGGGTTTCATTCACCCGGGAATTGTCTTGGAAAGATCATATTACATCTCTTGTAAAATCTGCTTCCAAGTGGTTAGGTGTGCTAAGCCGACTCCGGTCCTTCTTTACCCCTGCACAATTGTTGACTCTATACACGGGTTTTATCCACCTCTGTGTAGAGTACAACTCTCATGTGTGGAGAGGCTCCCCACATGCAGCTCTTCTCAATAGGGTGGAGTCAAAGGCTTTTTGTCTCATTAACTCTTCTCCTCTTATTGGCTCCCTTCAACCTCTGTCTCTTCGCTACAGTCTTGCATCTTTATCTCTTTTTTTTATCGCTACTACAGTGGTTACTGCTCCCCTGAACTGTCTGCTTGCATTCCTCCACCTCTGTGACGGGCGTGTAGCACCCGTCTAGCAGCAAATTCTCATTCCTTTTCTGTCCAACTCTCTAATGCAAGAGTTAATCATTGCACCCAGTCCTTCATTTATGCAACAGGTCAACTCTGGAACACTCTCCCTCCGCATTTCCCGCTAGCTATGATCTCCAGATTTTCAAACGCAGTGTGTCTAATCATCTCGAGACGATCGGATCTTGAATTTGGCTCTCTCTTGTATTTTGTTTTTCTCTTGGAGGGAACAGTTATTGTGGGCTCGTGGCCTTTGGTTCCTTCTCCCTACCATAAAAAATAAAACAAAAATTAAACTTGTCTCTTTTTTTTTTTTTTTTTTACTTTATGGCGGCTGGTGGTTTATTGGGTAAGGAGCTCCAATCTGACTGAGCCGGTGAAGGTTTATATCTAACGGATGGTTGGGATTTATTGCTCACGTAATGCCGCTCAGGGACAAGTGAGGCTGGTCACTGTCATCTTAAATGTCAGGACCAATGTTTCTAGCCCAGGGCTCCTACGCTTCTCATAGGACAATGTAGGATTGGATGATGATAATGATGATGATGATGTCTCTTTTTCAGGTCATATGGCTGGAACTAGAACAAATCCTGGTGTGTGGCTTTGCTAAAAGCCACACACACACACACACACACACACACACACACACAATTAAAACATAAGCAGAGAAAAAAAGATATTACACCAGGCTTGTTGGGAGGCAAGTCTTCGTGGTCTGCATGCAATATTGTGTGTGTGTGTTCCACCTGATTGTTCTTACCTAATTGTATTTTTACAAGAATTAGCCAAGCTCTTACTGTCCCGTGTTTTGAATCATTTTTATCATACATGTCTTTTAATTTATGAATATTTTTGGCGCACACTATTTCATTCGGTAGAGCATTCCACTAATCAGTTGCTCTGTTTGAGAAACTGAATTTCCTTACGTCTTCATCACCTCTCTTTTTGTATAGTTTTCTGCAGTGTCCTCTTACTGTTGCACCCCCATAGGTTATATACTCATTTACATCTATTTTCTCATTTCATGTCTGCATTTATATAACATAATCATGTCTTCTCTTTTCCTTCTCTCCTGTAATGTTGGTAGGTTTAATTATTCGAGTGTTTCTTCAAAGCTTAGGTCCCTTAAGCTTGGTGTCCATCTTGTAGCAGCCCTTTGTACCTTCCAAACTAATCCATGCATTTTATGAGATGCGGATTCCAGACTACTGATGTATACTCCAGAGTTGGTCTGATGAATGTTATTATTATCTTTCTCAGAATGTCTTCATTTATATACAGTATGTGAATGCTACCCTCAAATTAGCCAGCAGTGTGTACATGTTCCTTACTTTTTCATTTATGTGGTCAGCTGGCTATAGTCTGTTATTAATAATCACCCCTAAATTCTTTTCCCTTTCTGATGTGTGTAGGGTTGAACTTCCAAACTTATAGTCCCAATCTGGTCTTTTTTCACTCTTACTAATTTTTTATTACAAGACATTTGTCTACAACGAATTCCATTTGCTATGTATTGCTTAATTCATGGAGCTTATTTAATTCCTCTTGTACCTCTATGCTAGAGTCTATGTTTGTGATTTCCTTTGTATTTTTGCAGCATCAGGAAACATATTTAGGTAGCATCAATTTCCAGTGTTGCTGTCTGTGACATTTATATGTACTAAAAACATAATTGGTGCCAACTCCGAGCGCTGTGGAACTCCACTTGTCACTTCTGTCCATGACGAGTAATTTCACCTAAGCACTGTTCTTATTTCCTTTTTACTGAGAAAATCTTACATCCAACTGTACAGATTACCTTGGATTCCTTCTTGATGGTACAGTTTCCATGAAAGTATTTTGTGTGATACTTTGTCAAATGCCCTCTTGAAATCCAAATGCTGTCTACCCAGCCATCTCTTCTCTGCACTATTTCTGCAAGTCTGTTGTAGTAGCTTAATAGGTTAGTAACATATAATTATCCCTGTATAACAGCAAACTGTCTTTCTGTTATCATATTGTGTTTTTCCAGATGATTTACCCAAATTCTTAATACCAGTGATACTGGTCAGTAAAGTGGATTTTGTCTATTTCCTTTCTTGAACAGGGGAGTAATGTTTGCTTTCTTCTAAATATCAGGTAGTTTTCCTTGTCTTAAAGATTCTCTGAATATTAAATATAATGGACTGCTTAGCTCTTTTGCACATTCCTGTAATACCCAACACGAAATCTCGTCAGGGCCATTAGCATTTCCCTTGTCTAATTTCCTCATCTCTACCTGGACCTCCTGTTTCATTATACGTATATTTGTTAATATGTATGGGCATGCTTGTTCATCTTTATCTCGCAAATCTACTTTCTTTAGTAAAAACTGATTGGAAATATTTAATTAATACTTCACAAAAGTCTTCCTTGTTGATATAGATTTTCCCCTCATCCATTATGGATTGTAAGCTCTTTTATCTTTCACTTTTGTTTTCTTCGCATGTTCTTGTAAGACAGCTTCGGCTGATCAGTACATTTATTTTTAATATCTTCCTCAAACTACCTTGAGTTTCTCTCATTGTCTTTGTCTTATCATTTCTTGCCTGTTTGTAGTTGTTATATGCCCTCTCACCTTTATGTGATCAGTAATTGATCCACAGCCAATCTCTTCTCTCTTTTGCTCTTTTACAGTTAGTATTAAACCAATTCTTTATCCATATTTCTGTTGTTTTGTGCAGTGGGACAAAATTCTGGACTCATGTTTCATAAAATTCACAGATTTTATTATACATAACATTTGTATCTTGTCCTCTTAGCTCCTTTTCCCAATCTATATACTTAAAGTTCTTCTTTAGGTCATCATAGTTGCCCTTTTTCTAGTGTCGCCTCTTTCTGTAATTTCCATTGTCCTATATCAAATGCTATCCTGAAATTATAATCCAAAACTGCATGATCACTTTTGCCGAATGGAGGGTGATAGATTATATTGTCATTTTCATTTTCTTGCCTAGTAAACATGAGATCTAAGAATGAGGGGTCCTCTGGTCCTCTTTTTCTGGTGTTCTCCTTTACATGTTGTGTCAGAAAAAAAAAAAAAAAAACTTTATAAGATCCAAGATCTTTCTAACATCTTTCATAGCCTTTTACATCTAGAGTATTCCAGTTTATATTTGTGTAAAAACCTCCGGTTAGTACAATTCTTTCAGATTTTTCATCCATTCGGTATAGCAGGGTTCTTAAGCTCTGATTTGTCTTTTCTGCCAGGTCTTCATATTCACCTCTATCCCATGTGTTTGTCTTGGGTGACATTTATAAATCTGCCACAATTATTATCCCTTCTAATGTACTAATCTCTGTTGCAATTAATTCTATCTCTTTTACCTGGAGTCTTTTCTCAGTTAGTATCATACTTCTTCCTAGCCCCCCCCCCCTTTTTCTGGTCTCTTCGCCAAATATTATACTCATCCAAATTTCGAAAGTTGTTTGATATCCTTGGGGTTAATTTTGTTTTTGATAGACAAATAATATGAGGCTCATTTTCTATTATATAGATTTTTATCGCTAATAATTTGGATACCATTCCATCTACATTTGAGTGCATCAACTTAGCCATATTGGTCACATATTTGACATTGGTTGAGTCTAGTATCTTGCTTTTATTTTGTCGCTGCTGTTTATGCGCATTTTTTTTTTTTGACTTGCAATCCTACTACTTTGTCAAAAAAATTACTTCTCTCTTCATCTTATCTCGCAATATTATTTCTTTTTGCTTCTTCCCTCTTTTCCTTTTGTAATCCCCATTCCTAAAATGGTTGGGCACCATTTCATCCATACTTCTTTATACTCCTCTGAATCCTTAAATCTGTTAGCATTTTTTAACCAGTGGACTGCGAGCCACAGCTCAGGCTGTGCTGGCTGTACATCACCGCTAACTGCTCCACCCATACCCAAACTTATGCATGGCGCTACGCAAAGACTGAGAGAACGAGATTTTTTTTATTTTCACCAGATGATGCCCTGAACGTGTGTCGTCAAGTTTATAATTAAAACATTTTTTTTTTTTTCACTACTCCCCTACGTAAACTTTCGCATAGCTCTACGCAAAGATGGAGAGAGAGAGAGAGAGAGAGAGAGAGAGAGAGAGAGAGAGAGAGAGAGAGATTTTTTTCACTAGATGATGTCTTGGATGTTTTTCTTCAAGCTTATTAAAAAAACAAAAAACTAAAAAAAAAAAAAATTCATTTTTTACGCACCATGGGGTGGGATAAAAAAAAGGCAATTTTACAATCCGCTGGTTAATACATCTTCTACAATGTTCACACTTTGGAAGGTTACTTTTAGGGATCTTTGCTTGTTTCGCCCATATTTACCTAATCTCTTAACCTCTACTTGCCTGTTGACATGTTATACGGTCATGATTTGCGGCACGGAGCAGTGCTGGTTGACTTGTATAGCCGCAGGCATCTTCCTGCCACCCTCTGAACTCGCGAGTATTGTCTGTGACAATCATAGGGTAGGTAGGTACCCAAGGTACCTCACTGACGCATGGCTTAGTCTGTACATGACACTGGTAGAGTGTAGACTGATGTCTTCCTCATTCTCCTTGTCCGATTCTGCTCCCCCATGCGTGGGGTCAATTGCATAATCGATCCCCATGAAAGTTGTGCCCTTACCTCGAGGGAAAGGGCTCAGTGACTGAGCAGGTATGTGATAAATTGTAAATAGTAAACAGATACGCACATGTGTGTGTGTGTTTTTTTAATACATAAGTGAAATGTAAGATATAAGTTATATCTACTAAGTTTTATGAAATGTCTTTTATATTAAGTTTTACAAGTGCATTGCAATAAGTGTTACTGTTTATGTTTATTTGCAAAACAATAATTGCAAATATCTTGAGTAATCCTATCTGGTACAATGAAAAAAAAAAAAGAAACACAAGTGCACAGGAGAGAAAGATAATTACCTGCTTGGCTGTAACTAAATTTTTTCCTTCGTTACTCAGAAAATAATGGTGAATGAGTGAGCATAAGCCTATTTGTGATGTGAAGTACAAAAAATGTACGTTGTGTATAACATTAGTAATATTTTCACGATGACTGATTAGTACAAATTAGTCACAATTTCTCTACAAGTAATTACCTCATACTCATCCATACTGCATAAAACAGCCAGAGCATTTACTTCTCAAAGTGCAATTACCCATAATCGTGATGTCAAGTGTAAATATATGTGCCGTAGTAGAGGGAAATTATTATAACTGATGCAAGAACCGAGTACAGAAAATCAAAGAGCTATTCTTTTCCCACACACCTACGGGGCATAGTGGCACTGTGAAATGTGTGGAAAACCTTATGGGGAGCCACAAGAACAGGGTGATGACTCATCCTAGCAATGGTTAGTAAGGAAAAATCGAAGAATGAGTGAAAAATTATGGGATGCTGGGCAGTGTTACAATCACCACTCTGGTTAGTGCTGCCAATGCTAGCCAGCAAGTGCAAAGTCACTGGCAATGGCTCACACCCGGATAAGCCCGCCAAAACACGAAAAAACAGTCATCTTTAACTTATCACTACTCATTGACCACCTGGAGAAGTAGGAATACTTTCATTTGAAAGAGGAAGAGTTGGTGAGTCTTGTGTATCTTTATTTTTTTCCTCTAGCTATTACAGTTTGGCAGATATTAGGGTTTGAAGTAAGGGTACATTTTCCAAAATCACAGAAATCCCCCATAGAGAGGAGTGGGCAACATCGGAAAACCCCCGGCGGGTGAGGATTAAATTCCTTATGTTTTTTACAGATTTCCTCTGATACTACGTTCAATATGTTCAGTATATTTACCATCTTGTTATCTTCAGTGATTCTGTTCCTTATGTCTTCTTCATATTTACCAATGATGACTATAGATTTGTTAGTCCCAGCTGTTTCCTTTATCAGCCTTAGGTTTTTCCTTATGATGTCTTTCACTTCTCTTGTCATGCCTTTTGCTTCAGCCTTGTTTTTTAGATCTTGAGTTGTTTTGGCTACTTCTGGTTATGTATATTGTAATTCTTCTGTGTAATTTCTCATCATTTCATTTGCCTGAGTTATCTTCTCATCAGTGCCTCTGCTTTGCTCTGTCAGATTACCTGCTTGTCTAATTGTGTGTTTATCATTATTGTACTCCTTCAAAAATTTCTCATGGTTGAAAACTGTATTTCCCATTTCGTTCATTTCCTTCTTCAGAATGTCTACCTCAGCTTATAGCTCACCTATTATTGCATCTTTTCTGTTCAATTCCTTCACCAGTTCCTCGTTTTCTTTTTTCCTTTTGTTGGTACAGTTCCTTCCTTATTTCATCCAATTCCGGTTTCAAAGTTTCCTCCGGTTTATTAATTTTCTCTTTTAATTTATAAAATGTATTCAGTTCTACCAGGTCTCTGTTGTCATCATTTTGCTCCACACGTGTGTGTGTGTGTGTGTGTGTGTGTGTGTGTGTGTGTGTGTGTGTGTGTGTGTGTGTTCTTACCTAATTGTATCTTTACAGGAATGAGTCAAGCTTGTACTGTCCCGTGTCTTAAACCATTTTCATCATATATCTCCTTAAATTTATGAATTGTTTTGGCACGCACTATTTCATTCGGTAGTGCATTCCATTGATCAATTGTCCTATCTGGGAAACCAAATTTCCTTACGTCTTTATCACCTTTCTTTTTATGCAGTTTTTTTGCAGTGTCCCCTTGCTGATGCTTCCCCGTAAGCTACATATTTATGTCTATTTTCTCCTTCCCTGATATGCATTTCTGTAACATAATCATGTCTCCTCTTTTCCTTCTCTCCTGAAGTGTTGGCAGATTCAGTTTTTCTAGTCTTTCTTCATAGCTTAGATACCTTAAGCTTGGTACCCGTCTTGTGGCGGCCCTTTGAACTAATTCAATCTTATCTATGTGTTTCTTGAGATGATGATTCCAGACTACTGATGCATACTCCAGGGTTGGTTTGATGAAAGATGTCATTATCTTTCTCAGCATGTCTTCATTTATGTATGTGAATGCTGTTCTCATATTTGCAAGCAGGATGTACATATTCCATACCTTCTCACTTGTGTGGTCAGCCGGAGATAGCCTGCTACTGATAATCACACCTAAGTCCTTCTCTCATTTTGATATGTGTAGGATTTTACTTCCTAACTTATAATCCCAATTTGATCTTTTCCCACTTTTACCAAACTTGATTACGTGACTTTTGTCCACATTGAATTCCATTTGCCATGAATTACTCCATTCATGAAGTTTGTTTAATTCTTCTTGTAGCTCTTTACAAGAGTCTGTGTTAGTAATTCTCCTTTGTATTTTTGCATCATCAGCAAACGTATTTAAATAGCTTTCATTTCCAATATTACTATATGTGTCATATATATACACTAAAAACACAATTGGTGCCAGCACTGAGCCCTATGGAAATCCACTAGTCACTTCCATCCATGATGAGTAATTTCCCTTTAGTACTGTTCTGATTTCCCTTTTTCTGAGAAAATCTTGCATCCAACAGTACAGTTTGCCTCGGATCCCTCCTTGATGGTACAGTTTCCATAAAAGACTTTGGTACGGTACTCTGTCAAATGCTTTCTTGAAATCTAGATAGATGCTGTGTGTGTGTGTGTGTGTGTGTGTGTGTGTGTGTGTGTGTGTGTGTGTGTGTGTGTGTTTATCATGCAAATTATAATTGCTTCTGCAGGGCCGTGTTAATATTTTAGTAGCCTTGTGGAAGAGTTGCAGTGGAAGGGTAACAATAATTAGAACACAGAAAAAGTCATCCATGGTGCAAAAAGATAAAGGAAAGAAAGCTCATTGTTGGTTTGGGATAGGCTAGGAATGTAGGGTGGGGAGACGTTCGTCATTAAGATTATAAGTAATCGAATATGGGTGAAGTACGAGAAACGAAACGAAGGACAGAAAGGAGCTACTGTCACGGGGTTTTTATCTATCTACGAGTATCTATAGCCCGACGCCCTAATCCCGCAAAGGGTGGCCGCAGACAAAACGCCTCCAAGTCACTCCGTCACCCACCATTTGACTACCCTCCCCCCAACTCACCCCCCCCTCCCTCATATACCTCTCAACTCCATCCCTCCACCTCATCCTCGGTCTACCCCTCCCTCTCCCTCCCTCCACCTCACCTACATACACTCTCTTAGTCAGTCTTTCATTCTCCATTCTCTCCACATGTCCAAACCACCTCAGTGTATTTCTCCTAATCTTCTCAACCACATCCACATCTACCCCACAACGTTCCTTCACTTCTTCATTCGTCAACCTGTCCCTCCACGTCACTCCACATGCTCCTCTCAAGTAACTCATTTCCACTGCTCTCACTCTTGACTTGTTCCCCTCTTGCAAGGTCCACGCCTCGCTTCCATACGTCAGGGTAGGGATCACAATACCATCATGCAGTGACTTCTTAACTTCCATACTCACCTCCCTATTTCTCATCACTGCTTTCAGTGTACCAACAACCTTCCTTCCCTGCTGTACCCTTTCACGTACTTCATCCCCCAAAGGTCCATCCTTACTCATCACACTACCCAAGTACTTGAATGCACTCACATTCTCCATATCCTCACCATCCAACCTCACTGCACACTCTGTGACTTCATTCCTCTCAAACACCATAACTTTACTTATGTTTACATTAACTTTCAGCTTCCTCCTCCTACACACTGTCCCAAATTCATTCACCAAACCTTGCAACTCCCATTCATCTTCACTCAACAATACTGTATCATCAGTAAACAGCAACACCGGAAGCTTCCAAATCTCACCCTTATTCATTAGGGCCAGCCCCACATCCACTGCCCTACCTTGCACCTCCTTTACAACCCCATCCATATATATATTAAACAGCCATGGAGACATCACACACCCCTGTTTCAGTCCCACATTGAGATCAAAGAACTCACTCAGCTCACCATCCACTCGCACCGTAGCCCTAGCTCCCTCGTACATACTCTTCACAGCACTCAACAATTTCCCCTCCACTCCATATATTCTTAATACCTTCCACATACCTTGCCTATCTATTCTGTCATAAGCTTTCTCCAAGTCCATGAAGGCAGCATACACTTTCCTTCCTTTCTCTAGATACTTCTCCACTAAACATCTTAGAACAAATATCTGATCTACACACCCTTTTCCCTTCCTAAATCCCCCTTGTTCTTCTCCAACTAGCTCCTCTGTCATATGCCTAACCCTATCAATGAGTATTCTTCCATATATTTTACCAGTCACACTAAGAAGGCAAATACCCCAATGGTTACCACATACTTCTCTCTCCCCTTTTCCTTTGTACAAAGGAACAATTATACCTGATTTCCAGTCCTCTGGAACCCTTCCCTCTTCCCAAGCCAATCTACACAACTTCCATATCCACTCCACAACAATCTCACCCCCATACCTACTGTCAGCATTTCACCACACACTCCATCAATTCCTGGGGCCTTTCCCAGCTTAATCTTCTTCATCGCTTCCACTACTTCCGCCCTACTTATCTCTTCCTCCCTCCTCTCATCTCTTCTTCTCCCAGCCATTCCCCAACCACTTATACTCACACTGCTCTCACTCTCCACATTCAACAAATCCTCAAAGTGCTCCTTCCATCTCCTCAATTTCTCTCTCTTCTCCACCAACAATCTATTATTCCTATCTTTCACTCCCCTATTATTTCCCCTTTCACACTGCCTTACTTTCTTTACCTCCTTCCAAAACAATTTCTTACTCTCCCTCCATTTCACACTCAGATTCCTCCCAAACTCTTCATCCACTTTCTTCTTACTCTCCTTCACCAGTCTCTTAACCTCCCTTCTCCTGCTCACATATACCTCTCTCTTCTCTCTCTCATCTTCTTCCCTACCTCTACTCGCCAGCCATTCACCATATGCCTTCTTCTTTTGTTCCACAGCTCGTTTCACCTCATCATTCCACCATGCTGTCCCTTGCACACCCTTGCATCTCCTCCTCACTCCACAAACTGCCTTACACACTGCACCTATCTCTTCCATGAATATCTTACATACGTCTTCCACCCCTTCCATCTGCTCTAGCTCATACCTTCCCACTCTTTCTTCCACTATGCTCTTATACTCTGTCATTTTCTCACTATCTTGCAATTTCTCCACTCTTCTCACAGGAGCTGCTTCCTCCTGTCTTCCCCTTCGCCTCCTCAACCACTTTCTTTGCATCTTTACCTTGGTCATCACTAAGTGATGGTCCGAGACTCCATTCCCCCACCCTCTCCACACTCTTGCATCCAACACTTGTCTTCTCATTCGCTCATCCACACACACGTAGTCTATCATTGCCTTTCGTTCAACAAGTTCACCATCCAATCTCCTCAGTACTCTCCATGTATACCGGTGGATCATCTTATGACGAAAGTAGGTGTTGGCTATTGCCAACCCCTTACAAGCACAGATGTCCACCAAAGCACTACCATTTCCATCTACTTCAGCTGGCACACCCCACTGACCAACCACTCTATCCACTCGTACATTCCCAACTTTGCCATTCATGTCTCTAATCAACAGCACTCTCTCGCTCCTCTCAAACTTGTCCATACATGCTTCTACTCTCGCCCAAAACTCATCTTTCACTCTTGCCGCTCGATCCTCTGTTGGAGCATACACACATACAATCGCCCATGCTTGTATACCTACTTTCATCCTCACCCATACAATCCTTGCACCCACTGTTCCATACTCTCTTATATTCTCCTTCCACTTCTTGCTTATCATCAGACATACTCCCTCTCTTGCCCTCTCATTCTCACTGACTCCCGCACATATACCTAAACCATATTCCCATTCTCTCACCCTTTCACCTACCATTTAGTTTCAGTCAATCCACATATATCCACTTTTGCATCCTCAAAGCACCTGAACAATCTCTCTCTCTTTCACTTCATCATTCACTCCTCTCACATTCCATGTTCCCACCCTAAGAATGTCCTTTGTCCGTTCCTTAGTCGTCAACGTATGGTCCGTCCGGGTCCGAGGCGTTTTTATGATTATGCAAAATTAAACGAATAATATTCAATAATACTTGAGAACAGGGACAAAGAATTGACTTATGAAGATCAAGCAATGATTACTTTATACCGGCTTACTTCTCTAACGACGAGAATTTATAAACTTTCTCAACAGTACACAGCAGAGACTAATGACTCACTCGTGCTGGTTATTAGTACTGTTGGCCTCTGGAGAAAGTGACTCCACTCCTGACAATCAATAAGTAATGCTCTTAATGATAAACAGGTTCTTGCTGGTGCAATTAACTCCTGGTTGCAGAAATGATTTTAAACTTAATACAAAAGGACTGGCCTAAGTACCAGTTATGAATAATGCAAAACGTTTATGCAAACTAGGAGCTATAACTAAAATAAGCTTAATGGAGAAATAAAACACGAGTTTACATTACATTAAGCTCAAGAGAAAAGAACTGTAAATTTATTTATTACAATGAAATAAATTTACGTTACATGTTTCAAATGACTTCAAAATAAGGAGATCGCACTCACTCACTCACTCAAAATCTAAACTCTTAAACCTAGGAAAACGGAAAGAAATACTGGTCAGAGAGTGGACTAAGCGGATGACTGGGCATCGTTGCTGAGGAAGGACGCTGCACACATTGCCTCTTGCCAAATCACGCTTGGTGGGAATTCAGGAACTGGACAACGGTGGCGGTGGGAACTGGGCGTCAGCTGAGGAAGGACACTGCCACACACGCTGCTAATCTGCTTCCACGGTGCTCAAATCTTGACTGAGTTCAAATCGTGAGAGAGAGGGAAGTATCGACCTGCACTTGCTAACGGCTAGAATGAGCAAAACATGACCATAAAAAATCACTCAGAGGAGGTCCTAATGTCGCGCACAAAGACGATCACTTATGAAACGGTGAAAAATGGTTCTGAAAACACTCCCGATCGGGTGAATACGTGGCGGTTGACTGAGTGATACATACTGGGATTCTACTAGAATTCACGGTTTCCCACCAAAATTTAATGTCACGAGTTTATTTAAATATAAAATCGCGCAGACTCATGACATTACGCCCCATGAAAATCAGATTTTTTTTTTTCCTTCAAGAAAAGAAAAAAAATTCAATATACATACACATAAATCCTAACTCAGTCACACAAGATTCACACTGTGGTGTGTGTGTGCTATCCTGCTACAGGAGAAAGTCACAGTCGCCAGTGAGCGAAAAAAAAAACTTGTAGTTACGTTAACAGAAGCAAGCTTGAGGGAAAAACTCCGTGACGACAGTGAAAAATCCTTTACTCAGGTCAAACTGAGCAAAAAGTTCGCTACATTTACATTAACAACTAATTGTTATGTAGCGTGATGTATGTAATACACGGTGTAGGTGTGACAGTTGTGGTGTAACTGTATCTATGTGTAAAATTACATAATGCAAATCAATAGTAAATGATGATGACGAGGCAGAAGAGAAGAGGCGGCAGCATGCGTCAGGGACGATCAGCTGTTCTGCATGGCAATGCTGCACCCGCCAGCTGCACCTGGGAAAACAATCAAGGTAGAGCATCAAAAGTGTCATTTCTCTCTCTCTGTCTAGCAATCAGTACATATGTTACAAAAAGTACACTATTTACATTATTAACCAGGAAATGTAGTCAAGGCATTTCTGCAGGACATCAAATGCTGACCCAGTTTACTAGTTAAACCCTAAACTTAATTAGAGAAAAGACTGGGCGTTTCTGCAGGACATCAAACGCTGCAATTCGCTAAATTAACCAGGGAACGTGGTCAAGAGCAAAAAGACTGGGTGTTTCTGCAGGACATCAAACGCTGCAATTCGCTAGGGACCCAGTTTACTGGTTAAACCCTATACTTACGATAAATGACAGGAAGCTGAGAATCGCTACATAATCTCGGGCAGGTCACGTTTTAACACCCACCATGGGTGTGAACACTCATGTGGATATTGTGCATTCTCCAGGAATCCTTAGAGAGGTCCACAGCTCGAGACATTCCACAAGGTAATTCATACACAGCCTCGGCCTCTCTGCGGGGTTCTCAAACTTCCCCCTTAACTTATGGTATACATGTATATACAGGTCCTGGATGTAAAGTGTCCTGCAGGACCAACGGGCGAGACGTCAGCAATTACTGGTACACTTTTATCTGGGAACTAGGCTGGTCCTTGGATTACTCATATCTCTTAGGACATCTATCTTACGGAACCCAGCATACAACAGTTGCCCGTGTTAGTCAGCAGTTAGCAGGCGAGACATCAGGTCTGCACCTATGTTATCACTTCCCTTGATGTATCTCCCAACAAGGTTAAACTGCTGTAAATACAGTGTCCAGCGTGTCAATCTTGCATTAGCCGTCTTAGTCGTGCTGAGACTAGTGAGTGGCATATGATCAGTTTCCAGAGTGAATGGTGCTCCATATAAATGATAATAATATTTCTTAACACCATCAACCACGGCCAAGAGTTCCTTCTCAACAGTACTGTAATTCCTCTCGGCGGGTTTTAGCTTACGGCTGTGGTATGCCACTGGGAAGGTTCCACCTTCCGATTCCTGCATCAATACAGCACCTACTCCATCTTGTGAAGCATCAGTGTGCAGTATGAAAGGTTTGTTGGAATCAGGAAACTGCAAAATAGGCTCCTTGCACAACATGATTTTAAGGGCGGCAAAAGATCTCTCATGTGCTTCTCCCCATTCAATGGTGTTTCGAGCATATTTCTGTAGCACCTCGTACAACGGTTGGGCAATGACAGCAAAGTTGGGGATAAAACTCCTATAATACCCCACTAGGCCAAGGAATGCCCTAACTTGTTTCTTCGTCATGGGTCTCGGGGTTTCTCTAACCTTCCTGGTCTTGCCACCCTGACACCTGCAGCGATTGTTACCAACATTATGTCCGAGGAACTCCACCTCACTGTGAGCAATTTTACACTTGCCAGGCTTCACAGTCATGTTGAAACTCTGGAGTCTACTGAAGGCAATTTCCAAGAGTCTGAGGTGCTCCTCCAACATGGCAGAATGAACGAGGACATCATCAATGAACATCTCTACTCCTACGAGATACCATGGAGCACTTGTCTCATGGCACGATTGAATACTGCTGGGGAATTGGTAAGTCCAAATGGGAGGATTTTATACTGATACAACCCCCTAGGAGTAGCAAAGGCAGTGTACTGATGGCTCTCGGGATGAAGGGGAATCTGGAAGAATCCCTTCGCCAAATCGAGCTTCGTGAAATATCGTGACCCTGTCAGCTTGGAGAAGATGGCAATGTGATCACCCATCGGCTCAGCATCCACTTTGGTGATTGCATTGAGCCTCCTATAGTCGCCACAAATCCTGACTCCACCATCCTTCTTGCGGACTACTACCATTGGACTGCAGCAAGGAGATGAGGACTTTTCAGTAATACCTGCAATCTCCCTGTCAGCAATTTCATTGTCTACTGCGCCTAGTAGTTGCATGGGAATCGGATATGGCTTAACCCTTACGGGAGTATCGCTGGTCAACTCAATCTTGTGACAATCAGCCTTTGCAAGTCTAGGTTGGTCAGAGAAGACATCAGCATACTGATACAGCAGTGACCTTATGGCATTCTGATCACCTAATGCTAAGTCAGCGTTAAGTAAAACATCTCCGACAGTCTCTTCCTGACGGAACTGAGCGGTTAAGGGCTCGTCATCATGGTCATCAGCTGGGATCACCGTGGCTGTCCCGGTTTCTTCCAGTGGCTGGTCACTATCATCAGCTACTCGTAGGCCAGTCTCCTCGGCGTTTGACTCATGATAAGCCTTCAACATGTTAGTGTGGAACCTTTTGCGAAGATTCCCCATCTGAATTATGTAGCTGAGGTCTGAAATGCGCTCTACTACACCAAATGGACCCTTCCACTGCGCCAACAACTTGTTCTGGGCAGTGGGGAGTAACACCAAGCACTTATCACCTGGACTAAACTTCCGAAGTTTTGCCTTCTTATCATAATAGGCTTTCTGAACTTCGTGCGCGTTGATCAATTCTTCCTTAACTAACTCGCACGTCGACTGGAAGCAGTCAGCTAGATCAAGGACGTAGGTGTAGGTGGTCTTGACTTCAGGGTCAGGTTCTTCATCGTCCCATAACTCGCGAAGGACTTGAAGTGGTCCACGGACCGACCGTCCATACACCAGTTCAAAGGGTGAGAACTTCAAGGAATGCTGTGGGGCTTCTCGATAAGCAAACAGAAGAAAAGCAATGAACCGCAGCCATTCCTTTGGCTGTTCGGCGGCCATGCACTTTAACATCTTCTTGAGAGTCCCATTGAACCTCTCACACAGCCCGTTACACATGGGATAATAAGGCGTAGGTCGCAGGCCTCGGATGGACAACAACCTGAATGCTTCATTCATCATTGCAGAGGTGAACTGTGAACCCTGGTCGCTTAAGACCCCTTTGGGGATACCTACACGACAGAACACTTCGATCAATGCCTCAGCAACAGTGATGGCCTCTATATTCTTAAGAGCTACGGCTTCAGGCCACCGCGTGCTGAAATCAACAATAGTGAGGATATACCTTGATCCGTCACTTGCCCTAGGGGAGATTGGCCCAACAATGTCAACTGCTACTCTCTCGAATGGTTCAGAGATTACAGGCATTGGTTTCAATGGCGCAGGACAGACATGTCCCCGGTCAGTGGTATGCTGACACACGTCGCAGGAATGCACAAGCCTTTTCATTTCCTGTCCCATTCCTGGCCAGAAAAAGTCAGCATGGATGCGGTCAGAGGTTTTCTTTTGGCCCACGTGACCTCCCATGACTGAACAATGACCTAATTCGAACACTGCCCGGCGATACTTCGCGGGAACGACGAACTGCAGTCGAACCTCGCCCTGGGGTGTTTGTGACTCATGGTATAGCTGTCCTCGCTTGCGAAGGAACCTGGCTTGACCTCCCCATGAATACTTAATCACTTTACCCTTCAGCTTCTTATGCACTGAGGCAAGTGTCAGGTCAGACTGTTGTTCTTGGACAACATCTTGACTACGAATCAAATCTTGAGGCGTTGTGATGGTCAACAGGGTGACACAATTCGGAGCCTTGGCCATGGCTCGTGTTACTGCAACAGCCAAAGTCTGAGTAGCAACATCTACAGCGCAACTGTTTTTGACGCCCGGTATGTTGCCGATAATGAGGTCAAACAAGGGGTCTGGCATGACAACAGCAGCTGTCAAGCCAGTGTAGAAAGGAGATGCCACCTGGATACGTACCTCAGGGAACAATCTCACTGATCCATCAATAAGTCTAACTTGGATCTGCTTACCCATGTACTCGTCGGGCTGAACTAAACTTTGCTTGACAGAGCAACCTGAGGAACCGTTATCTCTCAGGACATTCACAGAAACACCTCCCACAAACCCTGGCTGAACAAGAAAAGCAGTGTTACTGGTGGAAAGGTCTGAGGAGATAACAGCCAGTCATTGGTGAGACTGCAGAACAAACGATGCAGCAAATGTGGCACCCTGAGAACTTGATACCAGAGGGGTCATGCTCACCATCTGAGGAGCTGGAGCATTGACCACCTGTTGAGGAGGGTTCACTGTCATTGGGGAACTAGTGAACTACGGGGAAGTACCTGTACTGGTGGGGTTGGCACCACTGTGCGCTTGTTGTGGCATAAGGGCTGCATTTGCATCCTGCCTCTGATACACTAAAGTCGATTGTCCTGACTGAGGGTTACGTGGTTTGTCCTTGCCCTGCTGCTGCTTGAAATACCGGTACTGCTGCTGGTTAGGGTTCTGCTTGTCGTACCGCTTCCACTCAGGTTTCTGAGTGTTTTGCCCCTGGTCCTTCTTCTGCGGTTTTGGACCTTGGCCATTATTCTGAGAACGGCCTTGTTGCTGGGGTTTAGTCTGAGACTGTTTCCCAAATTTATCAGGTTTCCTGTTCCAGGTATGCTGCTTGCGAGTTTGATACCCGTATGCAGTGAAGAATGCGTCAGCCTTCTCCACCATGTGGCTGGCATCCTTTACCTGGCAGATCTTAAGCTGAGCCATAAGTTCAGTAGGCCACGACTTTTCTAGCTGTGTGCGCAGCATAAGGTCGATTATCCCCTCACACGTGGAAGGAGTTTCATCTTTCTCCATCCACTCACCTAAGTAAGCAGTAAGCTGGTCAAGAAACTGAACGGCAGTCTCTTTTTCCTGTAAACGTGCTCTCATGAACTGACTCTTGGCGTCGTTAACTCTGAGACCGTACACTTTGACGAGTGCAGCCTTCATCATCTCATACGTGAGATTGTCTCCACGAATTCTGTGGAGAATATCGAGGGCAGGGCCCTCAAACAGGCTAAGAAACTGAAGCCGCTTAGCTGCATCATCCAGCTGATAAAGCTGAGCCATGTCTTCAAAACGAGCTATGTATGGCTCGATTCGCTCGCCTTCCTTGTATGGGGGAAGCTTGATGTGTGGGGTCGCCAGAACATGTGCAGGGAGAGTGCTCGTGGAGCTTGGGCCAGCTGCACCAGATGTGTCTGAACCCAAGGAATCTTGCTTGAGCTTCAGCACTTCAAGTTCATGTTTTTCGCATGCTTCTCGCTCGGCACGTTCGTGTTCTCGTTCTGTCTCGTTGTTCACGCTCGTATTCACGTTCTCTCTCACGTTGTTCTAACTCGTGTTGACGTTCTCTCTCGCATTGTTCTAACTCGAGTTCGCTTTGTTCTTGCTCGTGTTCGCACTGTTCTCGCTCGTATTCGTGCTGTTCTCGCTCATGTTCGCGTTTGATTCTACACTCTCCACGAGCATCACTCTCGCTTTGCTGCTCGTGACTAAGCCGAGAGAGGACATAATCCTTTACTTCTGTGGGGTCTGTAAGCCCCATATCTTTGGCTTCCTGTACATAGACACTGGTAGACATGATGCTAAGTCAATCTAAGTGAACTAGAGACTCAGTACTGACTGCAATTTGCAGAGAAAGATGCCAATAATCGAGAATAAAGAATATAGGCACAGGTTAATGGCGACCAGTTTTATATAATTAAACTGGTAAAGAAAGAAAATTAAACAAACAACTGACTGTGAAAACTATTACATAAATTAATAGAACTGAGTTAATAATCACCAGTAAGATAGTGCCTATAGACTTTAATGATACATACCTAAGTATGAGTGAGTGTGTATTATCTCGTTAATAACTTTAGAGCTAGGTGTTAATATCCTGGAATGAGGTCGCCAAATGTCATGGGGTTTTTAAGAGTATGCGATATTAAACGAATAATTCAATAATACTTGAGAACAGGGACAAAGAATTGACTTGTGAAAATCAAGCAATGATTACTTTATGCCGGCTTACTTCGTCGATTCTCTAAGGACGAGAATTTATAAACTTTCTCAACAGTACACAGCAGAGACTAATGACTCACTCGTGCTGTTTATTAGTACTGTTGGCCTCTGGAGAAAGTGACTCCACCCCTGACAATCAATAAGTAATGCTCTTAATGATAAACAGGTTCTTGCTGGTGCAATTAACTCCTGGTTGCACAACGGATTTTAAGCTTAATACAAAAGGACTGGCCTAAGTACCAGTTATGAATAATGCAAAACGTTTATGCAAACTAGGAGCTATAACTAAAATAAGCTTAATGGAGAAATAAAACAGGAGTTTACATTACATTAAGCTCAAGAGAAAAGAACTGTAAATTTATTTATTACAATGAAATAAATTTACGTTACATGTTTCAAATGACTTCAAAATAAGGAGATCGCACTCACTTGCTCACTCAAAATCTAAACTCTTAAACCTAGGAAAACGAAAAGAAATGCTGGTCAGAGAGTGGACTAAGCGGATGACTGGGCGTCGTTGCTGAGGAAGGACACTGCACTCGCTGAGCCTCTTGCCAAATCACGCTAGGTGGGAATTCAGGAACTGGACAACAGCGGCGGCGGGAACTGGGCGTCAGCTGAGGAAGAACACTGCCACACACGCTACTAACCTGCTTCCACGGCGCTCAAATCGTGACAGTTCAAATCGTGAGAGAGAGGCAAGTGTCGACCCGCACTTGCTAACAGCTAGAATGAGCGAAACACGCCCATAACAAATCACTCAGAGGAGGTGCTAACGTCGCGCACAAAGACGATCACTTATGAAACAGTGAAAAATGGTTCTGAAAACACTCCCGATCGGGTGAGCACGTGGCGTTGACTGAGTGATACATACTGGGATTCCACCAGAATTCGCGGTTTCCCACCAAAGTTTAATGTCACGAGTTTATTTAAATATAAAATCGCGCAGACTCGTGACAGCTACAGTGAGTATTGCAGGGTAATACTGAAAGCAGAACATAAAGGGGTTGCAAATAGTAGGATCAACATATTGTATGGATAAGGAAAATGCTGGTGTTATGAGTATTACACTGCATTCTTAACCTTTAATCAATCACCCAAAGGGGTAAGGTAAAGCTCACAGGAAAACTAACTTACTTTACACTGTAACACACACACACACACACACACACACACACACACACACACACACACACACACACACACAAAACAAGATCCGTCTACAAAAGGGGATCAGTATAGACTTACAAGACAAATATAAAGTAATTCTCTTACCAAACCAAATTACAATATGAGGAAGGTAACGTACTTACAACTTGAGGAACTAGGTGAGCTCGTTGGTGATATAATAATCCACACTGGTATCATTAGGAGAGTTGAACCAAAAGGTGGAAATAGTGCTCAGTCTGTGTTTTGTAATCAAAGTGAACAAGTGTATCTGCACAAATGTGTCTAGTGATGAACTGTGTTTAGTGGGATATGTGTCCAGATTATGTCTAGCAAAAAACCATGATAAACTGTGTCAAACTCACTAGCTCCTCATCATGTTTAAATAATAGCTTTACTCAGCCTCCTTAGATTTAACAAGCCAATGTTCTATCTTAAGTATAATCTGCAGCCAGTTACACACAAAGGAGGCTTCAGTTACCAGTTACAAGCTAACACATCCTACTCTTGGTCAATTAGGAGTTGGTAAGTAGGCAGAGCTGTTCAGTCATTGGAAAAACACTCTCAATAGCTTCCCCTACAATTGTCACACTCACTTTGTCGAGGACAAGGTTTCTTCTGCGTAGTTTACGGAAATTACAAAGTGTTATTTTGCCCCAGAACAGCAAATACACAAAAATAATTTAAGCCTTTCTGACAACTGTGTATAATAGCTGAAGAAAAGCGAAACCTTATTTCTTGAACCTGGCAGTTTAGGAAGCCTAGAGTGGTAAAGACAGGCACTAGACCAAAAATTAAAAAGATCAAATGTTCTTGGTCATTCATCTCATCTCCCTACTTTAGCTACCCTTCCACTTCCAATCAGTTCTACTCCTCCATCTGTTACTCCACTGGGTAACACCTACCTTCCTGAGGAAAGATATTTACCATGGGGAAATTTCTGGGTATTGCACAAAGTTAAATCCTGGACAGGTAATCTGCAAGTATGTTAATAATCCCTTTTACATGTCGAACCTCTAGGGATTATTCTTGGAGAAGTAGGGCTCAGCGTGTCAGTCTGAAATTTTCGTTCTTAAATAACAACAAAAATTTTAGAGGATGGTCATCAGTGTACACTACCACATCACCTGACCCTGGACCTTCATAATCTGTGAAGTGCTGCAGAGGAAGTATGAGTGCAAGGAGTTCTTTCTCAATAGCAGAATAATTTCTCTGGGCCTTATTGAATATAACAGCACACAGGCATCGTGCAACTGTGCCAGCCCTTAGGCCACTGGCATCATTAGCTAATTTAAAGGGTTTAGCAAAATTTGGAGCTTGAACCACAGGGTGGCTTGATAGAATGGTTTTGACTTTAGAACAGGCATCCTCACATTCTGACTTCCACTCATTCTTGATTTCTTCCCTTAATAAATCTGTTAGGGCGGCTTTAAAATCAGAGAAGTTCAAGACAAAACGCCCATAGTACCTTGCCATACCCAAGAATCACTGCAATTCTCTTTTATTTGGGGGTTGGAGGGAGTTTGCTATGGCCTGAACTTTAACATTAGGTGGGCTCACTTGGTCAAATCCTACCACAAAAACTAGATACTATACTTGAGCCTTTACAAATTCACATGTAGTTAAATTAACCGATAAATTAGCAGAGGTCAATCACTGCAGCAAGGCCTCTTTTTGGCTCAAGTGTTTCTCCCAGGAGTTACTGAAAACAACTACATCATTACTATACGTGACACATCCCTTAAGATCTATTGTGAGATCATTCATCAACCTCTGGAAGGTGGCACGAGCATTCTTCTTACCATACGGCATGACTATACATTTATAAGTATTGCCACCAACCACATAACAGGAAATCTCTTGGGTGCTTTCTGTGAGTGGAACTTGCCAATATTCCTTTGAAAAGTCTATCCTGGTTATAAACTTTGCACTGCCTATGGAATCTACAGTCATCTATTCTCGGAAGTGGGTAGGTATCAGTCCTGATAATGGAGTTGACTTTACGATTATCGATAGGACCCTCTGGGTTTGAGGACTACTATGACTGGGAAGCACCACATGCTTTGACATGGCTCTGTCAACCCTTGCTGCATCATGTAGATCAGCTCATCTTGGAGTATATACTGCATCAGAGGACTAGCACGGTAGGGTGACTGCTTTACATGGCCGGTGTCTCCATCATTCACGTCATGCTGTGCCACTTCTGTGCATGCTTGTTGTGGAAGACATCTGGGAACTTCCTGAGAAGGGCAAAGAGTTCAGCACACTGCTAAGCTCTGAAATGGGAGAGTTTATCAGCTGACGTATTCCATGCCTCTTGATTCTCTTTCCAACTATTGGTCTGGTCTAACGTCGAAGGGCAGCACTCGTCCTCAACTATCTCGATAGCTGACACCACACATGCAGCACAAGAGGGGACCACTTCTCGCATGTGGTACCCCTTCAACATATTCACATCGCACAACCTTAGTTCCTTCCTCTGGTGTGAAGTTAAGATGACATAATTAACCCGCCCCGTCCCGGCCACTTTTCGACCACTGGTACCCCCCAATCCCGGGCATTTTTCGACCCTTTTTTTTTTTTTTGCTTAAACTTTCGCTTTTGGTCAGAAACAATGGCCGGTGGCAAAGAAAGTGGTCCCCGGGGTCCCTAATTAGCTTAACCAGGTATGCCTTGGTCCCACCTGGCCCCGTGTTCTCTCTAGGCGGTCTGAGCCTCAAACGTTTTCTATGGTATTATAAGTTTGGGAAACCAATGAAAGTAAGTAGAAATGAATTTATTACAAACATAAAAACATGTGATAAAAGAGTATATTGGATTTTATACAAAAATAGAGCAGAAATAAGCATTGTACCATCGTGCGAAACGAGCAAAATCGGCCAACTTGGTCACGATGAATCGCTAACATTCTAAAATCATGATACATATAATTTTTTTTACTTACATAATACTTCTACAATAACATTATACCATTTTACATTTTATTGAACTGTTTTTACGTATTCACAGGCCTTTTGATAACATTTAGCATAATGTTAGCGCTTATTTACGTAGTGAGTGAACTCGCTGTGACTGTTGTTTCACCTCGTATTGTGCTTTTTCTACTTACATAATACTTTTCTAATATTATTATACACTTTTCAACTTTATAGAACTGTTTTGAGATTATATCAGGCCTTACGTAAATATATAGTGTAATAATAGAGCATAATAACATACACGGTGAAGTCGCTATGACAACTAATTCAACTTACAACCTATTTTTGTACTTATATAATAATTCTACACTAACATTGCACATGTAAACACTTAATATAATTGATATCACATCATTTCTGAACATACGATGGAACTTAGCGTCATATTTGCGCGTACTTACACAGGGAGTGTTATCGCGATATCATTTGTTTCATCTTACACTAGTAATCAACTTATAAAATACCTTACTACTAACATTACAACATCTTCCACTGTATATAATTCCTATCACATACTTACTGACCAGAATGTGGGTGTAATCGTGACATCAGTTATGACAACTTACAGTAATGTTCAACTTATACGTTTTATTCATCCTAACATTACACCCGTTTCCACTTTATTTCCTTGCTATCACATATTTACTGACCAGATTTACACAGTGGGTGTAGTTTTGATAACAATTCTTTCCACTTACACTAATTCTCATCTTATACATTACTTTTCTGAAAAAATAACACCCGTTTCAACTTTATATTTGACTTAGCACCTACTGACTGGCCTTACCATTATCATGAGCGTCATTTCGCCTTCCCACACAGTTTCAGTAGTGTAGGAAATTATGATATTCCTTGAAACAAGGCTGAAGGCACAACGCAACATTGCACTCGACACACTCGTATCTAGTGTCTTTTCTCTGCGTGGATGGTCTGACTGTCGAGTGCCTACATACATGGCAGCGACGCTGGGGTTTACGACGGTTTGGTTCGGAAGGGATTGCACTGCGGTAGTGGCGGCCCGCAAGACGTAGGGGAGTCTGAGCAGCACGGGGGGCGCGGGGGCGGTGTGGGGGTCTGTCCTGGGCATGCTGGGCGATTATTTCACGTGCAAGCTCCCTCACAAACCCCTCAAAGGTCTCGGATACTCCGGTGGTCATTGTGTGCAGGTAGTGGGCGTTCAGGACCGTGATGTCGAGCAAGTGGAAAAAGAGTTTCTTGTACCACTTCATCGTGGTCCTGGCACAGTCAACACTTGAAATCATCGAGTCTGACTGATCAACTTGCCTCATGTTCAGATTATAGGCAAGTACAGACTCTGGTTTCCATACGTTGCGCCTCCTCTCGCTACGGTGATCCACGGAGTCTGTGCGGTGCATCAGGGGGTTGCGAACAGTTGATAGGAGGCAAACTTCCCTGTTGTGGTTCCACAGGGTTGCAAGGATGTCATTGGCCTGGAAGAAAACCACCTCATTCTTGTCAAGTTTCCTCCCTATCTTGACCATATGGCGACGGTTTCTCTTGACTGTACCACAGACTCCGGTGTCGTGTTGGCGGAGGAACCTAGCGAGAAGAGGGCTAGTGTACCAGTTGTCCAGGTACAACACATGACCACGATGAAGGTACTCTTCTATCATTGTCTTCACCACGGCCCCAGAGAGTCCTATACTCTGATCTTCTATTATATCTGTCTGTGCGCCCGTGTACAAGACTATGTCTTGCACATAACCAGTCTTACAGTCACACATAACAAAGATCTTGAACCCGAAACGGTATCTCTTGCTGGGTATGTACTGCCTAAAGGAAATATTGCCTCTCCACAACACAAGACTCTCGTCTATGACAAGGTCTCTGTAGGGATAAAATGAGGAGCGGAACATTTCCCGTAAATGATCAAATACCAGCCTAATTCTCCTCATTTTATCGGTGTTATTTGCATTGGCTGGATCATCTGCATCAAAAAAGTGGAGGCGGCTGAGAATAAACTGAAATCTGTTACGACCCATCACCTTTCCAAAGAAAGGTGTGAGGATGATTGGGTCCATTGTCCAGTAGGCAGGAATTTGATTTTTCCTCACCACACCCATCAAGATTACTAGGGCAAAAAATAGGAACATCTCTGAAATAGTCACGGGATAGTCATACTGTTCTGCATGCTTGCTTGTGGTTCCTAAGCGTTCACTTTCAAGGCGCTGGAATTGTGAAAAAATATTTGTCTGTTCTACTATGCGCCCAACAAACGCCTCACCAAAAAACAAGTTGAAAAAATCTAACCGTGACGACCCAGCATTTACACCTGGAGCCGTGCAACCTGACCGCCACTCCTCAGTGAAAGGGTGAATGATGGGAGTAAAATTACTCCCATCCTCCCAGTTCCATGTGACACCACCGTCTCCAGCCACGTCACCATCGTCCCCTTCGTCAGGGTGGGGAGGTGAGAGTGGTGGGGGAGGTTGGGGAGGTGGAGAGCGGCACCTCTCATCACTCGCACTTCTCTTCCCTCTCCCTTTTCCTTTACCCTTTCCCTTCCCTTTCTTTCCTTTCCCCACATTCTGGGGCTGTGGGGAGGAAGTTTGTGAATATTCAAGGGCGAAAGAAGTGCTGGGGAGTGACTCAACCTCCTCTCCCCTAGGCCTACGAGCACCACGTGCTCGTGCTGCCTCCCTCACACCACTGGCCCCTTCACCCCGCACTACCCCCACACCACTCTCACTTTCACCCCGCGCTGCCACTACAACACTTTCCCTTTCTCCCAGCAATCCCACCACACCACTTGCCACTTCCCCAGACAAAGTACTTTGACCATACCTTAGGTGTCGTCTCGCCCCACCTTCTGATCCACGTGGTGAAATTTTCTCCATTCCCAACCACGCGGCGATATCACGTCCTAGGCCTCCATCACCCTCATCGTCCTCATCCTCGTCTTGATCAGAATCGTGATGGAGAGATAGCTGTGCACGTGGTTGGGGAGCAGGCTGGCCTTCCCTTGCCTTACGGTATATCACATACCGCGTTTTTTGGGGCGAAGGGACCTTCTCATCACTGCTACTTATTTCTTCCTCTGGCTGGACGTAATCGCGATCCACCACATCATCATCGAGTGGAGAATCACTGTCTCCAGTGAAGGCTTCCAGGACGGATGCGATTTCCTCATCTGAGAGACCTTTCCGCGCCATGTCTGACCTGGGTCACTGCTGGCAGGTGAGTGACCGAGACAAGGGCAGCGGCAGATCACGCGGGGTCTAGGACGCTGCTCGCCTGGCGGCAGGTAGGGAGGCTTGGGTACCGGGCAAGAAACGAAAATCTCCCGCGAATTTTGAAAATTGTGGAAATTATGAACCTTGCAATTGCAGGACGTTGAAGTACGTCCCCGGGATTAGCTGTGACAAAACGTGAGGACGTGGAAGTACGTCCCCGGGACGGCGCGGGTTAACTTCAACCAACCTCTTCTCAACTACAGAACGGCCTGCAATACTTGCCAGTAGAGGCTGACCATAAATGGGCAGCAAGATAAGAACTTGATCTCCTGGGTGAAACATTTTGTTCCTAACTTTCTTGGAATGGTCATACCACATTTTCATCTTCTGAGATGACTCCAAGTGTGCCCTGGCTACTTCCATACTATAACCCAGTCTTTCTTTTAATTCTGATGCATACTTTAGCAAGTTAATTTGGTCACCATCCTTGACCCACGTTATTTAAGTAATTTAGGAGGACCTCTTACTTCATGGCCAAAGATTTACTGAAATTTGGAGTAGCCCAAGGATTAATTCGGTGTCTCTGGTTGCAAAAAGTAGGAAGGGCAAAACCTTGTCCCATTCCTCTTCATTAACACACACCTTTTTAAGCATTCTCTTCAAAGTTTGATGATACCTCTCTAATGCATCCTGACTCTGAGGATGATAAGCTGATGAATTGATCTGGGAGATTCCGAACTCCTGGAAGGTTTGTCTGAAAAATCTGGAGTCGAAATTACTGCATTGATCTGACTGAACTTCCTGTGGGAGATCAAACCGGGTAAAGAAGTTCAACATCTCTTTTACAACCAGTTTAGCCACAACGTTTCTTAAGGGGATGGCTTCGGGATATCTAGTGGCAATGTCTAAGATCGTGAGGATGTACTGGTGGCCTGAGAAGGTTCTAGGCAGAAACCCAACAGTGTCCACAAGGATTAGTGAAAGGGGGCATCAAACACAGGTAGAGAAATCAAAGGAGCCCAGAGGGATGGGCTTACTGCTCTTACCGACTAGTTGGCAGTGACCTGCAAAACCGGGAGATATCTCGATGGATTCCAGACCAGTAAAAATGCTGCCAATTTCTTTCTCATCCTTTAGTGACCTGCTAAATGCGAGTCATGAACGTTGGACATAATTTTTTGCCTATAGGGTTTTGGAACCACCACCTGATGTACACACACTCAGAAACGTATCGTTACACCTAATGCACGATACAAACTGACACCACAAATGAAACGTTTGATAACAGACTTCCACCAACCCTACTGAGACAGCTGGATTGTTCAGTAGGAAACTCATCAGACCTCCCTGTAATGGTACTTTTTTGAGTGTGTGTACATTCTCCCACTCATTATAATGAGCAACACTAGGAGGTGTCCATCTTCACATTAACACGTTGTTTGTCCTTAAATAATAACAGTCTTGCAATTCAGACTCACATTCATCTTTCCTGACTACTGAATCAGGTAGAGTGGTAATCTCCAGATCAGATCTTTGCATATCAGCTAACCTTGCACTTACATCAATCTGGGAAGAATCATCAACCTCAGATTAGTTAACTGGGCTAATAAGTTATCACCAAGCTCAATATCATCGTCAGACTTGCCATTGCCATTACTGTCATCAATCATGACTGGTCTTCGCCATCATAAATGTAGTTATAGCACAAGTGTGAAACAGTTAAGGACATACAACTTCCAGCTCTTTAGTCCTATCCTCACTTAGGAGATTTTTTTGACATACATGGAACAGCACTAGCTTGTCCTCCTGCCAAGTCATTACCCAAAAGGAAAGTGACCCCTTGGACAGGTAGCTGGTCAACAACACGCACATGCACTTAATCAGTAATTAACTCTGATTGGACCTTCACCTCAACTAGGGAAACAGATACAAACTCAACTATACCCTGCAACAAGACACGTTCATTAGGGTCAGGTACAGTACAGCAACTACTGTATGCTCTTCAATATTAGTGAATGTGAAACACCTGTGTCTCTAAGTATGGTGACTTCCTTACCATCTTTCCCACCAAGTGAAACTAACCCCTTAGATAATTATGAAGTCAGCAAATAAATTATATGGGGAGGAGTCACTTTGTTTACTGCTTGGTGAAGGACACTCTGATGGAGCCTTATTACCACTCTCACTTGATCCTGATGGCTGCAGTACTCCAGTCTTACTAGTGTCAAACAATGACTCTACAAGAGTCTGCCTATCATCCACTGACAGGTCCACTCTGTCTTTATCAACAATATGCATCTGCTGGGGGGGGGGAGGGGTGTCTGACTACTCCTAAAACTGTCTGTGGGTGGCTGTTCACTGTTATTGTCAAAAGATCCCCAAGAGTTTACCTAAGTAATGGGTTTTACTTTGAAACTTTGCCCACGTTTTTTCCAACACCTATCCTCCAAATGTCCTGTTTTCTTGCAATATTGGCAAAATCTTACATTTTCCACTGACCATCTGACAACACTGGCTTCATCTACTTTAGCGGAACTAACATGCCCTGGGGCTACAGTGTTCCCAGTAGTGTCACTTGACATGATTTTGTCTTTGCAAAAGGAAGGGTTCACAAAAACTGGTTGGTTCACTCTCATACCCTTAACCCATCCCATCCGGGTGTCATGTATACATGTCCTCCCGGGGCCATCCGGGGACACATATGCTCATGTTTCACAGCATTGTTTGAATATTCCACGGGTTATTTCCACCACACGCAGCCACTGGCGACCCTTCTGCACTCATCTGAGTCATACTCCAGTCACTTGCCCACCTCCATAATGGATAGACCTACACAAAAAGTTTTCCCTGTGTCCGGGCCCCTCGGGTGAGCGCCCATAGCGCCGATTTCAACACCAATGAAATCCAAAGACCAGAAAAGAGAAGGCCTTAGTGATAGTGCGATAGGGAGAGAATGCGAGGTGACATTATCACCAACTGTGAGTAAAGAAAGTGACTCTTCCTCTCACAAAGTGACTGCAATAATGAGTGTCGATATTTATGCATCGTGTGAGGAAGGTGGAGGATGTGACTCCACTGTGCACCTATCATTTTCCCCTGTACATTCATCAGCTATTTCCAATGATGGGAATGGTTCAGAGGGTATTGACGATACTGGGGAGGGGGATATTGGCAAGGATAAGGAGAAGGAAGAGGAGGTAAGGAGTGGAGAAAGGGAGGAGGTGGAGGAGGGAGGGAGAAAGGGGGAGGAAATGAGGTGTGTCAAGCCTTGCACATCCCCTCTCTATTTACTTGAATAATGGAGGCAGAAAGTTTGTTTCATGATGAAATCAGTTCCTTATTTTTTATTGAAAGTTTCCGTTTGTGTATGTTTGTTATGATGAAAAAGTACAAATCACAGGAAAAAATATATATGTATATAGTGGAAAATGTAGTGGAATGGAAAAAGGGAGGAGGGAGGGAGAAGGGAGGGGGAAACGTGGTGCCTCATACCACCACTCTGTCTATTTATGTGAATAATGGAAGCAGAAAGTTTGTTTCATGATGAAATGAGTGCCTTTTTTTTTATTGAAAGATTTCATGTGTGTATATTTATTATGATGAAAAAGTCCAAATCACAGGAAAAAAAAAAAAATGTTATAGTGGAAAATACAGTATTTTCGATTATGGACAGTATGTGTATAACCATTTTGTTCACAATATTTTCTGGGGGGGTTGTGTAGTAGCAGTAGTAGCATTAGTAGTAGTATTTGTAGTTGTAATGGTAGTAGTACTAGTAGTTGTCGTAGTAGTAGTTGTAGTAATGGTAGTTGTAACTGTAGTAGTTGTAGTAGTGGTAGCTGTAGTATTAGCAGTAGTTGTAGTAGTGGTAGTTGCAGTAATAGTAGCAATAATAGTATTATTTGTAGTAGTTGTAATACCCAGACTTTTAGTTGCACAGCAGTGCCAGGATCGAGTGACAATGCAAGCCAAACAAACATGTGTGTGTGTGTGTGTGTGTGTGTGTGTGTGTGTGTGTGTGTGTGTGTGTGTGTTTGTGAGAGTGTTTGTCTGTCTGTCTGTAAGGCAGGGTGATGGTGAGGCTGGTAGGCAGCTGGCCTCAAGGTTGTTGCTATGGTTACTGGCCTTCCAGTAGAAAGTACAACTGATTATGGATAATTTTTCACGTAAATAGTGTTTGTGGTGGATTTTGGTCTTCTGAAAGTGTTATGGAAGTGTTTTTATGGTGAATGGCTAGTCTAGGCCTTAGTTGTGTCTCTGAACCTTTGCCACGCATACGGACACCGGCAAACTTCACGGACCATCTGATGAAATCAACTTGGAAGCCGAAGGATTGATGAGTATTATGACACTTTATTCTTTTTTTTTTTTTTTTTTTTTTTAAAGTATTAACTGAGATATGAAGATTTAAAGATAGACGATTTACACATTTTCTCTCGGGAATGCCCAGCTGTGGGAAGGGTTCGCGGGAAGATGTGCTGGATGGGATGGGTTAACAAATGACTGAGGCTTACATTCATGCTTATGAATTACACTATAATTCTCCGTTACAATGGCAGCCTCAGCTAGGGTATCTAAATTCTTCTGTACTTGGTGAGTAGCAACATCCTTACCTATGTTACTAATAAAGTCCTGCAAAATCCTGAATTTTCTTAAGTTAGAGAAATCATTAACTTTCTTAGAATGCAAACATTGATAAAAAAATAAAAAAATCCGAGCATTCTAGCATATTCCACATGAGTTTGATATTTCAGCTCTGAGGTGGTTCTAAATTTAAGCCTATATGCCTCTGGTACGAGCTCATGTGTTTTTAGATTGGTATCTTGTACACAATCACAGGCAGCACATTGATCAACTGATAGAGAATTAACATCCTCTTGAGCTTTTCCTTTCAAAACACTCTGCTGTAATACTGACCAAGAGTCTTTTGGCCAAGAAAGACAACCTGCAACTTTTTCAAACCTTTGGAAGTACTTGTTGACATCTTGCTCATTAAAGAAAGGTGCTAGCATTATATTTCTAGTAACATCAAGAGATTCCGTGGCAGACGAACTATGAGCTCGAGGTGAACTATCAGGGTGCCTCATTCTGTATTCATGATCATTTCGTTTTGTCTCATTTGAGCTTGTACTGTACTTCTAGTTCTCTCAATTTAATTTTGTCTAGCTAAAGTTCCACTTTGTCACCAGTATCATGAGCAAAATAATTACTAGGGCCAGGTATCTCTGACGCCAAAACCTCAGGGTCAACACTTTGTGCAGTATCACTGTGACTAAGTGGCTCAGGACTAACTATGGGGGACTCACTGTGCTCAAACTTGGTGCCCAATATTAGATCAAATAGATCAGACTTAGTGATTTTGACAGAATATTGCAGCTGTAAGGCCTGGACAAGCAATATGAACTCATGCCTTGTGAGAGCTTTCATTGCGATTGGGGAAGGCTGAGAAACTAAAAAAATTTTGACATCACTATCATTCATTAGGCTCATGAATACTGATTATGAATTAATTTGGTAAGACTAAGCACTGTGTATCTGGTTAAGGTTGCCAATATTATGTCACAGAGCCATCCTGGAGAGATGTCCCCAAATTTGTTTTGAGTATATATTACGGTGCACTCTTAACCATTCGATCACTAGAAAGGGTAAGGTAAAGCTCAAAAGAAAACTAACATACTTTACCTTATCCTGTAATATACACACAAAAACAAACTTGGATTCGTTTACCAAAGGGGATCGATATAGTCTTATTAAAAAAAGTATAAAATAAGTTATTTCTCTTACCTAACCAAATGTTAAAAAGTGTAAGCTAATGTACTCACAGTTTCAGGAACTAGCAGAGCTCACTGGTGATATTCTGATTCACCTCAGCATTATAAAGGAGAGGTGAACCAAAAAGGGGAAATGATGCTCAGTCTGTGTGTTTTGTAATCAAAGGGTACAAGTGTGTCTGCACTGATGTGGCTAGTGATACACTGTGTCTAGTGGGAAATGCGTCCTGAATGTGTCTAGTGAAAAACCATGTTAAACTGTGTCAAACACGCTAGGTCCTCACTCTTAAATAATAGCTTTACTCCACCTCCTTAGATGTAACAAGCCAATATTCTGTCTTAAGTATTATCTATCTATCTATCTATCTATTGCCAGACGCCTCAATCCCGTTTGGGGTGGCCACAAACAAATCGCCTCCAAGTCGCCCTGTCCCCCGCCATTTCACTGCCCTGCTCCCAACTCACACCCCCCTCTCTCATATACCTCTCCACCCCATCCCTCCATCTCATCCTCGGCCTCCCCCTCCCTCTTCCCCCCTCCACCTCACTCACATACACTCTCTTCGTCAGTCTTTCGCCCTCCATCCTCTCCACATGGCCAAACCACCTCAGTGTGTTCCTCCTAACGCTTCCTATCACATCCACATCCACACCACAACGCTCCTTTATATCCTCATTCGTCAGCCTGTCTCTCCACGTGACTCCACAGGCTCCTCTTAAATAACTCATTTCCACTGCTCTCACTCTTGCCTTGTGTCCTTCCAACAATGTCCAAGCTTCACTTCCGTACGTTAGAGTTGGTATCACAATACTGTCATGTAGTAACTTTTTCACTTCCATGCTCACTTCCTGTTTCTTATCACTGCTTTCAAGGAACCAGCAACCTTTCTTCCCTGCTGTACCCTTTCAAGCACTTCACCCTCCAAACCTCCATCCTTACTCATCACACTACCCAAATACTTAAACGTACTCACATTTTCCAATTCCTCACCATCTAACCTCGCTGTACATTCACTAACTTCACCTCTCTCAAAGACCATCACTTTACTCTTCCCTACATTCACCTTTAGGTTCCGTTTCTTACACACTCTCTCAAACTCATCCACCAAGCCTTGCAGCTCCCCTTCGTCTTCACTCAACAACACAGTATCATCTGCAAACAACAGTACAGAGTTTCCAAACACTATCCTCTCTCACCAGGGCCACTCCAACATCCACTACCCTACCTTGTACCTCTTTTATTACCCCATCCATGTACAGATTGAACAACCATGGAGACATGACACATCCTTGTTTCAAACCAACTTTCAAAGAGAAAAAATTCACTTAGTTCACCATCCACACGCACTGCAGCCTTCGCACCATCGTACATACTCTTCACAGCATTCAACAACTTCCCGTCTACTCCATATATTCTTAACACTTTCCACAATCCTTGTCTATCCACCCTGTCATATGCTTTCTCCAAATCCATGAAAGCCGCATACAACTTCTTTCCCTTCTCTAGAAACTTTTCCACTAAAGATCTAAGAATGAATATCTGATCTACACAACCTCTTCCCTTCCTAAAGCCTCCCTGTTCTTCTCCAACTAATTTCTCTGTTCTTTCTCTAACTCTGTCTATAAGTATCCTAGCATACACTTTTCCTATTATACTAAGAAGACAAATGCCCTATGATTACCACACACTTCTTTTTCCCCTTTTCCTTTGTACAAGGGAATAATTATACCTGACTTCCAATCCTCCGGGACTCTACCTTCCTCCCAGGCCAATCTGCTCATCTTCCACATCCATTCTACTACTATCTCTCCCCCATGCTTCAGCATTTCACCACACACTCCATCAATTCCTGGGGCTTTCCCCGATTTAACTTTCTTCATTGCTTCCACAACTTCTATCCTACTGATTTCTTCCTGTCTTCTCACCTCCCTCCTTCTCCCAGCCATTCCCCAGCCACTTATACTCGCATTACTTCCATCCTCTACGTTCAACAATTCCTTAAAGTGTTCTCTCCATCTGCTCACTTTTTCTCCCTTCTCCACTAGTAATCTACCATTTTTATCTTTCACTCCCCTGCTAACTTCACTTCCACCCTGTCTTACTCTTTTCACTTCTCTCCAGAACATTTTCTTACAGTCCCTCCACTTTACACTCAAATTCCTTCCAAATTCCTCATCCACTCTCTTCTTACTCTCTCTTACTAATCTTTTCACCTCTCTCTTCCTTTCCACATATAACTCTCTCTTCCGCCTCTCAACTTCTTCCACGCCCCTATTTCTCACCCATTCATTGTATGCTTTCTTCTTTTGTGCCACAGCCTGTTTCACCTCTTCAGTCCACCACGCTGTTCCTTGCACCCCCCTCCGCCTTCTCTTCCTTCCACACACCACATCACATGCTGCACATATTTCTTCTGTAAATATCTTACACACACGTTCCACGTCTCCCATCTGCTCCAATTCATATTTGCCCAATCGTTTCTCCACTTCTCTCTTATACTCTGCCTTTTTCTCATCCTCTTGTAACCTTTCCACTCTCCTTGCAACTACTGTACTCCTTCCTCTCGTCTTTCCCTTCTTCTATTCCTCCGTCTCACTTGCATCCTAATTCTGGCCACCACCAAGTAGTGGTCAGAAAGTCCACTCCCCCAACCTCTATACACTCTTTCATCCTTTACACATCTTTGCATCCTTTCATCCACACACACATAATCAATCATTGCCTTCCTTTCATTCAGTTCACCACCCACCCTTCTCATCACTCGCCATGTATACCTGTGGATCATTTTATGCCTGAAGAGGGTATTGGCTATCACCAACCCCCTCCCAGCACAAATGTCCACTAACGCACTCCCATTCTCATCTATCTCGGCAGACACACCCCACTCACCAACTATTCCATCCACCTTCACATTACCAACTTTACCATTCATATCACCAATCAAAAACGCTCTCTCATTCCTTCCAAACTTTTCCATGCACATTTCCACATTTGTCCAGAACTCTTCTCTCACTCTTCTAGCACGATCTTGCGTTGGCGCATACACACACACAATCGCCCACATTTGTATTCCAACTTTCAACTTTACCCACACAATCCTTGACTCAAATGATCCATACTGTCTTATGCTCTTCTTCCATCTTTTACTCACAACTATACATACTCCTTCCTTTGCCCTCTCATTCTCATCTACTCCTGCATATATACCCCATCCATACTCCCATTCTCTCACACTTTCTCCTCTCCATTTTGTTTCAGTTATTCCACATACATCCACTTTCGCACCCTCAAGCACCTGAACAATCTCTCTCTCTTTCACCTCATCATTCGCTCCTCTTACATTCCATGTACTCATTACCAAGTCCTTTGTCCGGTCCTGGGTCGTCATCGTTTGGTCAGTCCTTGTCCGAGGCTTCTTGTTTGTTTTTTTAGTTAGTTGTTTTCCGGGGAGGGGCACTAAGTATTATCTACAGCCTATTATACATAAAGGAGGCTTCAGCAACCAATTTCAAGCTAATACATCCTATTCTTAGCCAATAAGGAACTGAGAAGGAGGCGGAGCTGGTCATTCATTGGAAAAACACTGTCAATAGCTCCCCCTACACTTACGTCTCACTCTGTCATTGACAAGGTCTCTCCTGCATAATATATGGAAATTACGTAATGTTATTTTGCCCAGAAACAGAACATGTACAACAATGATTTAGTGGCCTTTAAGCCTTACTGACAGCTGCATAAAACAGCTGAAAAACAGTGAAACCTTTTTTCTCGTATTTGGCATATAAAGAAGCCTAGAGTGGTACACGCAGGAGCTCGAAAAAACTAGAGGCCCCCCCAAGGGGGGGGGGGAATCACACCAGCCACGGACCTAAACATATCTAGCGCGGCTCGGAATATGGCCTTGACCTTGACCTACTTTTATCAATTTCAAATTCGTAAGATATGTTTATCCCTGCTAAACACCTGTCAAATTTTGTGATGATATCTTAAGCGGTTGCAAAGTTTTCGTGATAACAGACACACAGGCTTTGACCTACTTTCCCCTGGAGTTGTTTCAAACAAGCAGGAGATTTCCATCCCTAGTACACACCTGTAAAATTTGGTGATATCTTGGGCAGTTGCGAAGTTATCGTCATAACAGACACACAGACACAAAGACAGACAGACCAACTAAAAACAATACTCAGAGATTTTCATCCCTTCTACACACCTGTAATATTTTGTGACGATGTCTTGAAAGGTTGTGAAGTTATTGTGGTAACAGAAGACAGATCTTGACCTACTTTCACCAATGTCGATGTCGTGATCACTATTTTTTTCCCTACTACATATCTGTAAAATTATTTGATATCTTGAGTGGTTCCAAAGTTATCGCGTTAACACACACACACACACACACACACACACACACACACACACACACACACACACACACACACACACACACACACACACACACACACACACACAAAAGGAAAACAATACCAGCTTCGCTATCGCAGCTGGCAAAAAATATATATATATATAATCTAATATTCTTGGGCATTTGTCTTATCTCCCTAGTTATCTTCACTTTCTCCACTTCCAACCATTCCACCCCGCTTCATCTGTTACTCCACTGGGTAACCACAGCAGTGACACCGGCTAGAGCAGGGAAGTTAAATTCGCATATGGAGGTTCGGTCTTCTGATATAACTTTGCATTAAAGATAAGCTTAATTTTGATATTTTTTGGCCACTTCATAAAGATGAAATCCAATCCCGCAAAAAAAAAAAAAAAAAAGGACTGGCTTATAAAAGAGAAAAACAATAGTCCAGTAAATAAACCCCTGGAGTTGTTTGATGCTCCCTTACACTGCAAAACAAGCACGAAAAATTACCTGACAAAATGTGGGTAAGAGTTGTCACTTTAGCGGGTGAGGGTGGTCTCCTGGATGGAAACAATATCCAGAACTCGGTGAAGGTGGTGTCTGTCAGGCTCAGCGCACTAATGGACTGGTGGTCTGTGTAGTGGACGTGTTGTCTCGTAGTGCACTTACTCACCTAGCTACAGTCCCCAGCTATACGTACAACACGCCACACACAATATAATTCTATAAATATATAATAGGTAAATACAGTACATGGTGGCATGAGAACTGCAACCACTGAGGGTATTTCAACACATGACCTACACAAGCATAAATTATACACTTCCGGCATCACGTCTCGCGCCCGAGGAGGGTCTAATTTGTAAACACTGGATGGGTTTGTATGCAAACGAGGCTGTGTGGAGAACAGGAAGGCGGATTACATAGCTAACCAGTGTTGAAAATCACGCGCCATGCACAACAAAAAACAAATTTTATCTAACAATTAGAAAACTTGCGAGGTGACAACGTGTTCAGATGGTTGGGTTGTTAGGAAGCTAACACTGGCAGAGTAGAAGAGAGATACCCTGCTCCTAGAGGGAAAAAAACATATAGGTAGAGGAGAATAAATCCTGTATTTAAAGACACTTTTAAAACCGATGCTAAACTAATGCAACACATTAGTATCCAGTGTGAGCCCCTGGTCCTTCATCTCTTCTACTGTTGCTAAAGTTTTCAACTACAATTCGTCAACGATCCAACCCACCCCGCAATCCTCCAGTATATACCCCTCCCCGATCCCTCTAATCCAACAGTACCCCCCAAGGCGTAACAACAGGCATTCGTTACCCCACCATTACTGCCCTTCGGAGAGAGAGAGAGAGAGAGAGAGAGAGAGAGAGAGAGAGAGACGTTTGAGGAGCTCATCTGTATATCAAAGTCATCATTTGGCGATAACTACTGGTGATCCTGCTCATTACACGGGAATATATTCCACAGAACATTGTACCGTAACCATTATGTTGGCATCAAAATGACTGAGGAGTATGTCTGCCATTGCTGTTGAGGATATGAAGATTTGACTGTCCCTGTGACCTGGATGTCTCACCACTTGATGTCACGTTTCCGGATAAAGATACAATCTTAGACTATAACTTGTAACATGGTGAATATGATGAAAACTATACACTGTATGACTCAGATGGGGACAAAATGTGGAAGATAGGGGGAATGGGAAACATTTATTTCCTACTCATTATGGGCCGAGAATATTATTATTGATGTTTAACTATTAAATGAGGATATATTTCACTGGCAGTGTTGTATCCATACCCTAATGAAAAAGTTGTGTATGATTGTTGCGGAATACGAAGATGGTCGTCACTATTGGCTGGATGTCTCACCATGAACCATCGTGGCGTCTGTTAAAGATAAATGGTCATAGAACAAACCAGGTTAAATATACAGTAAAATATGTGTGTGTGTGTGTGTGTGTGTGTGTGTGTGTGTGTGTGTGTGTGTGTGTGTGTGTGTGTGTGTGTGTGTGTGTTCTGTAACATATAGCATTGAGGTGCAACAGGTTAATTACCATTAAGCACGGAACATCACTCACAATGTCAACAAACATTTATGATATTCTACGGTAGTTTTTGGAGCCATATCTTACCATCTGGTGTCCATACCTAAGTGTCCCTGCGTACGTTTGTAGAGGGAGTGCCTCAATGCCACTTGGCCCACTTGTTGCACCTGTGGTTGATATAAATATAAATATATATATATATATATATATATATATATATATATATATATATATATATATATATATATAAATATTGTTACGGAACGGAGAAAGATAACGTACACTTTAAGTGAGAATGCTAAAAATCACTACTGTCCCGTAAAGTTCCAGGTTCAAAACAAAAGAGTTATGTAAAATTACAAGTTAAAGTTTAATGCTCAAACTAACAACAAAACATTCAGAACTCATAAGGATAATGTAATGGCAAATAAACAGGTTAAATATATGGTTAACTGCAATAGCCTCTATTAACACGAAATTAGCAAGAGTAAATTTATCTACATAAGTCAGCCCTGATAAAATGAGATACCAGATAATACTCAGTGAATGCCAGATAAATTATTACAGATACAAACTATTATCAAAAATAACTGATATAAAACCCTACATTAATAAAAAAAAAACCCTATGCTACACAGTACAAGAAAAAATGCAACAACAGTTATACTCAAATTACACACAGCTGCTAGATGTTTGGAGATTTCTTGAGCACTCACAATAATAATATCTGTACAGGGGAGGACAGAGATGTGAACAAAATGAGGAGCAGATCTAAGTGGCAATGATGCAGAGACTGAGCTCATTATATAGGGGCCAGCAGAGCCTGATACAACTTGTAAGAAGGACGCGCAAATGAAGCCATGGGGACAGAGAGCTGAAAATCCCGCAAAGAATAACAGAGAGAACGACTTACTCTACTATAACGGTAGAAGGGGGGGACTGAGGCAGAACACGCTCGTGATCAAACATGCAGCAACTGTGCGTTAAAATTACACAAAGGATGATGAAATCATAGGCTATGTAACACCTCCCCACAAAGAAAAAAGAAATTTACAAAGGAAATTTCTTATCACTCTAAAACAATCTGTATATGGCATTACAGAACATGCAAAAGCCTTTCCTAATGTTACAAAACATGAGATCTTCCTAGCACGTTCAGTCATAGGTACTTGCCAGTATCCCTTTAACAAATCAAACTTACTTATGTACCTAGCCTTTCCAATCTTGTCTATGCAATCTTCCACACGAGGGAGAGGGTAAGTGTCTGTTTTAGTTATCTGATTAACACGTCTGTAGTCAATGCACAGCCGCTGTGACCCATCTGGCTTAGGGACTAGAGTGACAGGAGAACTCCACTCGCTCTGACAGGGCTCAATCATCTTGTGGTCCAACAGGTAGCCAAGCTCCTTCTCGATGAGAGGAACTTTCACTGGGTTCACACGGTAAGGAGGCAATTTAATTGGCTTTGCGTCTCCAACATCGACATCATGCATCAACACAGTGGTTCTTCCTGGAGTGGCATGGAACACTTGCGGGTACTCCTGCAGTAATGCCGAAAACTCCTGCCTTTCCTTGGGAGGTAGATGAGAAAGCTTAGTCTGGAGATCATTCATGATATCAGGATTCTTCCCCAAACTATCACTCAGGCTCATACTGCATGGGAGAGCTTCACTTGCAGACTCGGGTGGAACAGCTACAGTGCAGACTGGATTATTTTCGTCCCGCCTGTGATATAACTTTAGCATGTTGATGTGACATAGTTGCTTGCTCTTTCTACGATCTGGTGTGGCGATGACATAGCTGACATCACTGAGTTTCTTCTCCACGAAATAAGGGCCACTAAACTTGGCTTGAAGAGGTTGCCCATGAACTGGTAGCAGAATCAAAACCTGATCTCCTGGCTGAAAGTGGCGTAACCTGGACTTCTTATCATACCAAGTCTTCATCTTCTCCTGAGCAGCTCCTAAATTCTCTCTCGCCAGCTGTAAAGCAGTGGACAGCCGTTCTTTGAACTTCATCACATACTCCAGCAGGTTGACATCATCTTCCTCCGACAGCCAGCATTCCTTGAGTAGCTTAAGGGGTCCTCTTACTTCATGGCCAAACAGTAGTTCAAAAGGTGAGAAGCCCAGTGATTCATTTGGAGATTCTCTTGCAGCAAACACAACGAATGGAAGACCTTTATCCCAGTCTTTCTGATGTTCCAAACAGTATTTCTTGAGCATCGATTTGAGTGTTTGATGATATCTCTCCAACGCTCCTTGGGTCTGGGGATGGTAAGCTGAAGACGTGATCTGGGTGATGCCCAACTCTTTCAGAGACTGTTTGAAAACATTTGACATGAAATTACTTCCCCGGTCTGACTGTACCTCCTTGGGCAGACCAAACTTTGTGAAGAACCCTAGCATTTCCTTAACCACGTTCTTTGCTGAGATATTTCTAAGTGAAATGGCTTCAGGATAACGAGTAGCCATATCAATCAGGGTCAACACATAAGAAAATCCTGAAGAAGTCTTAGGAAGAGGGCCCACAATATCCACCAACACACGGGTGAAAGGCGCCTCAAAAGGAGGAATGGGAACTAGAGGTGCAACCTTTTCGGTCTGATTACACTTCCCCACAACTTGACAGGTGTGACAAGACTTACAATACCAGGAAACATCCCTGAAGATACCTGGCCGGAAGAAGTGTTTCAAAATGCGTGCCACAGTCTTCCTCACTCCAAGGTGTCCTGCCAAACTGGAATCATGAGCCACTCTAGTGATATCCTGCCTACAAACACGAGGGATGACAACTTGATGTACAACCTCCCATTCACAGTCGGCTGATGCTGTTGGGGGTCTCCACTTCCTCATAAGTACTCCTGACTTTACATAATAACAAGTAGAAGCACCGGCTGACTCTTCTTCACTGTAAGCAGAGTTAGCTAGACCTTTCAACTCAGGGTCAGCAACCTGCAACTCAACCAACTCTTGACGAGACAAATTATCAACACTACGGGGTACTGCCTCATCTGGTGAGTGGTCCAAATTAGCAAGAAAAGTGTCAGCTAGGATAACATCATCATCATCATTATCCTCTAAATCACCAGTAACTTTAGACTTAGCCCTAGTGACAGCACATGCAGGGAACACATCAGGGACATCACAATCCTGGGACGCAGCCACTGGCTCACTAGACAACTGAGGAGCTGGACACACTTGACTTCCACCAATATCATTTCCAAGTAAGAAAGTTACACCTGACATTGGGAGTGTCTCAACCAACCCAACCATAACAGAACCATTAACAAAACCAGACTCTAAATTCACTCTGCACAGAGGAACAGAGAAGTAATTATTCCCTACACCTTGTAAGATTACAGTTTCATCAGAGGAATTAAAATTAGAGCCTAGAACACTGGTCAGCATAAGGGATTGGCAAGCACCTGTATCACGATATATTTTAACTGATTTCCTGTCATTACTGTCCAGAGGACTGACAAAACCATCAGACAGGAAATTAGCACATGAACTCTTGAGAGTGTCACCCACGTTACCGCTCAAAAGAGGAGCTCCATCATGAGAATTTAAGTTACCCCTCAAAGCAGGTTCAGTTAACTCAGTTAAAGAATTCTGGGAACTCTCAAGAGTGGACACTAGACCAATTGACTGAATATTTAAAGACTCCTTTTTGTTCACATCACGCTGTCTCCTGAAACATTTCTCCGTAGTATGACCAAGCTTACTACAATAAGTACATTTACTTTTCTGAAATCTAGAGGTGAAGCTGGTATTTACTTCCTGAGAAACATCATCTTTATTCTCCTTCCTGTTACCTGTACTCTGAGCAGAGGCAACGTACTTACTCTCAGCTTTCCCTTTTTCTTTAGAATATCTCTTGTGAGTGAGAACATATTCATCAGCTAAAACTGCAGCATCAGACAAATTATCTATTCTTCTCTCATGAAGATATAGGCTTACATCTTTATAAATACACCTTTTGAAGTCCTCCAGGAAAATCATCTGCTTAAATTTGTCAAAATCAGAATCCACATTCTTAGAATTTAACCACTGCTCTAACAAATCTTCTTTGATTCTTGCATACTCAACATGGGATTGCTTATCTTGCTTGTAAGTTGTCCTAAATTTTACTCTATAGGCTTCAGGAACAAGCTCATAGGCCTTAAGAATCAAGCTCTTAACTACATCATAATTATCAGATTGATCCTGAGGCAAAGATGCATAAGTTACTTGAGCTTTACCGGTGAGAACAGTTTGAAGGAGTACTGGCCAATACTTTTTAGGCCAATTAAAACCTGTAGCTACCCTCTCAAACAACTGAAAATACTTTGTTAAATCAGATTCATTAAAAGGAGGGACAAGTTTAACATTTTTAGCCGCATCAAAATCATCAGAGCTAGATGATCCAGTTCCACCTTGTTTCATGCGATACTCATGGTCTGCCTGAATCCTAGCAATTTCAACTTGTGCCTCAGCCTCCCTAGCACGGGCCTCCTGCAGGGCTAGCTGTAACTTAGCTAATTCAATCTGCGTTTGCTCATTTGGAGGAGTTACATTAAACAAGCTTTCATTAATCATGTCAACAATATGATCTTTAGAATGATGAGAGCGAACAGCAATTCCCAATTGATGAGCAACAAGCTTAAGTTCATTCTTTGTTCTGTTTTCTACATCCAACACTGTTTGCACATTTGACAAAAAATCCTTGGCTTCATCAAGTGTAGAAATAGTAGACATCATGAATATATCACAGTCACAAAATATCAAGCAATATCCTTATCATAATATCCTGAATATCCTGGCGAGGTCGCCAAATTTATGTTATGGAACGGAGAAAGATAACGTACACTTTAAGTGAGAATGCTAAAAATCACTACTGTCCCGTAAAGTTCCAGGTTCAAAACAAAAGAGTTAGGTAAAATTACAAGTTAAAGTTTAATGCTCAAACTAACAACAAAACATTCAGAACTCATAAGGATAATGTAATGGCAAATAAACAGGTTAAATATATGGTTAACTGCAATAGCCTCTATTAACACGAAATTAGCAAGAGTAAATTTATCTAAGTCAGCCCTGATAAAATGAGATACCAGATAATACTCAGTGAATGCTAGATAAATTATTACAGATACAAACTATTATCAAAAATAACTGATATAAAACCCTACATTAATAAAAAAAACCCTATGCTACACGGTACAAGAAAAAATGCAACAACAGTTATACTCAAATTACACACAGCTGCTAGATGTTTGGAGATTTCTTGAGCACTCACAATAATAATATCTGTACAGGGGAGGACAGAGATGTGAACAAAATGAGGAGCAGATCTAAGTGGCAATGATGCAGAGACTGAGCTCATTATATAGGGGCCAGCAGAGCCTGATACAACTTGTAAGAAGGACGCGCAAATGAAGCCATGGGGACAGAGAGCTGAAAATCCCGCAAAGTATAACAGAGAGAACGACTTACTCTACTATAACGGTAGAAGGGGGGGACTGAGGCAGAACACGCTCGTGATCAAACATGCAGCAACTGTGCGTTAAAATTACACAAAGGATGATGAAATCATAGGCTATGTAACAATATATATATATATATATATATATATATATATATATATATATATATATATATATATATCAGCAGCAGCAGCAGCAGCTGTTTGAGTATCCACTGCAGGACCGGCCTATCCCGACCGAACTAGGGACGATACAGCCTATGTATCTCTACCAAGTGGCTTAGGCTGTCTGGTAGGGATTGTATGTAGGGTGAGAAGTGCTTGTAAGTGTGACTGTAGTGTTCTAGTGGTTTTGGAAGTGTGTGTAGTCTGAACCAAGTGTAATCGGCCCGCGCAAACCGACTGGGTGCGAACATACTTTACAGTATGCGACACTGGTTCAACCACAGTACCCCTGGTATCCGCCAAAGCAGTACGTGGCCGGGAGAACGCTTCCAAAGTTTATTACCCTGGAGGGGCACGAACCCTTGCTCTCCAGTGTACGAAAATGCACACTTTACCACTGTACCACAGAGGATCCTATATATAAATATATATATATATATATATATATATATATATATATATATATATATATATATATAATATATATATATATATATATATATATATATATATTTATTTATTTATTTATTTATATATATTGTTATAGAACAGACAGAGATAATGAACACTTCAAGTGAGAATACTAAAATCACTACTGTCCCGCAAAGTTCCAGGTTCAAAACAAAAGACTTAGGTAAAATTACAAGTTAAAGTTTAATGCTCAAACTAACAACTAAACATTCAGGAGTCATAAGGATAATGTAATGGCAAAACAGGTTATATATATGGTTAACTTCAATAGCCTCTATTAACATGAATTTAGCAAGGGCAAATTTAATTAAGTCAGCCCTGATAAATGAGAAAACCGGATAATGCTCAGTTAATATATAATATTATTACAGATACAAAATATTACTAATACTGGCTGACAGTAAAAACTTTACCAGGCTTTCGAATTAACACCTTATGCTATACAGCACAAGAAAAATGGTAACAACACTCATACTCAAATTACACAGCAGCTAGATGGTCGGAGACTTCCTGAGCACTCACAAAAATAACAATATACTGTACAGGGGAGGACAGAGATGTGAACAGAATGAGGAGTAGATCTAAGTGGCAACTAATGCGGAGACTGAGCTCATTATATAGGGGGCCGGCAGAGCTTGATTCAACTTGTAAGAAGGACACGCAAATGAAGGCATAGAGGACGAAGAGTTGACACTCCTGCTCTGAACAACAGAAAGAACGACTTATTCTACAATAAGGGGGAGAAGGGGGGAGTGAGGTAGAACACGCAAGCCTGGTCACTATGGAAGCCACGTGGCGAATCGTGATCAAACATGCAGCATACTGTACATTAGAATTATACAAAGGTTGATGAAATAATAGGCTATGTAACACCTCCCCACAAAGAAAAAGAAATTTACAAAAGAAATTTCTTATTACTCTAAAACAATCTGTCTAAAGTCTAGATAAGCAATCTGCAATAACATTTTCTTTCCCCTTGATATGTTGTATGTCTAATGAATACTCCTGAAGAAGTAGACTCCATCTTGTCAATCTCTGATTTTTATCTTTAAACTTTCTAAGGAATTTCAGTGGGTTATGATAGGTATAAATGACTATGGGGTCAAAACCAGAACACAAATAAAATGAAAAATGCTGTAAACCCAAAATCAAGGCCAAAAGCTCTTTCTCAATAGCTGAGTAGTTCTTTTGAGGTGGAGTGAACTTCTTACTGTAATAAGATACAGGGTGTTCAATACCCTGATCATCCTCTTGCAGCAAAACAGCCCCAGCTCCTGTATCACTTGCGTCAACAGCCATCTTAAAAGGCTTAGCAAAATTTGAAGTAGCAATAACTGGCTGACTTAATAGGATAGCTTTAAGTTTCCTGAGAGAGGATTCACAATTATCAGTCCAGACAAATTTAACTCCCTTTTTCAGTAGGTCTGTAAGTGGTGATAAAAGAATTGAAAAGTTAAGAACAAATCTCCTGTAATAACCTACCATTCCCAAAAAAAATTTGTAGCTCTTTCCTACTTTTAGGTCTAGGAAGATCACTTATAACCTGAACCTTAGCTCCTGGTGGTGCAACATATCCATCACCAATTACGTACCCAAGGTACTGAACTTTAGCTTAACCAAACTCACACTTTGATAAATTAGCTACAAGATTAGCCTGAACCAAACGCTCAAGAAATTTACTGACATGGCATAGGTGATTTTTCCAGTTGTCACTGAAGATTAATACATCATCAATATAAACAACACACCCTGCCAAACCCTCTGTTACAACATTCATGAGCTTCTGAAAAGTGGCTGGTGCATTCTTCGTACCATATGGCATTACAGAACATGCAAAAGTCTTTCCTGGTATTACAAAACATGAGATCTCCCTAGCACGTTCAGTCATAGGTACTTGCCAGTATCCCTTTAACAAATCAAACTTACTTATGTACCTAGCTAGCCTTTCCGATCTTGTCTATGCAATCTTCCACACGAGGGAGAGGGTAAGTGTCTGTTTTGGTTATCTGATTAACACGTCTGTAGTCGATGCAAAGCCGCTGTGACCCACCTGGCTTAGGGACTAGAGTGACAGGAGAACTCCACTCGCTCTGACAGGGCTCAATCATCTTGTGGTCCAACAGGTAAGGAAGCAGTTTAATTGGCTTTGCGTCTCCAACATCGACATCATGCATCAACACAGTGGTTCTTCCTGGAGTGGCACGGAACACTTGTGGGTACTCCTGCAGTAATGCCGAAAACTCCTGCCTTTCCTCGGGAGCTAGATGAGAAAGCTTAGTCTGGAGATCACTCATGATATCAGGATTCTTCCCCAAACTATCACTCAGGCTCATACTGCATGGGAGAACTTCACTTGCAGACTCGGGTGGAACAGCTACAGTGCAGACTGGGTTATTTTCGTCCTGCCTGTGATATAACTTTAGCATGTTGATGTGACAAAGTTGCTTGTTCTTTCTACGATCTGGTGTGGCGATGACAAAGTTGACATCACTGAGTTTCTTCTCCACGAAATAAGGACCACTAAACTTAGCTTGAAGAGGTTGCCCATGCACCAATAGCAGAATCAAAACCTGATCTCCTGGCTGAAAGTGGCGTAACCTGGACTTCTTATCATACCAAGTCTTCATCTCTCGCCAGCTGTAAAGCAGTGGACAGCCATTCTTTGAACTTCATCACATACTCCAGCAGGTTGACATCATCTTCCTCTGACAGCCAGCATTCCTTGAGTAGCTTAAGGGGTCCTCTTACTTCATGGCCAAACAGTAGTTCAAAGGGTGAGAAGCCCAGTGATTCATTTCGAGATTCTCTTGCGGCAAATACAACGAATGGAAGACCTTTATCCCAATCTTTCTGATGTTCCAAACAGTATTTCCTGAGCATCGATTTGAGTGTTTGATGATATCTCTCCAATGCTCCTTGGGTCTGGGGATGGTAAGCTGAAGACGTGATCTGGGTGATGCCCAACTCTTTCAGAGACTGCTTGAAAACATTTGACATGAAATTACTTCCCCAGTCTGACTGTACCTCCTTGGGCATACCAAACTTGGTGAAGAACCCTAGCATTTCCTTAACCACGTTCTTTGCTGAGATATTTCTAAGTGGAATAGCTTCAGGAAAACGAGTAGCCATATCAATCAGGGTCAACACATAAGAAAATCCTGAAGAAGTCTTAGGAAGAGGGCCCACAATATCCACCAACACACGGGTGAATGGCGCCTCAAAAGGAGGAATGGGAACTAGAGGTGCAACCTTTTTGGTCTGATTACACTTCCCCACAACTTGACAGGTATGACAAGACTTACAATACCAGGAAACATCTCTGAAGATACCTGGCCAGTAGAAGTGTTTCAAAAGGCGTGCCACAGTCTTCCTCACTCCAAGGCGTCCTGCCAAACTGGAATCATGAGCCACTCTAATGATATCCTGCCTACAAACACGAGGGATGACAACTTGATGTACAACCTCCCATTCACAGTCGGCTGATGCTGTTGGGGGTCTCCACTTTCTCATAAGTACTCCTGACTTTATATAATAAGTAGAAGCACCAGCTGACTCTTCCTCACTGCAAGCAAAGTTAGCTAGACCTTTCAACTCAGGGTCAGCAACCTGCAGCTCAACCAACTCTTGACGGGACAAATTATCAACACTACGGGGTACTGCCTCATCTGGTGAGTGGTCCAAATTAGCAAGAAAAGTGTCAGCTAGGATAACATCATTATCATCATTATCCTCTAAGTCACCAGTAACTTTAGACTTAGCCCTAGTGACAGCACATGCAGAGAACACATCAGGGACATCACAATCCTGGGTCGCAGTCACTGGTTCACTTGACAACTGAGGAGCTGGACACACTTGACTTCCACCAATATCATTTCCAAGTAAGAAAATTACACCTGACATTGGGAGTGTCTCAACCAACCCAACCATAACAGAACTATTAACAAAACCAGACTCTAAATTCACTCTGCACAGAGGGACAGAGAAGTAATTATTCCCTACACCTTGTAAGATTACAGTTTCATCAGAGGAATTAACATTAGAGCCTAGAACACTGGTCAACATAAGGGATTGGCAAGCACCTGTATCACGATATATTTTAACTGATTTCATGTCATTACTGTCCAGAGGACTGACAAAACCATCAGACAGGAAATTAGCACATGAACTCTTGAGAGTGTCACCCACGTTACTGCTCAAAAGAGAAGCTTCATAATGAGAATTTAATTTACCCCTCAAAGCAGGTTCACTTAACTCGGTTAAAGAATTCTGGGAACTCTCAAGGGTGGACACTAGACCAATTGACTGAATATTTAAAGACTCTTTTATCTTCACATCACGCTTTCTCCTGAAACATTTCTCCGTGGTATGACCAAGCTTATTACAATAAGTACATTTACTTTTCCGAAATCTAGAGGTGGAGCTGGTATTTACTTCCTGAGAAACATCTTCTTTATTCTCTTTCCTGTTACCTGTATTCTGAGTAGAGGCAACGTACTTACTCTCAGCTTTTCTTTTTTCTTTAGAATATCTCTTGTGAGTGAGAACATATTCATCAGCTAAAACTGCAGCATCAGACAAATTATCTATTCTTTTCTCATCAAGATATAGGCTTACATCTTTATAAATACACCTTTTGAAGTCCTCCAGCAAAATCATCTGCTTAAATTTATCAAAATCAGAATTTACATTTTTAGAATTTAACCACTGCTCTAACAGATCTTCTTTGATTTTTGCATACTCGACATGGGATTGCTTATCTTGCTTATAAGTTGTCCTAAATTTGACTCTATAGGCTTCAGGAACAAGTTCATAGGCCTTAAGAATCCAGCTCTTAACTACATCATAATTATCAGATTGATCCTGAGGCAAAGATGCATAAGTTACTTGAGCTTTACTGGTGAGACCACTCTGAAGGAGTATTGGCCAATACTTTTTCGGCCAATTAAAACCTGTAGCTACCCTCTCAAACAACAGAAATTCTTTGTTAAATCAGATTCATTAAAAAGAGGGACAAGTTTAACATTTTTAGCCACATCAAAATCATCAGAGCTAGATGATCCAGTTCCACCTTGTTTCATGCGATACTCATGGTCTACCTGAATCCTAGCAAGTTCAATTTGTGCCTGAGCCTGTGCCTGTGCCTCCTGAATACCAGCCTCAGACTCAGCCTCCTTAGCACGTGCCTGACACTCAGCCTCCTTAGCACGAGCCTGAAACTCAGCCTCCTTAGCACGAGCCTCCTGCAGGGCTAGCTGTAACTTAGCTATTTCAATCTGCGTTTGCTCATCTGGAGTAGATACATTAAGCAAGCTTTTATTAATCATGCCAACAATTTGATCTTTAGAATGATGAGAGTGAACAGCAATTCCCAATTGTTGAGCAATAAGCTTAAGTTCATTCTTTGTTCTGTTTTCTACATCACACACTGTTTGCACATTTGCAAAAAATCTTTGGCTTCATCAAGAGTAGTAATAGTAGATATCATGAATAAATCACAGGCACAAAAAATATCAAGCAATATCCTTATGATAATATCCTGAATATCCCGATAAGAGGTCGCCAAATTTATGTTACGGAACAGAGAGAGATAATGAACACTTCAAATGAGAATCCTAAAATCACTACTGTCCCACAAAGTTCCAGGCTCAAAACAAAAGACTTAGGTAAAATTACAAGTTAATGGTTAATGCTCAAACTAACAACTAAACATTCAGGACTCATAAGGATAATGTAATAGCAAAACAGGTTATATATATGGTTAACTGCAATACCCTCTATTAACATGAATTTAGCAAGGACAAATTTATTTAAGTCAGCCCTGATAAATGAGAAAACCGGATAATGCTCAGTTAAAGGGACATATAATATTATTACAGATACAAAATAATACTAATACTGGCTGACAGTAAAAACTTTACCAGCCTTACGAATTAACGCCTTATGCTATACAGCACAAGAAAAATGGTAACAACACTCATACTCAAATTACACAGCAGCTAGATGGTCGGAGACTTCCTGAGCACTCACAAAAATAACAATATACTGTACAGGGGAGGACAGAGATGTGAACAGAATGAGGAGTAGATCTAAGTGGCAACTAATGCAGACTCAGCTCATTATATAGGGGGCCGGCAGAGCTTGATTCAACTTGTAAGAAGGACGCGCAAATGAAGGCATAGAGGACGAAGAGTTGACACTCCTGCTCTGGACAACAGAAAGAACGACTTACTCTACTATAAGGGGGAGAAGGGGGGAGTGAGGTAGAACATACAAGCCTGGTCTCTATGGAAGCCACGTGGCGAATTGTGATCAAACATACAGCATACTGTACATTAGAATTATACAAAGGATGATGAAATCATAGGTTATGTAACAAATATATATATATATATATATATATATATATATATATATATATATATATATATATATCTATATTTCTATCAATCTATTGCCAGACGCCTCAATCCCGTTTGTGGTGGCCAGAAACAAATCGCCTCCAAGTCGCCCTGTCCCCCGCCATTTCACTGCCCTGCTCCCAACTCACACACCCCTCTCTCATATACCTATCCACCCCATCCCTCCATCTCATCCTCGGCCTCCCCCTCCCTCTTCCCCCTCCACCTCACTCACATACACTCTCTTCGTCAGTCTTTCACCCTTCATCCTCTCCACATGGCCAAACCACCTCAGTGTGTTCCTCATAACGCTTCCTATCACATCCACATCCACACCACAACGCTCCTTTATATCCTCATTCGTCAGCCTGTCTCTCCACGTGACTCCACAGGCTCCTCTTAAATAACTCATTTCCACTGCTCTCACTCTTGACTTGTGTCCTTCCAACAATGTCCAAGCTTCACTTCCGTACGTTAGAGTTGGTATCACAATACTGTCATGTAGTAACTTTTTCACTTCCATGCTCACTTCCCTGTTTCTTATCACTGCTTTCAAGGAACCAGCAACCTTTCTTCCCTGCTGTACCCTTTCAAGCACTTCACCCTCCAAACCTCCATCCTTACTCATCACACTACCCAAATACTTAAACGTACTCACATTTTCCAATTCCTCACCATCCAACCTCGCTAACACAGTATCATCTGCAAACAACAGTACAGGGAGTTTCCAAACACTATTCTCTCTCACCAGGGCCACTCCAACATCCACTACCCTACCTTGTACCTCTTTTATTACCCCATCCATGTACAGATTGAACAACCATGGAGACATGACACATCCCTGTTTCAAACCCACTTTCAAAGAGAAAAATTCACTTAGTTCACCATCCACACGCACTGCAGCCTTCGCACCATCGTACATACTCTTCACAGCATTCAACAACTTCCCATCTACTCCATATATTCTTAACACTTTCCACAATCCTTGTCTATCCACCCTGTCATATGCTTTCTCCAAATCCATGAAAGCCGCATACAACTTCTTTCCCTTCTCTAGAAACTTTTCCACTAAAGATCTAAGAATGAATATCTGATCTACACAACCTCTTCCCTTCCTAAAGCGTCCCTGTTCTTCTCCAACTAATTCCTCTGTTCTTTCTCTAACTCTGTCTATAAGTATCCTAGCATACACTTTTCCTATTATACTAAGAAGACAAATGCCCCTATGATTACCACACACTTCTTTTTCCCCTTTTCCTTTGTACAAGGGAATAATTATACCTGACTTCCAATCCTCCGGGACTCTACCTTCCTCCCAGGCCAATCTGCACATCTTCCACATCCATTCTACTACTATCTCTCCCCCATGCTTCAGCATTTCACCACACACTCCATCAATTCCTGGGGCTTTCCCCGATTTAACTTTCTTCATTGCTTCCACAACTTCTATCCTACTGATTTCTTCCTGTCTTCTCACCTCCCTCCTTCTCCCAGCCATTTCCCAGCCACTTATACTCGCATTACTTCCATCCTTTACGTTCAACAATTCCTTAAAGTGTTCTCTTCATCTGCTCACTTTTTCTCCCTTCTCCACTAGTAATCTACCATTTTTATCTTTCACTCCCCTGCTAGCTTCACTTCCACCCTGTCTTACTCTTTTCACTTCTCTCCAGAACATTTTCTTACAGTCCCTCCACTTTACACTCAAATTCCTTCCAAATTCCTCATCCACTCTTTTCTTACTCTCTCTTACTAATCTTTTCACCTCTCTCTTCCTTTCCACATATAACTCTCTCTTCCGCCTCTGAACTTCTTCCACGCCCCAAATTCTCATCCATTCATTGTATGCTTTCTTCTTTTGTGCCACAGCCTGTTTCACCTCTTCAGTCCACCATGCTGTTCCTTGCACCCCCCCTCCGTCTTCTCTTCCTTCCACACACCACATCACATTCTGCACATATTTCTTCTGTAAATATCTTACACACACCTTCCACGTCTCCCATCTGCTCCAGTTCATATTTGCCCAATCGTTCCTCCACTTCTCTCTTATACTCTGCCTTTTTCTCATCCTCTTGTAACCTTTCCACTCTCCTTGCAACTACTCCTTCCTCTCGTCTTTCCCTTCTTCTATTCCTCCATCTTACTTGCATCCTAATTCTGGCCACCACCAAGTAGTGGTCAGAAAGTCCACTCCCCCAACCTCTATACACTCTTGCATCCTTTACACATCTTCGCATCCTTTCATCCACACACACATAATCAATCATTGCCTTCCTTTCATACAGTTCACCACCCACCCTTCTCATCACTCGCCATTTATACCTGTGGATCATTTTATGCCTGAAGAGGGTATTGGCTATCACCAACCCCCTCCCAGCACATATGTCCACTAACGCACTCCCATTCTCATCTATCTCAGCAGGCACACCCCACTCACCAACTATTCCATCCACCTTCACATTACCAACTTTACCATTCATATCACCAGTCAAAAACACTCTCTCATTCCTTCCAAATTTTTCCATGCACACTTCCACATTTGTCCAGAATTCTTCTCTCACTCTTCTAGCACGATCTTGCGTTGGCGCATACACACACACAATCGCCCACATTTGTATTCCAACTTTCAACTTTACCCACACAATCCTTGACCCAACTGATCCATACTGTCTTATGCTCTTCTTCCATCTTTTACTCACAACTATACACACTCCTTCCTTTGCCCTCTCATTCTCATCTACTCCTGCACATATACCCCATCCATACTCCCATTCTCTCACACTTTCTCCTCTCCATTTTGTTTCAGTTATTCCACATACATCCACTTTCGCACCCTCAAGCACCTGGACAATCTCTCTCTCTTTCACCTCATCATTCGCTCCTCTTACATTCCATGTACTCATTACCAAGTCCTTTGTCCGGTCCTGGGTCGTCATCGTTTGGTCAGTCCTTGTCCGAGGCTTCTTGTTTGTTTTTTTAGTTAGTTGTTTTCCGGGGAGGGGCACTAACCCTCCGCCAACCCTTTTAGTCGCCTTTTACGACAAGCAGGGATACTGGAGGCGTATTATTGATAACCCCCCTACCCCCAGGGGGTATATATATATATATATATATATATATATATATATATATATACACACACACACACACACACACACCCACCCACACACCTATATATATATATATATCTATATATATATATATATATATATATAGTGTCCCCCCCCTGTGGCGAGGGGGACACAATCTGGCCGCACTATGGAGTGGTACTACTACTCTGCTGCCAGGTTGTGTTATGAATAATTCCGTCACCGTATTCCCTACGTGTCGTAAAAAGCGACTTAAAGGAGCGGGGTGAGGGAACTAGGGACCTCCTCCTCTGTTTTTTAGTTCCTAAATAGAGACAGGCCAGAGAAAGGGATGGGGGGATTGAGCTATCCCCGTACCCTGAAGATTGGGTCTATGAATGTGCGTGGATGTAGTACGATTGAGGCAAAAAGGGAGGAGATTGGGAGAATATTTGTGGAAAGAAAGTTGGATGTGTTAGCATTGAGTGAAACGAAGATGAAAGGGAAGGGTGAGTCTATATTTGGAAGTGTGAATGGAAGATTGTCAGGTGTTGATAGAGGAAGGGCAAGAGAAGGTGTGGCCTTGTTAGTGAGTCCGGAAGTACAGAAGTGTGTGATTGAATTGAAGGAGGTGTCATCGAGACTGATGTGGGTGAAAGTGAAATCTGAACGTGAGTTGTAGGTGTTTGCGAGTGCATGTGGGCCTGGTAGTGAAAGGGATGAGAAAGAGAGGGAGTCTTTCTGGAATGATGTTGATGAGTGTCTGCAGAGTTTTGGAGCGAATGTGAGTGTGGTATTGATGGGAGATCTGAATGCTAGAGTGGGAAATGTAGCATTTGAAGGTGTAGTTGGTATGCGTGGTGTGCCTGGAAGAAATGAAAATGGGGAACGAATGATAGGGATGTGCGTTGAGCGAGAGATGGTGATTGGAAATACGCTGTTTGAGAAGAAAGATATATACAAGTATACATGGGTGAGACAGGAGGGTGGAAGGGTTGTTGACAGAGCTTTGATGGACTATGTGGTTGTGTCCAGGAATGTAATGGGAAGATTATTGGATGTGAGAATTCTGAGAGGGGAGGGTGGAGGTATGTCTCACCACTACCTGGACGAGGGGAAGTTAAGAGTAGGTAAGAGATGGGTGAGAGCTAGGAGGGTTAGGTGTGGCAGGTAGGTTTTGAAAGTGGGTGAGTTGGATAAAGGAGAGAAAATGATAGAGTATCAGGAGAAATTGAAAGATGAGTGGAACGCATTGAAAGTTCAGGAAAATGGCAGTGTGGAGGAGGAATGGCAGTTGTTTAAGAGTGCTGTGGTGCGGCATGCAGAAGAGGTGTGTGGTGTGAGACGTGTGGGTGGTGGTGTAAAAAAAGGAAGTGAATGGTGGTGCGAGGAAGTAAGTATGTCTGTGGCTGAGAAGAGACGTGCATATGAAGTGTGGCTGCAGAGGAAGGATGAGGTGTCATATGAGAGGTATAAGGAAAAGAGGAATAGGGAGAGAAGGGCTGTGCGTGATGCTAAAGTGGCAGCAGATGAGAGGTGGGGTAGGCGGCTGACTGAGAACTTTCAACAGAATAAGAAAATGTTCTGAGAGGAGGTGAAAACGGTACGAAAGGGAGAGTCTGGGAAGGAAGAGCGAGTAAAAGCAGAGGATGGAAGGATGTTAACTGAGATGGATGCAGTAAGGAAAAGATGGGCAGAGTATTTTGAAAGATTGTTAAATGTAGAGGAGGAAAGGGTGGCTGAGATTGTGGCGGATGGAAGGGTGCAAGGAACAAATGTGTTGGGAGAGTAGAATGATTCTTTGATCACGAAGGAGGAAGTGGAGAAGGCAGTAAAGGAGATGAAAACAGGGAAAGCTGCAGGTATGGATGGGTGTGCTGTGGAAAGCCTGAAGAGTGGTGGAGTGACTATTGTTGACTGGTTAGTAAGATTGTTGAATGTGTGCTTTGTGAAAGGTATGGTGCCAATTGACTGGGCAAGTGCTTGTGTGGTCCCGTTGTATAAAGGCAAGGGTGATAAGTATGAATGTACTAGCTTTAGGGGTATAAGTCTGTTGAGTGTTGTAGGGAAGGTGTATGGTAGTGTTAATTATGAGAGTTAGGGAGGGTACAGAGGGAGTGATTGGTGATGAGCAGTGTGGCTTTAGGAGAGGGAGAGGATGCGTGTATCAGGTGTTTCCTGTGAGACAAGTGTGTGAAAAGTATTTAGCAAAAGGCAAAAATGTGTTTTGGGCATTCATGGATTTAGAGAATATGTATGATAGAACTGACAGGGGGGCTTTGTGGACTGTTTTAAGATTGTATGGACTTGATGGTATGTTACTAAAAGGGGTAAAGAGTTTTTATGTAAATAGTAGAGCGTGTGTAAAAGTGGGAAATGCTGTGAGTGATTGGTTTCCTGTGAGAGTGGGGCTGCGACATGGATGTGTGATGTCGCCTTGGTTGTTTAATATTTATATGGATGGTGTTGTAAGGGAGGTGAATGCAAGAGTTCTAGGTGGAGGTCTGAGTCTGGTGAATGTTGATGGTGGAGAGTGGAATCTGAAGCAGCTGCTGTTTGAAGATGATACTGCACTGGTGGTTGATTCAGAGGAGAGATTAAGACAGTTGGTAGAGAAGTTTGGAAGGGTGTGTGAAAGGAGGAAATTGAAAGTAAATGAGAATAACAGTAAAGTGATGAAGTGTACGAGGTTGGTAGATGGTAGGGGGATGAATATAGTTTTGAATGGTGAGTTGCTTGAGGAGGCAGAATGTTTTAAATATTTAGGGTCACATGTTGTTGTGGATGGAAGAATAGATGCAGAAGTGAAGTTTAGAAAGAATGAAGTAGGAAAGATGCTGGGAGGAATGAAAAAGGTGTTTAGATGTCGTTTGCTTAGAATGGATGTAAAGAGAAGGCTGTATGAGGGTGTTGTGGTACCGACTGCGTTATATGGGGCTGAAACATGGAATATGGGTGTAGCTGAGAGGAAAAATTTGAAAGTAATGGAGATGAGGTGTCTGAGGAGTATGTGTGGAGTGACATGTATGGATCGAGTGCGAAATGATGAAGTGCGAAGGAGAACTGGAGTTGTTCGGGAGATGGCTGATAGAGTTGAGCAGAGGGTGTTGCGATGGTTTGGGCATATGGAGAGAATGGATAATGAGCGATTGGTGAAAAAGATAGCTAGATCTGATGTGAGAGGTGTAAGGCTGACACGGAGACCACGAATAGGATGGATGGATAGTGTGAAGAGAGCGCTGGATGTGAGAGGGATGTCTGTTGAGCAAGGAAAACTGGCTGTGCGTGACAGAAATAAATGGAGAGAAATTGTGAATGAATAAATGATGTTGCAGCCCTGAGGGGATATACTCCCGCATTTGGTCTGGTCAGCTAGTCAGGTCAGGTGAGGGTAAGGGGATGGGTCTATTATGAGGTAGCAGGGGTAAACCAGCTCTGCTTTCGGGCCCTTCTGCGGATGTCACTGATTGCACTGCGCAGTTGACTCTTGTGCGGTGTGGCGCGGTGAGGATCTGTCTCTTTTCCCCTTTGGGGCAAAGATGCGAATAAATGTGATTGAATGGATGAGTAAATGGGGAGTGTGTCGTCCTGCCTCGGCTACCTCCCTTTCCTTGTGATATATATATATATATATATATATATATATATACTGTATCTATCTATCTATCTCTCTATACATATATATCTATATATATATTTATTTAGATAGATATATAGATATAGATAGATAGATAGATAGATATTATATACATATATATAGATAGATAGATATAGATATAGATATATATAGATAGATAGATAGATTTATATAGATATATATTTATTTATATATATATATATATATATATATATATATATATATATATATCGTATATGTATATAGATATATATATATCGTATATGTATATAGATATGTGTATATACACACACATATATATATATATATATATATATATATATATATATATTGTATATGTATATAGATATATGTGTATCCTCCTACTTTCTCTATACTCATTTCAAAGCCAAAGGTGGCTGTTGTGTATATGTACGCAACAACTTAGCTTGCTCTCGTGTTCCTGAACTTGATTCTTCTGAATTCTCTACTCTCTGGCTTTAGCTTTCCTACCATTCTCTGACTAAATATATCTGTGCTGTTTACTCATCCCCTAATTCTACTGACTATCCAGAATTCTTTGACTACCTTACTTCTGCGATGGAACACATTCTATCCATTTCTCCTTTCTCTGAAGTCTCCATTCTACGAGATTTCAATGTTCACCACCATCTTTGGCTCTCCTCTCCTTTCACTTATCCACCTGGTGAACAAACCTACATCTTTTCTATCCTTAATGACCTAGAGCAGCTCATACAGGATCCTACCCATATCCCTGACCACCTTGGAGAGAGCTCCAACATACTTGACCTCTTCCTTACAACTAATCCTTCTGCTTACGCTGTTAATTTTTCCTCTCTGTTGGGCTCCTTTGATCACAACCTTATTACCTTAACCTGTCCTATCACTCCGGTATGGCCTGCGGACCCTCCAAAGAAATGCGACTTTGGCATATTGGAGCTGCAGATTGGGAGGCCCTCAGGCAGTACTTCTTTGATTTTCCCTGGAATTACTTTTGCTTCCATGGCCGGGAGGCATCTCAGTGTGCCTTGTGCATTACGGAGGTTATTCTCTTGGGCATGGAAGCATACATTCCTTTCTCATATCCTTTGACTAATGCAAGAAAGCCTTGGTTTAATCACACTTGTTCTAATCCTGTCCTCAATAAGGAGAGGGCCTATAAAAGGTACCAGAGCCAACCCACCCCTGAATCACATCTTTTTTATGTTTCTGCCCGGAATCGTGCTAAGTCTGTTCTTCACTTTGTTAAAAATATTTTTATCCATACTAAATGCTCTCAACTCTCCAACTCGAATTCCTCCCACTCCTTCTGGTACCTTGCCAAAAACTTTTCTAACAACTTTACCTCGTCATCCTTCTGTCCTCTTTTGTTTTCTGATGGCTCTGTAGCTATTTCTTCTACTGATAAAACAGATCTCTTCACTCAGACTTTCTCCTCGAATTCCACCTTAGACGATTCCGGTGCTGTTCCTCCATCACTTCCTCCCTCAGACTTCCTCATGGCTGACATTAAAATTTCTTCAGCTCAGGTACTTTCTGCCATCACTGGCCTCAATACTACCAAGGCATATGGGCCTGATGGGGTCCCCCCTGTTGTCCCCAAGAACTGAGCTTCTGTGTTTACACCCTGCCTAGGTAAAGTTTTTCACCTTTGTCTTTCAACTTGTACCTTTCTTTCTTGCTGGAAGTTTGCTCTCATTCAGCCAGTCCCAAATAAGGGTGACCATTCCCAACCCTCTAACTATCGTCCAATTGCTTTAACATCCTGTGTCTCAAAGGTTCTCGAGTCTATTCTTAACAAAGAATTTTAAAGCATCTTTCCTATCACAACCTTTCCTGATCATCAGTATGGGTTCCATCAGGGACGCTCCACTGGCGATCTTCTCGCCTACCTTTCAGACTCCTGGTCATCCTCCTTTCGGGACTTTGGCAAGAGCTTTGCTATTGCACTTGACATCTCAAAGGCTTTCGATCTAGTCTGGCTTAAATCTTTAATTTCCAAACTGCCCTCTTACGGTTTCTATCCTTCTATCTGTGCCTTCATCTACAGCTTCCTTTTTGGTCATTCTACAGCCGCTGTTGTAGATGGCCATCGTTCTTCTCCTAGATCTATCAACAGTGGTGTTCCTCAGGGCTCTGTCCTATCACCAGCACTCTTTCTTTTATTGATCAATGATCTTCTAAGCTGTACATATAACCCTATCCATTTGTACACTGATGAATCCTCCCCTCACCTTTCCATTCGGTTCCTGCAACGTCCATCCCAGCAGTTACTTCAACAAACTAGGGATGGGGCTATGGCACACCTAAGGTCTGACTTAGTTCGTATCTCTGACTGGGGTAAAAATAATCTTGTTGTTTTTAATGCATCAAAGACTCAGTTTTCACACCTATGAACCCGACACTATCTTCTACAGGAGTACCCACTAATGTCCAGTGATATCCAGCTCAAGCCTGCATCATCCTTGAACATGCTTGGGGTTTCATTCACTCTGGATTTATCTTGGAAAGTTCATATTACATCTCTTGTAAAATCTGCTTCCAAGAGATTAGGTGTGCTAAGCCGACTCCATACCTTCTTTACCCCTGCACAGTTGTTGGCTTTATACAAAGGTTTTATTCGCCCCTGTGTAGAGTACAACTCTCATGTGTGGGAAGGCTCCCCACATACAGCTCTTCTTAACAGGGTGGAGTCAAAGGCTTTTCGTCTCATTAACATTCCTCCTTTTGCTGGCTTCCTTCAACCTCTGTCTCTTTGCCGCACTGTTGCTTCTTTATGTCTTTTCTATCACTACTTCCATGGTCACTGCTCCTCTGAACTGTGTGCTTGCATCCCTCCACTTCTACGACGGGCGCATAGCACCCGTCTAACAATAAACTCTCATCCTTTTTCTGTCCAACTCTCTAATGCAAGAGTTAACTGTTACTCCCAGTTCTTCATTTAGGCAACGGGTCAACTCTGGAACTGTCTCCCTCTGTCTGTATTTCCTACTTCCTATGATCTCCAGTCTTTCAAACGCAGTGTGTCCGGGCATCTCGAAATGAACAGATGTTGAATTTGGCTAACTTTTGTGTTGTTTTCATTTTTTTCTTGGAAGGAATTGTTTGCGGCCTACTAGCCTTTGGTTCCTTCTTACTTACATAAAAAAAAAAAATGAAGGAGGGAGGAGGCGAGGTAGGCCAAGGAGAAGGTGGAGAGATATGGTGGATGAGTATGTAAGGAGGAGAGGTTTGGAAGTTGATGAGGCTATGGACCTGAAAAGAGATTGAGCTGGCTGGATGAACGTTGTGAGGAGAAGTGCATGATCAGGGATTTGACAACGCTTTTTAACGTGGCAGTGTCTGGACTGACTCAGTCAAATACGTTGATGTGAAGCTACAGAACACTGTGAATGTTTTTAGCTTATCTGATAGAGCCAGGATTCCGGGGGCTTGAATGATTAGTGAATGGAAGCGTGGCCCATTGGACTGGGCAAATTTGGGCTGTCTGGACATTGCTACTTTTCACCCTGCCCTAGGGTGGGAAAGGAGGTCCAGATGATGATGATGAGCTGGCGTACCTCAGGGATCAGTTTTGGCGCCAACCCTCTTTCTCTTTCATATAAATGACCTATCTTTCACTCACAACCCAATACACTCTTATGCTGATGACTCTACACTTCATAGTTCTTTCACATTTAGTACCTCCTTTACACACTCCGATATTATAAATTCTCAACTAAACACAGCAATTTCTCTGAACCAGGACCTTTCTAAAATTAATCAATGGGGACAAACAAATCTGGCCTCATTTAATGCTCAGAAGACTAAATACTTTAATTTCCCCAACAGAAAGACTCCCTCATACTCCCACATAATTTCAAATGATGTTAATATTCCCATATCCACTACAGTTGATATCCTAGGTGTCACACTAAACCCCAACCTAAGCTGGACATCTTATGTTAAATCCCATGCTAAAAATTCTTCTAAAAAACTGGGACTCCTGTAAAGAGTTCATGAATTCTTCACTGACGAGCAGTTGGCCACAGTATACAAAAGTCATGTAATGACCCCCCTGAACTATGCAAGCATTTAAACCTTGACTTTAGAATACCAAAGGTATTCTCGATCACTACACGAGTTCTGATGTCGCTGCAACTGTACATTCTCTCTGCAGGTGTAGGTGGCCTGGCAAACGGAGTGAGGTGAGGCTCCAGAGGGTAGCCATTATCCCCTGCAAACAGATGGGAATGCATGTTTCTAATTAAGCCTGGGTGCAGTAAGGGAATATTTAAAATTTTGTATTCCTCCTTCTCATTATCATCAGTCTCATTTCCTACTTTAGGGTGGAGTGAGGAATGGTCAGAAGTTTGGTATATTTTACAACTTGCTAATATGCAGTTCAGGGATATTACCACCATAAACGCTTAGTATGATACCTAAGAATGCTAATAGACCCCCATCACCTTATTTGAAAATAGATATTTACAGAGATATTGAATTTTTAAATACAACCCCAGAACGTGAGATATGGTGCCCGACAGCAATTGTTTTATCGCATTTAAATACTGAACCTCGCCCGACGGCAGTTGTTTTATTGCATTTAAATATAGAATCAGTACTGTCATTAGTATCAATATGGTACACAATTAAAGTCTAAGGTAATGGCGCATGTTTTCAAGTTATACCCACTAAAAATCCGTGATCTTGTTTTTGACCTTTCAAGGTCACTCAAGTCAAACGTCATGGTGCCAAATAAGAGCCCATGTGAGACTTCCTGTATCTTGATAATAGTAAATATCTATCTTCAATGAGTTTTGAGTTATAGCCCACTGAATATCCGTGACCTTGAGTTTGACCTTTCATGGTCATGGTACCAATTGAAAACCCTTATGAGATTTCATATTTTATTTTATGCAAGAAAGAAGGAACCAAAGGCCAGAAGCCCGCAAACCATTCCTTCCAAGCAAAAAACAAAAACAATACAAAAGAGAGCCAAATTCAAGATCCGTTCATTTCGAGATGCCTGGAAACACTGCGTTTGAAAGACTGGAGATCATAGGAAGTGGGAATTACAGACAGAGGGAGTCAGTTCCAGAGTTGACCTGTTGCATGAATGAAGGACTGGGAGTAACGGTTAACTCTTGCATTAGAGAGTTGGACAGAAAAGGGATGAGAATTTGTTGCTAGAGCTATGCACCCGTCTTAGAGGTGGAAAATAGTAAATGTCTATCTTCAACCAGTTTCGAATTATTGCCCCCCGAATATCCGTGACCTTGAGTTTGGCCTTTCAAGGTCACTGAAGGACAAAGGTCTTAGTGCTAAATGAAAGCCCATATTACGAGTTCTCGTATGTTCTTTTATGTAAATATCTGTATCTTCAACCGGGTTCAAGTGATAGCCCTTCGAAAATCCATGACCTTGATTTGACCTTGCAAGGTCATTTGAGTATATCCAAAAATCAATCACTTTCTTTTGGGACAAGCGCCCACGTATCCTGAAAGTTTCATGTAATTTCTTTCTGCAGTTTTTCAGTAATGTTGCTAACAAACAAACAAACACACAAAGAAACAACCTCAACCAAAAACAATACCTCGCCGGACTCCGTCCAGGCGAGATAATAAGCACTGGAACTAACTCTGCATTGTAATACACAATTGCAGATAGAAATATTGCAGGGTCTCTCTCTCTCTCTCTCTCTCTCTCTCTCTCTCTCTCTCTCTCTCTCTCTCACACACACACACACACACACACACACACACACACACGCACATGTACTGGACTGTACACCACAACAATACTAGCATAACACACCAAAAATCACCTTATCACATCAAACCGCAATACATCCATTAGAAAACACACACACACACACACACACACACACACACACACACACACACACACACACACACACACACACACACACACACACACACACACACACACACAATCAAACAGCATCACCCCACACAAGAAAAACCTTACACAGCCATCACTACCAAACCTATCCTCATGACATACCGACAGCACGATAAACTATGACAATGTATCACCATTCCCAATATACGTAGTCACAGATCGTCACCATCAGAACACACCACCGCAACACACCACCAGCACCACAAAACACCATCAGTACTTCGACATGTCAACATCACATGCACCAACATCACATACCAGAACAGCACAAAACCATCATGGTATAATGTTGTACTGAAGATAAACACTGGATACCACCTCCATCACACACCATCACACATTGCCATAACCTTTACTTAGCACATCATCATTAACACCGTCACGCCCCGGCTGGGGCAGGGAACAGCTTAAAGGACTTGAATTTCGTTAAAAGACTTTTTTTATTTATTTATTTATTTTTTTTTTTTTGCCAAAGACACGCCGACGTGTCGCATAAACACCCCCGCTAATACAGTGCATCTTCCTTGTATGAGACAAACCTAGCATGTATTCAATTTAGACGGTGGGTGTAAGTGTGATGGTGTATGGTGCATTGGAGGTCTGCTGGACCTCAGGGAACAGGCTGTGAAAACTTAAGTCCAGTCATGCACATAAAAAAAATAAGAAAATAAATCAAAAAAATAAACATAATAACAATAAACTTCACTAACATATAACACCACCACCACAACACTACCAACACAAACAACCATAACACACCGCCAGCACAGCACACTACCACCATCGCTACAGCTAGCATCACTACAACACTACCACCACAACCATAACACACTGCCAGCACAACACACTACCACCACCACGACAGCGAGCATCACCACAACACTACCGCTACAGTCATAACACACCACCAGCACAACACACTATCACCACCACTACAGCCAGCATCACCAAAACACAACCACCGTAACCAAAACACACCACCGAACAATACACCAGCACCACCACCACAGCCAGCAACACCATACCCCTTTACAACGACCATCAACACCACAGCAACACAACACACCTGTCATCCAACGGCCTGAATCAAGACAGGACGGTCGTATTTAGCTGGCAGTGATCGCGCTTACAATGTAAACATGGGTCTGCTCAAAGGTAAATCAGTTATACATGATAGAACTGACGGTAGTGAAAAACAGGGGCAATGGATAGGGTGTAGGAATGAGGCCAGGAATTGGACTTCAGAAAGGATGGGAATGGAGGAAAGAAATAAAGCGATGAGAGATCGATTTGGTGAAAATGCGAATGGGTAGGGGTGGGAAGGTCAGTTGAAAAATGAAGGGAAGTGACTAGAAGGTAAATCATTTGCATCGCAGTTGTAAATGCACACTTTACTTAAGGCAGTAGAAGGACCATACCAATTCATTTCATATTCCTTTTTTTTTTTATTTATTTTTGTATTTTTCTGGCTACTATCATCGTGGTAAGTTATTTTTTCCTGCTGAATAATTTCCCACTGTTTTTATCATCACGTTCCTTAAGCCGTACCTACGGATGTTTGTTTCCGGCGGAATTGAAGAATCTTACTCAACGTATTCGAATGTGGATTTTGTTTCCCAGCTTCCCAACTGGATGCTGGGTTTGGTTAGGTTAGGTTAGGCTACCTTAGGTTACATTAAATTATTACGTACAGTGAAGCTAGATTAGGTTAGGTTTAGTTTAACATTTAGGTTATGATAGTCCCATTCACCTTTACGCTGACTAATCAAAGGAGCTGACACAGCGGAACATAGCTAAAAACAAGGGGGAAGCAGATATCTCATGAAACGTTTATTTAGCACCCAAGAAATATGCAGAAAAATATAGTGGACTATCACGAAGACGAACTGATTTGGTAAGGTCCTTCCACTGCCTCAAATAAAGCGTATGTTTACATACCTGTATGTATATATATATATATATATATATATATATATATATATATATATATATATATATATATATATATATATATATATATATATATATATATATATATTCCTTTAGGAACGGAAGAAGTTGTGTAGATCAGATATTCATTCTTAGATCTTTCGTGGAAAAGTTTCTAGAGAAGGGAAAGAAGTTGTATGCGGCTTCCATGGATTTAGAGAAAGCATATGACAGGGTGGATAGACAAGGATTGTGGAAAGTATTAAGAATATCTGGAGTAGATGGGAGTTGTTGAATGCTGTGAAGAGTATGTATGATGGTGCTAAGGCTGCAGTGCGTGTGGATGGTGAACTGAGTGAATTTTTCTCTTTGAAGGTTGGGTTGAAACAGGGATGTGTCATGTCTCCATGGTTGTTCAATCTGTATATGGATGGGATAATAAAAGAGGTACAAGGTAGGGTAGTGGATGCTGGAGTGGCCCTGGTGAGAGAGGATAGTGTTTGGAAACTCCCTGTACTGTTGTTTGCAGATGATATTGTGTTGTTGAGTGAAGACGCAGGAGAGCTGCAAGGCTTGGTGGATGAGTTTGGGAGAGTGTGTAAGAAACAGAATCTAAAGATGAATGTAGGGAAGAGTAAAGTGATGGTCTTCGAGAGAGGTGAAGTCAGTGAACGTACAGCGAGGTTGGATGGTGAGGAATTGGAAAATGTGAATACTTTTAAGTACTTGGATAGTGTGACGAGTAAGGATGGAGGTTTGGAGGGTGAAGTGCTTGAAAGGGTACAGCAGGGAAGAAACGTTGCTGGTTCCTTGAAAGCAGTGATAAGAAGCAGGGAAGTGAGCATGGAAGTGAAAAAGTTACTACATGACAGTACTATGATACTAACTCTAACGTATGGAAGTGAAGCTTGGACGTTGCTGGAAGGACACAAGTCAAGAGTGAGAGCAGTGGAAATGAGTTATTTAAGAGGAGCCTGTGGAGTCACGTGGAGAGACAGGCTGACAATTGAGGATATAAAGGAGCGTTGTGGTGTGGATGTGGATGTGATAGGAAGCGTTAGGAGGAATACACTGAGGTGGTTTGGCCATGTGGAGAGGATAGAGGGTGAAAGACTGACGAAGAGAGTGTATGTGAGTGAGGTGGAGGGGGGAAGAGGGAGGGGGAGGCCGAGGATGAGAGGGCGGGATGGGGTGGAGAGGTATATGATAGAGGAGGGTGTGAGTTGGGAGAAGGGCAGTGAAATGGCGGGGGACAGGGCGACGTGGAGAAGATATGTTTGTGGCCACCCCGAACGGGATTGAGGCGTCTGGCAATATATATATATATATATATATATATATATATATATATATATATATATGTATATATATATATATATATATATACACCCACACACACAGAAGAGGAAATTATTGAACGCGGTTGGTAAAAGAAATCTTTCAACCATTACGTTTATTTCGTAAAACGCCGTGCTAAAATCGTTGGATGGAGTTGTGGGGGATTAACACCTAACCCTAGCCATGAAACAGCGCAGTGCTTCTTTTTCTGGTAAATACTGGAAAATAATAACGGCTTTACCTCTCGGACACACGTAAAGAGAAAAGGAATTGTGTTGTTGAGGCGGGGACGAAAGGAAGAGAGGAGTGTCAGGTACAGAGAAGGAAAGAGATGTGCATACTAGCCCAGAACCATGTTATCAAAATCTGTCTTGAAACTAATGACTGAACGAAAGAGATGCTAAACATATGTTGTTGTTCCTCATCTCTTAGGCTACGGTCACACCGAACACGACGAGCGGGGAGGTAGCGTCGAGCAATGAGCGGCGAGGTGAGCGTCAACGCGATGCATGTCCAAATAGGAAGCAGCAACCTCGCGGGCGATAGTCAGAAGCATGCCTATAGTGAAATATCCACTGGACAGATCACTGTCTACTGAATTATATTTCATAGATTTAAATATTGATAAATAATAAAATTATCGATGTTCATTACATATACACATACATATAGTGTATACATTTATCTGTTTATTACCATAGTTCTAAGTCTACGGTGTAACAGAGGGAATAGGGCACTAAATGCAAATATGAATTTTAGACATTAATGGTCCTTGATATGTTTTATAACTATCTATCTATCTATCTATTGCCAGACGCCTCAATCTCGTTTGGGGTGGCCACAAACAAATCGCCTCCAAGTCGCCCTGTCCCCCGCCATTTCATTGACCTGCTCCCAACTCACACCTCCCTCTCTCATATATCTTTCCACCCCATCCCTCCATCTCATCCTCGGCCTCCCCCTCCCTCTTCCCCCCTCCACCTCACTCACATACACTCTCTTCGTCAGTCTTTCACCCTCCATCCTCTCCACATGGCCAAACTACCTCAGTGTGTTCCTCATAACGCTTCCTATCACATCCACATCAACACCACAACGCTCCTTTATATTCTCATTCGTCAGCCTGTCTCTCCATGTGACTCCACAGGCTCCTCTTAAATAACTCATTTCCACTGCTCTCACTCTTGACTTGTGTCCTTCCAACAACGTCCAAGCTTCACTTCCATACGTTAGAGTTGGTATCACAATACTGTCCTGTAGTAACTTTTTCACTTCCATGCTCACTTCCCTGTTTCTTATCACTGCTTTCAAAGAACCAGCAACGTTTCTTCCCTGCTGTACCCTTTCAAGCACTTCACCCTCCAAACCTCCATCCTTACTCATCACATTACCCAAATACTTAAACGTACTCACATTTTCCAATTCCTCACCATCCAACCTCGCTGTACATTCACTGACTTCACCTCTCTCAAAGACCATCACTTTACTCTTCCCTACATTCATCTTTAGATTCCGTTTCTTACACACTCTCCCAAACTCATCCACCAAGCCTTGCAGCTCCCCTTCGTCTTCACTCAACAACACAATATCATCTGCAAACTACAGTACAGGGAGTTTCCAAACACTATCCTCTCTCACCAGGGCCACTCCAACATCCACTACCCTACCTTGTACCTCTTTTATTACCCCATTCATGTACAGATTGAACAACCATGGAGACATGACACATCCCTGTTTCAACCCAACTGTCAAAGAGAAAAATTCACTTAATTCACCATCCACACGCACTGCAGCATTCGCACCATCGTACATACTCTTCACAGCATTCAACAACTTCCCATCTACTCCATATATTCTTAACACTTTCCACAATCCTTGTCTATCCACCCTGTCATATGCTTTCTCCAAATCCATGAAAGCCGCATACAACTTCTTTCCCTTCTCTAGAAACTTTTCCACTAAAGATCTAAGAATGAATATCTGATCTACACAACCTCTTCCCTTCCTAAAGCCTCCCTGTTCTTCTCCAACTAATTTCTCTGTTCTTTCTCTAACTCTGTCAATAAGTATCCTACCATACACTTTTCCTATTATACTAAGAAGACAAATGCCCCTATAATTACCACACACTTCTTTTTCCCCTTTTCCTTTGTACAAGGGAATAATTATACCTGACTTCCAATCCTCCGGACTCTACCTTCCTCCCAGGCCAATCTGCACATCTTCCACATCCATTCTACTACTATCTCTCCCCCATGCTTCAGCATTTCACCACACACTCCATCAATTCCTGGGGCTTTCCCCGATTTGTTTTATAACAACAGTGGATATAGTGCTGCTGTGGGTGTCTGCCCTTTCCTCTCTTCTTTCCTTCCTCTTCTGTCTTTCTTTCCTTCATTCTTTTTTCTTCTGCCTACGGGTGACTTCACTTTCCCTCTTGTGTCTTTCTTTCCTTCTTTCTTTCCTCTTCCTTCAGCCTATGGGTGACTTTACACTGAATGACAAGCCAAATGGTTTCCTGTACACCAGGAAACCATTTACTATGCTGGGTGGTAACCACATAACCAAGTTACGGCGCCCGGTGGTATAGTGGGTAAGTAAGGTGCTCCAATCGGATTGAGCTTGTGTCGGTTTATATCCAAGGGGTTGTTGGGGTTTATTGCTTACATAATGCCACTCAGGGATGAGTGAGTCTGGTCACTCTAATCTTAAATGTCAGGACCAGCTTGCCTAGCCCCGGGCTCCTACATTCCTCATGGGATGACATAGGATTGGATGACTGACGTTTGGATGGAACAAACCTTACTTAAGCAATCGTATGACAAAATAATGTTCGATTATAATTTACCATTTGTATGCAGTTATTCAGAGATAAATCTTCCCAGTGTTTCTTCAGCATTCCAGTATTTTTGTGGAGTGCATCAGTTGGATCTCACACAGCTCTCCTGTGGTACACAGCTCCAATAAGGTTTTCAGTACACATAATTACCAGAACCCAACCACCCCAACACGCATGAGCAGCACGACAGAATGATGATGCCAATGCTTAGGGTGTGGGGATGCCGCTAGGCAGTGCGCGACATTTTGGAACATGCTGCATCGCATGGTGACAAGTATGGAGGGTGAGCGGGGCGACAAACCTCCCCGACCATTCAGCGTGGCCCACCCGCATAGGATTTAGTGTGTTTTATGTTGCCTCATCCCTCCCCGCTCATGTCTCCTCGCTCGTCGCGTTCGGTGTGGCCGTATCCTTACGCATAATCTTCATCTTCCCTGTCTAACATTTTTTTCTCGTTGATTGTGGGCATACAGAAGGGGAGGAAACAGAGACAAATTACAGGAGATTGAACAAGATAAATGAACAGGGAGATAAATGAGGGGATAAGTAGGGTAACAAAAGAGGGCTGGACAGGGAGCGGGAAAGAGGGGGATTTAGAGGAACGGGAAGGGATGAACATAGAAGGAATGAAACAAACTCGGCCCAGTAAAAAAAAAAAAAAAAAAAAAAAAAAAAAAAAAAAAAAAGATTCGGTTGGGGGGGTATAAACGCAAAAATATGAAGATAATAGATGAACGAGAAAAATTAAAATATGATAGCTAGTAAAGCAATCTGAGCGTATAAGGAACTAGAGCCTAGACAAAGTACCATATTTCCGTACATGTAAATCCGTCCTCATGCCTTTCTGTTATGTATTAGAGTGTCTGATTTTACAACATAATGATTTTATTTTTCTGTATCATGAAATCATCCTCAACCTGGACAACTGCACCATACCATTGTATCGTATCATATAAAACAAACCATTTCACATATGTTATTATTATACTTGATTTCTCCCAGCAATGCAATATGACAGTGCCACGCCGCTTTACTCTGCCATACCATTTTACTAGATTTCAGTTTACCACAAAAACAATAGGCTACTTACCTCCATAATATAAGAATTTAACATTTCATGCTGCTTCACCATGTCCATTAATATATCAATGTAGCGCTTATCTCCACACCAGCATCGCATAATAGTTCATTGACCCATTCAAATTTATAAATTACAAATATTTTTTTTTTAATTATACCCTCCGGTTTCCACTAAACGTGAACAATATTAACTTACGATAAAGTTCCGTTATACTGCATCGTATCACCTTTTTATACATTTTAATGAAACATACTAATTAACATCAGGTACATCGCCATTACACTGTGTTCCATTCTGCTCCATTACATTCACCCTAATATCAGTACTAAAGTCACTGATGTAATGGGGTTGGGGTGGGGGCGAAAGGATTGCTTACCTTTTGATAGCATACATCTGTAATCTACGAAATTTTAGTATTCCGTGGCCTTATCGAAGAATGATAAAGTTTTCATTTATTTTGGTCATATCTGATCTTGTACAGAGAGGAAATCTTAGCCCTCCTTCACTGTATTAATAAAACACCACTCATTCAGTCCCGTAAGTCATGCTTCCCACTAAACAGTCAGTTGCATATTGTCCATTTTATTTCATAATTTGTGTATATCCCTATGCACCTACTGCCTTCCCAGTCTTCATCCTGTTCACAGCCATCTTCACTGCGGCTACTCGTACTGATATTCAGGAGTACCAGATCTTTACCTTGTGTATCACCCAACTGAAACCTGCATTAACACTCATTAAGTTACATCGCTATTAATGGAAAAGTTTTTCCTTTTCACCTTGAATCCTTCCTACTGAGTATTCGTCTCAATCTTCTTGTAAGAAATATTTACAGCATCTGGGTGTTCACCCTGAACTTCTTGTTAGAAATATTTCCTATATTTATAGAACAAGAAAAAGGTATTAACAATTGAGATTATTTATCAGGAGGAAAAGAAATCTATCTATCTATCTATCTATCTATATACCTAGGCTGCTTCCCCCAAGGAAAGGGAGGTAGCCGAGACAGGACGACTCACTCTCCATTTACTCATCCATTCAAACACATTCATTCGCATCTTAGCCCCAAAGGGGAGAACGGACAGATCCTCACTGTACCACACCGCACAAGGGTCAACTGCGCAATGCAATCAGTGACATCCGCAGCAGGGCCCGACAGCAGAACTGGTTTACCCCTGCCACATCATAATAGACCCATCCCCTTACCCGCACCTGACCTGACTAGCTGATCAGACCAAATGCGGGAGAATATCCCCTCAGGGCTACGTCATCATTTATTCATTCACAGTTTCTCTCCATTTATTTCTGTCACGCACAGCCACTCTTCCTTGCTCAACATACATCCCTCTCGCATCCAGCGCTCTCTTCACACTGTCCATCCATCCTATTCGTGGTCTTCCTCTCAGCCTTACACCTCTCACATCAGATCTAGTTATCTTTTTCACCAATCGCTCATTATCCATTCTCTCCATATGCCCAAACCATTGCAACACCCTCTGCTCAGCTCTACCAGCCATCTCCTGAACAACTCCAGTTCTCCTTCGCACTTCATCATTTCGCACTCGATCCATACGCGTCACTCCACACATACTCCTCAGACACCTCATCTCCATTACATTCAAACTTTTCCTCTCTGCTACACCCATATTCCATGTTTCAGCCCCATATAATGCAGTCGGTACCACAACACCCTCATACAGCCTTCTCTTTACATCCATTCTAAGCGAACGACATTTAAACACTTTTTTCATTCCTCCCAGCACCTTTCCTACTTCATTTATTCTAAACTTCACTTCTGCATCTATTCTTCCATCCACAGCAACATGTGACCCTAGATATTTAAAACAATCTACCTCCTCAAGCAACTCACCATTCAAAACTATATTCATCCCCCTACCATCTATCAACCTCGTACACTTCATCACTTTACTCTTATTCTCATTTACTTTCAATTTCCTCCTTTCACACACCCTTCCAAACTCCTCTACCAACTGTCTCAATCTCTCCTCTGAATCAGTCACCAGTGCAGTATCATCTGCAAACAGCAGCTGCTTCAGATTCCACTCTCCTCCATCAACATTTACCAGACTCAGAGCACCTAAAACTCTTGCATTCACCTCCCTTACAACACCATCCATGTAAATATTAAACAACCAAGGCGACATCACACATCCCTGTTGCAGCCCCACTCTCACGGGAAACCAATCACTCACAGCATTTCCCACTCTTACACACGCTCTACTATTTACATAAAAACTTTTCACCCCTTTTAGTAACCTACCATCAAGTCCATACAATCTTAAAACAGTCCACAAAGCCTCCCTATCAATTCTATCATACGCTTTCTCTAAATCCATAAATGCCCAAAATACATCCTTGCCTTTCGCTAAATACTTTTCACACACTTGTCTCACAGCAAACACCTGATCAACGCATCCCCTCCCTCTCCTAAAGCCACACTGCTCATCACTAATCACTCCCTCTGTACCCTCTAACTCTCATAATTAACACTCTGCCATACACCTTACCTACAACACTCAACAGACTTATACCCCTGAAGCTAGTACATTCATACTTATCACCCTTGCCTTTGTACAACGGGACCACACAAGCACTTGCCCAGTCAATTGGCACCATACCTTTCTCAAAGCACACATTCAACAATCTTACTAACCAGTCAACAATAGTCACTCCACCACCCTTCAGGCATTCCACAGCACACCCATCCATACCTGCAGCTTTCCCTGTTTTCATCTCCTTTACTGCCTTCTCCACTTCCTCCTTCGTGATCAAAGAATCATTCAACTCTCCCAACACATTTATTCTTTGCACCCTTCCATCCGCCACAATCTCAGCCACCCTTCCTCCTCTAAATGAGCATAATAATACGACTGCTATGGAAAACTGCCATTAGACCTATGCAACTGCAAAAACTTTGATTTTCTTAACCTATCCCTGCCGGGCTCAAGCACCATGGGTGTAATCGACCAAAGTAAACAACAGTTGTAATGTTTTCACAGACTAAGAAGGCTGTGAAGATCCAGAGTAATTTCATTGGACTAGGACAAGAAATGGAGTTATCTTAGAAAATGGATGTTTGGATGGGTAATAGTGAAAACTTTCATCAAAATAACCAAATGATATCTTTGGCGAGGAACTTGGATGGTTACAGAAGGAAGAGAATGAACGCAGGTAGAGAATGGGGGGGGAGGGTGAGCTGGAAAAAATGAGAGTGAGGAAGAGCTGAGACAAGTGAGGACGGGGGAAACCAAAGAGGATAGACAGGGAAGGGAAAAAGAGATGAAAATAAAAGAAAACAAAGGTAAGTGTAAGGTCGGCAAAGGGTACACGAGTTAGAGAAGGAAGAAATGTGGCAGATATAATGACTATCATAATGACACTGATGATGATTGTGGTGATGATATTGACAGCTGTTGCTATTACTGGTACTTATCACAAAGAGTAACAATATTTGCCAAAAACCCAATATATATATATATCCTACCTGACAATAAGTCAGCATCAACCAACACATGACTGTCTGTAAACGATGCTTTATGAGCCGTGGTTGACGCTTGTATATTCAGTGAACGAGGAGCTATTAGACATAATCGCACTTCATATACGTACAGTTAAGCATTTGCTTGAAGGTGTACAAGCAATGATGTCCATTGGGCAAAGTAACCCAGCTTGAATGATGTGCAGGATATGTGGAAGTTTGGGGACACGGTGAAGACCAGTGAGGCTACTCAACTTACTTGATTCTAGTCGAAATTTAACTCAATAATAATAATAATAATAATAATAATAATAATAATAATAATAATACCAATAATAATAATAATTATAAAAATAATAATAATAATGATGATGATAATAATAATAATAATAATAATAATATGAAGAAGAAAAAAAAAGAACAAGAAGGAGAATATAAACTTCATAATGCCGCACTTATGACATATAAAGGGTCATTAACAGCTTAACAAGGCTAACATATAGTTATATTGTGGTTAGACGGGAACCGAGAGGTGAACAGACTTGGAGGCGGATGCTCTGAGTGGGATATTTATAACAAGAGGTGCATGTCGTGGAGGATACTTAACAGTACGACAGGTTGAAAGATATGGCTTAGTACAAAAACGAGGTCAGTGGGTAAAACGCGTTGGTATGTAAGGGAACGTGGTACATAATTACACACAACATGATAAGATTATTTATACCGTAATTGCCAAAAAAGCAGCTGTTTCAGAGGGAAAAATATACTATCTATATACCTAGGCTGCTTTCGCCAAAGAAAGGGAGGTAGCCGAGACAGGACGACACACTCCCCATTTACTCATCCATTCAAACACATTCATTCGCATCTTAGCCCCATAAGGGAGAACGGACAGATCCTCACCGCACCACACCGCACAAGGGTCAACTGCGCAATACAATCAGTGACATCCACAGCAGGGCCCGACAGCAGAGCTGGTTTACCCCTGCCACATCATAACAGACCCATCCCCTTACCCGCACCTGACTTGCCTAGCTGATCAGAGAAATATACAGTATAGTGAAAATTATCATTAAGACTTAACCAATTCTGGTTCTCTCATTACGTTTACCACAAGAATGAGGGGAAAATACATGATATACTGCTATGCCAAGTATTTAGCGAGAATAAGGAACCATACATCATAAAACGAGCAATCATTAAGAATAATTATAAGTAAAGTAATTATTAGGGACTTCTTAAGAGAACAATAATAGTCCTAATAACGTATTACTCCAACAAACATATGAATTTACTTAAAGGAAGTATCTTGAATGCGGTAAAAGAATCGTCAAAGAAACAAAAAATAAACAACTTGTTGGTCATTACACGAGATGACAACAAATTATTACACACAATAGATGCTCACTGGAAAAGTATTCAAAGAAGGGAAAGGAGTTAATGGCTGCTTTCATCGAAACATATGACAGAGTGGACAGATAAGTAAGTGGAAGATTTTAAATATGTAAGGAGTAGGTGGGATATTGCTGAAAGCTATGGAGTATGTATGAGGGCGCTAGGGGTGTAGTGTGTGTGAATAGTGGATTAAGTGAGACCTTTGATCTGAATGCTTAATTCAAGTAGGGGTGTGTCATGACGCCGTGGGTGCTCAATTTATACATGCATGGAGTTATAGGAAAGATGTCAGGCAGGGCAGTTGTTGGTGGGGTGTCTCTAATGAGAGGGTAGCCTGTAGAAACTTCCAGTTGTTGCTGACGATACAGTATCATTTAGTGAAGATGGATGTGAGCTGCAAGGCTTGGTGGGTCGGTTTGGGAGTGTATGTAGGGAACTAAGCCTAAAAGTTAATGTAGATGAGAATAAAGTTATCGTCTTTGAGAGAAATGAAGTCACAGAGGCTGGATAACGAAGAAATGGGGACTGATGGTGCCTTCAAGTTCATGCATGTTGTGATGGGTAAGGTCGGAAGCTTAGAGGATGGAGGGCTCGACGGTGTACAGCAGGGTAGAAAGGTTGCTTGTTCATTGGTGATAAGGAATAGAGAAGTGAGCATGGAAGTAAAAAAGTCACTGCATGACAATATTGTGATCCCACTCTTGTTATAACGGCAAAAGTCAAGAGTGAGAGAAGTGAAAATGACTCATTTAAGAGGAGGAAGTGGAGTTGCATAGGGAGATAAACTAACATGTCAGGAAGTGAAGGTTAGTTGTTGTTTTGATCATGTGATTGAAAGTATTAAGTACAATATTTTGAAATCCTTTCTCCATGAGGAAAGGATGGAGAATGAAAGACCTACTAAAAGAATGGATGTGAGAGAGGTGGAAGGGGAGGAACGAGGGGAGACCAAGGATAAGATGGCGGTGTGGAGTGATATACGAGAGTGGCGGGTGTTAGTCGGAGGGAGGGCAGCAGCGGAGGAATTGAATGGAGAAATTGAATGAGAGAGGGGGATGTGAGTTGGAGGAAAGCAGCCAAATGGCAGAGGACAGAGCAACGAGGAGGCTAATTGTTTGTAGCCACCCCTTACGGGATTAGGGCGTCTGCCAATTTACAGAACCAGAAATCTCACCCTAAACTGAAATATCCCCATTTTGTTTTCCTGGTTACCATCTCCTCACAAACTTCCGTAAGAAGGGCGGCACCTGTTGTTATATCAAATCTTAATATACAATTGACACTGTTATTACGAACTGTATGAACTAAATTGTCTAAATATTACTAAATATATCTGTGTAGTCTATCACTCCCCCAGTGCTTCTTCAGAACCCAGTGTATTTGATGCCATATCCACACAGTTGACTAACCTTAACTTTGCCCTTAGCACCGAAATTACCATTTTGGGTGATTTTAACGCACATAATGTTCAATGATCATTGCATTCTGCCAGGACTGACGATGCTGATCTAGAGTGTGAGCTACTTGCAGAATCGTTTAATCTCACCCAGCTGGTAAAGCAACCAACCAGAATACCAGATAATCCTGACCATAATGCCCATCTCTTGGATCTATTCCTGACAGATAATCCAGTTCAATACAAGATAGAGGCATTGTCAACACTTGCATCCTCTGACCACAATCTCATCAAAGTCTCATTAGTTGGCCCCCCACACCTCCCCGTTCTGAACCTGCCAGGGTGACCGGATGGCACTTTGATAGGGCAAACTGGGATGGATTTAGAAATTATCTTGCTGACATTCCATGGCAGTCGTTCTTCTCTAGTAATGCCAGTTCTACCCAGTCCCACATTTGCGAGCTAATTTTAGCTGGTATGGATTTATTCATACCAAGTCAACAGTTCACTAAAAGACCGAACTCTCCAAAATGGTTTGATAGCAACTGTGCCAGAGCAACAGCCCAAAAGTCATTAGCATATAACTCTTACAAACAAAAACATCTGAATCACTCTGTCAATTTAAAACTGCTAAAAACCGTGCAAAAGCTATAATACATTTTGCTAAATCTAGCTTTCTTCAAAATTAAACATCAAAACTACTTAACAATCCTAATGACAATAGAATATTCTGGTCAACTATATTTCTTTCAATAATAAATTTAACAAGTCCTCATCCATTCCCCCACTAAAATTTTCAGATGCCAACATTACAAATGACCCGTGTGGGAAAGCAGATATCTTTGCCAGTACATTTGCCATAGAGAAAGTCAGCCAGAACCTCCCAGTACTAGAACTTGACTCTCCCGAAACTGTTCCATTTAAAATGCAGACAAGATACGTAAAATCCATCCTAGACAATTTACCTACCAACAAAGCTTCAGGCTCAGATGGAATTCTGCCAATTGTTTTGAAAAAGTGTTCCCCAGAACTTGCCTAGCTAAAATATTCAGACTATGCACACATACTTCTTCATTCCCCAGTTCATGGAAAGAAGCCAATATCCAACCAGTTCCAAACAAAGGAAGTTCCTCTGACTCCTCTGAATACAGACCAATAACTGTAACATCTTCTCTTTGTAAAGTATTTGAAATTTTAATTAATAAGCACATAGTTAAACATCTTTGGTCTAACAACTTCATTAGTGATAGACAATATGGTTTTCGCCACTTAAGATCCACCATTGATATACTCTGTCTCCTGACTCATACCATCCATCAATCAATCGACCTACATGGAGAAACTCACGCAGTAGCCCTTGATATTTCTAAAGCTTTCGGCAGAGTATGGCACCATTCCATGCTGTCCAAACTCCCTTGCTATAGACTAACATATCTTGTTCCTTTGATTTCCTCATATCTCAGTGACAGGAAGATAAGAGTAAAAGTAGATGATGTATATTCCAATATCCACTCAATTTACACCGGCGTACCACAGGGATCGGTGCTGGCACCAATCCTGTTCCTGGTTCATATTAATGATCCCTTTTGTCACCAGCAACCCCACCCATTCATATGCAGATGACTCAACATTCATAGTTCATTCACACTCAGACACCCATTAACAAAGTCTAATATTTATAACTCTCAACTCAGTACTGCCATCTCCATTAATCAAGACTTATCTATAATCAATGAATGGGGACAAATCAACCTAGTCTCATTTAATGCTAGTAAAACCATCTATCTATCGATCTATATCTATAGCCAGAAGCCCTAATCCCGCAAAGGGTGGCTTCAGACAAAACGCCTCCAAGTCGCTCTGTCACCCACCATTTGAGTACCCTCCCCCCTACTCACCCCTTCCTCATATACCTCTCAACTCCATCCCTCCACCTCATCCTCGGTCTACACCTCCCTCTCCCTCCCTCCGCCTCACCTACATACATCCTCTTAGTCGGTCTTTCATTCTCCATTCTCTCCACATGTCCAAACCACCTCAGTGTATTTCTCCTAATCTTCTCAATCACATCCACATCCACCCCACAACTTTCCTTCACCTCTTCATTCGTCAACCTGTCCCTCCATGTCACTCCACATGCTCCTCTCAAGATACTTATATTACCTTCAGTGCTACTAATATTCCCGTCTCCAAAAGTAATGAAATTCTTGGCGTCTCACTTAACAGTGCCATCATCTGGACCTCTCATGTCAGATCACTTGCTAAAACCGCCTCAAAGAAACTTGAATTATTGTAATGAGTCCCTAACTTCTTCACTGACGAGCAGTTAGCTATAATTTATAAGAGTCATGTGTGCTCTCAGCTTGAATATTGCCCACACTTGTGGAATGGATGTGGAGAGGTTGCATTAAAACAACTAGACAAAATTCAGAAGAAAGCTGTTAGAATTATTAACAACTCTGTCATTACAAATAAACTACTTCCCCTACAAGTAAGAAGGAATGTTGCCTCCCTTGCATTATTTTCTAGACATTTTTATGGCAAATGCTCAGATGAAGTTGCGTCCATTGTGCCACCTCTCCATGCCTTCCCTCGTGCTACACGGGCATCTGGTAGCGCTCATAACTGGAATGTCACTCAGCCATATTGCATAACTTCTGCCTATCAGAATTCTTTCATTCCTCCAACTGCATCTCTCTGGAACTCGCTTCTCCAAAGTTGATTCCCTCCAAACTTCAACCCACAGCTGATTAAGTCCAACTGTTACAGATATTTCATGAACAGAGGATATCAGTAATCTGGTATATGGATTATTTTTTTTATTCATTTGTTTTTCCTTCCTTTGTTCTGTTATTGAGAAAATCAACATTTATTTATCAATATTTCTGCAAACATAGTGTAGGAAAGCTGCCATGAGGTCTAGTAGTGCTAACCGGGTTTGGATTTACAGTATCTCGATGAGATCTTATGGAAGAACAAGGAATGTATGATAGCTAACTAACAAATTGTGTTCTTGTCATGAGAGGTTACTAACGAGAGAGAGAACAAATTGTGTTCTTGTCATGCAAACCTACGAGAGAGAGAGAGAGAGAGAGAGAGAGAGAGAGTTAGGTGTAATGTCAAGTTGCCGCACGTGTACAGGCAATAACGAGCAGACTTATGGTGATTACACTAGTCCAGGTTGCAGGGAGGGGTTTGGTAGTCAGTAGTATCCTTCTGTGGTTTATTATTCTCATGTATTTGTTACTTTTCAGTGTTTGGGAGGCTTTCCAGTGGCGAATAAAATTGTATTGCATTAGCTAAAAAAGGAATATATTGCCCCTTGATATTTTAGATAAAAAATTAAGAGCTTATTGAGGATTGACAGTTGACTGTGCAGTGAATCAGCTACAATCAGTAAGTCCATAATTATGTAAGTAAAGAAAATATAGTACAGTAAGTACCGTGAGGATTAACAGTGATAGTGTGTGCAGGAATTTAGATAGACAACGATGTGTGCGGGGGACGTAGTAAGTCAGGCTGCCTGGTCAAATGAGCAAATGAAACCAGCCGTGGGCGCAAAACATAAAACTGCATACAAACAAGTTACGTTACTGAGTGAGTGCCATGACAAAGAAGGAAAGAAAAAAAATGAAAAGAATAGTAAACAGATGAAGATTTTGGCACATATTATGTGGCAGAAAATTCACATTTTTAGAAAACTGTTTAACCCGTCATGTCCCGAGCTATTTCGCACCTCCGACACCCCCCACTCCCGAGCTATTTTGGATTTTTTTTTTTTTGGCTAAAGCTTCCGCTTTTGTTGAGAAACAAAGGAAAATCACCAAGAAAGGGCTTACCGTGGACCATAAGTGGTCGGAACAGGTGAAGTCCCCCGCGCCAGGTATCGTATTCTATCATTGAAGTGTGAGTCGCTCACGTTTTCTATGGTAGGTAATTTTGGGAGAAATCACAAACAACACCTCTACATTTATTGAATTTGAACTAATAAACAATAAGAATAACAATGTAATGGTTTTCATTGACATATATATGAAAAATAAGCATTGTACCTTCGCGCAAGCATAGTGAGTTGGGTCAGAGTGGTAACATGCTGTGTGCTAAGTCTCTTGTTTCCGTCATCATATAATTTGTTCTACTTGTATACAACTGTTTCAATGCCATTTTACCATTTTCTACTGTTTGTAAATGTTTTCAGTTGTTTTCATTCATTACAATGACATGTAGCACAACTATAGCACACATCTGCTTACTCAGCACACTCGCTATGACTCGTATTTCAATATACCATTTTGTTTTATCACTTTCATATTATTGTTTTCTTTACATTGAACCTTTCCTCCACCACCGTAAATGTTTTCAAGAATTTACATTCATTACGAGGGCATTTAGCGAAATGCTAGCGCATATTCACGTAGCAAGCACAATCTCTACCACTCGTGTTTCAACTTCTACTTTATTTCTTCAGTTCCAAATATACTTTCCCACTTACATTACACCCGTTTACACCCAATACTGCACAATATAGATTTACGGGCCTTATTTATTCAACTGAGCGTCAGAATATCGCACCAAAATACCCTCGCAATGAATGTTTCGACTAAGATAATACTCATACACTTACATACTAATTTCCCACTTATATTACACCCGTTTCCACTTGTATACTCCTATTTACATATATACGGGCCTTATTTATTCCAATGAGCGTCAGAAAATCGCACCTATATACACTTGCTAGGAATATTTTGACTTAGAGAAAATTTCAGCACTTACAAAAATTACAGCTAACATTACACCCGTTTGCATTTTTCATACTAATATTTACATATTTACGGGCCTTATTTATTCCACTGAGCATCAGAATATCGCATCAAAATACCCTCGCTAGGTATGTTTCCACTTAGATCATATTTATACACTTACATAATAATTTTCCGCTTATATTACACCCGTTTCCACTTACATACTACTATTTACAGATCTACGGGCCTTATAATTACACTGAGTGTCTGTTTGTCACATTTATTTCTGAGTATCAGCGTCATATCGCATTCACACCATATCAGAAGTGCATCATGGTGTGATACTCACTAAAAACAAGGGTGAATGCAGAGACCCACGTCACACTCTACGCGCTCATAGCGGGTGTCTTTTCTCTGAGTGGTGGGTCTCACCCGGGAATTACTACACACGTGACATCTGCGTTGGGGCCTAGGTCTATTTGGCTGGGGAGGTATAGGAGTTGGGAAATGGTGGGCGGATATTCTCAGGGGAGTGTGGGTGGTAGGGGCAGTGCGTGTGCGGTGTTAGGGCCTCTCGACCACATACTGGGCAAAAATCTCTCGCGTTAGCTCCCTCACAAACCCTTCAAAGGTTTCTTGAACTCCTGTTGTCATGGCGTCCAGGTGGTGGCAATTCAGGGCAGTTATATCTAGCAAGTGAAAGAAGAGCTTCTTGTACCAGTTCATCGTGGTCCTGGCACACTCGACCGTGGATATCATGGAGCCTGACTGGTCCACCAGGCGCATGTTGATGTTGTAATCGAGGACACACTCAGGTTTCCATATGTGGTGCCTGTTCTCGCTCCGGTAATCCACGGACTCTGTACGGTGCTTCAAGGGGCGGTGAACCATGGACAAGAGGCTGACTTCTCGTTTGTGGTTCAACACTGTTGCAAGTATATTGTTGGCCTGGAAGAAGACAACCTCATTTCTGTCAAGTTTGTGCCCCACCTTGACCATGTGATGCCAGTTCACCTTGATGGTACCACTGATTCCCGTGTCATGCCTGTTGTAGATAACGAGGTAAAGGACGTGACCACGATGAAGGTAGTCTTCTATCATTGTCTTTACCACTGCTCCAGACAGTCCAATACTCTGATCTTCTATTATGTCTGTCTGTGCACCGGTGTACAAGACTATGTCTTGCAATTAACCAGTCCTACAGTCACACATAACAAAGATCTTGAACTCAAAATGGTGCCTTTTGCTGGGTATGTACTGCCGAAATGAAATATTGCCTCTCCACAACACGAGACTCTCGTCTATAACAAGGTCTCTATAGGGATAAAATGAGGAACGAAATGTTTGCCTCAGGTGATCAAAGACCAACCTAGTTCGCCTCATCTTATCTGTGTCATTCACATTTGCAGGATCATCAGCATCGTAAAAGTGGAGGAGACTTAGAATCTGCTGAAAGCGATTACGGCTCATGACTTGGCCAAATATTGGTGTCAGCATAACAGGGTTCCTTGTCCAGTATGCCGGAATTCTGTTCTTTCGTACAATATCCATCAAAAGTACCAGGGCAAAAAATAAAAACATTTCTGAAAGGGAGATTGGGTAATCATATTTGATAGAATGCCTGCTCATTATGCCCAGTCTTTCACTCTCACGTCGCTGGCTGCTAGCGAAATGGTTTGTCTGGTCCACTATTTCCTCCACAAAAGCCTCACTGAAAAAAGTGTGGAATATATCCAGCCTGGTGGAATTTGGGTGAATGATGGGAGCAGTACAACCAGCACGCCCCTGCTCAGTGAAGGGGTGAATGATGGGAGAAAAATCACTCCCATCCTTCCAGTTCCAACTCACAAATCCTTCGTCCCCATCGTCGCCTTCGTCCGGGTGGGGAGGAGATGCTGCTGGGGGAGGTTGGGGAGGAGGAGTGCGGAGGGCTTCCTCACTCACACTCCCCTTCCCTCGGCCTTTACCCTTTCCCTTTCCCTTACCCTTACGGCCTTGTGGAACATTAGGGGGCTGTGGGGATGAAGTCTGTGAATACTGGGGAGCATAAGACGTGCTGGGGAGTGGTTCCTCCCCACCTTCCTTCTTTATGACAACACCACGTGATTCAGCACGCACCCTCACTCGCCCACGTGTCTGGGTATATTCGGGAGCATAAGATGTGCTGGGGAGTGGTTCCTCCCCACCTTCCCCCTCCATTACAACCCCACGTGATTCAGCATGCACCCTCACTTGCCCACGTGATACTTCCTGCTGCCTCACACCTCCACAGGAGAGCGATGACTCACTCCCACCACTCTCACTTTCAATACTCCTCCCTGCACTTTCCCTTTCACTCCCCACTCCCTCCACGTCACTTCCGACCTCCCCAAACAAAAGACTAGGCCCATACCTGCTCGTACGACATGGTGTGCGCTCAGGGCCACGATGGGTGATAATTTCTTGGCCGTACCACGTGGCAGCACGTCCCACAGCTCCATCCTTGTCCTTGTCCTCGTCCTCGAAATCCGGCTCCACATCATGTTGGGGCTGCCGAGAGGATGTTGCACGTTGTTTTTGTGCAGGCTGGCCCTCTCTAGCACCACGATAAGTCACGTAGTGCCGCTTCCTGAGGGACGGGATTTCCTCATCACTCCTGCCGCTTTGCACCTCCTCTGGTTGGACATAATCCTTGTCCATAACCTTGTCATCCAGTGGGGAATTACTGTTGCCTGTAAAGGCATCCAGGGCGGTTTGGATTTCCTCCTCTGAGAGACCTTTATGCACCATGTCTGAGCAGGACCGTTGCTAACAGGTGAGTGACCGAGCCGAGGGTGAGTGCGGGTTGCACAGGGTTGCCAAATGTCCTCGCCTGGTGGCAGATAGGGGAAGGTCGAGCGACCCTACGTACCAAAAATCAGGCGAGAATTTTGAAAATTGTGCAAATTATGCACCTTGCAATTGCGCAACATACCAGTACGTCAACGGGACTGGCAAATGCAAAATCTTGCAACGTACTCATACATCGATGGGACGCCTCGAGTTAAAGAAACAGAGGTGAAATTGAGACCAACAGTTGAGTGAAGATACTGAATGGAAGAGCATCACTGGAAGTGAATTAGGTCTTCGGGAGAGAAAACGTCTTGTGTACTCATTTATTATGATACAAGAAAGTATCGTGGTAATACTGAATGTAAAGAGAGACCAACCAGTGTAAGGAAGGGTGAGAGATGAAGGAGTTATCCTAGGGACGAAGCATGTTTAGCAGTGAAGCACTTAAAACACTAATCTTAAAGATGCAAGAGTAGATGACGTGAGTGGAGAAATGTTTTGTGGAGAGTTAGTGGTAATACAGTAGTCCTGGAAGAGATGTAAACTGACTAAAAATGATGGAAAAGAACCATTATTTATGGAAAATTTTAGGTGGAGAGAATGTGGGAAAGACAGCAGAAACTGCTTGAAGAGTGTACTCTAGTAGAAATGGTGTATGGTTGAGTGCTGTCTGAGAGGAACACGGACATTATTATATAGAAGACTTAATGTGAGAAGAACTGGGTGGGCTTACACCTGGTGTTGATCAGATCAGAGCTATGCAACTGTTTTTTATTCATGGCATAATATTCTTTTTGTTGAGCCTTGCGGCATGCTGAATAATATTTGCTATAAGTGTCAGAATTACAGAAAACTACAAAACTATTTTCACATTTGCTAACAAATGATGACAGGAAACAACAGTCGCTAGGTGCGCAGTACCGTGTATTTAAAAAAGCAGGGTTGTGGGAATCTATCTCCTGTTAAGGGCAATTAGGATGTTTTTAACATCAGTTGCGGGGCATACAAAATTATCGACTTAAAATCAACTGTAGCCCAGTACATTATATATATATATATTATATATATATATATATATATATATATATATATATATATATATATATATATGCTGTGGATGGAAGAATATATGCTGTGGATGGAAGAATAGATGCAGAAGTGAAGTTTAGAATAAATGAAGTAGGAAAGGTGCTGGGAGGAATGAAAAAAGTGTTTAGATGTCATTCGCTTAGAATGGATGTAAAGAGAAGGTTGTATGAGGGTGTTGTGGTACCGACTGCGTTATATGGGGCTGAAACATGGAATATGGGTGTAGCAGAGAGGAAAAGTTTGAATGTAATGGAGATGAGGTGTCTGAGGAGTATGTGTGGAGTGACGCGTATGGATCGAGTGCGAAATGATGAAGTGCGAAGGAGAACTGGAGTTGTTCGGGAGATGGCTGGTAGAGTTGAGCACAGGGTGTTGCAATGGTTTGGGCATATGGAGAGAATGGTTAATAAGCGATTAGTGAAAAAGATAACTAGATCTGATGAGAGAGGTGTAAGGCTGAGAGGAAGACCACGAATAGGATGGATGGACAGTGTGAAGAGAGCACTGGATGCGAGAGGGATGTCTGTTGAGCAAGGAAGAGTGGCTGTGCGTGACAGAAATAAATGCAGAGAAATTGTGAATGAATAAGTGATGACGCAGCCCTGAAGGGATATTCTCCCGCATTTGGTCTGATCAGCTAGTCAGGTCAGGTGCGGGTAAGGGGATGGGTCTGTTATGATGTGGCAGGGGTAAACCAGCTCTGCTGTCGGGCCCTGCTGCGGATGTCACTGATTGCATTGCGCAGTTGACCCTTGTGCGGTGTGGTGCAGTGAGGATCTGTCCGTTCTTCCCTTGGGGCTAAGATGCGAATGAATGTGTTTGAATGGATGAGTAAATGGGGAGTGTGTCGTCCTGTCTCGGCTACCTCCCTTTCCTTGGGGGAAGCAGCATATATATATATATATATATATATATATATATATATATATATATATATAAAATGTATATATATTCATTCATGAGTTTATGAAATTGCATTTATGAATTGCCTGGCAGGCCTGATCAAATGGTCTTGCGGGCCTTATGCGGCCCGGAGGCCGGACTTTCCCCACCCCTGATTTAAAGAAACAAGTATTTTTTCCTCAGCAGATAAAAACAGGCAGTTTTGCAAAGACAGGTTATCAACTGCACCTTCTCGTATACAACATTTGTTTTTCAAGAGTGTTAAATATAAATTTTCATTGAAATTGTATTAATATGTGTTATGTTAGATGTTTTTAGGTCGACTTCTCACCCTAAAGACACTAGCTACCGAGCGGGGTCCACTTTCGAGACCGGAACTAGAACACCTTAACAGAGGAACAGGTCATAAAAACTCGGCAGGCTACCTTAACACATGTATTGCCTTAATTCAACTCTCTTACAATATACATACAACGGTATACAAAATAGGGCACAGGTACAGTGATGGGCTTATTAGCGGCAGTACTCACAACATACATATACATACAATGAGATTACCCTCCGTCTGGAACACATACAAATAATTCATAAAGACTGGAGGTACAGTTCACTTATAGTCTTTCTCTCCACAGTCCTTGTGCATAGTTCTCTGTTTCTAGACTTAAGTAACACACAGAGTATATCAGAGTTAACTGTTCTCAGTTACTTTCATTATTAGCTTCTGCTGTTCAATGCTCTCAGTTCCAACACAATGTGAGTATGGTCTATCTCATTTTCTTGGCGGGACACTAGAATTACACTAAAGAGTCTCTTGGGCTGCTAGCAACTGGGTCTTTAGTCAAGGTGGCGCCTCGGCATAGAGGGTGAGTCCACGGGTATGGCTTCCCATAGGAGGCATGGGACTACTGCAGGGAGCGTAGAGACCTAGGCGTCATCCTGGTCAGGGGTGCAGGGAGGCTCCCTCCTGGTGGAGCCTCGACCTGGCGAGTGGCCCTCGGGACTGTGGCCGAACAGGGTCAGGAGTCGTTCATGATGCCTCCTGCTCGGGACGGAGGGCCGGCGGCGTGGGAGAACCTGGGAGGTCCCGCCCTGGGGTCTGGGAAATGTCCCTGGGGGGGCAGGGGACCAAGGCCACCACGCTGCTGGGGTGCCATCAGGGGTTGGCTGCAGCGTCCCCTTCGGGTGGTGTCCGACAGGCGCTGGCCAGGAGCGATCCACAGGACGTGGATCCCCTCCTCGGCAATCGGGCCCTGCCACCACTCCTCAAACCGCAGCTCCTCCTCGGAACCACACCTGTGGGGAGAACGTCCCGCACGGCCTCTGGGTGGAGGGTGGGCTGTGCCAGGGACTACCTCCAATGGGGAGGCCCTAGAGGCTATGGGTGAAGAGCGTATGGTGGCCGACCTTTCCCCAATATGGCCGGTGGCTGATGTTGCGGTTCCACAGACCCTAAGGGCAGCAGCAGAAGGGCGTGCGGTGGCCGACCCTTCCCCGACACGGATGGTGGCCGACGTCACGGTTCCACCTCCCTGTGTTGTACCAGCCGATGTGCGTACGGTGGCTGACACGTCCAACCCAGGGCGTACAGTGGCCGCCACCACGAGGCTGGTTCCAGGTGTGGGTGCAGCAGAAGGACATACGGTGGCCGACACTTTCCCGACACGGACGGTGGCTGATGCCATGGTGCTGCAGGGGGTAACAGCAGAAGGACGTATGGTGGCCAATCCATCCCTGATGTGGACAGTGGCTGATGCCGCGGTGCTGTTTGGGACTGTGCAAGCACAAGCCCCATCCAGATCCTGGCGAGTGTTCCCTCTGCTGCAGTGTAGTGTACTTTTACTGTGAGGGTGCTGCTGGTCATGCTGAGGGGAAGAAGGGCGTAGGGTCGTGACGTACTGGGGCCCATCTTGCTCAGACCCGGCATATCCTTTTCCTGCCGCACCGTGGTGTCTTACTGGGGTGGGAGTGGGGTTGCAGCTTAGTCCCGGGTGGGGAATTCCTTGGGGGTGTGTATCTCAATATGAATAATTTTTTTCTAGAAAATAAATTTTTGTGATACCTTAGCTAAAAATTATTGGAAACAATGCCTGTTTTAAGGAACATAGATTCTTACTATCTGGTTCTGTTGCAGTAAGATCCACACAAATCCCTTGTTTACTTCATGTATGATACATATATGATTTATTTTTCTTCTTTATACTGTACAAACTAATGACGAAAGCTTAATTAGCAAAATTATGCGGCTGCAAGTGACAACAACACGTCAAGAGCACACTCTGAGATAGTTGGGTACTCTCATTTCAGTCTGAACCAAAACAGTAGTATGTCTAAGGCTTCTTCACTGAATTATGTTTGAGATTACGATCTCTCTTGATATCAGCAAGCTCCTCTCGTGCCTTCAGTGAGACATAAGACTGGTGCTTCATAAGCTCAAACCAATGGATGATGAACCCATTTACACTGTTTTGTGTATCACACGAGTTTTCTACTATTATATTATTTCAAAGTGAACAACTCAGTGTCTGGATAAACTCTTACAATAATAGCATTATTGGCTGTATGCTTATAGCTATCGTAGGGCCTTTCCTAAGGGCCCCGTATCAAAATGGTAAGCTAAAAGTTTAAGAAGGAAAAGATTTCCCTGTATCTGTAGGGGCTGTTCCAAAAGTTGTATAAGGGAAGCATAGTATGACTTTTGCAAATCTTATATTTAATGATTTTTAAAAAAATAGCTCTGCACCCACACAAAGCGTAGAATAGAATAATGGAAATTATTTATGTAAATAATATTTTACCCTGCTAAAAATACAATATAAGTATACAGTGCATCTGTATTGTTTCTTATTATAACCCGCAGGCGGTAGGCTACAGGCGCAATTTTTTTTTTTGTTTTTTTTTTGGCCTATCGACCATTGGGGACGAAGCCCCTGGCCATTAAGGCCACACACACACACACACACACATCTATGCATATATACATACATACCTTCAAATACACATACATACACACGTATATATATATATATATATATATATATATATATATATATATATATATATATATATATATATATATATATATATATATATATATATATATATATATATATATATATATATATGTCAATCAACCATCATCCAATCCTACGCTGCCCCATGAGGAGCTTAGGAGCTCGGGGCTAGGCAGTTGGTCCTGACATTTAAGATGAGAGTGACCATCACTCATCCCTGAGTGGCATTACGTGAGCAATAAACCTCAACCACCTCTTAGATATAAACCTTCACCGCCTCAATCCGATTGGAGCACAATAATTACCCACTAAACCACCAGGCGCCAAAATTTGGTTATATGGTTACTACCCAGCGTAGTAAATATATATATATATATATATATATATATATATATATATATATATATATATATATATATATATATATATATATATATATATATATATATATATATATAAAATATTGTTTATTTCTTAGTTTTTATTTTTTTAATGATTACATTATTTTTTAGACATAAAATACATATATATATATATATATATATATATATATATACACGATAAGAAAAAAAACTAAATCTAATAACCTAACAAACATATCGATAACCTATACTCAGGCCTAAAGATACAATTAACTAAACCTACACCAATGGTAAAATGCTTCAACCAAGAGAACACCACTGACTGCAGATATGTAACGCTTTTCCACATTACATACCTGCACTATTCACCTGATTGCGCATTTGCGGTTGCAGAAGGTAGTGAACTGTGGATTGCGCTTCGTGCTTGCGCAAGGTCATTCTTTGTTTGCACTGCCCATCACTGTATATGTATATATATATATATATATATATATATATATATATATATATATACTATATATATATACTATATATATATATATATATATATATATATATATATATATATATATATATATATATGTCACGGGGTTTTTATAATATCATGGTGTTTTTAAGAATATATGTTTAAATATTTTTTATTTGATATTAATATTCAATAATATTGAAGAGCAGAGACAATGATTGTCTTGCAACATCAAGCAACGATTACTTTACGCTGGCTTGTGCACGATTCTCTGAGAACGAGAATTTATAAACTTTCTCAACAGTACACAGCAGAAACTAATTACTCACAAATGCTGAATTAGTACTGTTAGCCTCTGGAGAAAGTTACTTCACCCCTGACAATAAATAACTAATATTAATAATAATAACAGGTTCTTGCTGATGCTTAAACTCCTAGGTGGCACAACGGATATTAAGTTAATACAACAAGACTGGTCTAAGTACCAGTTATGAATAGTAAAACGTCTATGCGCGCTAGGAGCTATGTGGGAAACAAGCTTAATTTGGAGAAATGAAACAAGATTTTTACTTTACATTAAGCTCAAGAAAAAGAACTGTTAAATTTATTGATTACAAAAAAATAAATTTAACGTTACATTTCAAATCAAATCAATGAGACGCACTCACTCACTCACACAAAAGCTAAATACTTACGCCTAGAAAAAAAAACACCTTAACTAAACTCTTAAGACTACAAAATACAAAAAGGAAATACTATAGTCGATGAATGCTTTGTATCACCCAAAGCTGAACTAAGGATGGGAGTACTGGATAACTGTCTCAGTGGAGTCTGGGTGCTAGCGACCTCTTCTCTCGCACTTCTGGAGCACAGGACCTCTCTCCGTCAAAGCAACAACTAGACTGAATTCAAATGATGTATAGGCAGGACGCACAAGCCACCGGAAGAAGGCGTGGCTAATGGTTGAGGCAAGCAGGGGCGAACAATAAAGAAACAATTGTATCGCTCAGTAGAGCACTTAGTGACGTGCATTAAATCGGTCACTTTTGAAAGTGACGAATGTTTTGAAAAGTATACTCCGAAATGGAGAGAGAAACGGTTAACTGAGCGATACACAGTGAGTTTTCCACTAATAGTTCGTGGCTTCTCACAAAAGGGAAATGTCGCAAATTGATTCGTGACATTACGCCCCTACAAAATTAAATTTTTTCCTTATGGGAAAAAATTTGTGGATATATATATATATATATATATATATATATATATATATATATATATGTACACATCCTAACTCAGTCACACAAGATTCACACTGTGGTGTGTGTGCTATCCTGCTACAGGAGAAAGTCACAGTCGCCAGTGAGCGAAAAAACCTCGTATTTACGTTAATAGAAGCAAGCTTGAGGGAAAAACTCCGTGACGACGGTGAAATTCCTGTACTCAGGTCAAACTGAGTGAAAATTCGCTACATTTACACTGACAACTAATTGTTGTGTAGCGTGGTGTATGTAATACACGGTGTAGGTGTGACAGTTGTAGTGTGACTGTACCTATGTGTAAAATGACACAGTAAATAATATGGCGACGACGAAGGCAGAGGAGAAGAGGCGGCAGCGTGCGGGAGACGATCAGCTGGGCCGCACAGCAAAACTGCTACACCCATTGCTGTACCTGCAAAACCAATTAAGGTGGAGCATCAAAAGTGTCAGTGAGACAAAATTCTTATTAAGTTACAATTACTCTCTCTGCCTAGCAATCAGTACATGCTACGAAAAATACGCTCTGGCCGAAAAATACAAGTGACAGCCTAAGCTTCGTACATTCGAGGTCGCCATTAATTATAGCACACTATTAGTGTCGGCAAGTTGAGAATCCTTGTGCAAACTCGGGTCTTCCATAGCCTCGAACTGCACACGGGTCCTCAACCTGTGCCTTAACCTATAGTTCTTATATTAATATCGGAGAGCTGAGAATCCTTGTGCAAACTCGGGTCTTCCATAGCCTCAAGTCGCCTCTGCGGAGTTCTCACTTCCCCCTTAACCTACAGTACTTATATTAGTATCGGGGAGCTGAGAATCCTTGTGCAAACTTGGGTCTTCCATAGCCTCAAGTCGCCTTTGCGGAGTTCTCACTTCCCCCTTAACCTACAGTACTTATATTAGTATCGGGAAGCTGAGAATCCTTGTGCAAACTTGGGTCTTCCATAGCCTCAAGTCGCCTCTGCGGAGTTCTCTCTCGAACTTCCCCCTTAACCTACAGTACTTATATTAGTATCGGGGAGCTGAGAATCCTTGTGCAAACTCGGGTCTTCCATAGCCTCAAGTCGCCTCTGCGGAATTCCCTCTCAAACTTCCCCCTTAACCTACGTTACATAATATGTATGTACAGGCCCTGGACATACTGTGTCCTGTGGGGCCAATGGGCGAGACATCAGGTCTGCACCCACTTCACCACTACCCTGTCTCTCAACTGACTCAGAGATTACAGGTGTGGTTACAAATGGCACAGGAAGGGCATGTTCCTGATTAGTGGTGATACTTTGGCACACACTGCAGGAACGGACAAAATTATCTATGTCTCGTCCCATCCCTGGCCAGAAAAAGTCAGCTCGGATACGGCCCTGGGTCTTCCTTTTGCCCATGTGACCTCCTGAGGCTGAACAATGACCCCATTGTAACACTGCTAGGCGGTACTTGGCGGGAACGACAAACTGCAGTCGAACCTCGCCCTCGGGTGTTCGTGACTCACGGTAGAGCCGTCCTTGTTTACGAAGGAACTTGGCTCGACCTCCCCGTGAATACTTAATCACTCGACCCTTTTGTTTGTTCCGCACGGCAGCAAGCGTCGGGTCAGAATGTTGTTCTTGCACAACAAGTTGACTACACATCAGATCTTGCGGCGATTCAATGATCACTGGGGTGACACAGTCTGGAGCCTCAGTCATGGCTCGTGTTACCGCAGCAGCCGAAGTCTGAGTAGCATTATCATCGGAGCAACTATCCTTGACACCGGAAATATTGCCGATGATGAGTTCAAATAAGGGTTCTGGCATGACAACTGCAAGTGTCGTACCAGTATAAAATGGAGATGCCACCTGGATACATGCCTCAGGGAACAATCTCACTGATCCATCAATAAGGTTTGCATGGATCTGTCGACCTGTATACTGCTCAGGCCGAACTAAACTCTGCTTGACAGAGCAACCTGAGGAACCATTGTCTCTCAGGACCTTCACAGGAATGCCTCCCACAAACCCTGGCTGTACAAGGAAGGTACTGTCACCTGTGGTGGGGCCTGTGGAGGAAGCAGCTAGCCACTCATGAGGTTGCTGAATTGATGCGGCAAACATTGTGCCTTGAGAATTATAAGGAGATGGAACATTGGCCATCTGTGGAGGGGGGTTCACTGTCACTGTGGGACTAGTGAACTGTGGGGGAGTACCCATACTGGTAGGGTCGTGACCACCGTGCTGCTGCTTAGGAATGAAGGCTGCATTCGCTTCCTGCCTCTTTTGAGCTGGTGGTGAAAAAGTTTGTCCCGACGGTCGGTTGCGTGGCTGATACTGCTGCTGGTTAGGGTACTTGTTGAACCTCTTCCACTCAGGTTTCTGAGTGTTTTGCCCCTGGTCCTTCCACTGCGGTTTTGGACCTTGGCCATTATTCTGAGAATGACCTTGTTGCTGGGATTCAGTCTGAGACGGCTTCCCAAACTTGGCAGTATCTTCTCTGCTCCAGGTGTTTTGCTTACGAGTTTGATACCCGTATGCAGTAAAGAATGCGTCAGCCTTTTCTGCCATTTGGCTAGCATCTTTCACCTGGCAGATCTTAAGCTGTGCTATGAGCTCAGCAGGCCACGACCTCTCTAGCTGTGTACGCAGCATAAGGTCAATTATCCCCTCACGCGTGGAAGGAGTTTCATCTTTCTCCATCCACTCATTTAAGTAAGCTGTGAGACGATCAAGGAACTGAACAGCTGTCTCCTTGTCTTGGAGACGAGCTCGCATGAACTGAACTTTGGCGTCGTCTACTGTGAGACCATATGCCTTAATGAGCGCAGCTTTCATCATCTCATATATGAGATTGTCTCCACGAATTCTGTGGAGAATATCGAGGGCAGGGCCCTCAAATAGGCTAAGAAACTGAAGCCGCTTAGCTGCCTCATCCAGTTGATACATGTCTGCCATGTCCTCAAAACGAGCTATGTACGGCTCAATTCGCTCGCTTTCCTTGTATGAAGGAAGCTTGATGCGTGGGGTCGCCAGGACATGTGCAGGGAGAACGCTCGTGGAGCTTGGACCAACTGCACCAGATGTGTCTGAAGCCAAGGAATCTCGCTTGAGCTTCAGCACTTCAAGTTCATGTTTTTCTCGTGCCTCACGTTCGGCACGTTCATATTCACGTTGTTCCCGCACGTGTTCTAAGTCGAGTTCGCACTGTTTTTGTTCGTATTCACGCTGTTCTCGCTCGTATTCGCGCTGAATCTTACGCTCTTCACGGCCATCATTCTCGCGCTGCTGCTCCTGATTATGCCGTGAGAGTATATACTCTTTAATTTCGGTTGGGTCCGAAAGACCCATTTCTTTGGCTTCCTGTAAAAATACAGTAGTAGCCATGGCGCTAATTTATTAAGCAAACCGAAATTGAGTACTGACTGCTTAGTGACGAATACTAATAAACACAAGTAAAGAATACGGACACAAGCTAGTGGTGACCAGTCTTATCTAGTTAATTGGCAAAGAATAAATAAAAAACGTAAATGACTGGGAAGACTCAATAATAGACACAATGGGTAGCGACTACCTAGGAGCGAATAAAATCGTCTGGCGTTACCAAGAATAAACTAGAGTTAAGTACTCTATGGATTGATAAAGCAAAAATTCACTTGCTAAATTAACGGTAAACACCAGTAAGCTTGTGCCTATAAACTTTAATGATAAATTCCTAAATGTGAATGAGTGAGTACTATCTCGTGAATAGCTTTAGAGCTAGGAGTTAATATCCTGGAATGAGGTCGCCAATTGTCACGGGGTTTTTATAATATCAGAGTTTTGAAATATAAATGGTTAAATATTTTTTAATTGATATTAATATTCAATAATATTGAAGAGCAGAGACAATGATTGTCTTGCTACATCAAGCAACGATTACTTTAAGCTGGCTTGTGCACGATTATCTGAGAACGAGAATTTATAAACTTTCTCAACAGTACATAGCAGAGACTAATTACTCACAAATACTGAATTAGTACTGTTAGCCTCTGGAGAAAGTTACTTCACCCCTGACAATAAATAACTAATACTAATAATAATAACAGGTTCTTGCTGATGCTTAAACTCCTAGGTGGCACAACGGATATTAAGTTAATACAACAAGACTGGTCTAAGTACCAGTTATGAATAGTAAAACGTCTATGCGAGCTAGGAGCTATGTGGGAAATAAGCTTAATTTGGAGAAATGAAACAAGATTTTACTTTACATTAAGCTCAAGAAAAAGAAGTTAAATTTATTGATTACAAAAAAATAAATTTAACGTTACATTTCAAATCAAATCAATGAGACGCACTCACTCACTCACACAAAAGCTAAATACTTACGCCTAGAAAAAAAAACACCTTAACTAAACTCTTAAGACTACAAAATACAAAAAGGAAATACTATAGTCGATGAATGCTTTGTATCACCCAAAGCTGAACTAAGGATGGGAGTACTGGATAACTGTCTCAGTGGAGTCTGGGTGCTAGCGACCTCTTCTCTCGCACTTCTGGAGCACAGGACCTCTCTCCGTCAAAGCAACAACTAGACTGAATTCAAATGATGTATAGGCAGGACGCACAAGCCACCGGAAGAAGGCGTGGCTAACGGTTGAGGCAAGCAGGGGCGAACAATAAAGAAACAATTGTATCACTCAGTAGAGCACTTAGTGACGTGCATTAAATCGGTCACTTTTGAAAGTGACGAATGTTTTGAAAAGTATACTCCGAAATGGAGAGAGAAACGGTTAACTGAGCGATACACAGT
>NC_137031.1:16780869-16838369 GCF_032717465.1 Coenobita brevimanus
GTGTAAGAGAAAAAAAGTAAACACTCATATCCCTTTAAAACTGAATATACCTTTTTGTCTGTAGGTAACAAGGAAACAATAAATCTGATTATTATATATGGGGGTAGGAGAAGGAATAAAACACAAATATTTATAGCTGCTACCTCCCGTAAGCTATTATTTCCTTGATAATAGCATTTTCATTGTTGCAACATCCTTAGTATTTTTATAGTGCGACCAGTCCATTTGAAATCCAATTATTTTTCCTCATGTGGTCTTCAAACCACCATTTGAACAAGGCGGTACTCCCGAGATGGATGGCAAACTGGTGACAGGGAGAACTGAAGTTCCCGTTTCACCAGTCCTCAGGACATGGTCCTGACCATTTCCTTTTGCTGAACATTTTCAGTGCTTTCACTTACAGACAGTAGGCCAGCATACTCTCATAATACTTCTACCTTCAACTGTCTACATCACACTTTCTATTTCCATTTTCCCTTATCAGTGGCCACTTCATTAACATAAGCAAACGCGGTGGTATCTCGGATTGCCATCACCGGCAGGGTAGGGCTGGCGGCACAGGGTCCTCCCAGTAGCTGTCAAGCAACTGTGCCGACAGCACCTATTGGCAAACACAGTTCGTGCTCGTCGGTGGAGGAGAGCAGGTTCGGCACTATAATTCACCAATATCCCTGGTCTTAGTACCAGTTTGAATTCACATTATCATCAATTAGTCTCCCCTCTAGTCCAGTTCCTCACAGAATCCCAAATCTCTCCCTCCAGTGAAATATCCCAATTTGTTCTCCTGGTTACCATCTCCTCACAAACTTGTGTAACAAGGGTTGCACATGTTGTTATATCAAATTTGAAATTGCAGTTGACACTGATTTGAACTTCACTTGAACTAATTCTGGTTAATCACTGTATAAACAAAATTATCTATTACCAAATATATCTGTGCAGTCTGTCACTCCCCCAGTGCTGCTTCAGAACTCAGTGTATTTGACTCCATATCCACACAGTTGACTGACCTTAACCTCACCCTAAGCACTGAAGATACCATTTTGGGTGATTTTAACATACATAATGTATAATGGTTATCGCACTCTGCCAGGACTGTTGATATTGGTCTACAATGTGAGCTGTTTGCAGAAACGTTTAATCTCATGCAGTTGGTAAAGCAACTAACCACAATACCAGACAATCCTGACCATAACATCTATATTTTGGATCGGTTCCTGACAAAAAATCCAGATCAATACAGGATAGAAATACTGGCACCACTGGGATCCTCTGACCACAATCTCATCAAAGCCTCATTAGTCGGCTCCCCCAAACCTCACTGTTCCAAACCTGTCAGGGTGACCCGATGGCACGTTGATAGGGCAGACTGGGATGGATTCATAAATTATCTTGCTGACGTTCCTTGGCAGTCTTTCTTCTCTGGTGACATCAGTTTTACCAGTCCCACATTACTGACTTCATAGAAGCTGGAAAGGAATTATTCATACTAAGTCAGCAGTTCATTAAAGATCGGACTCCCCAAAATGGTTTAATAGCAATAGTGCCACAGCAACAGCCCAAAAGTCATTCACTTATAACTCTTACTTAAAAAAACACACATGAATCACTCAGTCAATTTAAAATTCCTAGAAACAATGCAAAAGCAGTAATAAATCTCACTAAATCAAGCTTTCTTCACAACCAAGCATTTACTACTAACCCTAACCCCTAATTGAGAATTTTTGGTGCAATTTTAATTTCTCTTTATAATTTAGTGTAAATGGCACACAAAGAACCCATACATAAAGTTTTTTTTTTTTTTTTTTCAAATAAAATTTGGTTTTGTACCAAAAACACAACATCCCCTCTATAGATTGCTGGGCAAATCTATGCTGAAAATGGTCTATCTAAGACCACAGACTTTCCTAGTTTGAGATTTGTGTAAATATAGAATAAGAAATTGCAATGAATCAAACATAATACCTTGAATGTAATCCAATGTATTTCTCTTCATTTTACTATATCTGATCACCAGTTTAGCCACTGAGTGTGACAGTCTTTGAAGCACGTCACACAGAGACCCTTATCACACTTTTCACACCTTGTTGTTTTTGGGTGGCAGTGACCACATTGGGTTTGACTTCTTTGTGGTATGATCCTCTGGCTTCATCTCTTCTACTGTCTCCCCCGTTGGCCTTGGCATGGAGGATTTGTACAGCACTCAAGGTAGAAACGTGCATTATTGCACCAGAAAGCATGGAGATCCATTGCATTCCCAGCCTTACAGATTTTGTGCAATTGTCAAGCATTACTGATTGCCGCATCAATACAGTATGTCACAATGTGTGAGTACCACTTCTGTCCCCTTACGGGAGTTCTATAATTTGAGATGATTTGGTCCATTCTGCCAACCCCAACCTTGTTCTCATTGTAAACCCAAATTATATGTGGCTGTTGTATTTGGATTCGCCTTTTGTCTTTTGAAGAAAACAGTGAAGCCTGGGAAACTGGCTCTATGCACATTGCATCTGAACACATATTTGGTTGACATGCTATAGAAGTAACTTGCTTTGAATCCACTGAAATGACAAGAAAACATATAATAAATTACTGCATTATGTCTCAGGAATGTACGAAAACACAATGGCAAAAAATATAGTACAATGCAGAAATCCATAAAACTGTCTTTGTATAAAAATTATACTTGCATAAAACATAAAAAAAAAAAAAAACAAGCAACGTTTTCTTGTCACTTTTGCCTTGTGACCTATATGTAGGACACCACTGTTTACATAAACAGTATCCAAAATTTATGGAAAATATTGCATTTAAATTTCAACATGTAGAAAATTAACAAATTGATTGGCATAAGGTAAAAAATGTATAGGTTTATCAATCAGAAATATTGCAAAAACTTACTTGTAGATGACAATGTCTAGAAGAAAGTACAAAATGGCAAATTTGGATGCTAGCACAGCACTCCCTTCACCTCGAATGTCGTCAGCAACACTAAGGATTCAAAGAATGGTCCAGGAAAAGTGTGGATTTCAGCCAGGATATGGTTTCTATTACTGGATACTTTTCTATGAATATTTGTTTGGGTGGCCTGTATGTAGGACGCTAGGCTTAAATGGGTTAAACATTCCGAATGACAACAGAATATTATGGTCAACTCTCAGTTCTTTTACAAAAAAAGTTAACAAGTCATCATCCATTCCCCCACTAAAATCTTCAGAATAACATTACAAATGACCTGCATGGTGAAGCAAGTATCCTTGCCAGTACAGTTGCCAGAAATTGTACGTTACAGGAAGTAAGCCAGAACGTCCCAAATACTAGAACTTGACTCTCCCTATATAGCTCCAATTAAGATACAGACTAGATACGTAAAATCCATCCTATACAATTTACCAACCAACAAAGCTCCAGGGCCAGATGGAATTCCTCCAATTGTTTCGAAAAAGAGCTCCCCAGAACTTGCTTCTGTTCTTGCTAAATTATTCTGACTATGCATACATACTTCTTCATTCCCTAATTCTTGGAAAGAAGCCAATATTTACCCAATTCTGAAGAAAGGAAGTTCCTCTGAACCCTCTGATTACAGACCAAATAGCTATCATGTCTTCTCTTGGAAAACTATTTGAAATTGTAATGAATGGGCACATAGTTAAACATGTTGATTCCAACAACTTAATTAGTGATAGACTGAATGGTTTTCGCCAAGAAAGATCCAGCATTAATATACTCAATCTCCTGACTCACACCATCCCTCAATCGATTGACCACCAAGGAGAAACTCATGCAATAACCTTTGATATTTCTAAAGTGTTTGACAGAGTGTGGCACCGTTCCTTGCTGTCCAAACCCCCTTGCTATGGAATAACATCTTTTGTTCCTCTGATTTCTTCATATCTCAGCAACAGAAAGATAAGAGAAAAGTAGAATATGTATATACCATTTCCCATACAGTTAATGCCGGTGTGCCACAAGGGTCAGTTCTGGCTCCAACCCTATTCCTCATTCATATTAATGATCTCTTATGTCACCCATAATCCCATTCATTCATATGCAGATGGCACACCTCTCCACAGTTCATTCACATTTAAACCCCCATTAAACAAAGTTTAATATCTCTTACTCACAACTCAGTACAGCCATCTTTATAAATCAAGATTTATCGGGGATCACTGAATGGGGACTAAATAACCTTGTTTTATTTCATGCTAGTAAAACTAAATATATATATTTTACTATCAGACAGATATTGCCAGATTCGTATATTACCTTCACTGCTACTAATATTCCTATCTCCAAATGTATTGAAATGCCCTGTGTTTCACTTAGTGTCCTCAGCAGGACCTCTCTTGTCAGATCACTTACTAAAACCGCCTCAAAGAAGCTTCGATTATTGTATAAAGTTCATAGCTTCTTCACTGACAAGTAGTTAACTATAATTTATAAGTCATGTGCGCACTCAGCTGGAATATTGCTCACCCTTGTGGAATGGATGTGGAGAGGTTGTACTAAAGCAACTAAGCAAAATTCAGAGCAAACCTGTTAGAAATATTTATAACCCTCCTATTACAAAAAATCTACCTCCCCTACAGGTAAGTAGGAATGTTGCCTCCCTTGCATTATTTTACAGATACTTTTATAGCAAATGCTGAGATTAAGTTGCAGTCATTGTGCCATCTCTCCTTGTCTTCCTCTGTGCTATGCGGGTATCTGGTAGCACTCATGACTGGAATGTCACACTGCCATACAGCCTACTAGAAATCTTTATTCCCCAAACTGCATCTCTTTGGACCTTGCGTCCCCAAAGTTGTTTTCTCCCAGACTTCAACCTAAAGCTGTTCAAGTCCAACTATTACAGACTTTTAATGAATGGAGAACACCTGGTAATCTGGTGTATGGATTATTTTTTTTAATCCATTTGTTTTTCCTTCTTCTGTTCCGTTATTAAAAAAAAAAAATCGAACACAGGGGACTCCAGAGTATACTGCACACAGAGTAATATATTGTACGAACACAGGGAACTACGGAGCATACTGCACACAGAGTAATAATTTGTACAAACACAGGGGACTATGGAGTATACTGCGCGCAGAGTAATATTTTATATGAACACAGGGGACTATGGAGTATACTGCGTGCAGAGTAATATTTTATATGAACACAGAGGACTATGGAGTATACTGTGCACAGAGTAATATTTTGTACAAACACAGGGGCCTATGGAGTATACAGTACTGTGCGCAGAGTAATATTTTGTATGAACACAAGGCACTCCAGAATATACTGCACGCAGAGGACTATATAGTTCATTTGAGTTCGGAAATAATATCTTACAGTATTGACCTGTAATATATCGTTCCTTCATATTAATCATTTTATAAAATTCTCAACATGAAATATGGATTCTTTCGGTGTTATGAGTTGAAGATACAGAATTTTTACTTTATATTCACTAAGATTTATTCAGCATCTGGCAGCAGAGTGCATCCGAAGCAATCTGAAACTACCACCACTTCTTGGGGCGACTGTACAAGACATTAAGAACCGTGCATCCCCAGACTCAGTGTCCTTAGAGCAGCTACAGGATCAGACGTTAGGCACAAAGAAAGCCTCCTCACTTTACAAGCAGTGTTCTAGATCAGTGATGTCTTATAGCCACCCCCCCCCCAATGGTCTCCGATCCAATCTGATACCAACTACAGCACCTTACAAATCATAGAGAACAATGCCCTACTCATAATTACTGACTGCACCAAAACTACTCCTACAGCCTGCTTACATTCTGAAATTAGATCTCCTTGTCAGAGACTACCAGTATATGACTGGCCCACAATTCTTTGCACCAGCCTGTTACATTATCAAAACCTCTACAACAATATCCCACCTCCAGACATTCCCACAACACTAACATTGCAGAAGCACGTACATAGTCACTTCAGGCGGAAAGGAATACACACCTCGATCATAACACCAGGCTTCAAGCCCCTACTCCTGACATCCACCCATCAGAGGTGTTCCTAAATAGACCCAAGACTTGGAACAGGTCATCGCCCAGCTCTACTCTTCTACCAGCTTAATTTCAGGTTGGACTGAATCTCACAGAATAGGCTCACACACTGTAAAACACATAATGGAGCATTGTATAACGCATGCCATATGAAGATGCAGACATAACATCAACGATATAGGGAACCTCCTATGAGACAACCTGATAGGGGTAGTTGCTTACCTGCTGTCAACGGGGCTGCTCAATCAGACGAATCAGGGTTTAACCCGAGGTGTCCCATCAACGTACTTCCACGTCCTCACGTTATGTCACTGCCAATCCCGTTGACGTACTTCAACGTCCTGCAATTGCAAGGTTCATAATTTCCACAATTTTCAAAATTCACGTGAGATTTTCGATTCGCCCACGTACCCAAGCCTCCCCTACCTGCCGCCAGGCGGGCAGCGTCCCAGACCCCGCGTGACCTGCGCTCGCCCTTGTCTCGGTCACTCACCTGTTAGCAGTGACCCAGGTCAGACATGGTGCGTAAAGGTCTCTCAGACGACGAAATACAATCCGCCCTGGATGCCTTCACTGGAGATAGAGATTCTCCACTTGATGATGATGTGGTGGATCGAGATTATGTGCAGCCTGAGGAGGAAATAACAAGCAGTGATGAGGAGGTCCCTTCGCCCCGGAAAAAGCGGTATGTCACGTATCGTAAGGCAAGGGAAGGCCAGCCTGCACCCAAAACACCTGCATGGACCTCTCTCCATCCCCTAGAGAGAGATTCTGATGAGGATGAGGATGAGGATGATGACGATGACGGCGGCTTAGGATGTGATGTTGCCTCGTGGTTTGGGAAGGAAAAAATCTCACCCCGAGGATCAGAAGGTGGGGCGAGAAGGCAAATAAAGTATGGCCTAGTGTTTTGTCTGGGGAAGGCGAAAGTGGTGTGGTGGGAGTGCAGGGTGAAAGTGAAAGTGGTGTGAGGGAGGCAGCACGAGCACGTGGTGCACGTAGGCCTAGGGGAGAGGAGGTGGAGCCACTCCCCAGCACATCTTTCGCCATACAATATTCCCAAACTTCCTCCACACAGCCCCAGGATGTGGGGAAAGGAAGGAAAGGGAAGGGAAAGGGTAAAGGAAAAGGGAGAGGGAAGAGAAGTGCGAGTGATGAAAGGCGCCGCTCTCCACCTCCCCCACCACCACCAATGTTGCGTTGTGCCTTCAGCCATGTTTCAGAGAGTACCATAACTTCCTACACTACTGAAACTGTGTGGGATGGCGATATGACGCTCAGTAAAATGGTAAGGCCAGTCAGTATGTGCTAAGTCTTATACAAACTTGAAACGGGTGTAATGTTTGCAGGAAAGTAATGTATAAGTTGAGAAATAGTGTAAGTTGAACGAAGTGATATGAAAACTACACCCACTGTATAAATCTGCGAAAATATGACGCTCAGTATAACACTCTGGTCAGTAAATATGTGATAGCAAGAATATAAAGTGGAAACGGGTGTAATGTTAGCATGAATAAAACGTATAAGTTGAAAAATAGTGTAAGTTGTAATAATTGATGTCACGAGTACACCCACTGTGAAAATCTGCGAAAATATTACGCTCAGTAGAACATTCTGGTCAGTATGTGATAGGAATTATAGAAAGTGGAATTTGTTGTAATGTTAGTAGTAAGGTAATTTATAAGTTGAATACTAGTGTAAGATGAAACAAATGATATCGCGATAACACTCACTGTGTAAGTACGCGCTAATATGACGCTCAGTTGAATCGTAAGGTCCGAAATTATGTGATATCAATTATATCAAGTGTAAACATGTGCAATGTTAGTGGAGAATTATTATATAAGTACAAAAATAGGTTGTAAGTTGAAATAGTAGCCATAGCGACTTCACCGTGTGTGTTATTATGCGCTATTATTACGCTAAATATTTACGTGAGGCCTGAAATTATCTCAAAACAGTTCTATAAAGTTGAAAAGTGTATAATGTTATTAGGAAAGTATTATGTAAGTAGAAAAAGCACAATACGAGTTAAAACAATAGTCACAGCGAGTTCACTCACTACGTAAATAAGCGCTAACATTACGTTAAATGTTATCGAAAGGCCTGTGAATACGTAAAAACAGTTCAATAAAATGTAAAATGGTATAATGTTATTGCAGAAGTATTATGTAAGTAAAAAAAATGATATGTATCATGATTTTCGAATGTTAGCGATTCATTGTGACCAGTCTGCCCGATTTTGCTCATTTCGCACGATGGTACAATGCTTATTTCAGCTCTATTTTTGTATAAAATCCAATTTACTCTTTTATCACATGTTTTTATGTTTGTAATAAATACATATCTACTTACTTTCATTGGTTTCCCAGACTTATAATACCATAGAAAACGTTAGAGGCTCAGACCACCTACAGAGAACACGGTGCCAGGTGTGACCAAGGCATACCTGTTTAGGGCAATTATGGACCCTGGGGAACAATTTCTTTGTGACTGACCATTGTTTCTGACCAAAAGCGAAAGTTTTAGCAAAAAAAATTTGGGTCCAAAAATGGTCGGGATTGGGGGGTACCATTGGTGAGAAAGTGGTCGGGACGGGGCGGGTTAACAACAACAACAACAAGCTTTGCAGAGGCTGATTGAATTTTTATCCTCCGTCACTTTCGTCACAGTACAACCTACGGACACCTTCACTCCTAGGAAATCAATGGTATCCATGATTTGGAAGGTGAACACCATAAATTTGTGGCTTAGTTTATAAATCGCCTATACAGCTTTAGTATTTATTTATGCAACTAAATAGTATTTATTAATGCAACTGGGGGTAGGGGGGTTTCAAGAATACTCCCCCAGTATCCCTGCTTGTCGTACGAGGCGACTGAAAGGGTTGGTGGTGGGTTAGTGCCCAACCCCATTAAAAGAACTAACTAAAAAAGCGAACAAAGCGCCTCGGACCCGGACGGACCATATGTTGACAACTAAGGAACGGACAAAGGACATTCGTAGGGTGGGAACGTGGAATGTGAGAGGAGTGAATGACGAAGTGAAAGAGAGAGAGATTGTTCAGGTGCTTGAGGATGCAAAAGTGGATATATGTGGATTGACTGAAACTAAACAGATGGATGAAAGGGTGAGAGAATGGGAATATGGTTTAGGTATATGTGCGGGAGTCAATGAAAATGAGAGGGCAAGAGAGGGAGTATGTCTGATGATAAGCAAGAAGTGGAAGGAGAATATAAGAGAGTATGGAACAGTGGGTGCAAGGATTGTATGGGTGAGGATGAAAGTAGGTATACAAGCGTGGGCGATTGTATGTGTGTATGCCCCGACAGAGGATCGAGTGGCAAGAGTGAAAGATGAGTTTTGGGCGAGAGTAGAAGTGTGTATGGACAAGTTTGAGAGGAACGAGAGAGTGCTGTTGATTGGAGACATGAATGGCAAAGTTGGGAATGTACGAGTGGATGGAGTGGTTGGTCAGTGGGGTGTGCCAGCTGACGTAGATGAGAATGGAAGTGCTTTAGTGGACATCTATGCTTGTAAGGGGTTGGTAATAGCCAACACCTACTTTCGTCATAAGATGATCCACCGGTATACATGGAGAGTAATGAGGAGGATGGATGGTGAACTTGTTGAACGAAAGGCAATGATAGACTACGTGTGTGTGGATGAGCGAATGAGAAGACAAGTGTTGGATGCAAGAGTGTGGAGAGGGTGAGGGAATGGAGTCTCTGACCATCACTTAGTGATGGCCAAGGTAGAGCTGCAAAGAAAGTGGTTGAGGAGACGAAGGGGAAGACAGGAGGAAGCAGCTCCTGTGAGAAGAGTGGAGAAATTGCAAGATTGTGAGAAAATGACAGAGTATAAGAGCATAGTGGAGGAAAGATTGGGAAGGTATGAACTAGAGCAGATGGAAGGGGTGGAAGACGTATGTAAGGTATTCACGGAAGAGATAGGCGCAGCGTGTGAGGCAGTTTGTGGAGTGAGGAGGAGATGTAAGGGTGTGCAAGGGACAGCATGGTGGAATGATGAGGTGAAACGAGCTGTGGAACAAAAGAAGAAGGCATATAGTGAATGGTTAGCGAGTAGAGGTAGGGGAGATGAGAGAGAGAAGAGAGAGGTATATGTGAGCAGGAGACGGGAAGTTAAGAGACTGGTGAAGGAGAGTAAAAAGAAAGTGGATGAAGAGTTTGGGAGGAATCTGAGTGTGAAATGGAGGAAGAGTAAGAAATTGCTTTGGAAGAAGGTAAAGAAAGTAAGGAAGTGTGAAAGGGGAAATAGTAGGGGAGTGAAAGATAGGAATAATATAGATTGTTGGTGAAGAAGAGAGAGATATTGAGGAGATGGAAGGAGCACTTTGAGGATATGTTGAATGTAGAGAGTGAGAGCAGTGCGAGTATAAGTGGTTGAGGAATGACTGGGAGAAGAAGAGATGAGAGGAGGGAGGAAGAGATCAGTAGGGCAGAAGCAGTGGATGTGATGAAGAAGATTAAGTTGGGAAAGGCACCAGGAATTGATGGAGTGTGTGGTGAAATGCTTAGGTATGGGGGTGAGATTGTTGTGGAGTGGATATGGAAGTTGTGTAGATTGGCTTGGGAAGAGGGAAGGGCTCCAGAGGACTGGAAATCAGGTATAATTGTTCCTTTATACAAAGGAAAAGGGGAGAGAGAAGTATGTGGTAACCATAGGGGTATTTGGCTTCTTAGTGTGACTGGTAAAATATATGGTAGAATACTCATTGATAGGGTTAGGCATATGACAGAGGAGCTAGTTGGAGAAGAACAAGGGGGATTTAGCAAGGGAAAAGGGTGTGTAGATCAGATATTTGTTCTAAGATGTTTAGTGGAGAAGTATCTAGAGAAGGGAAGGAAAGTGTATGCTGCCTTCATGGACTTGGAGAAAGCTTATGACAGAATAGATAGGCAAGGTATGTGGAAGGTATTAAGAATATATGGAGTGGAGGAAAAAATTGTTGAGTGCTGTGAAGAGTATGTACGAGAGAGCTAGGGCTACGGTGCGAGTGGATGGTGAGCTGAGTGAGTTCTTTGCTCTCAATGTGGGACTGAAACAGGGTTTGTAATGTCTCCATGGCTGTTTAATATATACATGGATGTGGTTGTAAAGGAGGTGCGGGGTAGGGCAGTGGATGTGGGGCTGGCTCTAATGAATGAGGGTGAGATTTGGAAGCTTCCGGTGTTGCTGTTTGCTGATGATACAGTACTGTTGAGTGAAGATGAATGGGAGTTGCAAGGTTTGGTAAATGAATTTGGGACTGTGTAGGAGGAGGAAGCTGAAAGTTAATGTAAACATAAGTGAAGTTATGGTGTTTGAGAGAAATTAAGTCACAGAGTGTGCAGTGAGGTTAGATGGTGAGGATATGGAGAATGTGAGTGCATTCAAGTACTTGGGTAGTGTGATGAGTAAGGATGGAACTTTGGGGGATGAAGTGCATGAAAGGGTACAGCAGGGAAGGAAGGTTGTCGGTACACTGAAAGCAGTGATGAGAAATAGGGAGGTGAGTATGGAAGTTAAGAAGCCACTGCATGATTGCATTGTGATCCCTACCCTGACGTATGGAAGCGAGGCATGGACCTTGCAAGAGGGGAACAAGTCAAGAGTGAGAGCAGTGGAATTGAGTTACTTGAGAGGAGCATGTGGAGTGACGTGGAGGGACAGGTTGACAAATGAAGAAGTGAAGGAACGCTGTGGGGTGGATGTGGTTGAGAAGATTAGGAGAAATACACTGAGGTGGGTTGGACATGTGAAGAGAATGGAGAATGAAAGACTGACTAAGAGGGTGTATGTAGGTGAGGTGGAGGGAGGGAGAGGGAGAGGTAGATCGAGGATGAGGTGGAGGGATGGAGTTGAGAGGTATATGAGGGGGGGGGTGAGTTGGGGGGAGGGCAGTCAAGTGGTGGGTGACAGAAGGACTTGGAGGCGTTTTGTCTGTGGCCACCCTTCGCGGGATTAGGGCGTCGGGCTATAGATAGATAGATAGAAGAAGGAAACAAAGGCAAGTAGCCTGCAAACCGTTGCTTGATAGAAAAAAAAAACAATACAACACAGAGCCAAGTTCAAGATCCGTTCATTTCGAGATGACTGGACACACTGAGATTGAAAGACCGGAGATCATAGGAAGTAGGAAATCCAGACAGAGGGAGGCAGTTCCAAGGTTGACCTGTTGCATAAATGAAGGACTGGGCATCGTAGAGTTGGAGGGATGCAAGCAGACAGTTCAGAGCAACAATGACCATTGAAGTAGTGAGAGAAAAGAGATAAAGATGCAACAGTGTGGAGAAGAGGCAGAGGTTGAAGGGAGCCAGTAAGAGGAGGAGAGTTATTGAGATGAAAAGCCTTTGACTCCACCCCATTGATAAGAGCTGTATGTGGGGAGCCTCCCCACACATGAGAGTAGTACTCTACACATGGACGAATAAATCCTGTCTATAAAGTCAACAAGTGTGGAGGGGTAAAAAAAAAAAAAAAAAATACTGAGTCGGCTTAGGACACCCAAACACTTGGATGCAGATTTTACAAGAGATGAAATGTGATCTTTCCAAGATAAATCCCGAGAGAATGAAACCCCAAGTATATTTAAGGATGATGCAGGATTGAGCTGAATATTATCAAAAATTAGTGGGTACTCCTGTGGAAGATTTTGTCGGGTTGAAAGGTGTAAGAACTGAGTCTTTGATGCATTTAAAAAAAAAACAAGATTACTTTTACCCCAGTCAGAGATACGAGCCACGTCAGACATTAGATGTGCCAAAACCTCATCCCTTGTTCGTTGAAGTAACTGCTGAGATGGACGTTGCAGGAACCGAATGGAAAGGTGAAGTGTGGAATCATCAGCACATGAGTGGATAGGGTTAAATGCACAGCTTAGATCATTGATGAATAGAAGGAAATGAGTTGGTGACAGGACAGAGCAGTGAGGAACACCACTGTTGATAAATCTAAGAAAAGAACAGTGGCCGTCTATAACAGCAGCTATAGAACGACCATAAAGGTAGCTGTAGATGAAGACACAGATAGAAGGATAGAAACTGTAAGAAGGCAGTTTGGAAATTAAATATTTTTCCTGGACTCGATTGAAAGCCTTTGAGATGTCGTGCAATGGCAAAGCTTTCGCCAAAGTCCCGTAAGGAGGATGACCACGGGTCTGAAAGGTAGTTGAGAAGATCGCCAGTGGAGCATCTTTGATGAAACCCATACTAACGATCAGAAAAAAGATCGTGATAGGAAAGATGCTTAAAAATTTGTCTGACCAGAATAGACTCAAAATCTTTTGAGACACAGGATGTTAAAGGAATTGGGCGATAGTTAAAGGGTTGGGAATCGTCACCCTTCTTTGGGACTGGGTGAATGAGAGCAAACTTCCAGCAAGAAGGAAAGATGCAAGTTGATAAACAAGAGCAATAATTTACCTAGACAGGGTGTAAGCACAGAAGCACAGTTCTTGAGAACATTAGGAGGGACCCCATCAGGCCCATGTGCCTTGCTAGTATTGACGCCATTGATGGAAGAGAATACAGCACTTGAAATTTTAATGTCATCCATGACGAAGTCAGAGGGGGGAAGTGATGGAGGAACAGCACCGGAATCATTTAAGGTGGAACTGGAAAAGAAAGTTTGAGCTAAGAGATTTGCTTTATCAGTAGAAGAAATAGTTACAGAGCCATCAGACTACATAAGAGAAGGGAAGGATGATGATGTAAAGTTGTTAGAAAGGTTTTTGGCAAGATGCCACAAGGAACAGAAAGAATTCACGTTGGAGAGTTGAGAGCATTTATTAAGGATTGAATTATTTCTAGCAGAGTGAAGAACAGACTTAGCATGATTCTGGGTAGAAACATACGAAAGATGCGATTCAGTGGTGGGTTGGCTCCGCTACCTTTAATAGGCCATCTCCTTGTTGTGGACAGCAATAGAACAAGCAGTCAAAGGATATGAGAAAGAAATGTATGCTTCCATGTCCGAGAGAGTAACCTCCATAATGTGCGTGGCACAGGTCATGGAAACAATAATCATTCCAGGGAAAATTAAAGGCGTACTGCATTGATGACCTCCCAATCAGCAGCTCCAAAGCGCCACAACCGACGTTTCTTTGGAGGGTCCACGGGCCATCCTGGAGCAATAGAACAAGCTAGGGTAATACTGTGATCAGAGGAGTCCAACAGACGGGAAAGATTAACAGCGTAAGCAGAAGGATCAGTTGCAAGGAAGAGGTCAAGTATGTACTAACAGCGTAAGGAGGAGGATTAGTTGTATGGAAGAGGTCAAGTATGTTGGAAATCTCTCCAAGGCGGTCAGGGATATGGGTGGGGTGCTGTAAAAGCTGCACTAGGTCATTAATGATAGAAAAGATGTAGCCTTGTTCACCAAGTGAATCAGTGAAAGGAGAAGAGACCCAAAGGTGGTGGTGAACATTGAAATCTCTTAGAATGGAGATTTCAGAGAAAGGAGAAATGGATAGGATGTATTCCATTGTAGAAGTAAGATAGTCAATGAAGTTTTCATAGTCAGTAGAATTAGGGGATAGGTAAACAGCACGGGTTAATTAGTCAGAGAGTGACTGGAAAGCCGAAGCTAGAGAGTAGAGAATTCAGAACTATCAAGTTCAGGAAAACGAGAGCAAGATGAGCGGTTGTGTACACATGTGCAATTGCCACCTTTGGCTTTGAAATGAGTGTATAGAAAGTTGGAGGATACAGAGAAGGGTTTGCTATCAGTTGCCTCAGATTCTCAGTTAAGAAGAGGTGAGGTTTAGAGGACTAGAGGTGGTGCTCAACAGAGAGGAAGTTAGAAAAAAGGCCAAAATGTTGCAGAAATGAAGTGAGTCAGACAGTGGTTCCAGGCAACTCGTTGAGTCGTCACCTGGAGAGGGGCGGATGCTTGGGGCATTTATTGTCTCCCCCCCCCCCGGGGACTCCGAGGCTTGGTTATGAGTACGGTATAATACACCTAAACATGGAGAGAGAGAGAGAGAGAGAGAGAGAGAGAGAGATTCTGTTACATGATATTCCAGGCTAAATCTATAACCCAGATGCACAAAAAGAACCAACTGTGTTCGTCCACATATAACAGGACACTCGTAACCTTCCACCTCACAAACATTCACCGTCAACAAACTACCAGCACGCCAAACATAATTCCCCTGGACCATGTAACTGCGCCACACACCAAAGTTACGACACCACAGTACATTTTATATGGTGGTGGGTGAGGGGTGGGGTAATGCACGTCAGGCAATGGTTGTGTATAATGAATTCCATTTATATGGTTCTCTACTAGAAATGGACGGCCAATGTTGTGTGTGTGTGTGTGTGTGTGTGTGTGTGTGTGTGTGTGTCAGAGAGAGAGAGAGAGAGAGAGAGAGAGAGAGAGAGAGAGCAGTGCATGTAAATAGGTGAGGAAACCAAGGTACATTCGTGGTCATAAATAATCACCTATCCTCCGGCCTTTGTTATTCAAGCTGGATCCTTTATGCGTGGCAAGTCACAATGGAGTAAGAGGAGCTGAGAGGGAAAGGCAAGAGAGAGACGGAAAGGGGGTGGGGGGACAAGTGATGGTGAAGGGGTTGAATGAGGAGGGGGTGGAGTTTGCAAGGGGAGGGAGGGCAGGTAGATGAGGAAGAATGAAATGCGAAGTAGTGGTCTCATAATTTGTCTATTTTCTTTCATTCAGGGCATGATATAAAGAGGTAATATTCTGTAGATAATGCTGCATTACACCTTGTCTAGCGGCTTCAGATAACAAGCATTAGAGTGGTGATAACAATGGTTGGCTTGTGAGTGAAATATACTGACATGACAGATCTAACATTAGTGCAGAGCCAGATATTTGTGTTTACCCGTGTATTTTGCCTTCGGACGCTGATTGGAATCTGGATGACTTTGATTTCCGTGATATTTGTATTAGAAATGTCCTCTACCCTTACATGGAATTAATTCTTGGAACTAAATATCACATACAACCTTTGACATGGCTGTCAACAGCAAATATGATCATCCTCTCGGTATACACTCCTCTGATCATCCTCTCGGTATATACTCCCTCTATGCAGTCGCCATCGTGTCAGCTACTTTATGGCATCTCTGTATGAAAAGGGTATTTAAAATAATTACGCATAAAAAGTAAATAAATTTGATGTCTGTAGACATGGGTGGATATAATAACAATATCTCTCATAATCTGTTGCTTGGGCTCCATGACAGTATTGGTTTGAATGACTGTCCAAAGACCCTAACACCCTCTCATCACTTCGGAATGATATTGTCCCCCGACACAAAACAGCTGGTTACAAACTGGTGGACAAGGCAATAGTGTGTTGTGCTGGAAACTTCTGGCTCTGCACTACTGTTTGACTTGCCACGGTAGTATATTTCTCTCACGAGCCAGCCTTTGATATCACCACTCTAATGCTTGTTATCTGACGCTGCTATACAAGGTGTAATGCAGCATTATCCACCACATATTAACTCCGTTATATCATGCCTTGAATGAAAGAAAACAGACAAATAATATGACCACCATTTCGCATTGCATTCTTCTTCCCCTACCTACCTTCCCTCCCCTCCCTCACTCCAGCCCCTTACCATCGTCTGTCCCCCTACCCATCGTCCCTTCTCTCTCTGGCCTATCTCTCTCAGCCCCTCTTACTCCACTGTGACTTGCCGCGCATAAAGGAGCCAACCTGAGGCACTGGGTACCGGCGGCTAGGTGATTATTTAGGACACGACTGTACAGCTAAAGCAATGTGGAGAGGCGTGGAGAACAAATGAGAAAAAGGCAGGTGGTGGAACTGAAGAAAGGGTGTTGATGGGAGAGGTAGGCGGTGTTAAGAGACGGAAGGGGAGATAGGATGGGGATAACAGTACAGGAAAAGTTCTTTAATCCAGACTGCAGCAGCCCACAGACTGTCCGGATTATCAGATTTTCCGGACTATCAGACAGATATCAGAAAATTTAAAAAATAATAATAATAAAAAAATAATAGTAAATTTTATTAATGAAGAAACACACCCAAAAAATAAGTAAATTTTATTAATGAAGAAAAATAATTGTTTTCTTTCCTTAATTTTAATCATTAACCCATTGATGGGCTTGCTCTCACATCGTTTTCCACAAAACCACTTATAAAGAACTGTGTCTAACTGTGCCAGTGCAGGTTTCTTAAGATTTTTCCCTATCTCACATCCCTTCATAGACTGTCCGTTCACGGCATATTTCCTCAGTTCGATTTTGAAAGTATTCACGTTATCTCAAATGTTGTACCATTTATCAACATTATATGAAATAAATGTCAGGAAGATAGTTGGGTGTCTTACCGACCAGTAGGTAACTATAGGTCGATATATGGATATATATAAATAAAGATATATATATATATATGTTACAGGCAGATTGTGACATAAGTCATTTCGTGAATTAAGATTAGTTTAGTTTAGGTTTAGTTAGGTTAGGTTGATCGAGGATAAGGTTGGGTTAAGGTTAGGTTAAGTTTGGTTAGGTTAGGTTAATTTAGGCTTAATAGAGAAGGGAACGGTAACTTCCAGCATAAAGTCTCTCCGTGCATATGACACCGACCTACATTAAACTCCCGCACTAAGTCCTTCACCAGTGCACCCTTCTCCAGCAGTTATATTATTTATAATTTCTTACCAACAGTAATTGTAACATGCTCCCTCTTCTTACCAGAAGTAGGTGGTGTAGTAGGAGCCATTCTACGAAAATACTGAAAAAAAAAACAAGCAAATTCAGTAGACAACGCATGGAATATACAAGACACACAATCAGCTGGGTAAACATACGGTCAGGAGGATTCGAAACCTCCAGAATGTCGGCGGGGGTTGTTGACTAAGCTTTGGGTGCAGAATTGGGTAGTTCGGCACACCACTTTCGGCTATTTTTCGATAGTTCTCTATTTTTCTTTTTTTTTTCGTATTTTATCTCAAAGTTGTACTCCAAAAAGCTAAAAATGACCCTGGGTTGAAATGTCAGAACCATCGGGAGTTCCGGACCATCGGGTGTCAAATTAAAGAACCTTCACTATACTGGGAAGTAGCCACTGCTAAGGAAGACAGAAATGTTTCATTAAATATGGTGAAGTAAAAATTCATCTTGTCAGTTGACATATACTCATGTTTTCCAAATGCCGGACAGTGCTAATGGCAGGGGCAGGCCCATGAATATATTAGTTTCCGAATAAGTCCTTGTAACCAGGAGAAACCTGGACCGGGCTGTATCCCCCAGGCCGCCTTTGTCAATTTTCCGTATGAAAACTGGATGTTAGAAGATGTTTTCTTTGATTTCGGGATATTCACAAAAACTTGTAGGTTGAGAATTATTATAAATATACTAAGACCTCACTAAACCTTTTAAGTTGAGAATTATTATAAATATACTAAGACTTTATAAGCATGAATATATATTAAATTGCCTCACTAGGGCCGTCTTAGGCATTTATTTGTTCCATTTTACATCAAGAGACTCAAATTTTCGGCAATAAACAGTTTGGCTCGATCGAATATGAATTTGTCAAGGTAAACTGAATGTAACAAAAATTTAATTTGGAGTCATCATATTTGCTAGAAACGAATGAGAGACAGCAAGACTTCTGTTTGCATAAGATGATTTACTGAGGGTGGTGGATAAAATTGTTGATGTGAGTCGAAAACATAATGCCAAAATGAGTGTGGAGAAGGGAGGTGATGGTGTTTGAGAGAGGCATTGATTATTTTAGGCTGAACATAAATTGAACGCAATGGGGTGCTTTGGGGCCGCCATTGAAGTGGTCGAGCCTGCCACTGACAGTGAACAGTCGCACTCTCATGAATCATTAATAATATATTTTTGTGTGGACTTATGATTCAAATTAATGTTTGTAATGTTTAGAGGAATTATTTTTTTCTCAAATAATTGAGAAGAAATGAAGGGAAACTACTTATTATTTTCATAGTAATACGTAAAAAATATTTATCCAGCTAGACTAGCATCAAATGAACTCCAAGATCCTCATTTATTTTGCATTAGTAGTCTTTTATTGTACTGAAAGAGGTGGAGTTACATTACTCACTATTGGCTGGAACGAAATACTTTGTAATTGCCCTCTTCAAGTCGATTACTAGCCAATATAAGTAAAAAATCGGTACGACGCTCGTAACATCCCAAATATCCAAGTGGCGCATGCGCATTGAAGGTACAGTCCCAGGGACAAGATAGAGTCTGCTTTTGTTTACTAATATTGCGGCACCCAAGATTTTGTAATATTCACATTTGAGGACATCAAGATAATTTCAGAAAGGCTGTCTTAGATAAATATTTTTACAGATCAGCTTCCAACTAACTGCTCTATGCTGCAAGATATTACCAAATTCTTCTGTTACTGTGCTTTCATTTCACCAAAGATTTTGTGTGCATGTGGGACAAGAGGGATGTTGTTGATAGTGAGGTGTGAGTTATGACTGTGTTCTACCATAAAAGAGGCCATTCTGAGTCTTTTTGTAGTACACCAGTCATGAAGTGTGTGTGGGAGTGTTAAGTCATCTGGGTAGGAAGCAGTGTGTACTTTGTGAGTGAAAGTGAAAAGCACACACACACACACACACACACACACACACACATATATATATATATATATATATATATATATATATATATATATATATATATATATAGTTTTCTATATATACTTATTATAGAGAATATATTCTATTCTGGATTGATTAGCCACTTTGAGAAATATATACATACTGTATGACACTATATTATCCAAATTGTTTATTTTGTAATGTCATCATTCATAATCTGAGGAAATTGATGGCCACCCCTATTAATGCACAGGGGAACACAACAGTACGATCCTGATTCTCAGCGTGCGTCCTCTCGACTTCAGTCCAGCCTTCCGACCTCTCTCACGAGCAGGCAAAAAATGACTGTTGACCGTTCCTGGATTTGGGACGGTTTGTCGAAATCGTTGACTGAAGGCGAATTTAGGCATTAATAAATTTAAGTTAGTAAATCGTCTCAGAGGAGGAAAATATGACTTTCCTCATTGAAACCATATATTAAGAGATACAAATCTACTCATTTCTAAAGAATTAACATAGAAAACATTAAATTATAAGGGATGAATGAGCTGACTAGTTGCTAGACTTGCCAGATTAGAATATTTTTACCTTTTTCTATGACTCATACAAATGAATAAGCTCTTGTTGTGTGTATTCATTGGAGAGTGTAAGTGGTTTTGTAAGTAGAAATGACATTAATCCTATCACAAGTGCACACAAACAAGTGCAGCATATGATTCCTGAGCATGCGTGTCCTACGACGTCTGTGGCAGGCTCGACCATGACGATTGTCAATTGTCTTCCACCCACAAAGCACCCCATTGAAAAACTGTGTTTTTAATTCAGGTTGTTCTGTGAACAAACTGTCACGAAGAATGAGTCAGTGCCGAGGTATTAGAATGAGGGTAAAGAAAACATGGCGTGATAGGTAAATATTCAAAAAGTATTGGTGCAGCAAAGGGGATGGGGTAATGAAGTATTTTACTAGTATTTTTTTTTGTTATTCAAATATTTATAATTGTTTCTGGGGTTCTTTTCTGTACTATTTTCACTCGAAAATCTTTACTGTTAATCTAGACTGGGGGTCCCCAGAGTGGTCAGCATAGTCCTCAGAGATTGAAGGGACTACCAAAGGGGTCAGTAAATGTCTGACTCACTTATTCTTCATTTCTGCAACATTCGTGGCCTTTCCTCTAACTTTCTCTCTGTTGAACACCACATCTCCTCTAAACCTCAACTTCTTTTCTTGACAGAGACTCAGCTGTCTGAGTCAACTGACAGCATACCCTTTTCTGTTTCCTCCTACTTTCTGTATATTCATATCAAAGCCAAAGGTGGCAGTTGTGTATATGTACGTGTCACGAGTCGGGTCGTGACATCTACTTTGGTGGGAAACCGCGACCTCTAGTGGAATCCCAGTGTTTATCATTCAGTTTAATTGCTACGTATTCACCCGGTCGGGAGTGTTTTCAGAACAATTTTTCACTGAGTCATAAATGATCGTCTTTCGGCCGTATTCCTAGACCTTCGTCATTGTCATCGCCTAGGTGTTGTCGTATTCCCAGAACGTTTGTCTTTGCTTCTTCCATACGCATGTAAGAGCACAGTATTGGAACGATGGTAAATTTCTTCGCTAGGGGGTGGCCAGGCGAAGATGTGCCAAGGAAAGTTAAAAAGGTATTATTTGGGGAAAAAAGTATTCCTGAGATTCAATTTACATACTGTATTATAGAAACTACTTAAAAATACCAATTAAGAGTGCCGTTGCAATATGTTTATACGAATGTTAATATTTTTTAAATGAACATGTTTGGGCTCATGAATTATGGGACCAGGCAGACAACAACAATACAGCTGGCAGGTCTCGCGGGAGAGTTGAGGATTATCGAAGCGATTTTAAAAATTAACCATGTAAGTACCATCTCCATTTTTACATAATGTAAGAGGGCACAATATTATTATGAAAAAAATTACCAGCAGCTTACTTTCACAATTAAGGGTAAGGTGAAATAGGAGTATAGCACCTGACTCAAAATTATTCATAAACTGTCTCATACAATAGCATATATATATATATATATATATATATATATATATATATATATATATATATATATACCGGTATATATTTTCACAGCTTTTTCAAATATGTTTAGGTAACCATTAGCCACGCCACCTTATTTCTCTAAGCTTTCAATCACATAATTCTGACAACCTCCTTGGGAGAAAGGGAAAGGGAAATGTCCCCATCAAGCTAGACCTTCAGCGTAACCTATCTGGTGTTTAACTGCCACTGTAGCATCACTGTGGTGAATGAGGAATTGAAGAAAATATGGTAAAATTATCGTGTAAGCCCAACCCCCGTGCTTTTTTCATTAAGCAAACCTAACCTAACCTTGGTTTCTGACCAAAATTTCAGAAATTAAAAAAAAAAAAATCCGTTAGGGGTTGAAACGATAATAGAACCGAAAATAAAATCGATAAATGTCATAAGTCACATATTATATACTCATTAGGATGCCCAAATTCCTTCTTGCTTTTCCATTATTGTCAAACATCCTATATACTGTAAATCTAATTTAACCTGCCTTGTTGACATAAGTGGTGTGGTTAGTCTCTACATTTTTTTTAGACTGAGGGAGGTAGATAATGATAGGTTGTTATTTAAGGGTACACAGTACAGTAGATGTTTCATATACATGAAATATGTAAAGTTTTATACTGTATTGTTATATTTATGGGTGTTTCAGCATGGAATACTATGAACAACATATCCACGAGCTGCAAGAGTTAGCTGAATGGGAAGAACTAGATGCAGCTAGAAGAAAAAGGAAATATCATGAACGATTGGATCCCTTTGAATTTTATTCCAGCCAGGAATTTATTCAACGGTATCGACTATCCAAGAAAGTTGCAAGTGATCTACTTCAAAGAATTGCTCATTGCTTACCCCAGGGAGCAAGAGATAGAAGAGGTGGGGAAATTTAGATTAATTCTTTACCAAACTAGCATGGCCTTTCCATATTTCCTGTTGAAATGAGTCTTTCATAGGTTACTTGTTATTGTTCCTGGATTATATACTACAGCCCCTGAACATTGATAAACTTACCTCCGACAGCTGTAACTGAGGATTTCTATCTATCTATCTATCTATTGCCAGACGCCTCAATCCCGTTTGGGGTGGCCACAAACAAATCGCCTCCAAGTCGCCCTGTCCCCCGCCATTTCACTGCCCTGCTCCCAACTCACACCCCCCTCTCTCATATACCTCTCCACCCCATCCCTCCATCTCATCCTCGGCCTCCCCCTCCCTCTTCCACCCTCCACCTCACTCACATACACTCTCTTCGTCAGTCTTTCACCCTCCATCCTCTCCACATGGCCAAACCACCTCAGGATTTACAGTGCGTAAATATTCTGCTGGCGTCTGCCAGTAGCCGGCCATATTTAACATTCCTAATGCACACTTAAATTTGAAAGCTGGCTTTCATATGCAAATGAGGTTTGGTTGAATTAGGTTTGCCTTGGTTAGGTTAGAATTGGGTAAATCAAGTTTCCCGTAACTTTGACACGTGATACACTGACGCGTCCAGTGATGTTATAGGTGGAATCGCCGTGCCAGTTTGGAAAATAGTTAATTACCAAACTTTGCAATGGAAAATAAAGTATGAATTTATACCATATTTAATATTAAAAGTAGGCTAAATGTAATCTATCCTTCCATTCTGTGCTGGCTATTTTTTCAGTAATTAGCTGATCTTTCTCTTGTAGGGCTTCCAGTTCCACCAAGCTTGCAGTTCCTTGTTGCCCTTAGGTACATGGCAACTGGTGATTTTCAGTTGTCAGTGGCTGATTGCTCACATATGTCACAGCCAAGTCTTTCCAAGTACCTCACAAAAGTGTCAAAAGCCATTGCTGACCTCGCTCCCGAGTTCATCAAGTTTCCCGAACCTGGTACGGAGGAAACAATAATGAACCACTTTTACTCTATTGCTGGAATGCCAGGTGTAATCAGGTGTATTGACGGATGTCACATTCCCATCCAGAGTCCAGGTGGCCCTAATCCAGAGTTATTCCGGTGCAGAAAGGGATGGATGTCTACAAATGTGATGGCCGTGTGTGACCCATTTTTATGATTTACAAATTTAGCAGTAGGATGGCCTGCCAGTGCACATGACTCAAGAGTATTTTCATCTTCCAGACTGTGCACTTTACTTGAAACTGGTTCTTACAGAGGTTTCCTCTTAGGGGACAGTGGATATGCTTGCCAGCCATATCTTCTTACTCCAGTGTTGTCACCTAATTCAGAAAAAGAAAGAAGATATAATATTGCTCATGTTAAGACAAGAAACACTGTAGAAAGAAGCTTTGGCTTATGGAAAAGAAGGTTTGGTGTCTTAGCAACAAAAATGAGAACCAATTTGTCAAATACAAGGAACATCATAATTGCCTGTGCAGTCCTCCATAATATTGCCATCAACAACGGACTACATATTGAACAAGAGCCTGAGGGTGAAGAAAACCAACCTGCACATCTCCCAGAAAATGTAGAACAGGAAAATACAAGGGGACAGATGCGAAGGGCCAAAATCATCGAGAATCACTTTTGAAAATCTAGCTATCTATCTATTACCAGACGCCATAATCATGTACGGGGTGGCCATTTGACTCTGAGTTATTTGGTTTACGGGGAGGGGCACTAACCCTCCACCAACCCACTTGACACGTAGGGAGCACGTATGGTTTGGTTATATGGTTACCACCCAGCGTTGTAAATGGTTTCTTGGCTTACAGGAACCCATTTGGCTTGTCACTCAATGTAAAGCCACCTGTAACGGAAAGAAAAGCAATAAGTAGTGACAGAAAAGATGGGAGAAATAGGAAGAGAGGAAGGCAGGCACAGAAAAAGAATGATAAAGGCTAAGGAAGAAGTAGGCAGCACTACCATCAAGTGAGTGGATGATGGTCACCAAAAATCATTTGTTAAAATTAAGTTTATTATAGTACCTCAACTGCTTTTTGTTTTCCGATCCTTCTTTTATTGTGTGTTTCCATTTAGTTTATTTGGTGAAAGGACAACTGAACCTTTGAAGGTTTGGTTAGGTTAGGTCAGGATTGGAAAAGATAGGTTAGGTTAGGTTAGGTCAGGATAGGATAAGGTAGATTAGGATAGGATAGGAAGGGATAGGTTAGGGTTGGTTAGATCAAAGGTTCAGTTATCATGGAACCAATTTTTGGATGACTAATACAAAAAAATTTTGATATTACTGTACTAAATAACTGTGCCATCAACTGCTGATTAGTATGTGTTGTACACAAAGTTATGTATCTTGCTAGCCATAAATGGAAAAGAAGTGTTCTCCCGAGCAAGATCTTATTAGATCATGTGGCCCTGCTAGGTGACAGGAGGGGCTACCCCTCTCGGCATGGCTTGAACTTATGGGCCCCCGGACCCGAGTCTGATTACCACTGAGCCACCCTGCCCTCTTGCTTGCCATAAGTGAATTGTAATTCAGCAAATGTGTGCACATTGAAAACTCAGACTTGTAACTTTTGATATGCAGTATGTAGCGAACAGTAAAAGACTCGTATTTATGTACAGAGAAAAGTGATTACCCAGTACTCTTACCAGCCTTAAGAGAATGTAATTCATTAGATGTGTGCCTGTAGAAAATCCTTATACATTTACATGTTATAAGTTGAGTTTATTATAGTGTTTCAAGTGCTTCATGTTATAGAGGTTGTTTCTGGTAATTCTTTTATCTTGTGTTTACATTAACTTTTATGGTGAAATAGTTTGAAATTAAATTACAAGAATACTAATACAAAAAAATAGTTTTATTTATCTTGTGCAACTGTGTAGGAATTTTTTTTTTTTTTTTTTTTTTTATGTGTCTGACTCTGGGCATAGGCTTCACAGCCTGCTCTCAAGGCCCAGCAGTCCTCCTACATACCATACACCTCTACATATCACCACTTCGGCGCTAACACCCACCGTCCATATTGAATACATGCTAGGGCTGTCTCATACAGGACTGGTGTATTGGTATTAGCGGGGGTATTTTTAATTACTAACAATAGTATTGATACTGCATTAACATCTAACATTTTCTTCTTATACTGTACATTTCCTACAAGTATAGATTATGCCTATAGATAACTTATGAGAATATTGAGGAAGAAAAACCCACATATTTTGGAATTGTTTGAAATACATTACATAAACCACCAAATACAACAATTAAGCTTAATGCTGCGTACTGATAATGCTGGGGAATACAGACTGGAAAAAAATATATATATCCACATATCTGGGTCTCCTTTGAGCACAAAAATCAAGTATAACAACTGAACAGAATAATGTCTCCTTATAAACTCAGAGGTTATTTATGAGAAAAAAAGATCCACACATTTGGGATTTGTTACTGAAACAAACAAACATACTGTATATAACAACCCGAGGCATCCCGTCGATGTATGGGCACGTTACATTTTGCACTTGCCAGTCCTGTCGACGTACTGGTATGTTGCGCAATTGCAAGGTTCATAATTTGCACAATTTTTGCGCGTGATTTTTTGTATGTATACACTGGACACCTTCCTCTATTCCCCTACAAGATGCCAAGCAAGGACAATGCCTCACACCCATAACCTCCCCCTCCCCCCCTGCATGCTATTGTCTCAACAATTCACCTGTTACTAGTGACCTGGGTAATAAAGACATTCAGGGCCAGAGTGATTCCCCAATCGATGACAATGTGGAGGACAAAGTTTACATAGCATTAGAGGAGGAAACAGTCAGAAATGATGATCAGGTACTGTGGCAAAAAAAGGGCAGGTATGGTGATGAGTTAGTGAGTGAAACAATGCTTATATTGCCTATATTACTGTTTGAAAACCAATATACTCTCGTACTACATATAAATTCGTACACATAATTCAAATAAATAGCACCAACTTAGTAAAAAAAAAAAAAAGGGGGGGAAATACTGTCTAACAGTGTATTCCGCTCATTCATAAGAGTTGCCCATAGCTTTGTAGGCAGATGTAGCAGAATCTAAAAAATTGTCAAGTTTCTCAAAACTTTCCTCTGCCCTCTCCAGTAACTTTATTCTTAGATGTAGCTCAATAATTTTCTTTCTTTGTTTTTCTAGTCTTAATTCTTGTTCACTGATTTTCATTTCACATTCCCTTAATTTCAGTCGTTCTTGCTCTGTTTTCAGATTCTGTTCTGTCATCTTTTCCTTGTGTTCCTTCATTACAGCTTCATGATTTTCCTTCATCTGCTTCATTATTAACGTATGGTGTTCAACTTGTCGTGATCTACAAAGGTCATACTCGATGGTAAACCTCCTCCTGCTAGGTGCAGGCTGAGAAGCTTCAGAGACAGGAGCAGGTGTTGAAGTCAATGTGGTACTTGGTCCAGGAACTTGGGCCACAGAATCCACTGAAGAAAGCCGTGAAGTAGGTGGATGGTCTGCCACTGAAGGTGTCCGGCGAGCCATAGAATCCACTGGAGAAACCTGTGAAGTAGATGGATGGTCTGCCATTGAAGGTGTCCTTTGAGTCATAGAATCCACTGAAGAAAGCTTTGCAATAGATGGATGGTCTGCCATTGACGGTGTAACGTGAGCCATGGAATCCACTGAAGAAAACCATGAAGTTGATGGATGGTCTGCCACTGACGGTATTCTGCTGAAAGAAGGTTGCCCTGGCCCTTGCTGCAAATTTATGACTTCTGGTGGTTCCTGCAAATCTATTTCGCCTGCAAAAGGAAAAAGGCTAATAATACAATGCTTGTTACCATGTAGCGAGATGCAGTAGCAATACTTTAGCATAACGCTGAATCATCCAGCTTCATGAGAATCAGATATATTAAATTCAAAATTTTTTACTCAACTTTCTTGTAAATGGGTCATTCCCTCCCAAATCAACAGGCAAAAGAGAATTTTTACCCCCACCCACCATCTCAGATTTAATTGTTAATTAAAACAACATTGCAATATACATGGGATATGTAAAAATCCAAAATTTCTGCTTAAAATCCCATTTGGTTGCTTAGATGTGCAGGTTTGAAATTATTCACTTTTCCCAAAAGCTGCATGGTTGCTGTAATTATTCATTTGTGTTAACATCTTGATACAAATAGTTTTGTTCTTGAACAATTTGAATATAAAAAAAATGCTAAAATTGTGTTAGAAAACCAAGAAATTTGTTGTAACTGTATATGTCAAAAGTAACAACAGCAACCATCGTCATCGCAATTTCTTTTGTATGATTTTTTGTAAACAAATTTTTATTTAGTGCAGTAGGCTGGCCAGTTCCTTTCCACTCAGCAGATGCCGGTACGCACCACCAAGTCAACTGATGGGGCCAGGCCAGGATGCATATTCCCTACGTCTATTGCTATTTGGCACTTATGTGAGCCGCTGAGCCGTGACACTTGGGTCATAATTCACACACTAACCACATGATTCACTTCTAGCTGTTCTCAGTGTTTTTCCCGGCAGAACGGACTACAGTATATGAAACCTAACCTAACCTAAACCAGATTGGGTGCTGAACTCCAGAGGACTTGCGGTTGGGATGCAAAATTTTTTGGCTGCTGGCTGGGATCAAACCCGGAACCTTGCTGACATGATGCCAGTGGTATACCACTAAGCTATGCCCCACATTATGACATTTGTCAGCCTTTCTTTAATCATCATACAAAAGCTTATAAACCTGGACTGTTTCAAACAAATCCAGGCATCGTAAGAGTTTGAAAATATATATATATATATATATATATATATATATATATATATATATATATATATTTATATATATATATTTATATATATTCATCATTCATTCATTGCCAGACGCCATGTATCCCAGACGGGGTGGCCAAGGGCTTAGTATATATATAAGTAAATAAAACTGAGTGCTTGGTCGCCAAGGCAGATTTTGGCCCAGTAATGTGACATTTTTAAATTGCCTATCTCACCAACCAAATGTAATTTTAAGCTGAAATTTGGATTTTTACATACCCCATACATAACTCACTGCTGTTGCAGTTACATAAAAATCTAGGATGGTTGCTGCAAGGTCCTGTTGACCTGTCACTGAATGCCCCAAATGAAGTAATATCTATTTTTCCTTACCTGGTATATCCATAGGAAAATTCAAGGTTTCTACAACATCATCCCCCATGGTGAGCTCATCTTCCATCATGGATGATGCTATGAGCATATCTTCACTCAGACTTGGGCGGCTTGGAGGAGGCCCACCACCAGTTTGCCTGACCATTTGCTTGTACTGATTGTCCTCCAGTTTTACCCTGAAAGACATAAATTTCTTAATATGTATTTAAGTCTCACATATGAAGTAGGAAGCATAAAGGAATAAGAGTTTGGATAAACACCTCTGAACAAGGATACCAAATAACACTACTAGCACACAAGCCACTACAATAATAATTGTCTTTCCTACAAGCCTCAATGATTTTACAGTAGGCTATTTCTAGTGCAAGCATCAGTGATCTTATATGACTCAAGCTTAAGTAAGGTATTGGTCAAGTATTCCAAATACTGTACTAAAATTTCATTTCAACTCCAATTTCTATAGTTTACATATCTGATTGAACCATGAACAAAAAATGGTTGAGAGAACCTGCCTTACAGCTTGAAATGAACAGCCCAATTACCAATGTACCATTGCTATTTTGGGTTGAGAATGAAGTAAAAATAACCTTCAGGCTTCAGCTATCTGATTTTAATAGCCATTTTACAAAAGGGTAATTATTGAGGAAAAAATTCAGTAAGAAAGACCGCGTGTCTATCCAAAATTTATTTATACATTTTTACTTGGGTAGCTGGCAATTTTTAGGGAGAGGTAGGTAAGTTAGGTTAGGTTTTGATAAAGGGATACTGTCATGATTTAAATCATATAGTTATTATCAAAGAACCCATCCCAATACCTTTGTTTCTAGATGACTGCTGTACCTAACCTAACCAAACCTTACCTTACGGTGCCTAACCTAAAATAACCCTTAACTATTCAAGAAATGTCCATTTCGTAATAAATGAGTGCAGTTCCACACCTACTATGTCATTATTTAAATCACATACTGATATCAAAGAAACATATCCCAATAATTGTTTCCAATGACTGCTATACCTAACCTAACCCTTAACCATCCAAAAAATATCAATTTCGTGATGAATTCAGTGCAGTTCCACACCCACTTTTTTAGGTGTTGTTGGAGGTCTAGCATTTTTTTTTTTTTTTTTTATAGGTCAAGCAATTAAGAGGAGCCCCTAAACTCGACAACTGAGAAAAAAAAGGCTTACTTACTTCTTCTTCACATGTTCATAGCATCGTTTCAGCTGCATCCCCGTTCTAGGATGCTGGGTGCGGATGCTCAAAACTTTAGTCCCGGTGTAGCGTTATGATCTGTCCCCCTGTCCGCCCCCTACGGCGCATGCGTGGGAGGTTGCCAGAGGCCGCCACAAATATGCCATTTGTCCTCTGATCTCTGTAGGGGTAACATGATCGGAGCCTCTCGCCCTTTGCTTACAAACGGCAAATGGTCATTCCGGCTTCTCTTATCATTCGTCTCAAAGCTTTCTCGGGTAGTTTTCGCCCTTAAATTAAATCAGGTTAGGCGGAAAGCAGTAAAAATTCGAATTTCTAAGGTATGAATGAGTTAGGTTGGATAAACATAGATATAATTAATCATCTGGGGACGAGTTATCTAATCTGTTAGGCGTGAGGATTGCCTTAGCTTTGTATCTTTACAGCAATGAGTCAAGCTCGTACTGTCCCGTGTATTAAACCATTTTTATCATACATATCCTTGAAATTATAAATAGTTTTGGCACACACTACCTCATTCGGTTGTGCATTCCACTGATCAATTGTCCTATTAGGGAAACTGAATTTCCTTACATCTTTATCACCTCTCTTTTTATGCTGTATTTTGCAATGTCTTCTAGCTGATGCTTCACACATATGCTATATATTCATTTACGTCTATTTTCTGTTCCCCTGATATGCATTTATACAGCATAATCATGTCTCCTCCTCCTTTCCTGCAGCGTTGGTAAATTCAATCTTTCCAGTCTTTCTCAGTAACTTAAATCCCTTAAGCTTGGTTCCCATCTTGTAGTGGCCCGTTGTACTTTTTCAATCTTATCTGTGTTTTTTGAGATGAGGATTCCAGACTACTGTGATGCATACTCCAGAGTTGGTCTGATGAATATCTTCCTCAGCATATCTTCATTTATATATGTGAATGCTATTCTTATATTAGCAAGCAATGTATACATGTTTCGTACCTTCTCACTGATGTGATCATCAGGAGATAGTCTGTTACTGATAATTACTCCTAGGTCCTTCTCCTTTTCTGATATGTGTAGGGTTGATCTTCCTAACTTATAATACCAATCTGGTCTTTTCTCACTTTTACCAAATTTTATTACATGACACTTATCCACATTAAATTCCATTTGCCATTTATTGCCCCATTCATGAAGCTTGTTCAATTCCTCTTGCAGCTCTTTGCAAGAATCTATGTTAGTAATTATCTTTTGAATTTTTGCATCATCTGCAAACATATTTAGATAGCTTCCATTTCCAATATTACTGTCTATGTCATTTTTATATACTAAAAACATAATATACTAAAAACATAACTGAGCCCTGTGGAACTCCGCTGGTCATTTCCCTCCATGATGAGTAATTTCCCCTCAATATTGTTCTCATTTCCCTTTTCCTGAGAAAATCCTGCATCCAACAGTGGAGATTGCCTTGGATACCTCCTTGATGGTACAGCTTCCATAAAAGTCTTTGGTGCGGTACTCTGTCAAATGCTTTCTTAAAATCTAAATAGATACTGTCCACCCACCCTTCTCTTTTCTGTAATGTTTCTCTAACTTTGTCATAATTGCTTAGAAGATTAGTAACACATGATTTTCCCTTCCTAAAACCGAACTGCCTCTCTTTTATCATACCATGTTCTAGATGTTTTACCCAAACTTCCCTCATCAGCTTTTCTAGTATCTTACAACACTGGTCAGTGATACTGGTCTGTAGCTGAGTAGAGTAGCCGCAGCGAGAAATGAACGCTGTGGTGGGGCACCCGGGATGACCTGGGATTCCCCCATTGTAGCCATATTTACATGTCACCGACCATCGGCCACCGCTGCAGCCCCGCTCCATGATCCTTACCCTGTGTCTCTGGCTTTCTCTTTCTCTCTCGGTTTCTATATAAACTGCTGTATTTCCGAAACTAATTATGAAATTATTATGACTTTTGTTCCACACCACCTTTGAGGTAAAAATCAAGGAGAATTTTCTGTATAAAGGTTTCCCCCCCCTCCTAAATTTGGCATATGAGCGGGGGAGTGCGGCCTTGCCGATACCTCCGCCTGACCTATAATTATACACTCGCCAGAACTGACCTGCCCTCAGACAAGGGGGGGGAAACCTTTATACAGAAAACTCTCCTTGATTTTTACCTCAAAGGTGGTGTGGAACAAAAGTCATAATAATTTCATAATTAGTTTCGGAAATACAGCAGTTTATATAGAAACCGAGAGAGAAAGAGAAAGCCAGAGACACAGGGTAAGGATCATGGAGCAGGGCTGCAGCGGTGGCCGATGGTCGGTGACATCCTACCTCTATGGTCGGTGACATGAGGATATGGCTACAGTGGGGGAATCCCCGGATGACCGGCTGCCCCACCACAGCGTTCATTTCTCGCTGCGGCTACTATAGTTCTCATTGTGTTAAATTTGACTAGTGTACAGGTATTTGTAGACCTCACAGGTGGTTAAGAGGGATGAGTAAAGGACTCATGAATGGAATGGAATGAAATGGAATGGAATAATTAAAAAAAAAAAAGAAAAAAAAAAAAGGAAAGCGAGCACCAAGCCACTCAATGACTAAGTTTCCCCCTGAGGAGGGGGGGATAGAATACCTCCTCTGTATCCCTGCTTGTCGTAAAAACCGTCTAAAAGGGGCACTTTAATCTTCATCCTTCCTCTTTTCCCCCCTCTGCTTCTTGTACTTTATCTGTCCCACCTCTCTGCCTTATATTTTCACTTTAATACCCACCCAGCTCCTATTGTACTGCCATATAGTCATTGAGTGGCTTGGTGCTCGCTTTCCTTTCTTTTTTTTTCTTTTTCTTTTTTTTTTTTTTAATTCATTCCATTCATTGACTAAGTTATATGGCACTAACTTGGGTGGGTATTGAAAATATATGTCAGAGGTGGAATAGATAAAGTACAAGAAGCAGAGGGGGAAAAGGGGAAGGATTTTTAGCGGGCTTTTACGACAAGCAGGGATACTGAGGAAGTATTCTATCCCCCCCTCCCCGAGGGGAAAGGACTCGTGAGATAACCGTGACTGGGAGCTGGCTTAGTTTCCATTGATAGTACCCCTCTGGGGAGGGGGGACAGAATACTTCCTCAGTATCCCTGCTTGTGGCAAAAGGGGCACTTTAATCTCCATCCTTCCCCTCTTCCCACTCTGCTCCTGTACTTTATCTGTCTTACCTCTCTGCCTTACATTTTCACTTTAATACCCACCAAACCCTCTTCCATTATAGTGCCATGTAGTCATTGTTTTAGCTTGGTACTGGCGCTTATTATTCACCTCCTCTTGTACTTCATGTGTCTTATCTCTCAGCCTTATATTTTCACTTTAATAACCACCCAACCCCCTTCCACCTCAGTGCCATATTTTCATTGCCTTGATGCTAACTTTTTTTTTTTATTACTGTATTCAATGCATTTTCACTGATAGTACAGTATATAAATACTGTATATCCTGTGCTACTGGTTTATGTTACTGCACATGTGTGCAGATTTAAATAAACGATTGGTATTAAAATATGCCAATCAGTGATGTGTAGTAATGTACCCAATGTGCTGAATAACCTAACTTAGGATTTTTTTTTTTATTTCCCAACACAACTAGTATCTGAAGTGATCTCAGTAAGGTAACTGATAAGGGTTTTTACTTTATCATTATCCATTGAATCAGTAGCAGTGCTGTAACAGTGTGAACAGGAAACTTCACTAAACATACCCTACTGGAGTGCATACTGTTTTCATAGTGTTTGGAGTTAAAAGTACTTTTCCATAAATGAAATTTAGAGGCTAATTTTTATTTCACATTGACTGAACTTGAACTATACTGGACTAGCCTAACACTCTTATGTGAGATTTCTCAAAACTAAAGGGAGATGTAAGATTTCTGAAACTAAAGGGATTGGATTGGATAATTGGAAAAAAAAGGAAAAGGAAAAGCTAGCACCAAGCCACTTATTGACTCTATGGCATTTAAAAGGGGTTGGGTGGGTATTAAAGTGAATATATAACGCAGAGACGAAGCTATCTAAATATGTTTGCAGATGATGCAAAAATTCAAAAGATAATTACTACTATAGATTCTTGCAAAGAGCTGCAAGAGGAATTGAACAAGCTTCATGAATGGGGCAATAAATGGCAAATGGAATTTAATGTGGATAAGTGTCATGTAATAAAATTTGGTAAAAGTGAGAAAAGACCAGATTGGTATTATAAGTTAGGAAGATCAACCCTACACATATCAGAAAAGGAGAAGGACCTAGGAGTAATTATCAGTAACAGACTATCTCCTGATGATCACATCAGTGAGAAGGTACGAAACATGTATACATTGCTTGCTAATATGAGAATAGCATTCACATGTATAAATGAAGATATGCTGAGGAAGATATTCATCAGACCAACTATGGAGTATGCATCACAGTAGTCTGGAATCCTCATCTCAAAAAACACAAATAAGATTGAAAAAGTACAACTGGCCACTACAAGATGGGTACCAAGCTAAAGAGATTTAAGTTGCTGAGAAAGACTGGAAAGACTGAATTTACAAACGCTGCAGGAGAGGAGGAGGAGACATGATTATGCTATATAAATGCATATCAGGGGAACAGAAAATAGATGAATATAATATGTGTGAAGCATCAGCAAGAGGACATTGCAAAATACAGCATAAAAAGAGAGGTGATAAAGATGTAAGGAAATTCAGTTTCCCTAATAGGACAATTGATCAGTGGAATGCACAACCGAATTAAGTAGTGTGTGTCAAAACTATTTATAATTTCAAGGATATGTATGATAAAAATGGTTTAATACACGGGACAGTACGAGCTTGACTCATTCCTGTAAAGATACAAAGCTAAGGTAATCCTCACGCCTAAGAGATTAGATAACTCGTCCCCAGATGATTAATTATAACTATGTTTATCCAACCTAACTCATTCATACCTTAGAAATTCGAATTTTTACTGCTTTCCGCCTAACCTAATTTAATTTAAGGGCGGAAACTACCCGAGAAAGCTTTGAGACGAATGATATGAGACGCCGGAATGACCATTTGCCGTTTGTAAGCAAAGGGCGAGAGGCTCCGATCATGTTACCCCTACAGAGATCAGAGGACACATGGCATATTTGTGGCGGCCTCTGGCAATCCCCCGCGCATGCGCCGTAGGGGGCGGACAGGGGGACATTTTATAACGCTACACCGGTCGTTGCTCGCCAGCGCGGGACTAAGTCATCACCTGTGTTCACAATGGCTGCCGTCTGCGATGTTCAAAACAGTATGGGCGCCATGTTGTGACGTCAGCGGGACTATCTCTGGTCGGAACTCCATCAAAATTTACGACTGGTACCGAGCAGTCCTAAAGCCCATTCAGCACGGTCGTAAGGAAGCTTTGAGCCTCCCATCAGTGTTATCTACCCCTCAAAACATTAGTTAAGGTGTTTGTAATACATACAAGCATATAGCGGTATTTTATTATGGCAAGGATCCCAGGGAACTCTCATGCATGATTTGTGCTTGGTTATCGAGTTTTAAGTGACTCGCTATTGAGGCCTCTTATGAATTGTAGATGTGCAGCATAATTTTATCTCATGAGACTGTGAAAGCCTCCCTATGATGCCACATACTTGCTCTAAAATGTAGGCTACTCATATATTTTCATTAGGTATGGCATGTGAACTGCTTTTCTTCTACAAACCCTCGTTCTAAGTTAGATGTGGGCAGATTTGGTATTTTTTCCGGTATATTACAGTTTAGGACACTACTGGAATTTCACATTTTAACCTCCATTCTCTGGAGTATGCATATTGAATTCCAGAGGTGTCCTAAACTGTTAATTTACCTTTTTTTTTTTTTCCTTTAGGGGGTTTCATTAGCTCACAATTTTATTATGTGCTGTGAAGTGATAGGTTAGGGTCTTTAGGTAAGGATAGGGTAAATGTTTACAAGTGCACCTGCCTTATGGTAATGAATTTGATGTAGCTCGATGGGTACATCTTGATGTCTGCGTCAAATCATTCTAATTCATCCATGGCAAAATAAGTCTTTGAGATATTAACAAAAACCCACCACCACTTTGCACTTAGCTTAAAACCTAACCTAACCCACCCTAGCCTAATCAGAAGCCTAACCTAACATTACTTAACTGCACCCCACTGACCTAAAAACAACTTATCACCGTAATCATGAGGCCTTGGCTTGACAACCTCCAAGCAGGTTTGGGGTTTAGGTTAGGTTACTTAATTTAGGTAGATTAGGTTTGATTGGGGCTAAAACTTTGTTGCATGGGCCTAATGGTTATTAACAAATATAAAATCCGTCAAAGATTATAAGTTAGAAAAGAAAAAACATTGCAAAACAGGTCCTAAGGAAAAATTTCCAGTTTATTGACTAAACTGAATGCTTGAATTTAGTTTTTACGCCCGAAACATCACGTTGCATTCGACTAACAGCATTGACAGCATCAGTAACATACTGCCAAGCTGCCGCCTTCATCCTGACTCCTGTTGAGGCACTGTCAAATGAAAATTTTCCCAATATAATGTCTTGCTTCTCTGCAACACATGTTGCCATAGCCAGCAGCTCTGCATCAGTAAAGTTTGGGCGCCGAGGTCTCTTGGCTTTAGGTTCACCTTCCATTGTGAAGTAGGTTAGTATTAGCAGACAGACAGGCGTGTGGCGAGTATCTAGACTGTGGCGGTGATATTTGTTGTTACCAGCATGCACGAGTTGTCTGTTTAGAAACAACCTCCTTGATTCTCATTGGGTGCCTTTTTTGTTACACTGATTCTCATTGGTTGCTATCAGATCAGCTGGCGAACTGCCTGCCCTCTGCCGCTTGATGGGACTAACACTTATACCCGCCCTACGACTGACCGCTTCTCGTTTGAACATTGGTGAAGGTGGTCAGTCATAAGGCGGGAATAACTTAAGACGGGACTAGAGGAGCGACCACCGACGGCGGGACTGAGATATGACCAGTTTTGAGCATCCGGCCCCTGGTCAGGATACATGCCATTGAAGAAGTTTGCAATAAATGCCCAGGCTTTCTTCTTCTCAGCGATCCCAGGCGCGGTGGACTTGTCTGCAATGATGGCTTCTCTCTCCTTGATTAAATTGAGCAGCATTGTACGCTGGTTCTGTGAGAGAGGAAGAGCTCAGTCTTTGCTGGCCATCTCGATGAACTCGTGTTTGTTTACATCGAGCAGCATACCAACTGATACAAATTATAAATCTCATTAATATAAGAATTGCTACGATTATATAATTATATGAGCTTCACACATACTTTTTACAATCGAATGCCTATACCTGTACATCAATAAAACGGTAAATAAACATCTGAATCTGAATCTGGGTATGAACTATTGCAAGAATCGCATCGGTTGGTAACACTTATACGAACGTTCTGACTACCACTTTCGAAGGCATCGCGAAGATGACTAGGAATACGACGATGACGAACACCATCACAGCTGACGACCGTAGTAACGATACGAAGGCAATGACAATGACGAAGGTCTAGGAATACGGCCGTTAAGTGTGATCGGCGAGAGACAGCATGTGCAGTGTCCTTCCAGTAACGACGCCCAGTCATCCGCTTTGTCCACTTTTCTGACCAGTATTTTCTTTTCGTTTTTATCCTAGGTTTAAGAGTTAGCTTTTGAGTGAGCGAGTGAGTGCAATCTTATTTTGGATTCATTTTGAAATGTAACGTAAATTTATTTTATTGTAATCAATAAATTTAACAGGTTCTTTTTCTTGAGCTTAATGTAATGTAAACTCATGTTTTATTTTCCATATTAAGCTTATTTCACTTATAGCTCCTAGTTTGCATAAACGCTTTGCTATTCATAATTGGTATTTAGGCCAGTCTTTTTGTATTATGCTTAAAATCCGTTGTGCCATCTAGAAGTTAATGCACCAGCAAGAATCTGTTATCATTAATAGCATTAGTTATTGATTGTCATGGGTGAAGTCACTTTCTCCAGAGGCTAACAGTACTAACAAACAGCAATTGTGAGAAATTAGTCTCTGCTGTGTACTGTTGAGAAAGTTTATAAATTCTCGTCCTTAGAGAATCGGCGAAGTAAGCTGGCATAATCATTGTTTGATTTTTACAAGACAATTAATTGTCCCTGCTCTTAAGTATTATCGAATATTTTCTTTAATACTGTATACTCTTTAAAAACCTCGTGACAATTGGCGACCTCGCCAGGATATTAACTCCTAGCTCTAAAGCTATTCACGAGATAATACTCACTCACTCATAATTAGGTATTTATTATTCAAGTCTATAGGCACTATCTTACTGGTGATTATTAATTCATTTTTATTAATTTACATAATAGTTTTCATTGTCAGTTGTTTAATTTTCTTTACCAGTTTAATTAGATAAAAACTGGTCACCCCTAACTTGTGCCTATATACTTTATTCTTGATTATTGACATCTTTCTTTGCAAAAATCGCAGTCAGTACTGAGTTGCTAGTTTATTTAGGTTGAGTTAGTATCATGGCTGTCAACGTCTATGTACAGGAAGCTAAAGATATGGGCCTTACTGACCCAGAAAAAATCCAAAGCTACGTCCTCTCATGGTTTAACTACGAGCAACAACGTGAGAAAGATGCTCGTGTAGAACACGAAAGAGAGCGTGAACACGAGCAAAAACTATGTGAGGAACGTGAGAGAGAACGTGAACATGAGCGAAAACAACACGAACTCGAACAAGAGTGAGAACAACGTGAATACGAGTGAGAACAACATGAGAGAGAACGTCAACTCGAGTTAGAACAACGAGAGAGAGAACGTGAATACAAGCGAGAACAACGAGAACACGAACGTGCTGAGTGAGAAGCACGCGAAAAGCATGAAATTCAAATGCTGAAGCTCAAGCGAGATTCTTTGGCTTCAGACACATCTGGTGCAGCTGGCCCAAGCTCCACGAGCGCTCTCCCTGCACATGTTATGGCGACCACACATCAAGCTTCCCCCATACAAGGAAGGCGAGCGAATCGCGCCATACATAGCTTGTTTTGAAGACATGGCTCAACTTTACCAACTGGATGATGCAGCTAAGCGGCTTCAGTTTCTTAGCCTGTTTGAGGGCCCTGCCCTTGATATTCTCCACAGAATTCATGGAGACAATCTCACGTATGAGATGATGAAGTCCGCACTTGTCAAAGCGTATGGTCTCACAGTTGACGACGCCAAGAGTCAGTTCATGAGGGTGCGTTTACAGGATAAAGAGACTGCCGTTCAGTTTCTTGACCGGCTTACTGCTTACTTAGATGAGTGGATGGAAAAAGATGAAACTTCTTCCATGCGTGAGGGGATAATTGACCTTATGCTGTGCACGCAGCTAGAAAAGTCGTGGCCTACCGAACTTATGGTGCAGCTTAAGATCTGCCAGGTAAGAGATGCCAGCCAAATGGTGAAGAAGGCTGATGCATTCTTTACTGCATATGGGTATCAAACTCGCAAGCAGCATACCTGGAACAGGAAACCTGATAAATCTGGGAAACCGTCTCAGACTGAACCCCAGCAACAAGGCCATTCTCAGAATAATGGCCAAGGTCCAAAACCACAGTGGAAGGACCAGAGGCAAAACACTCAGCAAACTGAGTGGAAGCGGTACGACAAGTACCCTAACCAGCAGCAGTATCAGCCATGCAACTGACCGACGGGACAAACCTTCTCAGCACCAACCCCAGCGTATCGGAGGCAGGAGGTGAATGCAGCCTTCATTCCTCAGCAGCAGCACGCTGGTGTTGTCCCTCGCAGTACGGGTACTTCCCCACAGTTCACTAGTCCCACAGCGACAGTGAACCCCCCTGCACAGATGGCCAATGCTCCATCTCCCCAGGCAGTGAGTACTACCCCTCAGATATCTAGTTCTCGGGCACCATGTTTGCCGCATCATTTATTCAGCAGCCTAATCAGTGGCTAGCTGCTTCCTCCACAGGCCCTCCCACAGGTGATAGTACCGTCCTTGTTCAGCCAGGGTTTGTGGGAGACATTCCTGTGAAGGTCCTGAGAGACAATGGTTCCTCAGGTTGCTCTGTCAAGCAGAGTTTAGTTCAGCCTGAGCATTACACAGGTCGACAGATCGAAGCTAACCTTATTGATGGATCAGTGAGATTGTTCCCTGAGGCACATATCCAGTTGGCATCTCCATTTTACACTGGTACAACACTTGCAGTTGTCATGCCAGAACCTTTATTTGACCTTATCATAGGCAATATTCCCGGTGCCAAGTATAGTCGCACTGAAGATGATACTACTCAGATTTCGGCTGCAGTAACACGAGCCATCACTGAGGCTCCAGACTGTGCCACCCCTGTGACCATTGAGATCTGTTGTATAGCCAAGTTGTTGTCCAAGAACAACACTCTGACCCGACACTTGCTACCGTGCGGAAGAAACAAAAGGGTAGAGTGATAAAGTATTCACGAGGAGGTCAAGCCAAGTTCCTTCGTAAACAAGGACGGCTGTACTGTGAGTCACGAACACCCCAGGGCGAAGTTCGACTGCAGTTTGTCGTTCCTGCCAAGTACCGCCAAGCAATGTTAGAATGGGGTCATTGTTCAGCCTCAGGAGATCACCTGGGTAAAAGGAAAACCCAGGGCTGTATCCGAGCTGACTTTTTCTGGCCAGGGATGTGACGAGACATAGATAATTTTGTGCATTCCTGCAATGTGTGTCCACGTACCATTAATCAGGCACATGTCCTTCCTGTGCCATTTGAACCCACACCCATAATCTCTGAAGCACTTGAGAGACAGGGCAGTGGTAATGTAGGTGCAGACCTGATGTCTCGCCTACTAACTGATCACTAATACGGGCAACTGTTGTATGATGGGTTCCGTAAGATAGGCGTTCTCAGAGATTTGAGTAATCCAAGGATCAGCCTGGTTCCCAGTTAAGAGTGTAGACCTGACGTCTCACCTGTTGGCCCCATAGGACACAGTATGTCCAAGGCCTGTACATATATATATGTATACCATAAGTTAAGGTAGAAGTTTGAGAACCCTGCAGAGACAGTCCGAGGCTGTGTATGAATTACCTTGTGGAACATCTCGAACTGTGGGCCTCTCTGAGGATTCCCAGAGAATGCACGTTATCCACATGAGTGTTCACACCCACGGTGGGTGTTAAAACGTGACCTGTCCGAGATTCCATAGCGATTCCCAGCTTCCTGTTTTTAGTCATAAGTGTAGTGTTAGGTTAACCAGTACACTGCCTGTTCTAAGAGATTTGAGCAATTCAAGAACTGGCACGTTTCCTGGTTAACCCCTACACCGCGGGCTTGTTTACCAATGACTTGCGTGTCCCGCGGGGTTATTTGGGCTCCGACAGACTCTCAAAAAATATTTGCCAAAAATCAGTTATTAGCCCTAGAATAATAAAATTACATATGCTTATGGCATATACCTCCAGCTTTCTTTTGGAATGATTGTTGAGCCTTCATCGGTTACCGTAGGACTTGGGGAGACCTCTGAAGTAGGGTAACGAAGTCTCCACTTTACACTTCCTGACAACCCGTAATATGATTACCACAGCCAGATACAAACACTATTAACACTATTCTACAATTTTCAAGTAGTTTGGGATCCAAACTAAAAAAAAAAACACTGTGAAAGCAATGGAAATTACGAGCATGTCTGATCGTCGCACTCTCACTAGTTTGCTCTTGGTACTCTGTCATTTATTATTCATAAAACCCCTCACACTTTATATTTCTATTACTATATAACACATATATATCTACAGTCTTTATCCATAAGTTTCCTTCAGTAGTATTAGTTTGTCACTGTAGGGATTCAATTTCTTTCAGTAAAATACGTAGCATTCACTTTCTCGTCCTGTATACTAGCATTGAGAGTGAATGTCACTTTCATCTTCACTCTCATAACTCATAGCATTGAGACATGCTAGAGTGAAACTTTCACTTTCATTACTCCTAGGGTATATACTCGTATTCTTATAATACTACTCATTTACATTTCTATTTACGTTCTCTATTTTATTAACGTTATTTACATTTCTATTTTATTTACACTGTGTTATGCACTGTCACTTGAAGTAACTTATAAAACTATTTTCCATTGTTCACGTATATTTACATTCATTACTTTCACTTGCTGTTTACACATTATTTACACATTATTTACAATTCCACTTGCACTGTTTTACTCAATAGAAAGATCGTAGTCACTCTTTTATCAATTGTCAGCCCTTTACCTCTTTCCACACGAGGTTTAGTAGGGGGTAAAGGTCACAGGGCCCTTTGCATGGGGGTGAAAAAGTCCTTGAAGTCAGCAAGAAGAACATACGTACCCTCACTTCGGAAGATGAGAGTAAACTGATAACGGAGGGCCGGGGTGGAGGCCTACTTAGGGGATATTCAGAGCTACCAATGTTAGCTCTTGAAACAGCTATGTCTAGCACTGAAATGATTGGCAGGAAATCTAGACAATACATTGTAAATTAGGTAGTTCCAGGTGAATGTAACTATCACTTAGGCTTCTCCCTTCCCTCCTTACATGTATATTTATTACGAAAATAGATTATACGGCATATTTCAAGGGGAAAAAAACAGCAAAAATTAGTGAACGAGTGCACGTGAGGTGTTGTCAGGTGATAATTAGCCAATTCCAGGTGTATGGCACTCTCACTTACCTTATTTCTTTCTTGTATATATTATTTGGTATAAGAATAGGACATAGGGCTTATTTCAATGGATGAAATCAGTGAAAAATTCCAGGGAAGATTTACTTAGCGTAGCACGGCTGGGCAGGTGAGAGGATAGGGTAATGGAGGGGAGGTAGGGAGGGGAGTCAAGAACGGGGAGAAATGGCTAAATTGTCAACAATGGATGGGAGTACAGATGAGATTAGGAGTGCTGACTAGTGTTGGACATTGGCAGTACTGATAGATGATACAAGCCCCCACTTGGAAGCCCGGGTGAATTCAAAATAACACAGAATCACAAAAGCGACGCCCCGCGGTATGATCCCTTGCTCCCAAGCGTCACGAAAGTGACGCCCCGCGGTTAAGGGGTTAATAATGTTAGGTTAACTAGTAAACTGCCCGTTCTAAGAGATTTGAGTAATTCAAGAACTAGCACGTTTCCTAGTTAATAAGCATTAACCAGTAAACTATAAGGGTTCTAAGAAATTTGTGAATTCAAGAATTACGTTTCCTGGTCAATAATGACATAAGTACTGATTGCTAGGCAGAGAGAGAGAAATGACAATTTGGTGCTCCACCTTAATTCCTTTCGCAGGTGCAGCTGGTGGGTGCAGCATTCCCGTGCAGATCAGCTGGTCATCCCTGTCGCATGCTGCCGCCCCTTCACTTCTGCCTCGTCATCATTATTTACTATTAATTTGTATTACATGATTTTACACGTAGGCACAGTTACACCACAACTGTCACACCTACACCATGTATTACATACATCATGCTACGTAATAATTAGTAGTTAATGTAAATGTAGCAAATTTTTCACTCAGTTTGACCTGAGTACAGGATTTTTCACTGTCGTCACGGGTTTTTCCCTCAAGCTTGCTTCTGTTAACATAAATACAAGTTGTTTTTGCTCACTGGCGACTGTGACTTTCTCCTGTAGCAGGATAGCACACACACACCACAGTGTGAATCTTGTGTGACTGAGTTAGTATTTATATGTATGTATATTGAAAAAAAAAAATTCTGAAGAAAATTTTTTTAAATTTTCATGGGGCATAATGTCACGAGTCGGCTCGTGACATCTACTTTGGTGAGAAACCGCGAACTCTAGTGGAATCCAAGTGTTTATCATTCAGTTTAACCACTACGTATTCACCCGGTCAAGAGTGTTTTCAGAACAATTTTTCACTGTGTCATAAATGATCGTCTTTGTGCGAGACATTAGCACTTCCGCTGAGTGATTTATTATGGGCATGTTTCGCTCACTCTAGCTGTTAGCAATGCGGCTGGACACTCGCTTCTTTCCCACGATTTGAAGTCAGTCAAGATTTGTATGCCGCAGAAGCAGGTAGTGTGTGGCAGTGTCCTTCCTACGATGCAGTTCCCACCGCCGCCGTATTCCCACCTAGTGTGATTGGCGAGAGACAACATGTGCTGTGTCCTTCCAGTAATGACGCCCAGTCATCCGCTTTGTTCACTTTTCTGACCAGTATTTTCTTTTCGTTTTTTTTCCTAGGTTTAAGAGTTACCTTTTAACCCTTTAACTGTGGGCATTGTTTTGCCCCGACTGGCCTCTCCCGCGGGGGTTCCAGCCAAATGTAAACAAACCTTTAAACCTTAATAACTCTGCACAGAATAAAGCTAGAGCAAAAAATGAGGTACCATTAAAAAGCTTTGCAGTGATGTAGGTTTCATGACTTTGTGGACTTTCACTGGACGGGCAGTGCCGTTAGAAGTGAGCGGTGTAAAATCACTATTTTACGCCCCACACACCAGTACCAAATGCCAACCACTCTCTGATAATAGTACTATAAACATATATGAACACTGCACATAAGATAAACACCCACTCTGTGTTCACTGAGGTAGGTAAAAGGCACTGTAATTGCCCACACGTCACTGCAGCATCACACGCTCACTGACATTTGGTTAGCGGAGATGTTTTCATTATTTCTAACTTCTATTACTATTTTACATATAATCTGGGCAATATACATTATATTTACACTGCACTTATTACTATATTGCATAACTGTCGCATCACAGAATTACAGCAGTGCCGCAGATTTTCTTATTACCATATCACTTATATACTGGCCATATTTACATAATTTTCTAGGTAAAATATCTCTTATTACTATATTATACAATTATTGGTAAAGCACGTCACTGTCGCATCACAGAATCACAGCAGTGCCGCAGATTTTCCTATTACCATATCACTTATATACTGGCTATATTTACATAATTTTCTAGGTAAAATATCTCTTATTACTATATTATACAAATATTGGTAAAGCACGTCACTGTCGCACCACAGAATCACAGCAGTGCCGCAGATTTTCTTATTACCATATCACTTATTATACTGGTCAATATTTACATTGTTTTCTAGGCAAAATATCCCTTATTACTACATTATCCCTTATACAATTATTGGTAAAGCACGTCACTGTCGCATCACTGTATATCACTGTCACTGTCAGTATTTACTCAGAGAGTGGTACTCGGCAAAGCACGGAGTCACACAGAGAGCGACTTGGCATTCTTGGCACTGGTGTGTGCTCATTTTTCTCGCCCGAGGCCTCCGTGTGGTGTTATGACACACTCTGCAGCGGCCCTGTGACAACCTGCTGCCTGCGGTGAGAGGCAATTTCACAAGCTGGTGACAGCTCATGTAATTGCGGCACTCAAGAAGGTCAGATTGTGTGTCAGAGTGTCGCCTCGGGACCAATACTCACCTGACCAAATCTTGCAAGCAGCTGCTGCACGACAGTCTTGGAGAACTGTCTCAGGGATGGTTGCCTTATGCCCCCGACTTGTGTCTTGTAGAGGAGGAAGGCGTTGAGCATGCACATATCGAGCATGTGGAGGCAAGCCTTCCTGTACCATCGGGTGTTTCTCCTGAGACAGTCTATTTCGCCAATCATCATGTCCGACTTATCAACAAGTCTCATGTTGATATTATAGTCAATGACGGCATCGGGCTTCATGATTGGCTCTCCTGTCCTGTAGCTGACCTTCCCAGTTCTTTGCAATTCCCCCTTGTGGATGGTGCTGAGCATATTCACAACCTTCTTGTCGTGCCACCTGATCGCCAGAAGCTTGTCAGACTTCTTCAGGTGCACATCTCCCTTGGATGAGAATGATGCTTCAGGGAAACTTGGCCACTCTTTCCCGTGGCTCCGTACAGTGCCAAAAGTGCCGATGCCGTGTTCAGCCAGGTATTTGGCGAGTTTCGGTGCTGTGTAGTAATTGTCCGTGTACAGCACATGATTCCCACCAAAATACCTCTCCATTAGCAATTTTACTAAGGAGCCAGAGAAGCCAAGGGGGTCTTTCCTGTCCACATCCATTGTGCTTGCAGAGTAGATGACGAAATCAAGGATATACCCCGTCTCACAGTCACACAGCACAAAGAACTTTATCCCAAAGCGGTGGCGTTTGCTGGGGATGTACTGCATGAATTTGAGACGTCCTCTGAACAATACCAGGGATTCATCTATGACGACTTTTTGCATAGGCCGGAAAAATCGCATAAATCGATCCCTAATCCTGTTGAGGAAATCCCTCACTTTCCACAAAGGGTCAGTTTGGGACGGGTTTTCATTGTCAGCGAAGTGCAGGTATCCTAGCAGCTGTTGGAACCGATCTCGACATGTATTTGCCGAATGTTGGGATTGAAGTGATGTCATCAACCAGCCAGTACTCCTCCAACTCATGTCTCTTGATATGGGGCATCAAGAACATGAGAGCAAAGAACACATACAGCTCTTTGATCCCTACAGGCAACCACGACACTTGCTTTGGTGAGCCAATAGGTCCCAGCCCTTCTGTTGCACACTGAGCTGCATACCTATTGGTCTCATCGCTGACAAATTGCACGATTTCGTCATCCATGAAGGCCAGGAAGTAGTCCACAAAGTCATCTGCTTCGTTGCATGGGAAGGCAGGCTGTATTCCGGCGATTGTCATGTCAAACGGCGGATTGTGTGGCTGAAAATCAGCACCGTCAGACCACACAAATGCATCCACTTTCCTGGTGCGTGGTTCAGTGGCAGTGGCAGGTCGCATTGCACTCTTTTCCCGGTGAGAAGGAGTTGAGGTGGAGGCAATGGGTGAGGCAGGAGGTGAGGCAGGAGGTGAGTGGGAGGGGGGTGAGTGGGGTGGTGGTGAGGGGGAGGGAGCTGGGCAGGGGGCAAGTGGGGGGGTTACTGACCTGGTGTGTGGTGAAACCTGACCTCCCTTTCTTCCCCGCTTATCACCTCACTTATCACCCCGCTTTGCCCTCTGGCTGCCACGCATCCCCTTTGTTCTAGGCCAGTCTGCCCTGCTTACCCTGCCTGCCCGGCCTGCCTTCCTTCGCTGTGCAGGCTCTGGGAATTCATATTCCTCAGATGATGTTGACTGAGGAGAGGGCACGGCAGAAGATGAAAATGATGTGAGGGCAATAGGGCTAGGGGAACGGGAAAGTGGTGGGAAATGCTTGCTAGGGCCGGGTGTAGGAGACATAATTTTCCGCTTCACTCCCTTCCCAAGTGCTACACCCATTTTCCCCATGGGCGCCTTGCCTTTTCCAGATTAAGTTGTGGGCGGTGGGGGGGAGACAACATGTTCAATTTCATCACTGTCACTGCCCAATTGTTCAACCATAAACGGTTCCCCAGCAATAACTGCATAGTCATCACTACTTGCGGTAAGTGTATCACTCTCACTGCCACAATCCAGAGTTGTACTTACAGTTTTATCCAGCTCTGTCCTAATTTCTGGGGTGCTCAACCCCTTCTGCCTCGCCGTCGGGAGTTCCTTCTTCGGTGTAGAGGTCGGTCGAAGGCACACTAGCACTAGGAATTTCCGAGGAGGAAGCAAGCAATGATGACTCGGGACGGAGCGCCATTGTCACGCACAGAGCTGGACAGATACTGACTGATGCGTGTCAGGGCAGGGGTGGGGGGGGCCCCCGGGGGGTGGGAGGAGGGAGGTGTGGGAGAGCTGGCGTGAAAGAACTCGACAGCTACTCTTGCGTGAAACAATTTGTGCACAGAAAAAACGCGCGGTGTTCAAAATATTCACGAACATTCCAGAATGACAGCCACGGTTTGGTCCAGTTTTTTCAATGTCATTCTGGAATGACACCCGCAGTTAAAGGGTTAAGGACAGAAAAGATGTAGGTTTGTCAGTGAAAGGAGAGAAGAGCCAAAGGTGGTGGTGAACATTGAAATCTCCTAGAATGGAAATTTCAGAGAAAGGAGAAATGGATAGAATGTGTTCCATCGTAGAAGTAAGATAGTCGAAGAATTTTTCATTGTCAGTAGAATTAGGAGATAAGTAAGCAGCACAGATATATTTGGTCAGAGCAATGCTGTTTCTTACTATAGGTGAATTACGTGGTTGCATAGGCCCCACAAACCCACCAGGAGGCCCCCAAGCTGCCATTATTGGCTTTTTTTTTTTTTAGAAATTAAAATGTGTATTGAGTCACTCTATATTCATGAAATAAATTTTGCAGGAGGTATGGCATGCTCCCGGACCACCTTAGAGGGTTTGGAATCTCCCCACCATAGTTTCACAAAATAGGGGCCCCAAAACAGCATTTCGCATTGGGTCCCCAGAAGGCTAGAAACAGAACTGAGTCAGAGAATGACAAGAAGGCTGAAGCTTGAGAGTAGAGAATTCAGAAGAATCAAGTTCAGGAACATGAGAGCAAGATAAATCGTTGTGTACTGTCACGGGGTTTTTAAAGAGTATGCAATATTAAAGAAAATATTCGATAATACTTAAGAGCAGGGACAATGAATTGTCTTGTGAAAATCAAGCAATGATTACTTTATGCCAGCTTACTTCGCCGATTCTCTAAGGATGAGAATTTATGAACTTTCTCAACAGTACACAGCAGAGACTGATTCCTCACAATTGCTGTTTGTTAGTACTGTTAGCCTCTGGAGAAAGTGACTTCACCCCTAACAATCAATAACTAATGCTATTAATGATAACAGATTCTTGCTGGTGCATTAACTCCTAGATGGCACAATGGATTTTAAGCTTAATACAAAAAGACTGGCCTAAATACCAGTTATGAATAGCAAAGCATTTATGCAAACTAGGAGCTATAAGTGAAATAAGCTTAATATGGAAAATAAAACACGAGTTTACATCACATTAAGCTCAAGAAAAAGAACTGTTAAATTTATTGATTACAATAAAATAAATTTACGTTACATTTCAAAATGAATTCAAAATAAGGAGATCTCACTCACTCACTCACTTAACCCCGTAACCGCGGGTGTCATTCCAGAATGACATTGCAAAAACTGGACCAAACCGCGGGTGTCATTCTGGAATGTTTGTGAATATTTTGAATACCGCGCGTTTTTTCCGCGCGCCAATTGTTTCAAGGGAGTGTAGCTTTTAAGTTCTTTCACTCCAGCTGACCCCCACCTCCCACCCCACCCCTGACCAAACATGCATCAGTATCTGTCCAGCTTTGTGAGTGACAACAGCGCTGATGTGGCAGTGAAGTGCGGGCAATTACAGTGCCTTTTACCTGCCTCAGTGAACACAGAGTGGGTGTTTATCGTATGTGCAGTGTTCATATATGTTTATAGTATTATTACCAGAATGAGGTTGGCATTTGGTAATGGTGTGTGAGCGAAAAATAGTGATTTTAGATCGCTCACTTCTAATGGCACTGCCCATCCAGTGATAGTCAACGAAATCATGAAACCTACATCATTGCAAAGCCGAAGGTTAGTACTTTCTAATGGTACCTTATTTTTCGCTCTAGAATTATTCTGTACAGAGTTATAAAGGTTTAAAGTTTGTTTACATTTTGGCTGGAACCCCCGCAGGGGGGGGGGGGCAGTCAGGTCAAAACAATGCCCGCAGTTAAAGGGTTAATGGAGTGATAAGACAGGATAATGAGGTAAGGTTGTGATCGGAGGAGCCCAATGAAGAGGAAAGATTAGCAGTATGAGCAGAAGGATTAGTTGTATGGAAAAGATAAAGTATGTTGGAACTCTTCCCATGGTGGTCAGGGTTACTGTACGAATAAGGTGCTGTACAAGCTGCTATAGGTCACTGAGGATAGAAAAAATGTAGGTTTGTTCACCAGGTGGATCAGTGGAAGGAGAGGAGAGCGAAAGGTGGTGGTGAACATTGAAATTTCCTAGAATGGATATTTCAGAGAAAGGAAAAATTGATAGGTTGTGTTCCAGCTTAGAAGATAACTGAAGAATTAATAGTAAGTAGCGTATGATTAGGTAATAAATAAACGGCACTGACATAATTAACCAGAGAATGACAAGAAAGCCGAAACCAGAGAGCTGAGAATTCAGAAGATTCAAGTACTGAACGCAAGAGGAAGATATATTGCTGCATACATATACACAACAGCCACCTTTGACAATGAGTTTAGAGAAAGTCGGAGGAAGAGGAAAGGGTTTACTAAAGTAGGAGGATATATAGAAGGATTTGTTAACAGTTGTCTCAGGCAGCTGAGTCTCAGCAGGAAGAGAAGGTGAGGTTTAGAGGAGGAGAGATGGTCCTCAAAAGAGAGAAAGTTAGAGGAACGGCAGCAAATGTTGCAGACATGAAGAAGAAGTGAATCAGACAGTGGTTCCAGCCATATCTTGCTTGGACATCACCGGGAGAGGGGCAGATGTGGATGATGGACTGAGTGAATTTTTATATCTGAATGTTGGATTGAAACAGGGATGTGTCTGTCTCCGTGGCCGTTAGTCTGTGTATGGCTGGAGAGATACAAGGTAGGGCAGTGGGTTTTGAAGTGTCCCTAATGAGAGAGGGAGGCGTCTGGAATCTTCGAGTTCTGTTATTAATATGAAGACCAAGGGGAATGCAAGGGTTGATGAATGAGTTCGGGGGAGTGGGTATGAAAATGAATCAAAAGGTGGATGTAGGGAAGAGTAATGTTATGGTCTTCCATAAATAGGAAGTCACTGAATGCACAGTGAGGTTGGATGATGAGGAAACGGAAAATGTGAGTGCTTTTAATCACTTGGATAGTGTGATGAGTAGGGATGGAAGTTTAGCTGATGAAGTGCTTGAACGGGTAAAAAACGCGCGATGTTACTTGAAAGCAGTGATTTGAAACTGGGAAGTGAGAATGAGAGTAAAAAAAAAGTCGCTTCATGACAATACTGTAATACCCACTCTAACGTATTAAAGTGAAGCTTGGACTTTGTTGGAAGGGCACAAGTCAGGAGTGAGATAAGTGGAAATAAATTATTTAAGAGAAGCAAGTAGAGTTACATGGAGAGACAGACTGACAAGAGAGGAAGTGCAGGAGCATTGTAGTGTAGATGTGGATGTGGTAGAAAGAGTTGGGAGAAATACACTGAGTTGATTTGGCCACGTGGAGAAGATGGAGAGCAAGAGAGTAGGGAGGAGAGTGTATGTGAGTGAGGTGGAGGGCAGGACAGGGAGAGAGAGATCGAGGATGAGATGGAAGGATGGAGTAGAATTGTATATGAAAGGTTTGTAAGCTGGGGGGAGAGCAGCGAAATGGCACGGGACAGAGCGACGTGGAGGCGATTTGTCTGTGGCCACCCCTTTCTGGATTAAGGCGTCCGTCTCTCTCTCTCTCTCTCTCTCTCTCTCTCTCTCCCTCTCTATGTGTGTGTATATATATATATATATATATATATATATATATACAGTATATATATTATATATATATATATATTATATAGAAAATGAATGGACGAAGGAAAAACAAAGGAAATAAAAATAAGTCCATGTGCCTAAAGACATCCTCCATCATAAAATATTTATAACAACTGGATTTGAATTGAAGTGGATTAAATGTTTGTGGGAAACAACTCACAGGATGTGAATTCCAGAGAGTAGTAGTTCTGGGGATAAATGAATTTTGATAAGCAGACGTTGTGCATTGCAAGGGAGAGAGTGTGAGTTCATGGGCGCTCCCAGCAGCTCGAGTATTTCGGGAGAAAATGTGAAGGGGAGGCACAATTGAAGCCAGTTCGTTAGAGCACTTACGATAAAAATATCTACACAATAATGCTAAAGAAGCAACATCTCTATGTACTGATAATGGAGGAAGGTCCTGCGTAATGGCAGGGTTATTGATTAATCTAATGGCTTTATTCTGATTTTTGTCCAACTGCCTCAATGCATCCGCTCCACATCCACTCCACAGTGGTGAATAGTATTCAATCTGAGAACGCACATGACTTTTGTATATTGTGGCCATCTGCTCATCAGTGAAGAACTCACGAACTCTGTACATTAGTCCCAGCTTTTTAGAAGCATTTTTAGCAAGGGATTTAACATAATCTGTCCAGCTTAGGTTGGGCTTTAGAGTAACAGCTAGGGTATCAATTGTAGTGGATATGGGAATATTGACATCATTTAAAAATATGTGAGAGTCTGGGGGATACATATTGTTACGGAACAGAGAGAGATAATGAACACTTATGTGAGAATACTAAAAATCACTACTGTCCCGCAAAGTTCCAGGTTCAAAACAAAAGAGTTATATAAAGTTACAAGTTAAAGTTTAATGCTCAAACTAACAACTAAACATTCAGGATTCATAAGGATAATGTAATGGCAAAAAACAGGTTAAATATATGGTTAACTGCAATAGCCTCTATTAACACGAAATTAGCAAGAGTAAATTTATCTAAGTCAGCCCTGATAAAATGAGAAAACCGGATAATGCTCAGTTAATGCAAGATATATTATTACAGATACAAAATATTAATAATGGCTGACACCTAAAACACATGAATCACAAAAACCTCACTAGGCCTACAAATTAACACCTTATGCTATACAGTACAAGAAAAAAAATGTAATAACACATATACTCAAATTACACAGCAGCTAGATGGTTGGAGACTTCCTGAGCACTCACAAAAATATTAACAACTGTACAGGGGAGGACAGAGATGTGAACAAAACGAGGAGTAGATCTAAGTGGCAATTAATGCAGAGACTGAGCTCATTATATCGGGGCCAGCAGAGCTTGATACAACTTGTAAGAAGAACGCGCAAATGAAGCCATAGGGGACAAAGAGTTGACAATCCTGCTCTGAACAACAGAAAGAACGACTTCCTCTACTATAAGGGAGGAGAAGGGGGGAGTGAGGTAGAACACGGAAGCTTGGTCACTATGGAAGCCACGAGGCGAATCGTGATCAAACATGCAGCATACTGTACGTTAGAATTATACAAAGGATGATGAAATCATAGGCTATGTAACACCTCCCCACAAAAAAAAAGAAATTTACAAAGGAAATTTCTTATTACTCTAAAACAATCTGTCTAAAGTCTAGATAAGCAATCTGCAATAACATTTTCTTTCCCCTTGACATGTTGTATGTCTAATGAATACTCCTGAAGAAGTAGACTCCATCTTGTCAATCTCTGATTTTTATCTTTAAACTTACTAAGGAATTTCAGTGGGTTATGATCGGTATAAATGACTATGGGGTCAAAACCAGAACACAAATAAAATGAAAAATGCTGTAAACCCAAAATCAAGGCCAAAAGCTCTTTCTCAATAGTTGAGTGGTTCTTTTGAGGTGGAGTGAACTTATTACTGTAATAAGATACAGGGTGTTCAATACCCTGATCATCTTCCTGCAACAAAACAGCCCCAGCTCCTGTATCGCTTGCGTCAACAGCCACCTTAAATGGCTTAGCAAAATTTGGAGTAGCAAGCACTGGCTGACTTAATAGGATAGCTTTAAGTTTGCTGAAAAAGGATTCACAGTTATTGGTCCAGACAAATTTAACTCCCTTTTTCAGTAGGTCTGTAAGTGGTGATACAAGAATTGAAAAGTTAAGAACAAATCTCCTGTAATAACCTACCATTCCCAAAAATCTTTGTAGCTCTTTCCTACTTTTAGGTCTGGGAAGATCACTTATAACCTGACCCTTAGCTGCTGGTGGTGCAACGTGTCCATCACCAATTACGTACCCAAGGTACTGAACTTTAGCTTGACCAAACTCACACTTTGATAAATTAGCTACAAGATTAGCCTGAACCAAACGCTCAAGAAATTTACTGACATGGCATAGGTGATCTTTCCAGTTGTCACTGAAGATTAATACATCATCAATATAAACAACACACCCTGCCAAACCCTCTGTTACAACATTCATGAGCTTCTGAAAAGTGGCTGGTATATTCTTCATACCATATGGCATTACAGAACATGCAAAAGTCTTTCCTAGTGTTACAAAACATGAGATCTCCCTGGCACGTTCAGTCATAGGTACTTGCCAGTATCCCTTTAACAAATCAAACTTACTTATGTACCTAGCCTTTCCGATCTTGTCTATACAATCTTCCACGCGAGGGAGAGGGTAAGTGTCTGTTTTGGTTATCTGATTAACACGTCTGTAGTCGATGCAAAGCCGCTGTGACCCACCTGGCTTAGGGACTAGAGTGACAGGAGAACTGCACTCGCTCTGACAGGGCTCAATCATCTTGTGGTCCAACAGGTAGCTAAGCTCCTTCTGGATGAGAGGAACTTTCACTGGGTTCACACGGTAAGGAGGCAGTTTAATTGGCTTTGCGTTTCCAACATCGACATCATGCATCAACACAGTGGTTCTTCCTGGAGTGGCATGGAACATTTGCGGGTACTCCTGCAGTAATGCCGAAAACTCCTGCCTTTCCTCGGGAGCTAGATGAGAAAGCTTAGTGTGGAGATCATTCATGATATCAGGATTCTTCCCCAAACTATCACTCAGGCTCATGCTGCATGGGAGAACTTCACTTGCAGACTCGGGTGGAACAGCTACAGTGCAGACTGGGTTATTTTCGTCCCGCCTGTGATATAGCTTTAGCATGTTGATGTGACAAAGTTGCTTGTTCTTTCTACGATCTGGTGTGGCGATGACATAGTTGACATCACTGAGTTTCTTCTCCACGAAATAAGGACCACTAAACTTGGCTTGAAGAGGTTGCCCATGCACCGGTAGCAAAATCAAAACCTGATCTCCTGGCTGAAAGTGGCATAACCTGGACTTCTTATCATACCAAGTCTTCATCTTCTCCTGAGCAGCTCCTAAATTCTCTCTCGCCAGCTGTAAAGTAGTGGACAGCCGTTCTTTGAACTTCATCACATACTCCAGCAGGTTGACGTCATCTTCCTCCGACAGCCAGCATTCCTTGAGTAGCTTAAGGGGTCCTCTTACTTCATGGCCAAACAGTAGTTCAAAGGGTGAGAAGCCCAGTGATTCATTTGGAGATTCTCTTGCGGCAAATACAACGAATGGAAGACCTTTATCCCAGTCTTTCTGATGTTCCAAACAGTATTTCCTGAACATCGATTTGAGTGTTTGATGATATCTCTCCAACGCTCCTTGGGTCTGGGGATGGTAAGCTGAAGATGTGATCTGGGTGATGCCCAACTGTTTCAGAGACTGCTTGAAAACATTTGACATGAAATTACTTCCCCGGTCTGACTGTACTTCCTTGGGCGGACCAAACTTTGTGAAGAACCCTAGCATTTCCTTAACCACGTTCTTTGCTGAGATATTTCTAAGTGGAATGGCTTCAGGATAACGAGTAGCCATATCAATCAGGGTCAACACATAAGAAAATCCTGAAGAAGTCTTAGGAAGTGGGCCCACAATATCCACCAACACACGGGTGAATGGCGCCTCAAAAGGAGGAATGGGAACTAGAGGTGCAACCTTTTCGGTTTGATTACACTTCCCCACAACTTGACAGGTGTGACAAGACTAAGACTTACAATATCAAGAAACATCTCTGAAGATACCTGGCCAGTAGAAGTGTTTCAAAATGCGTGCCACAGTCTTCCTCACTCCAAGGTGTCCTGCCAAACTGGAATCATGAGCCACTCTAATGATATCCTGCCTACAAACACGAGGGATGACAGCTTGATGTACAACCTCCCATTCACAGTCAGCTGATCCTGTTGGGGGTCTCCACATTCTCATAAGTACTCCTGACTTTATATAATAACAAGTAGAAGCACCGGCTGACTCTTCCTCACTGCAAGCAGAGTTAGCTAGACCTTTCAACTCAGGGTCAGCAACCTGCAACTCAACCAACTCTTGACGAGACAAATTATCAACACTACGGGGTACTGGCTCATCTGGTGAGTGGTCCAAATTAGCAAGAAAAGTGTCAGCTAGGATAACATCATCATCACCATTATCCTCTAAGTCACCAGTAACTTTAGACTTAGCCCTAGTGACAGCACATGCAGAGAACACCTCAGGGATATCACAATCCTGGGTCGCAGCCACTGGTTCACTAGACAACTGAGGAGCTGGACATACTTGACTTCCACCAATATCATTTCCAAGTAAGAAAGATACACCTGACATTGGGAGTGTCTGAACCAACCCAACCATAACGGAACCATTAACAAAACCAGACTCTAAATTCACTCTGTAAAGAGGGACAGAGAAGTAATTGTTCCCTACACCTTGTAAGATTACAGTTTCATCAGAGGAATTAACATTAGAGCCTAGAACACTGGTCAGCATAAGGGATTGGCAAGCACCTGTATCACGATATATTTGAACTGATTTCCTGTTATTACTGTCCAGAGGACTGACAAAACCATCAGACAGGAAATTAGCACATGAACTCTTGAGAGTATCATCCACGTTACTGCTCAAAAGAGGAGCTTTATCATGAGAATTTAATTTACCCCTCAAAGCAGGTTCATTTAACTCAGTTAAAGAATTCTGGGAACTCTCAAGGGTGGACACTAGACCAATTGACTGAATATTTAAAGACTCCTTTTAGTTCACATCACGCTGTCTCCTGAAACATTTCTCCGTAGTATGACCAAGCTTACTACAATAAGTACATTTACTTTTCTGAAATCTAGAGGTGGAGCTGGTATTTACTTCCTGAGAAACATCATCTTTATTCTCTTTCCTGCCTCCTGTACTCTGAGTAGAGGCAACGTACTTACTCTCAGCTTTCCTTTTTTCTTTAGAATATCTCTTGTGAGTGAGAACATATTCATCAGCTAAAACTGCAGCATCAGACAAATTATCTATTCTTTTCTCATCAAGATATATGCTTATATCTTTATTAATACACCTTTTGAAGTCCTGCAGCAAAATCATCTGCTTAAATTTATCAAAAGCAGAATTTACATTCTTAGAATTTAACCACTGCTCTAACAGATCTTCTTTGATTTTTGCATACTCAACATGGGATTGCTTATCTTGCTAAATTTTACTCTATAGGCATCAGGAACAAGCTCATAGGCCTTAAGAATCAAGCTCTTAACTACATCATAATTATCAGATTGATCCTGAGGCAAAGATGCATAAGTTACTTTAGCTTTTCCGTTGAGAACAGTTTGAAGGAGTACTGGCCAATACTTTTTGGCCTGTAGCTGCCCTCTCAAATAACTGAAAATACTTTGTTAAATCAGATTCATTGAAAGGAGGGACAAGTTTAACATTTTTAGCCACATCAAAATCGTCAGAGCTAGATGATCCAGTTCCACTTTGTTTCATGCGATACTCATGGTCTGCCTGAATCCTAGCAATTTCAATTTGTGCCTGTGCCTCCTTAGAACGTGCCTGAAACTCAGCCTCCTTAGCACGAGCCTCCTTAGAACGTGCCTGAAACTCAGCCTCCTTAGCACGAGCCTCCTGCAGGGCTAGCTGTAACTTAGCTATTTCAGTCTGCGTTTGCTCATCTGGAGGAGTTACATTAAACAAGCTTTCATTAATCATGTCAACAATATGATCTTTAGACTGATGAGAGCGAACAGCAATTCCCAATTGTTGAGCAACAAGCTTAAGTTCATTCTTTGTTCTGTTTTCTACATCACACACTGTTTGCACATTTGACAAAAAATCTTTGGCTTCAACAAGCGTAGTAAT
>NC_137031.1:16840869-16900869 GCF_032717465.1 Coenobita brevimanus
CCATGAGTGGCATTACACGAGCAATCAACCCTAACCACCTCTTGGATATAAACCTTCACCGGCTCAATCCGATTGGAGCGCAATAATTAACCACTAAACCACCAGGCGTCAAAATTTGGTTATATGGTTACCACCCAGCCTAGTAAATGGTTTCCTGGTGTACAGGAAATCATTTGGCTTGTCACTCAGAGTAGACTCACCCACAGGCAGAGGGGAGAGAAAAGAATGAAGGAAAGAAAGACAGAAGAGGGAGTGTAAAGTTGCCCATACGCAGAAGGACAAGGAAAGAATGAACGGAAGGAAGACAGAAGAGGATGGAAGGAAAGAGGGATGGAGGAGAGGAAAGGGCAGACACCCGAGAGCAGCACTACATCGAGTGAGTGGATGGTGAGGACCCCCACCAACCACAGATGTATATATATATATATATATATATATATATATATATATATATATATATATATATATATACAATTATGCTAATAAAAATTTTCATTTGACCTCACACATATTAATGGATAACAGTAATATTATGTGGATGTGGAATACAAGATACAGGTTCATGTATGATGTTGTGTGTTTGTGATGTGTTGCGTGTAGGTGTGTGGCCGCTTGAGCCATGATGTCTACGCTGTGCTCCTTCACAACCCAATTCACTGATGAAGTAATCTAATTTCAGCCGTTTCCAATCAGGTGAAGTGATTCCAGCCTTGTGTAGGTCATCAGGGCTGCTTACTTCAATGGACCTCTCCCTGTTGGTAAGCCAAGCTATATATATTTTTTTTCCATCTATACTTCAGGGGCGTACCTAGAGATTTTGGGGCCCCGGGGGGCTAGGTTCTTTGCGGGGCCCCCCTCGTGGAGGGGGGCCCCGCAAAGAACCTAGCCCCCCTAATTCTCAGAACTTATCTAATAACATCAGCCGGAATTGTCGGGATGGTAAATATATATATATTTTGAAGTATGAATAAAGAAGCTTATAAATTTTTAAGGGTTTTTGGGGGCCCCCTCTCAATTGGGGGCCCGGGGGGCAGTTTCAAATAGCCCCCCCCGCCCCCCCTCAGGTACGCCACAGCTATACTTCTTACAAATTTCACTTATTTTTTTTTTTATTATATTCAACACTCTGGCCCGCAAGAGTGCTAAATCATCGTAAATAATCCGCTCCTCCTCCTTCTTCAATATTTCTTTCCGTTTTTATTCACTGTGACAAAATCCCACAAACACTAGCCTACTCCTGTCTCTTGCCTTTCTCGAACGATGTACAACAGAAATGTCATTGTCCTAAAAGTAACTTCAGTATCTCAAGCAAGTTCAGTCAGTTTCGTTTACAGTAGTTCCTCATACTTCTTCCTCCTCGTCGATGCCAAAATTATGCAAGTTATCCCTGCGAGAATATTCTTACTTGTCGTTCTCGTGCATATTCAAAAGACATACCTTTGGCCTTCACCTGCATTACATGCAAGTTTATTAGCAATATCTTTCACAGCATTAGACACGGCGATCAGCATTGAAACTATAATTATAGGATGCGGACGGTAATCATAGAAGCTACCCCTTAGCTGTTTTGCTTGTTCCCTTTATTTCTCTTCCTTCTATATTACTTGGGTTATTCGGCGGCTCTTCTTCTGCCTTTTCCCTTAATATTTGCTCCAAATCTGAACCAGCAGATTGAGCCATTTTAGTGTGTGTTCAGCGCAGTGAGTGTTTACGTGGCACTCCTAGGCTGGAACTGGGAATGACAGTTTACCGTTCCTTTTGGTGATAAACACTGCTTCCTGGGCAAAAATTACCATATCACTGTAGGTAACAGGTGCTGCTAAGTACTTCTCTGGGTAGTGATGGCGTCCAGGAGATAGTTTTTTTTTTCTTTTTTTCATAAATATCAAGCAAAATATGGAGCTCTTTCGGGAACGTCCGATCAGTAATGCCCTCTAGTGTGTGTGTGTGTGTGTGTGTGTGTGTGTGTGTGTGAGAGAGAGAGAGAGAGAGAGAGTGGTGAAACTGTACAGGTCCGTAAACAAACTCGCCAGACACCAACTAGGCGGGTGCTCAACTATTACCACTCTTACTTGACGGCGGGCCGCTGCCCAATCAACCTCACCAACTCACACACTGCGACTCTGGGAACAGAACACCGAGTCTCGAATACAGATTCAACACCGTGAGTTGAGGAGGATATTAATATAATTTCTGGTCTCCGGTACTACAGATTGATAGTAGTAATGGTACAACTGTGAGCTTAGTACACGAGATACATAAATTCTAAAAATGAACATTATTTTGAAGGCAATAGTTACACTTACTCCGAACCAGAGATGATATAATCGATTCAACAGTATGGTTACTCTTCCCCTACTTGAGGACAGTGAAGATTTGTTCGCCGTTATAAAAGATGACAAAAAATAATGGAAAGAATACATGTTTAGTAACTCTGTCCTAAAACAAAATCGGTAAACGCAGCTGTAATCAGAAAACTGTGAGGATCTGGGGAGAGAGAGAGAGAGAGAGAGAGAGAGAGACCGGGCTCATTCAGAAATAAACGTCCTTTTCGATGAATACCTCCAGACTCCCTTTTTGTCTTCCCTTTGACGAAGGACAGGAAACTGTACCAGTGCAGTATATATCAATCTGAGGAGGTATGACTCAAAAATTGTATTGTAATTTGGTTTTACAAACCCTACACGATAATATTCAGACGAGATATAACTCACTGAGTAGAGGTAGCAATGGCAACCATCCAGCCATTGCAGTTAAGCTACGGATATTCCATGGGTTGATTTTGCTGATATTGGTTACATAATTATATTACCAAATAATTGAGGATTCCATCACCTCAATAACAAGCAGAAGCAGTAGAAGTGGATGGACGGAGTTATTACAGCGTTTTATCAGAACTAAGTTGAAACGACAGTATGAGCACTGATCATAACTAAAGCAGTGGTAAGAATCAGCAATGTCGTTATTACATTATTATTGCCAGAATAATTCAAGGAAGGGTCCCTTCAGCAACCAATATGAACAATGACATGATCAACTCTTGTTTTCCAAGTATAACGTAATTTGATTATACTAACCTTGACCACATAATATTCCACGATAAATTTCACTTACCCACTGTCATTTATGAGTTGTCGTAAGTAACCTATGCAACAGTGGATGGAAATATTCATTTACCAGTGTGGTCAAACTAATGCACAGTATCTATGACGAAAAGCAATAACCAGGAAGAATACATGATGGCACCGCGATAAAGGGTTAGACTTTTATAATTACATAATCATTCTCACCTCTGGCAGAGTCGTGTAATATTACTTTCACCCATTTGAATCACTAACCAGGCATTCGTATTAGCCTAAAATCCACATAGGGATTCAAGGTATGGTGAAATTTATCGTGGAATATTATGTGGTCAAGGTTAGTATAATCAAATTACGTTATACTTGGAAAACAAGAGTTGATCATGTCATTGTTCATATTGGTTGCTGAAGGGACCCTTCCTTGAATTATTCTGGCAATAATAATGTAATAACGACATTGCTGATTCCTACCACTGCTTTAATTATGATCAGTGCTCATACTGTCGTTTCAACCTAGTTCTGATAAAACGCTGTAATAACTCCGTCCATCCACTTCTACTGCTTCTGCTTGTTATTGAGGTGATGGAATCCTCAATTATTTGGTAACATAATTATGTAACCAATATCAGCAAAATCAACCCATGGAATATCCGTAGCTTAACTGCAATGGCTGGATGGTTGCCATTGCTACCTCTACTCAGTGAGTTATATCTCGTCTGAATATTATCGTGTAGGGTTTGTAAAACCAAATTACAATACAATTTTTGAGTCATACCTCCTCAGATTGATATATACTGCACTGGTACAGTTTCCTGTCCTTCGTCAAAGGGAAGACAAAAAGGGAGTCTGGAGGTATTCATCGAAAAGGACGTTTATTTCTGAATGAGCCCGGTCTCTCTCTCTCTCTCTCTCTCTCTCTCTCTCTCTCTCTCTCTCTCTCTCTCTCTCTCTCTCTCTCTCTCTCTTCAGTTTTCTGATTATAGCTACGTTCACCGATTTTATTTTTGAGCTGAGTTAGTAAATATGTATTCTTTCCATTAATTTTTGTCATCTAATATAACGGTGAACAAATCCTCACTATCTCCAAGTACGGAAAGGAGTGACCCTACCAATGAATCGAGCATTACCCGTTCCTGCCCCGGAGGCGCTAGGGGACGGGTATTTTTTTTTTTTTTTTCCTTCACTCGGTATTTCTGTTTGTTTGTCTGTCTGTCAGTCTGTTAACAACTCTAAGGGAAAACTACTAGTGCGATTTTCACTAAATTTACGGGAATGGCAATGACCTTCTGATCACCTGATTTAATTCTGGGCAAAATTGGGCCAAGGCTAGGGCTGTAGGCCCCCAAAATGGAAAAACAAAATTTAAAAAAAAAAATAGTTTTTTCGCCATAACTCCTTTCAGATTCGCCATATCGACATGAAACCAAAACCTTAAGGTGCAACTTTCAAATTTGCATCCTATAACATGCCTCATTACATTAGAGGGATCACCCCCCCCCCCAGTTAGCGGTAGGGAGGTCAATGTCAGGTAGGTCAGGCCTAAATTTTCAAATGGGCATATAATCGGCAATTTTTTCCCGATTTACTCCAAAATTAGTATGTGACATCTTTGACTAGATATCCTGTTGTGTTTATACGTCAACACTGAAATGACTGCCGGGGAAGGGTTTGCTGTGCCTTGGAAACACTTCTTGTATTATCTCTGACTCAGAATCAGTGTAACTATTACCTTCAAAATATGTTTTTTAGAATCTCGTCTGTGGTAGGTGGGGGCGCTCATCATCCACTCACTTGATGTAGTGCTGCTCTCGGGCGTCTGCCCTTTCATCTCCTCCCTCATTTCCTTCCTTCCTCTTCTGTCTTTCTTTACTTCATTCTTTCCTCGTCCTTCTGCCTGCGAGTGACTTAACACTCCCTATTTTGTCTTTCTTTCACTCATTCCTCTTCTTCTGCCTATGGGTGACTCTACACTGAGTGACAAGCCAAATGGTTTCCTGTACACGAAACCATTTACAACGCTGGATGGTAACCATATAGCCAAATTGTGGGTCCTGGTGCTTTAGTGGGTAATTGCCGCACTCCAGTCGGACTGAGCCGGTGAAGGTTTATATCCCAGGGGCGGTTGGGGTTATTGCCCACGTAATGGCACTCAGGGATGAGTGAGGCTGGTCACTCTTATCTTAGATGTCAGGACCAACATGCCTAGCCCCGGGCTCTTACGCTCCTCATGGGGCAAGTTAAGTCTGGATGATGGATGGATGGTTGGATGTATCTCGTGTAGTTAGCTTTGGGGGAAGCAGCCTAGGTATATTGATAGATAGATAGTGTAGTAAGCTCACAGTTGCACCATTACTACTATCAATCTGCAGTACCGGTGACCAGAAAATATATTAACCCACCGCATGCCAGACACCCCAGACATAAAATGGCATGCCAGTGCCGGCCATTTTTTTTTTTTTTTAAGGCTAAAATGATAGATTTTGATGTGAAAAAAACCAATATGACAATTAAAAGACTCACCGGAGGCTACAAGTGCGTTTTCTGGAAGTCCTCGGTCCGCCCCTCAGGTGTGGTTTCCCAGTAGGCCTGCTGCGAAGGTGAGAGAAAACCTCGTTTTCCATGAAGGTAAACTCAGGTATTCAGGCCAAAGTTACTCTGGGAAGGTCTAGGAATGTTTTTTTACACTTTTCAGTTCACTTCATATGCATTTTTTTTTTCACTTGATTTCATACAGAAAACATCTTTTCTTTTCTTTTTCCATATAAATCACTTCAACACCTGTCACCTGTCACGTATCTCTCTCACTGTGCATCCCTCGTCTTACATTTACTGTAAACTACGTACAACTTTACTTCACTATGTAATGCACTTACACTTGCAGTAAATTATTTACAACATGCCTTCAGTATACATAGACACTGTAAAAGCATTTCTGAGTGTCTCACTGTGAATACATCGTCTTACACTTACATTACCAACATTACTTCACTACATACAGTCCCTACACTTATGAGAAAATATTTACAAGAGTCTTTCACTGTCATACTCAATAGTTTTGAAGTGTGGTACTCCTCAAAGCAAGGATAGATGCACAGACCAAGGTTGCATTGTGTACACATATACCTAGAGTCCTTCCCCTAAGTATGCGGCCTTTCGGTGCTATTTGCGCACACATGACACCTTCGCTGCAGATTTAGACGAGTCTCGGTGGGAGGGATGATCGTGGGGAAATGGCAACCGGTGCAGCGGATAGGTGTTGCAGCAGTGTGGCGGTGGCGAGCGGCAGTCCTTTCCTCTGAGTATTCCCCCAGTATTTTCCGCAACAGCTCACGAATATAGCCCTCAAAGGTCTCCTTTACGCTGGTTACCTGAGCATGGAGCAGGTGAACATTTAGGACTGTGATGTCAAGGAGGTGGAAGAATAGTTTCTTGTACCACTTCATCGTAGGCCTGGCACAATCCACGCTGGAAATCATGCATCCAACTGATCTACCTGTCGCATATTCACATTGTAGGCCAGGGCAGGTTCTGGTTTCCAGACGTGGCCCCGCCCTTCTGTCCTGTAGTCAATGCTGTCGGTGCAGTGTACAAGTGGCCTGAGTACAGACGAGAGGAGGAAGACTTCTCTGTTGTGATACCAGGCTGCTGGAAGGATGTTGTTGGCCTTGTAAAATAAAACTTTGTTCCTTTGCAGCTTCCTCCCCACCTTCACCATGTGCTTGTGGCTCTTTTTCCACAGTGCCACACAGACCTGTCTCCTGAAGGTGAAGGTACCTGGCCAGAAGGGGGCTTGTGTACCAGTTGTAGGTACAGGACGTGCCCACGATGAAGGTACTCATTGATCATCATCTTCACCACAGCCCCAGACAGTCACAAGGTTCGATCTTCGACGATGTCTGTCTGAACACCTGTGCACAGGACTATGTCCTGCACATACCCAGTCTTACAGTCGCACATCACGAAGATTTTGAAACTAAACCTGTGCCTTTTGCTGGGGATATATTGCCTTAGGGCAATATTGCCTCTCCATAGCACAAGACTCTCGTCCATGACGAGGTCTTCTGCAGGGAGAAAAGGAGGTACGAAATTTCTCACGTAGGTGATAGAAAAACCACATGTTCCCTCCTCATCCTGTCCATGTTGTTTGCATTTGCAGGGTCAAGTTGGTCAAAGAAATGCAGTCGGCTCAGGATGTATGGGAACCGATACCTCCCCATTACTTTCCCAAAGATAGGTGTTTCCATTAGTGGATCTACGGTCCAGTAGAAGGGAGCTGGTACTTTTTCAAAATCCCCATCAAAAGTACAGGGCCTAGAAACACATACATCTCGTTTAGACACGTCCACCTCAAACAACCGGCTATGTGGCGTCTATGTTGCTCCTGCATGGTCAAAGGCAGCAAAGGCGTGTGTAAGGGCTACAATTCTCAATACAAAATCCACAATAAAGAAATTTCTAAAGAAATCCAGCCTACTTGAAGTTGGGGTTAGTTCAGGTACAGTACACCCAGCAACATGCTGTTATGTGAAAGGGTGTATTTCTGGAACAAAGTCACTCCCATCCTTCCACTCCTACGTCACTTCCTCCTCATCACCATCATCATCTCTCTCATCCAAGGCCCTTGGGGAAGCGTGAGGAAGTGTGGGGAAGGAGGGAAAAGTATCACTGGAAGTGCTGGGAAGTGTGGGGGACAGGGGAACACTTTCCCTCGATGTCCTGGGAAATGTAGCAAAATGAGGAACACTTTCACGAGATGTGCTGGGTGTGGGGAATTGGGGAACACTTTCCGTGGATGCGCTGGGTGTGGGGAATGGGGGAACACTCTGTCCTTAGGTGCTAGGGCGGGCTGGGTCACGTGGGTGCAAGGGATAGCACGGGTGAGATGACTCACCTGTGTCCCCAGCCAGTGGAATATTCCCAAATCTCCCTCTCTTCCTCCTAACATTTCCAACCCCACATGGGGAAATCCCCGGCTTCCCCAGCCATCCAGGAATACTAGAAGCCTCACATTCCTCATCTGAATCCTCATCATCATCACATAGGGCTATAGGGCTAGGCGACAATGTGCTGATGGCCTCATCCCTCGGGTACTAGCATACCCCCACAAACCTGGATTTCCTTGGTGTGGGTATTTCCCCCTCATTAGTACTTTCCTCTTCCGGTTGCACATAATCCTTATCTTGCACGTCATCGTCGACGTCGCTTTCGCCAGTGTAGGACATCTTCAGGAGCTCCTGAATCTCATCGTCTGAGAGACTGCAGTAAGACATGACTGAACAGTATGAGTGGTACAAGCAAAGTGAGGGTGAGTGAGGGTGATGACTCAGTGTGTGGGTGTATAAGCCTGAGCACCTGAGGCAAGGTGGTGGAAGAGTTGATGTACATCCCCATCAATTTTGCGCGCCTAGTTTGAAAATTGTGCTCTCCATGATTTTTTGAAAAAATGACGATTTAAAACGGCACTGGCACTGAGCGCACAGTTGCGTAATGCCATTTTAAAATGGCACTGGCACGGGGAGGGTTAATATCCTCCTCAACTCACAGTGATGAATCTATATTCGAGACTCAGTGTTCTGTTCCCAGAGTTGCTGTGTGTAAGTTGATGAGGTGGTTTGAGCAGTGACCAGCCACCAAGTACGAGTGGTAATGGCTGAGCGCCCGCCTTAGCGGGTGTTTCACGAATTTTGAACGGAGTTGTACAGTTACCTCCACTTCTAACAAGTACAGCACGTGGTGTGCTTGGTGAAACGTGGCACCACTGTGTTTGTTTACGTCATAGTAATAGTAAGTGAATGGGCAGACCTGGCAGAGCTTCCCCTCTGCTACAGTATCTAGTGCTCACAAAAATAATGTTCTATCAAGTCATACTCTGTCTGCAAATCCAATTGTTTGCCACGTATGTAATGTGGAAGGTAGAGAGAAAAACAAATAGTAATGCCATTGAATCCCATTGTTTCTCTGGCAGGAGATGATTGTGAGGCGAGGTGGAATGGAGGGGATGGGGGGACAGGTGGTGGGGGCGCATGTATCGAAATTTTGTCGTGTTTCATTTTGAAAGATGAAGGGTGTGATTAAACAGATGTTCTGAGGTGATCCGTAACTCCGAATGCAATAACGTGTATTGAATGAATGTAGCAGTCTTAATGTTCGTCATACCATGTGGTAAACAACTGCAGTTGAGCATAAATGTTAGGTGTGATGTCCAGTGTCTCGAAACGTGGTTCACCTGAGTCTAGTGAGTGTGCAACTCAACTGCTGTAACATTTTTGTGGCTGAACCAGAGTGGCCATAAATAATTTATGATTAAGCATGTGACACAACGGTCATGCCATGTTGTGCATCATCCAGTCTGTTCTGTTGTGAGGAAAAACAATCATTATATTCTCAAACCATGGTAAAAGTAGATGTTCTGTTGCTTAGGATTATAGTTACTTTGAGTGTTGAACAGCTATTGGCATGTTTTGCGAAAATGTTGTGCAGCCATCATACTGATAGATCATGCTGAGGTTATGAGATACTGTATTTGTATAATGAACGCGTAACTTGTATTATAATGATTGATATAACAGTGTTACGGACCTCCAGTCCACAAATGATGTCGCTTTTGTTCGAGGTGGTATTTCATTTGTCTGGGTAATTGTGACACAACATCCAAAACATTGATCATCGTTCATTATATTCTCTTTAACCCGCCCCGTCCCGGACACTTTTCGACCACTGGTATCCCCCAATCCTGGGCATTTTTCGACCCTTTTTGTTTTTGCTTAAACTTTCGCTTTTGGTCAGAAACAATGGCCGGTGGCAAAGAAAGTGGTCCCCGGGGTCCCTAATTAGCTTAACCAGGTATGCCTTGGTCCCACCTGGCCCCGTGTTCTCCTTAGGCGGTGTGAGCCTCAAACGTTTTCTATGGTATTATAAGTTTGGGAAACCAATGAAAGTAAGTAGAAATGAATTTATTACAAACATAAAAACATGTGATAAAAGAGTATATTGGATTTTATACAAAAATAGAGCAGAAATAAGCATTGTACCATCGTGCGAAACGAGCAAAATCGGCCAACTTGGTCACGATGAATCGCTAACATTCTAAAATCATGATACATATAATTTTTTTTACTTACATAATACTTCTACAATAACATTATACCATTTTACATTTTATTGAACTGTTTTTACGTATTCACAGGCCTTTTGATAACATTTAGTGTAATGTTAGCGCTTATTTATGTAGTGAGTGAACTCGCTGTGACTGTTGTTTCAACTCGTATTGTGCTTTTTCTACTTACATAATACTTTTCTAATAACATTATACACTTTTCAACTTTATAGAACTGTTTTGAGATAATTTCAGGCCTTACGTAAATATATAGCGTAATAATAGCGCATAATAACACACACGGTGAAGTCGCTATGACAACTAATTCAACTTACAACCTATTTTTGTACTTATATAATAATTCTACACTAACATTGCACATGTAAACACTTGATATAATTGATATCACATCATTTCTGAACGTACGATGGAACTTAGCATCATATTTGCGCGTACTTACACAGGGAGTGTTATTGCGATATCATTTGTTTCATCTTACACTAGTAATCAACTTATAAAATACCTTACTACTAACATTACAACATCTTCCACTGTATATAATTCCTATCACATACTTACTGACCAGAATGTGGGTGTACTCGTGACATCAATTATGACAACTTACAGTAATGTTCAACTTATACGTTTTATTCATGCTAACATTACACCCGTTTCCACTTTATTTCCTTGCTATCACATATTTACTGACCAGATTTACACAGTGGGTGTAGTTTTGATAACAATTCTTTCCACTTACACTAATTCTCATCTTATACATTACTTTTCTGAAAAAATAACACCCGTTTCAACTTCATATTTGACTTAGCACCTACTGACTGGCCTTACCATTATCATGAGCCTCATTTCTCCTTCCCACACAGTTTCAGAAGTGTAGGAAATTATGATATTCCTTGAAACAAGGCTGAAGGTACAACGCAACATTGCACTCGACACACTCGTATCTTGTGTCTTTTCTCTGCGTGGATGGTCTGACTGTCGAGTGCTTACATACATGGTAGCGACGCTGGGGTTTATGACGGTTTGGTTCGGAAGGGATTGCGCTGGGGTAGTGGCGGCCTGCAAGACGTAGGGGAGTCTGAGCAGCACGGGGGGCGCGGGGGCGGTGTGGGGGTCTGTCCTGGGCATGCTGGGCGATTATTTCACGTGCCAGCTCCCTCACAAACCCCTCAAAGGTCTCGGATACTCCGGTGGTCATTGCGTGCAGGTAGTGGGCGTTCAGGACCGTGATGTCGAGCAAGTGGAAAAAGAGTTTCTTGTACCACTTCATCGTGGTCCTGGCACAGTCAACACTTGAAATCATCGAGTCTGGCTGATCAACTTGCCTCATGTTCAGATTATAGGCAAGTACAGACTCTGGTTTCCATACGTTGCGCCTCCTCTCGCTACGGTGATCCACGGAGTCTGTGCGGTGCATCAGGGGGCTGTGAACAGTTGATAGGAGGCAAACTTCCCTGTTGTGGTTCCACAGGGTTGCAAGGATGTTATTGGCCTGGAAGAAAACCACCTCATTCTTGTCAAGTTTCCTCTCTATCTTGACCATATGGCGACGGTTTCTCTTGACTCTACCACAGACTCCGGTGTCGTGTTGGTGGAGGAACCTAGCGAGAAGAGGGCTAGTGTACCAGTTGTCCAGGTACAACACATGACCACGATGAAGGTACTCTTCTATCATTGTCTTCACCACGGCCCCAGAGAGTCCTATACTCCGATCTTCTATTATATCTGTCTGTGCACCCGTGTACAAGACTATGTCTTGCACATAACCAGTCTTACAGTCACACATAACAAAGATCTTGAACCCGAAACGGTGTCTCTTGCTGGGTATGTACTGCCTAAAGGAAATATTGCCTCTCCACAACACAAGACTCTCGTCTATGACGAGGTCTCTGTAGGGATAAAATGAGGAGCGGAACATTTCCCGTAAATGATCAAATACCAGCCTAATTCTCCTCATTTTATCGGTGTTATTTGCATTGGCTGGATCATCTGCATCAAAAAAGTGGAGGCGGCCAAGAATAAACTGAAATCTGTTACGACCCATCACCTTTCCAAAGAAAGGTGTGAGGATGATTGGGTCCGTTGTCCAGTAGGCAGGAATTTGATTTTTCCTCACCACACCCATCAAGATTACCAGGGCAAAAAATAGGAACATCTCTGAAATAGTCACGGGATAGTCATACTGTTCTGCATGCTTGCTTGTGGTTCCTAAGCGTTCACTTTCAAGGCGCTGGGATTGTGAAAAAATATTTGTTTGTTCTACTATGCACCCAACAAACGCCTCACCACAGAACAAGTTGAAAAAATCTAACCGTGACGACCCAGCATTTACACCTGGAGCCGTGCAACCTGACCGCCACTCCTCAGTGAAAGGGTGAATGATGGGAGTAAAATTACTCCCATCCTCCCAGTTCCACGTGACACCACCGTCTCCAGCCACGTCACCATCGTCCCCTTCGTCAGGGTGGGGAGGTGAGGGTGGTGGGGGAGGTTGGGGAGGTGGAGAGCGGCGCCTCTCATCACTCGCACTTCTCTTCCCTCTCCCTTTTCCTTTACCCTTTCCCTTCCCTTTCTTTCCTTTCCCCACATCCTGGGGCTGTGGGGAGGAAGTTTGTGAATATTCAGGGGCGAAAGAAGTGCTGGGGAGTGACTCAACCTCCTCTCCCCTAGGCCTACGAGCACCACGTGCTCGTGCTGCCTCCTTCACACCACTGGCCCCTTCACCCTGCATTACCCCCACACCACTCTCACTTTCACCCCGCGCTGCCGCCACAACACTTTCCCTTTCTCCCAGCAATCCCACCACACCACTTGCCACTTCCCCAGACAAAGTACTTTGACCATACCTTAGGTGTCGTCTCGCCCCACCTTCTGATCCACGTGGTGAAATTTTCTCCTTTCCCAACCACGCGGTGATATCACGTCCTAGGCCTCCGTCATCCTCATCGTCCTCATCCTCGTCCTGATCAGAATCGTGATGGAGAGATAGCTGTGCACGTGGTTGGGGAGCAGGCTGGCCTTCCCTTGCCTTACGGTATGTCACATACCGCGTTTTTCGGAGCGAAGGGACCTCCTCATCACTGCTACTTATTTCTTCCTCTGGCTGGACGTAATCGCGATCCACCACATCATCATCGAGTGGAGAATCACTGTCTCCAGTGAAGGCTTCCAGGACAGGTGCGATTTCCTCGTCTGAGAGACCTTTCCGCGCCATGTCTGACCTGGGTCACTGCTGGCAGGTGAGTGACCGAGACAAGGGCAAGCGCGGGTCATGCGGGGTCTAGGACGCTGCCCGCCTGGCGGCAGGTAGGGGAGGCTTGGGTACCCAGGGGAAACGAAAATCTTCCTCGAATTTTGAAAATTGTGGAAATTATGAACCTTGCAATTGCAGGACGTTGAAGTACGTCCTCGGGATTAGCTGTGACAAAACGTGAGGACGTGGAAGTACGTCCTCGGGACGGCGCGGGTTAAAACATTCATACATTAGCTTTCATACAAATATTACACATTCAGGCCCTCCTTAGCTCCAGACGCATTATACTATTTAATCATGTGTCTGACTCACACACTGTTCATCCAGAGGGAGCAATATTTCCCATACCAACACCAAACATCACATATGTTGATGATGATCCTACTACTACCTGCCCACATCCGCACTCGCTCCTACGCCACAACAGTCCACTTCCACACACACCTTACCACCAAGCAGGGTAGTCAAGCACTCCCACCCTCTCTATTCCTGCAACATTTCCTTCCTCTCCTAATACCTCGTCGCACTGAGCAACCTCTCCTCAAGTATACCCTCGTACCCACCAAATATTCCATTCTGTTTCTAACTGCCTTGGGAATATCGTTTTCAAAATTCAGTACCATCGGGCACGACATCACAGATATACGTAGAATTAATATCTATTGCCGAACTTGAGGTTACTATGAATCTCGTATGATGGCTCTAAACAACAATACCATAACGACGTTTTGCTTCCCATCTACAGGCAGAACCACCACCGTGTCTGGTACACATTACACATCATGATATTTTAGGTCCTGCTTCCTTTTGTCCTACGATTGATATACTATGTGTTCATTTCTGTCAGTGAAATTCCAAGGATAGTGTTGGGCCAGTATTCACTGTTATAGAGACAAGGACCCTTATCCTTCCCTGGGTCTGTTATAATATCGTATTGTAGCAACTTGTAATGACACCATGCACGAACCAGTCTGTCTGTCTGTCTCTGTCTGTCTGTCTGTCTGTCTCTCTCTCTCTCTCTCTCGTTCACAAAATTCCGGTCCTTCCTCTTATAATGGGTAACGAGACCTGATACTGACTTCCTTATCATATCGCATCACTACGACGAGATTGCAGCCTTATCAATGACCTTGTGTAAATCTACTGGATGACAAAGGGGAGCTTCAGAACCCGGGGGTATTATTCATAAACGCTGTGGTTGGGTTTTACCATCCAGGTGCTGATGCACAAATGTTGCTTACGTTTACTTGGACTTTCCAGCAGTACTCAGCTTTTATCCTACCGTAGGTCCAGCTTATCCTTGGCTGTGTAATACTGAATAAGTCTGTAGGATGACACAAAACACTCCTTACTTTACATATAAAACTGCATTGTTCACTGCACTACTTATTGTTTCTATTCCTTGAAAACAGGACCTCATTCAGACTGCTGGGAGATGAAAGAGTGTTCAATGGTCAGTCAGTATAGTCACCAAAACCGCGACTTTGGCTGCTATCTAGGCATGAGTGCGAATAAGTCGGTGAAGTGAATTACCAGAATCACTGCAGAAAACACACGTTGACAATACGCAGTTTTACACTCCCCCAGCAGCACCACGCCACCGATAAATTTGTGTAGCCATGACCACATACTAAAACCTTGTGTTATAATAGCAAACAACGGACAGAAATGCATAATGTTGTCCAGAGTTGCAGTTCGTTATATATCCGTTTATCATACGCAATCGTTGCAAACGTAATCTACTGTGTTGACATGGATCTGGAATGGCCAGATGCATTACTGAGTGCACAAACAAGGCTAGACTAAGCAATTTTCCCAGTAAAACCACTCCAACGAAATGCCTCTGTAACAGTGAATACTGATCGGATACTATCCTTGCAATTTCATGACAGACAATGGACTCACATAGTATATCAATCGTGGGACAAAGGGAAGCAGGACGTAAAATATCATGACGTGTAATGCGTCGGGCACTGTGGTGGCGGTGATTGTAGATGGGAAGCGAAACGTCATTCTGGTAGAGTTGCATAGAGCCATACGAGATTCATAATAAGTTCGACAATAGATTTTGATATTACGGATATCTGTGATGCCGTATCTCATGATGAACATTTAAAACGATATTCCCATGGCAGTTTGAAATCGATTAGAATATCTGGTGGGTAAGGGGGTATACTTGAGGGGAGGTTGGTCAGTGGGACGGGATATTAGGAGAGGAAGGAAATATTGCAGGAATAGAAAGGGCGGGAGAGCTTGACCACCCTGCTTGGTGGTAAGGTGTGTATGGAAGTGCTGTTGTGGCGTAGGAGCGAGTGAGGAGGTGGGCAGGTAGTAGTTGGGTCATCACCTATTATGTAATGTTTTGCGTTGGTATGGGAAATACTGCTCCCTTTGGATGAACAGTGTGTGAGTGTAGACAAACGATTAAATAGTATAATGCATCTGGAGAGAGAGAGAGAGAGAGAGAGAGTCTCACTCTTTCGTTTTATATACATATATATATATGAGGCTATCAGAAACATAGTGGTCTATGCGCCAAAAAATAAAAGAAAAACGCGATCAAAGTTCTCCGACCTTCAGAATGCGATAGCTCAGGCAAATTTTAAGCTAGAGAGCCGTGGTTGGTCTTAAAATGATCGTTAGGATGTCTGCTTGAAGGATATTTGGGGAAGAAGAATGGAATGTGAATGCATTCTGAAGGAGGAAACGAAGACCGCATTTTTCTCCCTGAGAGATTGTGTTGTTCAAGCATTGGATAGCATAAAACATGGCTTAAACACCCCCCAAACAAAAAAACAAAACTCCTAACTACTGTGTTTTGGCTGTTTAATCATCTCATGATTATTTTACATGTCTGCGTTGATAATCATGGCTACTGGCGGACGGTTTTTTTTAGGTACAGGTTTTGGCCTTGTTTGCCTTCCAGTCAGGTGGATTCCTCACTCATTTACGACCCCTCGATGGTCCTGGGTCGTCTACCACTTCACTGGTAGCAGCCATGATCACAAACACTTAATAAGGCACAAGAAAATCACAGAAAAAAAAACGTAGGTTCATCCAATAGACCAGGCCATGTGGGTGGTACGGGAAGACTGACAGCCATCTTGGCAGTGGGGGAGGAAGGGGCATGCTGATTGGCTGCCTAATGTATTGGGTTTGCCCACGCATCATAGAAAACATTGTGCCATTGGTTCACTCAGCCCTAGCTGCTTATACTATTATGTTTTTCAGTTTGCCCCAAATAGCCAGAGGCAAGCAGATTTGGGTCAGGTGTACTCCCTAACATAATGGGAGTTTCGACCATATTGTGACTGCCAAATTTGAATGTTTTGTGTTTCCCCGAGTGCAGGGAGGCCGGGGGAACACAGTGGTATACTTAACTCCCAACCGGCCATCTTGGCGCTTAGACCACTATATTTCTGATAGCATCATATATATAAGAAAAGAGGGGGAGACTCTCTCTCTCTCTCTCTCTCTCTCTCTCTCTCTCTCTCTCTCTCTCTCTCTCTCTCTCTCTCTCTCTCTCTCAGATAGCTTGTAAACAAGGAAGCTTGTTACGCTTATACTGTCACAGGTGGGTGATATGAAGCTACCGTAACTGTAGAAGGACACCCAGGGAGACAAGGACCACCCAATCCTTCCCTGGGTCTATCGAAACTGTAGCAACTTGTAATGACAATGAATGCACCAGTCTGTCTGTGTGGAGTCTCTCTCTCTCTCTCTCTCTCTCTCTCTCTCTCTCTCTCTCAAACACACACACACACACACACACACACACACACACACACACACACACACACACACACACACACACAATTCCGGCCCTTCCTCGTATAATGGGTAACGAGACCCGATACTGACTTCCTTATCATATCGCATCACTACGACGAGTTTGCAGCCTTATCAATGACATTATAAATCTACTGGATGACATGGGGTAGCTTCAGAACCCGGGGGTATTATTCCTGAGCGCTGTGGTTGGGTTTTACCATCCAGGTGCTGTTGCACCAATGTTGCTTACATTTACTTGGACTCTCCAGCAGCACTCAGCTTTTACCCTACAGTAGGTCCAGCTTATCCTTGGCTGTGTTATACTGTATAAGTCTGTATGATGACACGGTGCATAAAACACTTCTTACTTTACATATAAAACTGCATTGTTCACTGCACTACTTAATGTTTCTATTGCTTGAAAACAGGACCTCATTCAGACTGCTGGGAGGTGAAAGAGTGTTCAATGGTCAGTCAGTATAGTCACCAAAACCGCGACTTTGGCTGCTATCTTGGCAAAAATGTGAATAAGTCGGTGAAATGCATTACCAGACTCCTTGCACAAACACATGTAGACTTACACAATTTTACACTCTTGGCAAGAATGTGAATAAGTCGGTGAAATGCATTACCAGACTCCTTACACAAACACATGTAGACTATACGCAATTTTACACTCTCCCAGCAGCACCACGCCACCGATATATTTTGTGTAGCCGTGGCCACATACTAAAACCCTGTGTTATAATGGCAGACAACGGACAGACACGTATAGTAATGGAAGTACGAGTACTGCTTCCTCTGGATTTTTGAAAAGAGTGCAGACCCACGATTAATTTTAAATACTATAATGCGTTTGGAGCTAAGGAGGGCCTGAATGTGTAATACCATCCATCCATCCATCCATCATCCAATCCTACACTGCCCCATGAGGAACGCAGGAGCCCTGGGCTAGGCAGTTGGTCCCAACATTTCAGATGAGAGTGACCGGCCTCATTCATCCCTGAGTGGCATTACATGAGCAATCAACCCCAACCACCCCTTGGATATAAACCTTCACCAGCTCAATCCGATTGGAGCGCAATAATTACCTACTGAACCATCAGGCGCCAAAATCTGGTTATATGGTTACCACCCAGCGTAGTAAATGGTTTCCTGGTGCACAGGAAACCATTTGGCTTGTCACTCAGTGTAAAGTCACCCGTAGGCAGAAGGACAAGGAAAAAATGAAGGAAAGACAGAAAAGAATGGAAGGAAAGAAGGATGGAGAGGAAAGGGTAGACACCCGAGAGCAGCACTACGTCGAGTAATGAATGATGAGCGCCCCCACCTACCACAAATCTTGTATGAAATCAAATTTATGAATGATTTAAAGAGAATATAGTGAATGATAATCAATGTTTTTGGATGTTGTGTCACAACTACCGAGACCAATGAAATACCACCTCGAACAAAGCGACATCATTTGTAGACTATACATCCGTAACACCTTTACTTCAGTTATTATAATACAAGATACGCATTCATTATGCAAATACAGTATCTCATTATCTCCGCGTGATCCATCAGCATGATGACTGCACAACAATTTTGCACAATAAGCCAGTAGCGTCCAACACTCAAAGTAACTATAATCCTAAGCAACAGAACATCTACTTTTACCATGGTTTGAGAATATAATGATTGTGTTCCTCACAACAGAACAGACTGGATGATGCACAGCTTGGCATGACCGTTGTGTCACATGCTTAATCATAAATCATTTATGGCCACCCTAGTTCAGCCACAAAAATGTTACAGCAGTTGAGTCGCACACTCACTAGACTCAGGTGAACCACGTTTCGAGACACCGGACATCACACTTAACATTTATGCTCAACGACAGTTGTTCACCACATGGTATGACGTACATTAAGACTGCTACATTCATCCAATACACGTTATTGCATTCGGAGTTACGGATCACCTCAGAACATCTGTTTAATTACACCCTTCGTCTTTCAAAACGAAACACGACAAAGTTTCGATACATGCGTCCCCACCACCTGTCCCCCCTTCCCCTCCGTTCCATCTCGCCTAATAATCATCACCTGTCAGAGAAACAATGGTATCCAATGGCATTAATATTTGTTTTTCCCTCTACCTTCCACTATTCATACGTGACAAACACTTGGATTTGCAGACAAAGTATGGCCTGATGAAACATGTTTCTGTGGGTACTAGATATTGTAGCGGAGGGGAAGCTCTGCCGGGACTGCCCATTCACTTACTATTACTATGATGTAAACAAACACAGTGGTGCCACGTTTCACCAAACACACCACGCATGTACTCGTTAGAAGTGGAAGTAACTGTACACGTGAGTAGTTCTGACGGCAGCATGAGGCATCCACAGGCAATAAAATGATGTGCTTAAATTCAGAGTGAATGTGTACGAAAAATACAGCTTGGAAAAATATAAGAGTGGATACCCGTGATGAATGAAGTATGGATAGCATTGCAAATTATATATAGAAAAAAATGTAGTTCTCTTTTAACTTGGCCATCAGTGCAATGGCTGCATCTCACAGGTGTTAGGATAACGAATGAAATAAATGTTAAATGGATGGTTTCCTGTATACCTGCTTCTGGAGAATACCCACCTGATTCTTTACAGTGGAAATCCTGTTATGATCGTAATAACTACAATGATGACGAAGGGATGGAGGAGGACAAGTAAACGCGAGATCATGGTGAGCTGGTTTGCTGTTGTTGTTGTTGAACAACCCCAATCCATCTGGCCGAGTAGAACCATGAACCGCAGGCACGCAACCACTCCTTCAGGACCGTCCCGTGCAATGACGTGATGTTTCCTTATGGTTTACAGCGCTTCATGACAGCGAGGCGCGGGGAAAAGTGTGGACATTATTTTGGTTCCTAAATCGATGCAATACGAGTATTTGCTTCTGTTTCCATCCACATAAAAGGGACACTACAGCAGGCACCAAATCACCCCATTATCTGGTTATATGGTTGTCACCACCCAGCGAGGTAAATGGTTTTGTAGGTTACGAGAAAGTATTTGGCATACCACTCAGTGTAGGAGCCACCTGAAGTGGAAACAAGAGCAATAAAAAATGACAGGAAGGTAAGGGAGAAGTAGGAAGAGAGGAGGACACACACAGAAGTAGAATGATAATGGTGAAGGTACAAGGAGGCAGCACTACATCAAGTGAGTGGATGATGGTCGCCACTACCTACCACCTTGATGAGATGAAAGAAGAAAATAAGAAAATAACAAGAAATAATACAATGAACTGCAGAGAATATTAAAACGATTGGTGGCAGTGAGTTTGAAGCAGCCATTGAAGTGAGAACCAGACACTCACAGTGAGAGGGTACTGGTGATGCTCCAGCTTTATGGTTGAGACATCCTTCTCGTCTGCCAAGAAGACCAGCAGAAATAAATATTTGACTGTGATAATAGATGCCAGATCATTGTAATATGGCAGGTGAAAATAAGTAATACCTGTAATCCTCTGTGTGTGTGTGTGTGTGTGTGTGTGTGTGTGTGTGTGTGTGTGTGTGTGTGTGTGTGTGTGTGTGTGTGTCCCCTACAGGAAGCACCTTGTCCTGGTGGGGGGCCTGCATACACCATAAATCTGGTGGGCTATTCCAGGAAAGGGATATCCCTCATGGACTCAGCAGAAGGACAATGTTCCCAGGCCCGCTGCCTTGTGGGTTACCCTTGGATGAGTAAAGCTACGGGAGTAAACCCTGGATGTAAAATCCGTGAGTGGAATTCTATGGAAAGCGGGCTCGACATGGAGAGCTCCCGGCAGACTCTTGCAACCCTGGTCAGGACTTGGTCATGGTGAATCTTCATGTCACCATCACAGTCTGAGAAGGACCAAGTCTTGAAGTTGTAAACACTGCACTCCCTCATCTTCACAGCAGATCCATTCACTGCACAGACCAGCTGCAATACTCACCTATTTCATTAAATTAAAAAACCTATGGTGACCAGCCAGGATGATGGTGACAAGTAATGGATATGACTGGAAGTTATTAGCTCGTGCCCTGCACGTAGGTGGCACTGGTCCAGTGGTCGGTAGCATAACAGCACAGGAGTAGGTCATGCCTTCGGCAGCATCCAGTGCCACCAAGGAATCAGAAAAGGATGACCAACTGCTTACCTCTGATGGGGAGGGGTTTAGAAAATGTAAAGTTTTCCTGCTCTTCACCACCTGGGCAGATAAGTGCATTTGTTGAAGAATCCCACATTGCTGTGAAAAAACAAAAGACTCCCTCTGACTCCTGCTACCTGGAATATACGAACCTTGCTTGATACTAACTAAGACACATGACCACACAGTAGAACTGCCGTTGTTGCCCATGAACTGAAAAGATATTAAATTGACTTTAACCCACCACTTGCCGGCTATTTTTAGCCCTCTGGGTCATCCCAGTGCCAGCTATTTTTCAACCTTTTTGGGGGGGGCTACAATAATAGATTTTGATGTGGAAACGACGAATTTCGCCATTAAAATGCTCACCGCAGCTAGGAAATGAGTTTTATTGAGTCCTGCATATTCGTGTACAGATATAGCCGCTCTCTCACGCTCATCACATACGTGAGAAAGCCGTTTTCTATGTAAGGTATGCTCAGGTATTTATGCTGGGAAGGTATAGCAATGTTCAGTACACTTTTCTGATCACTTATTACTTCAGCATCTATCACAATTTGCGTGTCTTTCTCACTGTGAATGCATTATCTTACAATTAATTATCTTACAATTACTTGAAGATAGGAATAACCTGGCTTCATTACATACAGTCCTGACACTTACAAGAAGGTATTTGCAACTTGACTTCACTATATAGTCCTTACACTTACAAGAAAATATTAACAACTTACACTTACATGAAAATATTTACAAAATGCCTTCAATATGTACAGCATTGGGTGAGGCACAAAGGCAGAGTGAGGCAGAGCGAGCGTGAGGGGGGGAACGAGTGAGTGTATGGCCTTGACAGCCCGGGGGATGGTAGAGGAACAGGTACCTTACATGCCTGCCAATTTTTACCCATGAATCTTGAAAATTGCAGTCACAGTGAAGTTTTTTATTTCAGACCGTTTTAAAACGGCACTGGCACTGGCTGCCACATTGTCAGACCATTTTAACCCTTTCGCGCACGATAAGTTTCAATAAGTTTTCTGATCCCGGAATTTCGACTACGAAGCCGCCCGGCCGGTGAGCGCGCGCGCGGCAAATTTGAGCGAATGAAACACATTCTTGCCTTATTTTCGCCCCCAAAAAATCAATGTATTCCCATGAAACCTATGTCCAGGTATGCATGGATGTTTGTTCTATATGATAAACATGACCAAAACACAGGAAAACAACAGCACAGAAAGTTATGAGCCCTGGAAGGCATGTCGAGTAAACATTTTTGACTTCCCAACATCACCGTTTGAATGTTTTCCATCCTACAGGAAAATGATCTAATATTTTTCATAGAGAATTTCATCAGCTTTCTAACGAAACCAATCTGGTTTAGATACGATGTATACTTTTCGAGAAAATGGTCAAAAACTGAGAGCCATTTTCGAAAAATTTTCACTGACCTCTGAGAGCTAAGTTTTCCCAGGGACCTAACGTTTTTATTACATAGTAATATGCCCCCATTATCCAGCTTTCCCACTGTGACGGGAAAACCCCATACGCCTCATAGTTCTCGAGTAAATCGAAAAAAAGTACAAGGCACTCCGTGCGTGATTGACTTTCGTGATGCGCGCATGGCGTACGCAATGTTCCCGTCTACGTAACCACGAATTCTTATGAGAAATATTACATTTTTATGTATTGTACATATATAGAATTTCCTGCTCTTCATCATGGTTCAAACGTGAAATCGATACGTCCAATAGTTTCCGAGTAATTGGCAGAGAAAATGAGAGTATTACTACGAGCCTTTCTCAATGGTAACAGCCGGGAAGAGACATTCATTTCCACCGTCTTTTATCGCACAAAACGTAACATAATGCTTACATTTTGGTATTGATCATACGTAGAATTTAGTGGTATAGATCATGGTTGTTACAGAAAATCAATAAGTCAAACAGTTTTTCGAGTAATTGGCCGACAAAGTGAGGTTATTACTCCGAGCGCTTGTCACTGATAACAAATGCGAGGAAAAACATATCCCTAGCAATAAACACCCCAAAACTCTACCAAAGGCTTACATTCGGGTATTGATTACACGTAGAATTTAGTGGTATTGATGATGGTTGTAACAGAAAATCGATAAGTCTAATAGTTTTCGAGTAATTGGCCGACAAAGTGAGGTTATTACTCCGAGCGAATGTCACTGATAAACGCGAGGGAAAAAAAAAACATTTCCCTCGCCTTTTATCCCCCAAAACGCTACAAAAGGCTTACATTTTGGTATTGATCATACATAGAATTTAGTGATATTGATGATGGTTGTAACAGAAAATCGATAAGTCTAATAGTTTTCGAGTAACTGGCCGACAAAATGATGTTATTACTCCGAGCGCTTGTCATGTCACACAACAACCGCTAGGAACAAAAACATTTCTCTCGCCTTTACCCCCCAAAACGCTACCAAAGGCTTACATTCTGGTATTGATCTTACGTAGAATTTAGTGGTATTGATGATGGTTGTAACAGGAAATCGATAAGTCTAATAGTTTTCGAGTAATTGGCCGACAAAATGATGTTATTACTCCGAGCGCTTGTCATGTCACACAACAACCGCTAGGGAACAAAAACATTTCTCTCGCCTTTTACCCCCCAAAACGCTACCAAAGGCTTACATTCTGGTATTGATCTTACGTAGAATTTAGTGGTATTGATGATGGTTGTAACAGGAAATCGATAAGTCTAATAGTTTTCGAGTAATTGGCCGACAAAGTGAGGTTACTCTTCCGATCGCTACCAACTTTTACACACACTGTTTCTTCCTCGCTTTACCGGCCTGAAGACTATGCTACTAACTTTCTTTTTCCCCTATCTGTACAGACTATTACATCTTCCATGGATGTTTTTTTCTATTGTTATAACATACTACACATAAACATAACTCTTCTATAGTTACTGCTGTGGAGATTTACTTTCTTTCATGTGTAATCTGTAGGAGAAAATGGATATTTGTCTGAAAGTGTGAGAGGTAATGGTAATAGATTATTACATATATCAACAAAATTTGCAGAACTCACTTCCTCCAGGGGTGTTGATCCAGTTAGACCACGGATTTGAAGATAAGGAGTTATGTAGTGTGTGTGTGTGAGTCAACTTCTCCCTGAGAGTATGAGGCAACGCTATTTTTAGCACACACCACACTCGTTCACGGAAACTCGCAGCTTGTTTGACGTATATTTCATACAATTCCATACGCATTTACACTATCAGAATCACAATAATTCCAGCCCTAAAAACACCGGTAATTCTCCCCTCCCAACTTCAGGTTTGCCCCTTCACAACACTGTTTCATGCCACACATAACGCTTGCTGGCTCCATAATTTCACCAAGCCATCCACAGTATGTTTCACACAATATATATTTATGCCTTGGCTTCATTTATATACGTATTTCCACTCACGCCATACGGCCTACGGGGGGGTGGAGTGGTGCAACCCCGCTACACTGACCATGTGTCTGGCTCCAAGGCCCAACGATTGCTAACGGCCAGAATTGCTTTTCAATACATATATGAATGTTCCATCAACAATATCACATCACTATATGTTCACATACAATGTATTATCTCACTGATTCAATAGGGTCTTTGCCTTGGGCAAGAGGAGGAGAATTATGGACGATTTAAAGGGAACCACGAGCTGTCAAACATCACTGGCTGACTGCTCAACAAACACTGAGGTTGGAGGGAGCGGGCTGAGGCTGATAAGGCAAAGCAGTGTTGCCAATGACTTACCTCCAGTAGGCCTTGGCTACCCTAAGACGCGCCAAAAAATCACGCAAATCGGCCTATAAGTTTTTTTCTGACGAATATTTTTGGGCCTTGAAGGGGCCTTAAGGACGCGAGTCGCGTGACTGTGTCTGGCGGAGTGCAAGCCGACATCACGCGAATCGCGCGACTGTGCCTGAAAGGGTTAAAATGGCACTGGCATGCGGTGGGTTAAGATTCCACAAATTGGATTGAAACTGGACCAACATAATCAAGGCAATGTTTTTGCATAGACAGTAATCCTTACAACCGGTGTTTTGTTCATTTTTACTCTCCATTGGACAAAGTCAGAGAACGGTGTTGCTACCACTGGAATCAATATGTGTACATTCAAAAAGCTGGAAAGAAGGCCAGCTGAGTGGCAGGGCGGCTGGCTGGGTGTGGCGATTTCATTTCCAAAAAAACTCAGGAGGTATTCACTAAAGTCATGACATTTCACATAGTTATGTCTCTTACAGTGAACTGGTGCATTTTCACTGGTAGAATGCTGTGTGTTAAATATATTTTTTTTTTTTTTTAACTAAAAAGTAAAATATATATATATATATATATATATATATATATATATATACATATATATATATATATATATATATATATATATATATATATATATATATATATATATATATATATATATATATATATATATATATATATATATATATATTATATATATATATATATATATATATAATAATTTTTCATTTCCGGGCTAGGACTCAGAAACTAATACAGGTAAAGGTGTCAGGACTCCATATTACAATAATGCAACTCATAGATAGATAGATAGATAGATAGATAGATAGACAGATAGAAGCACCAAGCCAGGGAATGAGATAGGAAGTGTGTCAGTGAGAATCAAGCAAAGGGAAACGGGCTTGCAACCTTTAAGTGAAGGAATGCTTGACGTGCACCAGAAGCTGCACATACGCACAGACATACAGTGTTCTAGAAGCTTCACAACAGTATAGCCCACGTGACGCGACCCCTGCTAAACGAGAATGTAGGAATCAGAGCACAGAAAGGGGCTAGCCATAGAACCGACAGGCAGTGGAGAGAGCAAAAAAAAAAAGAATGGTCTGACAAGACTTAGTTAGTAAATTAAGTCCCTGTGTAATACATACGCTGCTCAGCTTAGACTTTCTTTGTAGATAATAAATCAAGATCAACTCCCTGTATTCATCTTTAACTCCTCTTCCTCTTTGATTACCAAAATAACTTTAACCAAAACTCAAGCCTTACATATTACAAGACTAAAGAGTTACATGTATATAAATGATGGCTACGAAGTTTTTACAATAAATGGTGGCAGTAACGATCGACTCTATGCCTACGAACCATCATTTCTACAAAAGCAGGCGAAACTGTAGCCAAGATCAGCTCCAGTTCTACAGTTGATTCTACATTATCAAGAAATTACAATTCTATGATCAAGTAACCACAAGCGAGTATACAATAAGAAGAACGAGTCTACAAGTCTATGAACATACAGTAGCAACAATGAGTTACGAGTTAGGATCAACAAGCTCTATGATTAACTACAAAGAACAAGTCTACAAGACAACTCTATAATCTTCACTCAGCTTCAAGCAGCAACATGAAGCGTAAAAAAGAAAACAAGTAAACGAAAACCATGAACAAAGCAACAAGCACTAAATCCCCAACGCTCTCTCCTACCGCCCTCCCTACCTCCACATCTGATGCAGGTCAAGACGACACGGCAAACACCAGAGCCACATTTATAACGCATCTTACTCACCTTTCCTCACTCAGGTTACGCATCGCTACTCAGTTACCCACCACAGCGACCAGTGTGGAAAGCCGACGTCACCATGTGTATCTGCTGAGACGATGTCACCGTGTGTGTTCACTGAGACGACGCCACACCAATCAACATGTGACTGACACCAGGCACTTCTCACCCACTACTCGTTACTCATTATCACTGACATAGCTGCTACTCATTCTCATTTATTTCCACAGTATTGAGTGGGAATTCGACGTTTTATGGTGAGGTTCACCTGTGAGTACAGCTGTTAACCACTACATTCATCAGGCCATGGAATTTCCTGAGTAATATCGTCCATCCACACAGACCTAGAATTATCGAGAGGAGATCTTCATTCAACTCTGCATTTATCTTCCGAGATCGACAGCTGCTTTTGACACGCCTCTCCGAGTGACCATCTGTATCAAGTGGGTGTAATTATACTTACTTATTTCTTCTCAGTGCTTTAAATTAGGTACAATTACCTCCTTTACTTATTTTTATATATAAACTTATACACTCACTATCTATCATTCATTACAACTCATTTACTCATCTATTTAGTTAAGACATAAACAAAAGACGTGTTTCATAACACCATACCTTAACAACATGAATTCTTTTTAGCTGAGTGATATGACAGGAATATTTTCACCTCCACCCGTGTTAGTACCAGATGATACACAGTTAGCGCACACTACAGATACACAATTAGGAGAGCACCAGGGCAACACACCCACCCTACAAAATCCATCGCAAACTAAAGATAAAGAAACAAATACCTCAGTTCTAGATGATAATGATGATGATTGGCAAACTCCCTCTGATGTAGCGAGTGAGAACTTTGTCTCTGACTTGCATACCTATGGAAATATACTTAACAGATTTCATCATTCAGGGAAAACCTATTCCACTATTCCCTCACACAACGATAAACAAGTCCAAGTTAAATTAACAGCAGGGCTCCCACTTTTTAGGGAAATTTCACTAGATTGGGAAATTTGAATGATTTTAGTGACAAATCTAGGGAAATGGAAAAATTTAGGGAAATCTTTGGTCACTGAGAAAAAAGTCAAAATTTCTGGAATCCATGACACCACTGCCATCAAGACGGGTGATCAAGTACTGCAGTCAAACTCTTTCAGTGCCTGTAGCTTCATCTCTGCTCAGTAAAAATCGTCTTGGGTTACTCATATAACGAGTGTCATACTGTCATTAGCATTGTCAAAGCTTTAATCTACCTGTAAACCTGTTCTGTGATGGATGATGTTTAGTGGAAATAAGGCCACAGTATTTTTTTTTTTTTTTAACAAAGCATAACACCAAACATTTCAATGGAATTCTAAATAATGTGTAAAGTGCTTATATATTTCTCACTTCCTTATTTTCAATTTAGACATAGAAATGCCTACTCTAGTGTCCAAAATACTGTAGGTAAATATTTTTCTATATAAATTCTGTTTACGTATTTCTACAAAGTGTAAATGATTTTGATTTTGTGTGTGTGTGTGTGTGTGTGTGTGTGTGTGTGTTCTTACCTAATTTTACTTACCTAATTGTATCTTTACAGGAATGAGTCAAGCTCGTACTGTCCCGTGTATTAAACCATATTTATCGTACATATCCTTAAATTTGTGAATTGTTTTGGCACACACTATTTCATTCGGCAGTGCATTCCATTGATCAATTGCTCTGTTTGGGAAACTGAATTTCCTTACGTCTTTATCACCTCTCTTCTTATGCAGTTTTTTGCAGTGTCCTCTTGCTGATGCTTCCCCATATTTTAAGTAATCATTTATGTCTATTTTCTCCTTCCCTGATATGCATTTATATAGCATTATCATGTCACCTCTTTTCTTTCTCTCCTGTAGTGTTGGTAGATTCAGTTTATTTAGTCTTTCTTCGTAGCTTAGGTCCTTTAAGCTTGGTATCCATCTTGTAGCGGCCCTTTGAACTTTTTCAATCTTGTCTATGTGTTTTTTGAGATGAGGACTCCAGACTACTGATGCATACTCCAGGGTTGGTCTAATGAATGATGTTATTATCCTTCTTAGCATGTCTTCATTTATGTATGTGAATGCTATTCTCATATTTGCAAGCAGTGTATACATGTTCTGTACCTTCTTGCTGATGTGGTCAGCCGGAGATAGTCTGTTATTGATAATCACACCTAGGTCCTTCTCTCTTTCTGATGTGTGTAGGGTTTTATTTCCTAACGTATAATCCCAATCAGGTCTTTTTCCACTTTTACCAAACTTGATTATATGACACTTGTCCACATTGAATTCCATTTGCCATGTATTACTCTATTCATGAAGTTTATTTAATTCTTCTTGTAGCTCTTTACAAGAGTCTGTGTTAGTAATTCTCCTTTGTATTTTTGCATCATCTGCAAACATATTCAGATAGCTTTCATTTCCAGTGTTACTGTTTATATCATTTATATACACAAAAAACATGATTGGTGCCAGCACTGAACCCTGTGGTACTCCACTAGTCACTTCTTTCCATGATGAGTAGTTTCCCCTTAGTAGTGTTCTCATTTCTCTTTTTATGAGAAAATCTTGCATCCAACAAAACAGTTTGCCTCGAATACCTCTTTGATGGTACAGTTTCCATAAAAGTCTTTGGTGTGGTACTGTGTCAAATGCTTTCTTGAAACCTAAATAGATACTGTCCACTCATCCTTCTCTTTCCTGTATTGTGTCTGTTACTCTGTCATAGTAGCTCAACAGATTAGTAACATGATTTTCCTTTTCTGAAACCAAACTGTCTTTCTGTTATCATACTGTGTTCTTCTAGATGATTTACCCAAGCTTTTCTTATAAGCTTTTCTAATACCTTGCTTACAACACTGGTCAGTGATACTGGTCGGTAGTTGAGTGGATTTTGTCTATTCCCTTTCTTGAATAAGGGGACAATATTTGCTTTCTTCCAAATATCAGGTAGTTTACCTTGACTCAAGGATTTCTTGAAAATTAAAAATAATGGTTTACTTAACTCCTTTGCACATTCCCGTTGTACCCAACATGAAATTTCATCAGGACCCCTTGCTTTTCCTCTGTCTAATTTACTTAACTCCTCCTGTATAACTTTTTCTGATATTTGTATATCTGGTAGTATGTGTGGACATGCATGGTCCACATAGTCCCTCTCAAAATTTTTTTCTTCTGTAAAAACTAATTGGAAATTCTTATTTAGCGCTTCACAAATATCTTTCTCTTGTGTATAGGAGATTCCCTCATCCGTAATTGATTGTATTATATATCTTTTACTTTGGTTTGCTTCTGATGTAGCTGTAAAATAGCTTCGGTTGATCACTACTTTTATTTATGATATCCTCCTCAAACTGTTTTTGGGCTTTCCTCCTTATTCTTGTATAATCGTTTCTTGCCTGTTTGTAATTATTATATGCCCTTTCACTATAGTGTCTTCTGTATCTATTCCACAACAAATCTCTTCTTTGTTTTGATTTTTTACATTCTGTATTGAACCATTTCTGTATTTTCTTATCTGCTTCTTTGTGCTGTGGGATGTACTTCTGGACTCCTGTTTCATAAAATTCACAGAATTTTTTATATACAGCATTTAAATCTTGTCCTCTAAGCTCATTTTCCCAATCAACTTCTAAGAAATACTTCTTTAGGTCTTGATAATTTCCCTTTTTATAGTTTAGGCTCTTTTTGTAACTTTCATTGCTGTTAACTGTCATATGCTATCCTGAAGTTGTAATTTAGTACTGCATGATCGCTTTTGCTGAGTGGAGGGTGATATATTAAACTGTCAATATCATTTTCTTGCCTAGTAAATATTAGATCTAGCATTGAAGGTACATCGAGTCCTCTTTTTCTGGTGGTTTCCCTCACATGTTGCGTTAGGAAAAACTCTTGCACGAGATCCATGAGCTTTTGGTCCCAACAGCTTTCTTGGCTAATTATATCTAGAGTATTCCAATTTATAATTGTATTAAAATCTCCAGTTAGTATAATTCTTTTCGATTTCTCTTCCATTTTATGTAGTAATGATCTTAAACTCTGAATTGTACTCTCTGCCAGGTCCTCATATTCGTCTCTTTCCCATGTGTTTGATCTGGGTGGTACGTACAAATTTGCTACAATTACTTTCCCTTCAGATGTGTTGATCTCTACTGCAATCAGTTCTGCTTGTGATGGTATATCTAGTTTTATTTCATTGACTTTTAGATTTTTCTTAGTTAATATTATAATTCCTCCTCCTTTTTTTAAGTTTCTGTCTCTTCTCCATATATTGTATTCCTCTAGGTTTAGTATGTCATCGGATATCCTTGGTGTTAATTTTGTTTCAGTTAGGCATATTATATGTGGTTCATTTTCTCTGATAATCATTCATCTCTAATAATTTAGATACCATTCCATCCACATTTGAGTACATGAACTTTATCATCTTGCTTATATACTTGTCATGACATGGTTCTACTGCCTTCCTCCTTTTTATTCCCTCCTGTTTGTGTGCCACTTTCGTACCTGTAATCCTATTACTTTGTAAAAAAAATTGTGTTCTTCTCTTCTGATCTTCCCTCATTTTTTGTTTTTGCTTCCTCCCTCTTCTCTTTCAGTAATTCCAGTTCCTCTTGTGTTAGGCATCTTTTTATCCATACATTTTTAAACTCCTCTTTTTCCATAAGATTCTTTGCATTTTTTAGTATCTCCTCCACAGTTTTTACACTCTGGAAAGTTACCTTTAGAGGTCTTGTCTTGCCTTTCTCGTATTTCCCTAACCTTTTGTGTTCCTCTATATCTTTACTACAGATTTCCTCTGATACTTCTTTCAGTAAGCTCATTACATTTGCCATCTCCTTTTTGTCTCTTGTGATCTTGTTTTTTACTTCTTCCTCTTCTATACCAGTGATTACTATGGATTTGTTGATATCTACTGAATCTCTGACCAACTTTGGGTTGTTTTAGATTATTCTTTTCACTTCCTTTTTAATGCTTTTTTCCTCTACCCTTGTTTCTAAGTCTTTCTTTACTTTCACCATTTCAGCATACGTGGTTTCCACATCATTTTTGTAGCTTTGCACAGCTTCATTCACCTGTGTTATCTTCTCTTCATTATCACTGCTTTGGTCTATCAGACTGCTTACTTGCCTAATTGTCTCTGTATCATTTTTGAACTCTTCCATATTACTCTCGTGATTGACTAGTGTACTTCCCATTTCACTCATTTTCTTCCTAAGTGTACTCAGTTCCACTGTTCATTCACTGATGGTTGTGTCTTTCTTGTTGACCTCCCTTCCTAGTTTTTCTATTTCTTACTTTTGCAAGTGCATCTGCTTCTTTATTTCATCAATTTCATTGTTGAAAGCCATCTCCAGTTTGTGTGCACGTTCAACCAGTCTATTGTGAGTCTCCATTTCAACCAGTTCTTCGTAGAAATCATCATCTTGCTTTTTACCTTTATCCCTTTTGTTTTCCAAATTTGCTTTTCTAAAGTATGTGTCCATTTTGCAATACTAAAAGCACAGAGTACTTACATTCCCCAGGGCAGTTGTAGTCTAAACATACCTCAGCTGACTGAGCGCATTCTTTCGCCACTCGGTTCTCTTTTCTGTTTGAACAAGTCTTGTTTAAACTTCTTGTTTTTTTTTTTAATAATAAAAAATCATTTAGTCTAACCTGGTACAGAGCTTGACTCATATAATGATACTAATTTAGGTAATGCCACTGGCCGTGCTGGCTCGGTATGGAGCGCTGTCACGCGCACGTCTGTTCTCCTTGACTCCGTGTGTGTGTGTGTGTGTGTGTGTGTGTGTGTCTGCGTGTGTCCGACTCTGGGCATAGGCTTCACAGCCTGCTCCAAAAGGCCCAGTAGTCCTCCTACATACTATACACCTGTCCATGTCACCTTTTTTTTCTTTTTCTTTTTCTCCCTGAGAACTCGTCTTTAATAACAGAATAACATGCTTATTAAAAGTATGTATGTATGAGAAAAAATATCCAGAGTTTGGACAACAGGGAACGGTGCCATATATATATATATATATATATATATATATATATATATATATATATATATATATATATATATATATAAGGGGTGCTGTGGTTGAACGAATGTCGCATACTATAAAGTATGCTTCCACCCAGTCGGCTTGCGTGGGCCGATAACACTTGGTTCACAGACTACACACACACCCAAAGCCACTCCAACACTACATTTACAAGCACTTCTCACTCTACATACAATCTCTACCAGACAGCATAAGCCACTTGGTAGAGATACATTAGCTGTATCGTCCCGACTTCGGTCGGGATAGGCCGGTCCTGCAGTGGATACTCAAATGGCTGATGATGATGATGATGATGATTACATATATATATATATATATATATATATATATATATATATATATATATATATATATATATATAACTCCAAACTAGTCTACCAAGTTCTTGCCTGGTATTTGAAAGTAGTACTGCATCATCAGCATACAAGAGATTTGAGATATTCCAGCCATCACCATTCATTATAAAAGCCATCCCGCTCTCCATTACTCGTGTTTTTACTTCTCTCATCACCCCTTCCATATATATATTGAACAACCATGGGGACATCACACAACCTTGTTGCACAATCCCACCGATCGTGAACCATTCACTGTGAGCGTCGTGCCTTGAGAGTAAATGTGGAAAATAATAGTGATGGTTATTAAGAGAGAAGGTGACTCCCAGTGTGATGCTGTAGTGAATTGAGAGAGACTGGAATTGGTGAGAGACTTCAAATACCTGGGTTCAGTGAAAGAAAAGAGAGGAAAATGTGCAAAAGATGTGGAAAATAGAGTGACACAAGGAAGGAAAGTAGTTAGTGCAATGAAGGCCTTGATGAGTTACAGAGGTTAGAGTGTTGCACCTGCAAGAGGCTTACATGACGGAGTGCCAGTGCCAACTTTAACATACGGATGTGAGACTATGGTGAGGCATGAACATGAAAAGTCAAGAGTGAAAGCAATGGAGATGGTACTGCTGAGGAATATATGTGGAGTACAGAGAGTGGATAGGATACGAAATAATGTGATTCGTGAAAGATGTAGAGTGAGGAAGTCTGTGGACACAAGAATCGAAGAGAATGTACTGAGACGTTATGGTCATGTGGAGAGAATAGATAACAATAGAGTGGTGAAAAAGGTATATCTGAGCGAATTTGAAGGAGGAAGGAGGCGAGGTAGGCCAAGGAGAAGGTGGAGAGATATGGTGGATAAGTGTGTGAGGAAGAAAGGTTTGGAAGTCGGTGACGCTTGGGGACTGACAAGAGATCGAGCTGGCTGGATGAATATTGTGAGGGAAAGAGCATGATCAGGGATTTGGCATCCCTTTCAAACGTGACAGCGTCCGGACTGACTCTGTCAGATACGTTTATGTGAAGTTATAGAACGTGGGGAATTTGCATCAGATAGTCAGGATTCCAGGGATTTGAATTGTGAGTGAATGGAAGCGTGGTACATTGGACTGGGCAAATTTGAGCTGTCTGGACGTTGCTACCTCTCACCCTGCCCTAGGGTGGGAAAGGAGGTCCGGATGATTATATATATATATATATATATATATATATATATATATATATATATATATATATATATATATATATATATATATATATATATATATATATATATATATATATATTTCCTCTTGTTTCTCCTCTGTGTCAGATGCACGGTAAAGTTTGTCCAAAACTGGTCGAGGAGAGGACAACTTTCACAGTTTTGATCTCATATTATACGAAACATGGTAAAGGGTAACAGGATTTGGAAATGGTGAAGCGTTTCAGTTTTTAAATCAACTGGTCAGTACTTTGGGTCACAGGGCTGTATCAAACATTCGATCCTTTAACTTATAAAGTATGTATAGCCTATAATGTAACTCTCGTAACTCCATCTATATATGAACAGAACAACCACGGAGACTTGACACATCTCTTTTTCGGTCCAACATTCAGATCAAAGAAATCTTTTAGTTTACAACAAGCGCTGAATGGCCCTATCGGGCAGCTAAGTGCATGCCCCCGAGACGCACTGGCACAAAACGTGACATGGACCTCTCCTGAAATACCGTGAGTGCCCATTCGAATTTTCAGATCTTTTCACCCACAGGTCTGTCCTGTGGAATGTTTCAATGTCTTAAGAAAAATTGGACATAAAAGTGCACGTGGTTCGCGTACAAGTGACTGCACGCAATTATGACTGACAGCATCGTTTTCAGTTTGTTGTTCCGGGCTTTTTGATGTGTGGAACGTCGAAATCCGAGGGGTTCAATTGTGGACACACACACACACACACACACACACACACACACACACACACACACACACACACACACACACACACACACACTAATTCCTTTAGTATTATTGATCAATAAACACTACAACCTTAGTGCCCTCAGTTTTCACAGCTTTCAGCAACTTCCTATGTACTCCACATACTTTTAATATCACTCTCATTCCTTGTGTGTCTAGTTTGTCATATTTTTAAAAGAACAGAATAAAGGAAGGAAAAACAAATGAATAAAAAAAAAAATACATACACCAGATTACTGGCGTCCTCCATTCATAAAAAATATGTAACAGTTGGACTTGAACAGCTGCAGGTTGAAGTTTGGGGGGAAACAACTCCGGGGAAGCGAGTTCCAGAGAGATGCAGCTTGGGGAATAAAAGAATTCTGATAGGCAGAAGTTCTGCAATACGCTTTCTTCAGATTCAAGACGGCAGCATACAGTATCGTCCATTCTATAGATATTTTTCCATGAAACATCTTAGCACGAATATCTCGTCTACATCACCTCTTCCCTTCTTAAAGTCTCCCGTGTTCTTGTACTACAAATTCTCTGTTATTTCTCTAACTCTGTTATTGACGATTACAGTTAGTTAATGATAACATGTCTCTCGATATATATATTTTATACTGGCCTTTATTATTTCCAGTGATAATTAGTATTTCCTGTGAAATGATTCTTATACTGCATTTCAGTAAATGAAAACCATATGTCTGCATCTGGGATATACTTTACTCATTTAAGCATCTAAACGAATGCCGGGATGTAATAAGTCCAGGAAAATTATTTAAAAAACTCTGCGTATTTAAAGTAGAGGTAAAGGCTCGCAATGGTATTTCATATTTTTTTCTTTAATACGGCAGCTGTAGCGGTAGTAAAACTACATTTTGATCCAAGTAGTGGTAGCGGTAGTAAAACTACATTTTGATCCAAGTCGTAGAAACTGTAGTGTCACTACTTTCAACAGGAAGTAGAAACAACTCTGACTGAAATAAAGGTGTTAAGAGTTTCAAGAGCCGAGATTTCCGTAAGTAAATGATAATTATGGTGTGGTGGTGAGCAGTGTAAAATGTCAAAATGTGACACCCTGCTAAATTGCTTTGGGGCATTCCACATTAATCAGGCAACTTCCTTGTACTCGCCAGTCTCATTATAGCGGAGGAGGAGGAGAAGGAGGAGTAGTTAAATGAGAAGGAGTTGGCGGAGGAAAACGAGTAAGAGGAGAAAGAAATGATGAAAGAGGAGGAGGCATATGAGAAAAACTCGGAGGAAATATTTAATGATGGCCAAGAAAAATGAGCCAGAAGGAGAATAAATGAGTGACGCGAGAAGAAGCAGAATTTGTTAGTTAAGGAGACTTGAGAGAATTCAAAGAAATATACGGCAAAGAAAGGGAGAAGAAACTAAACGATCAATGTAAATGATTAATACGTAAGGGTGCATCCACTCGTACCCTCGAACATATGTTGGCAACACAGCTGGCAACATGTTTGGGTACATGTTTGCAGCAGTATTTGGACAGATGTATGCAAACAGGTTTCCATGCAGCTTCGAACACTGGCAGCAGAGGTGATGGGATAAGTGTGTCCATACCGGGCAGCTGAGATTTCATCATGATGTTGACAACATGATCTGGACGCTGCTGTTCCCAACATGTCTACAGCGTGTTCGTTACTGTGTTCCTTACTTGCTGCCAGCACTTGTTCGAGCACACGTGTGGACTCGCCCTAAGACGCGCTAGAAGTGAAACGTGATATTCTAATGAGAATGTGACAGTTAACATTACTAACTCGTTACTTTTTATAGAGAATGGCACGCTCCAAGGCTTTATGAAGAAAGGTGGGATTTGGAATAAAATGTGAGGAAAAAGATGCCATGTGATGACAGGGAACGCATACTGATTAGCTGGAATTATTAGCAGGTGTGAATAAGGGAGATCAAAGATGAGACAAAGGGACATAGAGGATCGTTAAACAATGTGTGTGTGTGTGTGGGTGTGTGTGTGTGTGTGTGTGTGTGTGTGTGTGTGTGTGTGTGTGTGTGTAGGCAGGACAGCAATACAACAGGTGACAGGACAGTGGAGTCAATTTTTTTTGTGGCAACCATTTAAAGGATTAAAAAGTCTGTCAACCGATAGATCGATAGATAGATACCAAATGACACGGTGTTAAGCAACTGCTGTAGAGTTATCACACCGTATAAATGAAAAACTAGGCATATCCATAAACTTTTGTAGACAGTGAATCTTACAACGAACAAACAAACAAGCACTTCAGATCCTGGAATGCAGAATGCACTCCTGGGTCACCATGGCAGCTTTATCTTTCCCTGACACCACCTACCGATATTGCCTCCCCCCTTTCCCTCCCCCCCCTCTCTCTCCCTTTCTCTCTGTCTCTTTATGCATATATCTATACCTATCATTCTGTATCTGTCTATCGGTCTGTCTATCTTTGTATATGTATGTACCGGTACGTATGTATGTACGTATGTAAATATCTATCTATTTATCTATCTGTCTATCTATTACTCCTATAACTTTGAATATCAGGTCTACGAATCACCTTACTATATTGACCGTATACAAACTCCTTTTTTTCCCGCCGGTGATTCTCTTGGAACTCGGACGTTTATATGATGGATCAACTCGTCCGGCGTCAGCAGAATAAGAATATCAGAGTTGTCCCCACCTTGATAGGAATGATACTGGCTTAAATACATAACCTGTCAGTCTGTGGAAGGAGTCTGTTGGAGAAATGCTGCACTTACCAACCAATGTATCATCCCATTACTGTGGGAACACAGCACCCGTCTAAATACATAGGCTGACTTTTTTTCCGCACAACTCTCTTATGCAAGTGTGAACTGGTACTCCCAGTGCTTCACGAATGTAACTGGTCAGCGGAGGAAGTTTTGTCCTCACTGTGTCTTCCTCACTGCCTATGATTATAAACTATTATCCCCTTGGATATAATGACTTCTTTAACTAATTTATTCTTAACACCTCCAGACAGTTATATGCAGCATAGGGAAAACCTCTAGTAGTCAAGAAATAAATAAATGCTTTATCTAACCTTTAGAGCTGAATAATCTCTCCCAAGTTTAGTAAAAGTGTCTTATAGTAGCAGTAACTCGGACATAACAAGATTCTAAATCTGTACCTATTTTTTTTTTTTTTTACAAGTAGTCCAGCATATTCTTGTTTCTTTTTCTTGCTTATACAAAAATATAAAATCAGCATCGACCTTTTTTGCTAACTACTCTCTCTCTCTCTCTCTCTCTCTAACTTGGGTCACCCATTTTTTCATTCACTCCTCTACCTGTGTCCTGTTGTCCGTCCTTTTTTTCCAGCCCACCCTTTCAATATTGTCCTCTTCTTCATTTTTTTTTTCCTCTTTCACTCTAAATGTTCTTCCTTTCAGCTTCATTTTAGTATCGTTCTTCGCTTCTCTTCGCTTCTTCCTATACTCTCTCCTCTTGCTGTTTTCTTCATCATCTTGTTCTTCTTCTTCTTTTACCCTTGAACATCCCTTCCCTTTTTCCCTCACCGGCCCCTTCCATCTCCCTTCCTCCAACCTAAGCAGCGCCCACTCCAGGTATCGTTCAGTTTTATACCTTTTACTTCGAAAACGTATTTTTTCTTTTATTTTTGAAACCACAAGGAGACATTATTTATGTTTGGGGAGACGTCTTGCAGTAAAGGGAAATCTACGCCACATATCCCTTCAGTTCACAACGTCTGTCCTATGGTGAGCATAACCAGCTGGAAACACAACGACTCACTGTTAAATATGAATGATTTAAATGTTCGAGTCAGCAGTTGAAAAAGATAAGATACTCTTTTTTACCTTCGGATGGCTCTACACTGAGTGCCAACCCAACTGTTTCCTATAACTGTGGGAATCATTTACAATGTTCGGTGGTGACCATATTGCCAGACAGGCGGGTAATGTGGTACCTACCATTGTGACCTTGCTAAGTGGCTGGAGTGAGGCAAATACATCCAACCAGGAATCAAACCTTCACATAAATCCCTGCACCTCGATCTGACGAGTCGCTGTCAATGGAAGATCGGTTCGCTGTATGGAGAGGCCCTACAGGAGCGGTTGCCTTCCTGAGTTTGGTGGATCTGCTCGACCAGACTGGGGTAGCACAACAAGAACAACAACCAAGCAACTCAGCCCTTCGTTATATCACCTCCAAGACTACGACAAAGCTTAGTGTTAAAACAAACGCTCACCTCCCACTGCTGTGCCCTCCTCTGACATTTGGTTATCTGGGTGCGCTATAGACGGATTCAGAAAAACTGGTATTTCAATCAGTCTGATTAGCTGCTTTCCACACAAAGACACTCTGGCAGATTGGCAGGTATATTTAGATATTTTTTACTATCTGATATTGTAGTATTTGTGTTGTGTGTGTGTGTGTGTGTGACGGAAAATATATGTTCTAAAGTTTAAACATAATTTTTTTTGTCTAAATCTATTAAATTTTCAGGTTTCAATGATCAAAGCATGCATACTAAGTCAAGATAACAACAGATCTTTTCTTTTATTCGGGTGAGATAAATTATTCGTGGTTAAAGTGGTTAGGACCTCTCCAAAATCAGTCTTTGAGTAGCAAAATCAAATGCTGCCTCCACTTGAAAACTGTAATTTTTACTTAGATTTTCTCATCGTCTTATTTATAAAAATAGACACCTTTCTCACCCTCATCTATTTCCACATCAATTAACATCGACACACACATCCATTCATTCTTCATTCATTCTCTGTCTGTCTGTCTCTGTCTCAGTCTCTGTCTGTCTGTCTGTCTGTCTGTCTCTGTCTCTGTCTCTCTCTCTCTGTCTCTCTCTGTCTCTCTCTCTCTGTCTCTCTCTCTCTCTCTCTCTCTCTCTCTCTCTCTCTCTCTCTCATTATTCTGAGTAACAATGTAATACGAACATATGGAAAGCTTTCCAAATAATGTCAGAGGCAAATGAAAGAGCATATACTATAGTGAAATAGGACAGGATTTATTAGGGATTTCACTGCAACATCTTTACATTTCTCCATTTACTGGAGCTCTGTGAATGTGAACTGGTATTTTTCTCCTTTGGCTAAAAGCAGCATTTCCGGTGTTTGCAACTGGAGCGTTCCCCTATCGACTTCAGAAAATGGCCAGGAATCTACTAGCTCTGATTTGATTACTTCTCACTGGATTCAATAAACGGTTTACTGAACACTACTTTGTTGTTGTTACTATCCGTATCATTTATAAAGGTTTCAACATGCTTGCATGCATCGGCCTTGGTCACTTAATGACGAGTCTCCACGCTGCTCAATCTCTGGCAACCTCCCTATTCAGTACCTCATCCCTGAGGTCACACAGTCTGCCTCTCGCAGCCGTAGCACTGACGTTGACATTTCTTACCTTCTTCACCCAATCGTCGTCCTCTCCACATGCTCAAACTAGCTCAGCCAACTCTCCTTTATCATAACACCAATACACTCCAGTCCTATCCTTCCTTTCACCTCTTCAGTTGTAAACCTATCTCTCCCTTAGGCCTCACATTCACAGACGCACTACACATCCACCTAGTCATTAACGTTTCTCTATGAGCCGATGAATATCCTCTTCCTTTACAGCCCAGGTCTCACTACCATGCAGCATTACATTCCTTACACATGCCACATACAGTACACCGATCCCTTAGCACAGAGGAAAAGCCCTTTCAGTGTCAGGAGAGACAACGGCTCCCTGAATTTCCTCCAACCACTCGTTATCCTAGCCACAGCATTAGCTCCAGCCCCTTATCCAGCACATAACATGTTCCCCAAATAACAAAACCATACTCAAGAGACTTACCAGCAAGATCAATCGATTCACCCCTGATAATCTCTACAAGTTCTTCCCCACACACCACACAAAAAATCAGCAATATCTCCAAGCCTACTTCTAATACCACTACTTCTCTTATGCAACCATTATCACATGTACTGCATAACATGGCATTACTTCCCACACCCTTGTGGCAAACTGCACATGGCCACTCTCCCTCTGCTTTGACAGTACTGCCACCAGCCCTAGATATCATCACTATTGGTTTATCAGCATTTCCCCACTGAGCAGGGGTCACCTTGATGTGGTGGCAGGGCTTGATGTGAGCGAGGCCAGCCATGCCACCAATTCTGGAGGCCTGCCTGTCTTTGTAGGGTTATGCATCTGTCTGTCTCATGGACTAAGGACCTTGCCCTACACTACTGTTAGTGTAAGACTGCTGGTGATGTTGGTCGTCCCTGCCCATCTTCCATCTTGGGTGGGGTTTTTGCCCTCCCATAGTTTTGTCATGCTTGGTTCCCATTATCCTGGGAAATGACAGTCCTGAGGGTTGGGCAATGCTACATGATGTACCCTGCAGCTAGCAACGTATCTCTTTGGTCCTCAGTTCTGGCTGGATGGGCAGCCTGGTTGGGCCTAACCAAGTCAGTCAGCTGGTCACTTGTTGGCTAGGGTTAAGTGGGCACTGTCTGGGTCCCACAGTGATTACCTGTGTATACTCCCTCACTACCTTTGGGGTCACCAGCGGTGTTATCTGACATAAGACCTCCCCTTTTGGGGCTCCATGTTGGGGAAGTGAAGCTTTATTTTCTGTTCATGGCTATTTTGCATAATAATTCTGTTGATGACTCTGGATCTGTCCCTCGCTTTTCAGATTCACAATCCCTTAATGCCACTTTGGAGCCATACAGGCCCCTTGGGACTGCCTCCTTTGATCCAACACTGAGCTGTGACTGGGAGGCGTTCACGTCATGTTCGGCTCTGGGGTTAGGACCAGAAGAAATGGTGCCTGAGTTATATGCAAAATATTTAATGCTGAAATCTTCTGTGGGTGGGACAGTGCTAGATATTGACATTTTTTAGTTGCACATTAACACTGTTTCAGCTCTTGGTAGAGAACCAAAAATCTATTCCCAGGAAGATGAAAGCATCCTTGTTGGGGTTTCCTCCCCGGAAGACAGCTACCGTTTACTGGCTATGACCCCTTTTTCTGCTAAAGATGTTCAGTGTGTCGCACATGCTACCATTAACCGGTGTAAGGGTGTCATTTTTTTCCCGCGACCTCCTCCAGTACTCAGAGGCATGGCTTTTGGAGGAAAAGTGATTTTCTGGTGTGGTGACTGTTGAGTACCTGCAGAAGAAAATAGATGGAATTCTGATCCCAACTCTGACCTTGTTCCTGACATTTGACAAGTTATCATTGCTACTTATGTGAAGCTTGCCTGGCTATCACTTGTTTTGAAACTATATTTGCTGACCTTAGAGCGATGTTTCCACCATCAAGGGTATGGACATGTTAGCAGCTATTGCCACACTGCACAGGCTGGCCTTCTTGGTGTCTGTCTCTCCTGAAGCGAATCCAGCCCTGTGGAGACCTGCACCTTGGTGTAATGAGAAGTGTGCTTTGGTTAGGAGTGTTTACAAAGCTGCTAATAAGAGATACAGAGAGGGATAAAGATGCTGTTTTATTAAAAGTTCAGTTCAACAAGTCTCATGCCCTTTATCAGTGGGTTCTGAAAAATTCGTATTGTACCTAGTGGAGATCTTATGTCTCGCCTGTCACCTCGTCCATTCCTTTACCAGTGGTACTTAAAATTCAGAGGTCTTCTGTATCCAACACCTCTGAGGTAGCTTGAGGCCTTGCAGTACACAATTTAAATGGTTGTCAGTTGGATCCCGCCAAGCCATTTAGCTGTTTTCGGCATCAACAGTTGAGGTTAGGTATTTCCTTTCTGTCTAGTGCACAGGAAACTTAAAAGGCTTTCTTTGCTAACCATGAACTGCGTGCTGCTCTCCAGCAATGTAGTGACTGCTGCTGAACGTGATAACATTCCTTACGCTATGATTTGCCATTTGCCTTACGATTCTGTCTTGTTTTTGTTAGATCTTTATAACGGGAAATGGGATGAAGATCTCCACTGATTGCAAGATGGGTATACAGTAGTCCTTCCATTTCCTAAGGCAGGTAAAGACCATTCTAATGTCTAATTATCGTCCAGTTTGTTTGACATCTTGTGTATGCAGACTTTTTAAGAAGATGGTTAGCATGAAGCTCGTCTGGTATCTAAAGAAAATTGTCTATCTCGCCACCAAAAAGTGGGTTTCGTAGGATGCTACGTACAATTGTGGACATAAGAACAGAAACACCCCATTCACCAGCGAGGTGGTTTAATGCTCCCAGGATCTGGTAACACTGATAGGCATGGAACTTCACCAGGTTTCCTTCGGTCACTAAGATGAACCAAACCCGATTACCATTGCCACTGTGCTCAGTTATTGTTGGTAATATATAAGAAATGTTCCTCATTAAAATGTACTGAAAACAGCATGTCATGATTATGGTAAGTTTTTGAAACTGTCTCCCAGTACACCCTCTACATCAGTGCTCTTCAACATTTTTTGATGTCGTCCACCCCTAGTGTTGATTTCTTGAAGTCTGTCCACCCGAAACCTTTCAACTCCTCTAAAACCTCACAGGCCTGATCTTCTAAGCCTACAGTATATAGGTAGGGAAAAAAAAGCAGTTTTACTTTCATTTTAAATATGTATTCTACTTATTCTTCCACATTACATAATCATAAAGCAGTCTAATTAACCGCAAAATTAAACATCTGTGAAATTCCAAAACAAAGGAGTTTATTTTCATGATTCATAAGCTAACTTGCTCACATGAATTATATTTCTTATTCCAAAATTTGTAATAACTCTTTAAATCGACATTCTACCGTTATCTATAGGCCTATAGGTAGGAAAAAGCAGATGCATTTGCATTTTTATATTCGTTAAACATTCTTGTGCATGGTTACTTATGGGGGAGGCGGTGGCTGAATCGGTAGAGAGGCGGCCTGCAGTCCTGATGGACCCAGGTTCGAATCCTGGCTGGGGCAGGGAACAGTTTAAGGATTTGAATTTCATAAAACCAGACTTTCCTGATCTACCAGAAGACCCGCCGACATGTCATAAAAGTACCCCCGCTAATACCAATACACCAGTCGTGTATGAGACAGCCCTAGCATGTATTCAATATGGACGGTGGGTCTTAGCGCCGAAGTGGTGACATGTGGAGAGGTGTATGGTATGTAGGAGGACTACTGGGCCTTGAGAGCAGGCTGTGAAGCCTATGCTCAGAGTCGGACACATAAAAAAAAAAAAAAAAAAAAGTTTATATATACAAAAATAAAATAAACATATCTTTGGAGTTCCTGAGCAAATGTATGTTCCCTCAAGTAACGGAAGTGAAATGATAAATAATATGCATTATATTTGGAATCAAAAGATCACAAAGCCTTTTCCTCCAATAAACAAAGGTCAGTGGCTATGGTCCTTTCACCGCAAGAAGTCCGTTCAGGGTGGGGCCCACCTGGTGAATCACCTCTAGCAATGCTGCCAAATCAACCGTAGTTCATGCCTCTCTCTCTCTTATTTCCCATCTTTGTGCTATTTGAAATTGTTTTTTATATTCTGTTTATAATCAAGGAAGCTATATAGTACACTGAGTATCACTTTTTAGAATTATAACAACGATTTGAATGAATTCTATGACACGTGGCAGCGTTTTTTTTCCCATGTTGCCACGCCGAGGTCGGTGAGGGACCCAGGGTCAGAGAGAGGATTAGGCCTACAGGGGAAACCTCTTAAAAATAAAACGCGCCTAGACTTTCACCTCACAGGTGGTGTGGAAAAAAAGTTGAAAATAAATAATAAATATATACAATATACATATATATAAATATATATATATATATATATATATATATATATATATATATATATATATATATATATATATATATAAATATATATTGTTACGGAACAGAGAAAGATAATGTACACTTTAAGTGAGAATACTAAGAGTCACTACTGTCCCGTAAAGTTCCAGGTTCAAAACAAAAGAGTTAGGTAAAATTACAAGTTAAAGTTTAATGCACAAACTAACAACAAAACATTCAGGACTCATAAGGATAATGTAACGGCAAATAAACAGGTTAAATATATGGTTAACTGCAATAGCCTCTATTAACACGAAATTAGCAAGAGTAAATTTATCTAAGTCAGCCCTGATAAAATGAGATACCAGATAATACTCAGTGAATGCCAGATAAATTATTACAGATACAAACTATTATCAAAAATGACTGATATAAAACCCTACATTAATCACAAAGACCTCACTAGGCCTAAGAATTAACCTTATGCTACACAGTACAAGAAAAAATACAACAACAGTTATACTCAAATTACACACAGCTGCTAGATGTTTGGAGATTTCTTGAGTACTCACAATAATAATATCTGTACAGGGGAGGACAGAGATGTGAACAAAATGAGGAGCAGATCTAAGTGGCAATGATGCAGAGACTGAGCTCATTATATAGGGGCCAGGAGAGCTTGATACAACTTGTAAGAAGGACGCGCAAATGAAGCCATGGGGACAAAGAGTGGACAATCCCGCTCTGAATAACAGACAGAACGACTTACTCTACTATAACGGTAGAAGGGGGGAACTGAGGCAGAACACGCTCGTGATCAAACATGCAGCAACTGTGCGTTAAAATTACACAAAGGATGATGAAATCATAGGCTATGTAACACCTCCCCACAAAGAAAAAAGAAATTTACAAAGGAAATTTCTTATTACTCTAAAACAATCTGTATCTGGCATTACAGAACATGCAAAAGTCTTTCCTAGTGTTACAAAACATGAGATCTCCCTAGCACGTTCAGTCATAGGTACTTGCCAGTATCCCTTTAACAAATCAAACTTACTTATGTACCTAGCCTTTCCGATCTTGTCTATGCAATCTTCCACGCGAGGGAGAGGGTAAGTGTCTGTTTTGGTTATCTGATTAACACGTCTGTAGTCAATGCAAAGCCTCTGTGACCCACCTGGCTTAGGGACTAGAGTGACAGGAGAACTCCACTCGCTCTAACAGGGCTCAATCATCTTGTGGTCCAACAGGTAGCCAAGCTCCTTCTGGATGAGAGGAACTTTCACTGGGTTCACACGGTAAGGAGGCAATTTAATTGGCTTTGCGTCTCCAACATCGACATCATGCATCAACACAGTGGTTCTTCCTGGAGTGGCACGGAACACTTGCGGGTACTCCTGCAGTAATGCCGAAAACTCCTGCTTTTCCTTGGGAGGTAGACGAGAAAGCTTAGTCTGGAGATCATTCATGATATCAGGATTCTTCCCCAAACTATCACTCAGGCTCATACTTCATGGGAGAGCTTCACTTGCAGACTCGGGTGGAACAGCTACAGTGCAGACTGGATTATTTTCGTCCCGCCTGTGATATAACTTCAGCATGTTGATGTGACATAGTTGCTTGCTCTTTCTACGATCTGGTGTGGCGATGACATAGTTGACATCACTGAGTTTCTTCTCCACGAAATAAGGGCCACTAAACTTGGCTTGAAGAGGTTCCCCATGAACTGGTAGCAGAATCAAAACCTGATCTCCTGGCTGAAAGTGGCGTAACCTGGACTTCTTATCATACCAAGTCTTCATCTTCTCCTGAGCAGCTCCTAAATTCTCTCTCGCCAGCTGTAAAGCAGTGGACAGCCGTTCTTTGAACTTCATCACATACTCCAGCAGGTTGACGTCATCTTCCTCCGACAGCCAGCATTCCTTGAGTAACTTAAGGAGTCCTCTTGCTTCATGGCCAAACAGTAGTTCAAAAGGTGAGAAGCCCAGTGATTCATTTGGAGATTCTCTTGCGGCAAACACAACGAATGGAAGACCTTTATCCCAGTCTTTCTGATGTTCCAAACAGTATTTCTTGAGCATCGATTTGAGTGTTTGATGATATCTCTCCAACGCTCCTTGGGTCTGGAGATGGTAAGCTGAAGACGTGATCTGGGTGATGCCCAACTCTTTCAGAGACTGCTTGAAAACATTTGACATGAAATTACTTCCCCGGTCTGACTGTACCTCCTTGGGCAGACCAAACTTTGTGAAGAACCCTAGCATTTCCTTAACTACGTTCTTTGCTGAGATATTTCTAAGTGGAATGGCTTCAGGATAACGAGTAGCCATATCAATCATGGTCAACACATAAGAAAATCCTGAAGAAGTCTTAGGAAGAGGGCCCACAATATCCACCAACACACGGGTGAAAGGCGCCTCAAAAGGAGGAATGGGAACTAGAGGTGCAACCTTTTCGGTCTGATTACACTTCCCCACAACTTGACAGGTGTGACAAGACTTACAATACCAGGAAACATCCCTGAAGATACCTGGCCAGTAGAAGTGTTTCAAAATGCGTGCCACAGTCTTCCTCACTCCAAGGTGTCCTGCCAAACTGGAATCATGAGCCACTCTAATGATATCCTGCCTACAAACACGAGGGATGACAACTTGATGTACAACCTTCCATTCACAGTCGGCTGATGCTGTTGGGGGTCTCCACTTCCTCATAAGTACTCCTGACTTTACATAATAACAAGTAGAAGCACCGGCTGACTCTTCTTCACTGTAAGCAGAGTTAGCTAGACCTTTCAACTCAGGGTCAGCAACCTGCAACTCAACCAACTCTTGACGAGACAAATTATCAACACTACGGGGTACTGCCTCATCTGGTGAGTGGTCCAAATTAGCAAGAAAAGTGTCAGCTAGGATAACATCATCATCATCATTATCCTCTAAATCACCAGTAACTTTAGACTTAGCCCTAGTGACAGCACATGCAGGGAACACATCAGGGACATCACAATCCTGGGCCGCAGCCACTGGCTCACTAGACAACTGAGGAGCTGGACACACTTGACTTCCACCAATATCATTTCCAAGTAAGAAAGTTACACCTGACATTGGGAGTGTCTCCAACCAACCCAACCATAACGGAACCATTGACAAAACCAGACTCTAAATTCACTCTGCACAGAGGGACAGAGAAGTAATTATTCCCTACACCTTGTAAGATTACAGTTTCATCAGAGGAATTAACATTAGAGCCTAGAACACTGGTCAGCATAAGGGATTGGCAAGCACCTGTATCACGATATATTTTAACTGATTTCCTGTCATTACTGTCCAGAGGACTGACAAAACCATCAGACAGGAAATTAGCACATGAACTCTTGAGAGTGTCACCCACGTTACTGCTCAAAAGAGGAGCTCCATCATGAGAATTTAAGTTACTCCTCAAAGCAGGTTCAGTTAACTCAGTTAAAGAATTCTGGGAACTCTCAAGAGTGGACACTAGACCAATTGACTGAATATTTAAAGACTCCTTTTTGTTCACATCACGCTGTCTACTGAAACATCTCTCCGTAGTATGACCAAGCTTACTACAATAAGTACATTTACTTTTCTGAAATCTAGAGGTGAAGCTGGTATTTACTTCCTGAGAAACATCATCTTTATTCTCTTTCCTGTTACCTGTACTCTGAGTAGAGGCAACGTACTTACTCTCAGCTTTCCCTTTTTCTCTAGAATATCTCTTGTGAGTGAGAACATACTCATCAGCTAAAACTGCAGCATCAGACAAATTATCTATCCTTTTCTCATCAAGATATAGGCTTACATCTTTACTAATACACCTCTTGAAGTCCTCCAGCAAAATCATCTGCTTAAATTTACCAAAATCAGAATCCACATTCTTAGAATTTAACCACTGCTCTAACAGATCTTCTTTGATTTTTGCATACTCAACATGGGATTGCTTATCTTGCTTGTAAGTTGTCCTAAATTTTACTCTATAGGCTTCAAGAACAAGCTCATAGGCCTTAAGAATCAAGCTCTTAACTACATCATAATTATCAGATTGATCCTGAGGCAAAGATGCATAAGTTACTTGAGCTTTACCGGTGAGAACAGTTTGAAGGAGTACTGGCCAATACTCCTTAGGCCAATTAAAACCTGTAGCTACCCTCTCAAACAACTGAAAATACTTTGTTAAATCAGATTCATTAAAAGGAGGGACAAGTTTAACATTTTTAGCCACATCAAAATCATCAGAGCTAGATGATCCAGTTCCACCTTGTTTCATGCGATACTCATGGTCTGCCTGAATCCTAGCAAGTTCAACTTGTGCGTGAAACTCAGCCTCCTTAGCACGGGCCTCCTGCAGGGCTAGCTGTAACTTAGCTAATTCAATCTGCGTTTGCTCATTTGGAGGAGTTACATTAAACAAGCTTTCATCAATCATGTCAACAATTTGATCTTTAGAATGATGAGAGCAAACAACAATTCCCAATTGTTGAGCAACAAGCTTAAGTTCATTCTTTGTTCTGTTTTCTACATCACACACTGTTTGCACATTTGACAAAAAATCTTTGGCTTCATCAAGTGTAGTAATAGTAGACATAATTAATAAGTAACAGTCACAAAATATCAAGCAATATCCTTATGATAATATCCTGAATATCGTGATATGAGGTCGCCAAATTTATGATACGGAACAGAGAAAGATAATGTACACTTTAAGTGAGAATACTAAGAGTCACTACTGTCCCGTAAAGTTCCAGGTTCAAAACAAAAGAGTTAGGTAAAATTACAAGTTAAAGTTTAATGCACAAACTAACAACAAAACATTCAGGACTCATAAGGATAATGTAACGGCAAATAAACAGGTTAAATATATGGTTAACTGCAATAGCCTCTATTAACACGAAATTAGCAAGAGTAAATTTATCTAAGTCAGCCCTGATAAAATGAGATACCAGATAATACTCAGTGAATGCCAGATAAATTATTACAGATGCAAACTATTATCAAAAATGACTGATATAAAACCCTACATTAATCACAAAGACCTCACTAGGCCTAAGAATTAACCTTATGCTACACAGTACAAGAAAAAATACAACAACAGTTATACTCAAATTACACACAGCTGCTAGATGTTTGGAGATTTCTTGAGTACTCACAATAATAATATCTGTACAGGGGAGGACAGAGATGTGAACAAAATGAGGAGCAGATCTAAGTGGCAATGATGCAGAGACTGAGCTCATTATATAGGGGCCAGGAGAGCTTGATACAACTTGTAAGAAGGACGCGCAAATGAAGCCATGGGGACAAAGAGTGGACAATCCCGCTCTGAATAACAGAGAGAACGACTTACTCTACTATAACGGTAGAAGGGGGGAACTGAGGCAGAACACGCTCGTGATCAAACATGCAGCAACTGTGCGTTAAAATTACACAAATGATGATGAAATCATAGGCTATGTAACAATATATATATATATATATATATATATATATACAGTACTTATATTAGTATCGGGGGGCTGAGAATCCTTGTGCAAGCTCAGATACGGCCCTGGGTCTTCCTTTTGCCCATGTGACCTCCTGAGGCTGAACAATGACCCCATTGTAACACTGCTAGGCGGTACTTGGCGGGAACGACAAACTGCAGTCGAACCTCGCCCTCGGGTGTTCGTGACTCACGGTAGAGCCGTCCTTGTTTGCGAAGGAACTTGGCTCGACCTCCCCGTGAATACTTAATCACTTGACCCTTTTGTTTGTTCCGTACGGCAGCAAGTGTCGGGTCAGAATGTTGTTCTTGCACAACAAGTTGACTACACATCAGATCTTGCGGCAATTCAATGATCACTGGGATGACAGTCTGGAGCCTCAGCCATGGCTCGTGTTACCACAGCAGCCGAAGTCTGAGTAGCGTCATGTTCGGTGCAACTATCCTTGACACCATAAATATTTCCTACTATGAGGTCAAATAAAGATTCTGGCATGACAACTGCGAGTGTCGTACCAGTATAAAATGGTGATGCCACCTGGATACATGCCTCAGGGATCAATCTCACTGATCCATCAATAAAGTTTGCATGGATCTGTCGACCTGTATACTGCTCAGACCGAACTAGACTCTGCTTGACAGAGCAACCTGAGGAACCATTATCTCTCAGGACCTTCACAGGAATGCCTCCCACAAACCCTGGCTGAACAAGGAAGGTACTGTCACCTGTGGGAGAGCCTGTGGAGGAAGCAGCTAGCCACTCATGAGGCTGCTGAATTGATGCGGCAAACATTGTGCCTTGTGAATTATATACTTCAGGCGTCATACTCACTGCCTGTGGAGATGGAACATTGGCCATCTGTGGAGGGGCGTTCACTGTCACTGTGGGACTAGTGAACTGTGGGGGAGTACCCATACTGGTAGGGACGTGACCACCGTGTCGCTGCTGAGAAATGAAGGCTGCGTTTGCCTCCTGCCTCCGATACACTAATTGACCTGACTGAGGGTTACGTGGCTTGTCCTTGTATTGCTGCTGTTGCTTGGGGAACTGCTGCTGGTTGGGGTGTTTGTTGTACCGCTTCCAAGCAGGCTGCTGTGTATTTTGCACCTGGTCCTTCTGTGGTTTGCTTGGACCTTGGCCATTACTCTGAGAACGGCCTTGATGCTGGGATTCAGTCTGAGACGGCTTCCCAGACTTGGCAGTATCTTTTCTGCTCCAGGTGTTTCGCTTACGAGTTTGATACCCATATGCAGTGAAATACACGTCAGCCTTTTCTGCCATTTGGCTGGCATCTTTCACCTGGCAGATCTTAAGCTGTGCTATGAGCTCAGCAGGCCACGACCTCTCTAGCTGTGTATGCAGCATAAGGTCAATTATCCCCTCACACATGGAAGGAGTTTCATCTTTCTCCATCCACTCATCTAAGTAAGCAGTGAGACGGTCGAGGAACTGAACAGCTGTCTTCTTGTCTTGGAGACGAGCTCGCATGAACTGAACTTTGGCGTCGTCTACTGTGAGACCATACACCTTAAGGAGTGCAGCTTTCATCATCTCATATGTAAGATTGTCTCCACGAATTCTGTGGAGAATATCGAGGGCAGGGCCCTCAAATAAACTAAGAAATTGGATCCGCTTAGCTGCCTCATCCAGTTGATACATGTCTGCCATGTCCTCAAAACGAGCTATGTACGGCTCGATTTGCTCGCTTTCCTTGTATGAAGGAAGCTTGATGCGTGGGGTCGCCAGGACATGTGTAGGAAGAGCGCTAGTGGAGCTTGGATTAAATGCACCAGATGTGTCTGAAGCCGAGGAATCTCGCTTGAGCTTCAGCACTTCAAGTTCATGTTTCTCGTGCTTCTCGCTCGGCACGTTCGTGCTCTTGTTCTCTCTCGCGTTGTTGTAACTCGTATTGACGTTCTCTCTCTCGTTCCTCACGCTGTTCTCACTCATGTTCTAAGTCAAGTTCGCGCTGTTTCTGCTCATGTGAGTGCAGTTTCTGTTCTTGTTCGTGCTGTTCTCGCTCGTATTCGCGCTCCTTTTCGCGTTCCTCACGCTGTTCTCGCTCGTATTCGCGCTGAATCTTACGCTCTTCACGGGCATCATTCTCACTCTGCTGGTCCATATTATGCCGTGAGAGTATGTATTCTTTAATTTCAGTTGGGTCTGTAAGACCCATATCTTTGGCTTCCTGTAAAAATACAGTGGTAGCCATGTTGCTAATTTACTGAGCAAGCCGAAACTGAGTACTGACAGCTTCGCAAACGAATGCTAATAACACAAGTAAAGAATACAGACACAAGCTAGTGGTGACCAGTCTTATCTAGTTAACTGGCAAAGATTAAAGCAACAATGCAAATAACTGAGAAGACTCAATAATTAACACAATGGGTACGGCGGCTACCCAGGAGCGAATAAAATCGTCTGGCGTTACCAAAAATAAAGTACTAAATAGAGTTAAGTACTCTATGGATTAATAAAGCAAAAATTCACTTGCTAAATTAAGGGTAAACACCAGTAAACTTGTGCCTATAAATTTTAATGATAAATACCTAAATATGAACGAGTGAGTACTATCTCATGAATAGCTTTAGATCTAGGAGTTAATATCCTGGAATGAGGTCGCCAATTGTCACGGGGTTTTTATAATAAACGCTTATCTTATTTAATTGATAATAATGTTCAATATTACTGAACAGCAGGAACAAGAATTGTCTTGCTAAATCAAGCAACGATTACTTTACGCTGACTTGCTTTGCACGATTCTCTAAGAACGAGAATTTATAAACTTTCTCAACAGTACACAGCAGAGACTAATTACTCACAAATGCTGATTACTAGTACTGTTAGCCTCTGGAGAAAGTTACTTCACCCCTGACAATAAATAACTAATACTAATAATAATATCAGGTTCTTGCTGATGCTTAACTCCTAGGAGGCACAACGGATTTTAAGCTTAATACAACAAGACTGGCCTAAGTACCAGTTATGAATGGCAAACGTTTATGCAAGCTAGGAGCTAGGAGATATAAGCTTAATTGCGGAGAAATGAAGCAAGAGTTTACATTACATTAAGCTCATGAAAAAGAACTGTTAAATTTATTGATTACAAAATAAATTTAAAGTTACATTTCAAAATCAAATTAATGAGATTGCACTCACTCACTCACTCAAGAGCTAAATTCTTACGCCTAGGAAAAACACCTTAACTAAGCTCTTAAGACTAGGAAAACGAAAAGAAATACTGGTCAATGAATGCTGTGTATCACCAAGGGTGGGAGCACTGGAGAACTGTGGTCTAGTGGAGTCTGGGTGCTAGCTGACCTCTCTCACACTTCTGGAGCACAGAACCTCTCTCCATCAAAGCAAACATGGACTGAGTCTCTCGTGGGAAAGAAAAGGAAGCTATAGGCCGCACTTTTTTAATGGTCGAGTGAGCGAAACGCGCCCAAAACAAATCGCTCAGTGGAAGCGCTAATGTTTCACACAAAGACGTTCACGTATGACAATGAAAAATTGATTTGACAAAGCTTCCGTCCGAATGAGCGGTTAACTGAACGATAAAATGGGATTCCACTTGAGTTCGCGGTTTCCCACAAAAGCCAATGTCACTAGCCGACTCGTGACAGGAAATGATGGCATCTGCACAAACATGGCTGTTGCTTGCTCATCTAGCTCCTTGTACTCTGGATCATGAAGCAGGGAATCCCAGAAATCCATGGGGTGGCCAAATGTTTTGAAAGCTTCTTTTTGACGGTAATCAACTTTAAGCTCCAATGTGGCATCAGAATTATTTGTTACATCATCTGAAAATGGATTAAGCACCCACATGTTGCAGGTCACGTAGTCGTTCTCACTGTCTGGAAAATAAAAGTCAAGGTTTTCTTGCATCAAATTAAGGTGTTTGGTAATCGGTTCGGACATCCGTACTTACAATGTCTTCTCTGCTTGATGCATACCATGTTCCCAACCACATTCTCTAATATAGTTATCAAAGACTTCAAAATCAGAGAAGCACCTCTTTGCTGCACAGCTTTTCCATTTTTTCACCATCAGTTTGAGTCCATTTATTTTCGCCATACTTGTAAAAATATCTCCCCTTTTGCCTTGCTAACTGATGATTTGCTTACTCAGGTGATCAAAGATTGAGGCCATGTATGACAGCTTTGCCAACCAGAATGTGCCCTGACACTTAAATGCCATGGGATTTACTTCCTCAGTAAAGAATACAAAGAGTTGCTCTCGCAGTGCCAACATTCGGTTGAGAACCTGCCCACGAGATAACCAAAGCACTTCAGGATGGAGGAGGAGTTTGGTGAAGTTGGCTTCCATATCCTTACAAAACACACTGAACATTCTGTGTTTCTTTGCATGTGCACAAATATGATTCAAGAAATAGCTCAAATTCATTTTTCTCTGTGCCACTTGTAGCCTCATTCAGTCGTTTTGCCTCTAAGGCCTCCCTGTGAATCACACAATGAGTGGGGACGCAATTAGGTGAGACATCTTGTATTTGCCTTACAACACCATTGATTGTACCAACCAGTGCTTCTGCATCATCAGTAGTTACTGACATGCGTTGTGACCAGTCTCTTCTTCAATCATGAAATCATTCAATTTTTGAAAATATTGCATGCTGTTGTTTCTACACCGAGCTGGAGGCAAAACAAATAACGTTCAACCATGGTTTTTGCTTCTAGGTCTGGAAACCGACAGTAAACAGTCAGCTGGGCTTCCCCTCCTATGTCTGTGATTTCATCCAGTTGAATGCCAAATGAGGAGCTAGGCGCAATTTTTGAACCAGCTGTGGGCTACCTTCAAATCATCAGCTAACGTCACAGATCGGCGAGATGTTGTAGTATCTGACAATGGGATCTGATCTACCTTCTTCACAGCTTCTTTCCCTCCATGTAGAAGGTCAGCTGCTACTTCAAAGCATTGCAGTACAATAGTTCAGTGACAGGCCTTCTTTTCTGAAGGATGATATGTGCCATCTTAAGAGAAACAAGAGTAAGTGATTTTGTGTCAGAGGGCATGACTTGACTTTTGAAAGCTGCCTGTTGTTTTAAATATGCTTCCGAAGTTGCCTCAAAAAATATCTTTGATTTGTTTTGGTGTTCAGGGTGCTTAGACTTTAAGTGTCAATCGAGTTTTGAAGAAACAACATTTGCATTGCTGTACGTTGCATCACAAAAGAGGCACTTTGCTGGTGGGAAAGGATTTGAAACTTCATATGCTGGCCGGAAAAATACAAATGCAATATGGTCATCATTCCATCGTTTTCGCCGTTTCTTATGCAGTGAAGATTCATCTTTTCTGACGGTCTCATTCTCTGTTCTGTCCTTTGGTGCAGCCCCAACTTGTGTGGCTTGATTGGAAACATCCTCTTGCTTGATGTACCAGCCATCACAGGTTTTGCAGGCTCAGGATTGCCGTCTAATTTTTTGAAGTATTTATATATTGACATGCCTACACCAGCTGGCACTACTGTTGAAATCTATGAAGTCAATGAAAAGCCCTAAGTCTGTATTAGTTGGATCATACACACACACACACACACACACACACACACACACACACACACACACACACACACACACACACACACACACCAAAAAAAAAAAAAAAGGTTACTTCTTCCCTAACACAGAACATAACTTCAAAAAAAATTTCATTATTATCACCTTAGAAATTTATAAGGCACATTTTGTTCATAACCAAAGTATAATGGAATAATAAACCTTAGTAATTCATAATAACAAAAAGTAAAACCAGCAGTAATACCTACACACAGAGAGAAACAAAGGAGGTAGCTCACGGCCCAACAGGAAGTGAACAAGTGGCTTTTTCAAACAGCGACTCACCACTCCACGAATCAAGAGTTGTCAGTGTTGCCAGTCAAAGAACAGGAACTGAACGTGTTACCGGCTACAGTGTTGTTAATCAAACACGAACTGGACATGTTAGTTATCGTGTTAGGCTTGAGAGAGAGGGGGGGGGGAGTGGAAATGTATGTATGTGTGTATATATATATATATATATATATCAAGCCTCTGTGGTGCAGTGGTAAAGTGCGCTTTTTCGTACACTAAAGAACGAGGGTTCGGGCCCCGACTGGGTAAAAAACTTTGGGAGCGTTCTTCTGGTCACGTACTGCATTGGCAGACACAAGGGGTGCTGTGGTTGAACAAGTGTCGCATACTGTAAAGTATGCTTGCACCCATTCGGCTTGCACGGGCCAATTATACTTGGTTTACAGACAACTCATACATCCAAAGCCGCTACAGCACTACAATCACACTTACAAGCACTTCATACCCTACATACAATCTCTATCAGACAGCCTAAGCCACTTGGTAGAGATATATTGGCTGTATCGTCCCCACTTCGGTAGGGATAGGCCGGTCCTGCAGTGGACACTCAAACGGCTGATGAGATTATATATATATATATATATATATATATATATATATATATATGTATATATATATATATATATATATATATATATATATATATACAGTATATATATATATATATCCCCGTTTGGGATACATGGCGTCTGGGAATATATATATATATATATATATATATATATATATATATATATTTATGCGAGGAAGAAGGAACCAAAGGCCATGAGCCCGCAGTAACAGTTCCCTCCAAGAGAAAAACAAAATACAATAGAGAGCCAAATTCAAGGTCCGATCATTTTGAGATGCCTGGACACACTGCATTTGAAAGACTGGAGATCATAGGCAGCAGGAAATACAGACAGAAGGAGACAGTTCCAGAGCTGACCTGTTGCAGAAATGAAAGACTGGGAGTAACGGTTAACTCTTGCATTAGAGAGTTGGACAGAAAAGGGATGAGAGAATGCTGCCAGACGGGTGCTACGCGTCCGTCGTAGAGGTTGAGGAATGCAAGTAGACAGTTCAGTGGAGCAGTGACCATTAAAGTAGCGAAAGAAAAGAGATAAAGATGCAACAGTGCGGCGAAGGGACAGAGATTGAAGGGAGTCAGTAAGAGGAGGAGAGTTAATGAGACGAAAAGCCTTTGACTCCACCCTATTGAGAAGAGCTGTATGTCGGGAGCCTCCCCACACATGAGAGTTGTACTCCACACAGGGGCGGATAAAACCCCTGTATAGAGTCAACAATTGTGCAGGGGTAAAGAAAGAGCAGAGTCGGCTTAGCACACCCAATCTCTTGGAAGCAGATTTTACAAGAGATGTAATATGATCTTTCCACGATAAGTCCCGAGTAAATGAAACCCCAAGCATGTTCAAGGATGATGCAGGATTAAGCTGAATCTTATTAAACATTTGTGGGTATACCTGTGGAAGATTTTGTCGGGTTGATAGGTATAAGTACTGAGTCTTAGATGCATTAAAAACAACCATATTATTTTTACCCCAGTCAGAGATACGAGCCAAGTCAGACATTAGGTGTGCCATAGCCTCATCCCTTGTTTGTTGAAGTAACTGTTGAGATGGGCGTTGCGGGAACCGAATGGAAAGGTGAAGGGTGGAGTCATCAGCGTATGAGTGGATAGGGTTAGATGTACAGCTTAGAAGATCAGTGATGAATAAAAGGAAGAGAGTTGGTGATAGGACAGAGCCCTGAGGAACACCACTGTTGATAGATCTAGGAGAAGAACGATGGCCGTCTACAATAGCGGCTATAGAACGACCAGAAAGGAAGCTAGCGTTGAAGGCACAGATAGAAGGATAGAAACCGTAGGAGGGCAGTTTGGAAATTAAAGATTTATGCCAGACACGATCGAAAGCCTTTGAGATGTAAAGTGCAATGGCAAAGCTTTCGCCAAAGTCCCAAAAGGAGGATGACCAGGAGTCTGAAAGGTAGGTGAGAAGATCGCCAGTGGAGCATCCCTGACGGAACCCGTACTGACGATCAGAAAGAAAGTTGTGATAGGAAAGATGCCTTAAATTTTTTCTATTGAGAATTGACTCGAAAACTTTCGAAATACAGGATGTTAAAGCAATTGGACGATAGTTGGAGGGTTGGGAGTGGTCACCCTTCTTTGGGACTGGCTGAATGAGAGCAAATTTCCAGCAAGAAGGAAAGGTACAAGTTGACAGACAAAGGCGAAAGAGTTTGCCTAGGGAGGGTGTAAGCACAGAAACACAGTTCTTGAGAACAATAGGAGGGACCCCATCAGGCCCATATGCCTTGTTAGTACTGAGGCCAGTGATGGCATAAAATACATCAACTGAAGAAATTTTAATGACAGCCATGAGGAAGTCAGAGGGGGGAAGTGATGGAGGAACAGCACCGGAATCGTCTAAGGTGGAATTGGAGGAGAAAGTCTGTGTGAAGAGATCTGCTTTATCAGTAGAAGAAATAGCTATAGAACCATCAGAGTAGAAAAGAGGAGGGAAGGATGATGAGGTAAAGTTGTTAGAAAGATTTTTGGCAAGGTGCCAGAAGGAGCGGGAAGAATTCGAGTTCGAGAGTTGAGAGCATTTAGTATGGATGAAATTATTTTTAGCAGAGCGAAGAACAGACTTAGCACGATTCCGGGCAGAAACGTAAAGATGATGTGATTCAGGGGTGAGTTGGCTCCGGTACCTTTTGTAGGCCCTCTCCTTGTTGCGGACAGCATTAGAACAAGCGTGATTAAACCAAGGCTTTCTTGCGCTAGTCAAAGGATATGAGAAAGGAATGTATGCTTCCATCCCCCAAAGAATAACCTCCGTAATGCGCAAGGCACACTCAGATGGCTCCCGGCCATGGAAGCAATAATCATTCCAGGGAAAATCAAAGAAGTACTGCCTGAGGGCCTCCCAGTCCGTGGCTCCAAAATGCCACAGACGACGTTTCCCTGGAGGGTCCACAGGCTGTAGCGGAGTGATAGGACAGGTTAAGGTAATAAGGTTGTGATCGGAGGAGCCCAACGGAGAGAAAAGATTAACAGAGTAAGCAGAAGGATTAGTTGTGAGGAAGAGGTCAAGTATGTTGGAGCTCTCTCCAAGGCGGTCAGGGATATGGGTAGGGTGCTGTACAAGCTGCTCTAGGTCATTAAGGATAGAAAATATGTAGGCTTGTTCACCAGGTGGATCCGTGAAAGGAGAGGAGAGCCAAAGGTGGTGGTGAACATTGAAATCTCCTAGAATGGAGATTTCAGAGAAAGGAAAAATGGATAGTATGTGTTCCATCGTAGAAGTAAGGTAGTCGAAGAATTTTTGATAGTCAGTGGAATTAGGGGATAAGTAAGCAGCACAGATATATTTAGTCAGAGAATGACAGGAAAGCCGAAGCCAGAGTGTAAAGAATTCAGAAGAATCGAGTTCAGGAACACAAGAACAAGATAAGTTGTTGCGTATATATACAAAACAGCCACCTTTGGCCTTGAAATGAGTAGAAAGTAGGAGGATACAGAAAAGGGTTTGCTGTCAGTTGCCTCAGACAGCTGAGTCTACGTTAGAAAAAGAAGGTGAGGTTTAGCGGAGGAGAGGTGGTG
>NC_137031.1:16905869-17214742 GCF_032717465.1 Coenobita brevimanus
AAGCTGGAGATGAGTGTTGGGGAGATCTTGAGGAGTTAGCACAAGATAGGATGTGGTGGTGTGAGTTCATCGAGGCCCTATGGATCCCCGAGGGTGCCACAGGAAATGATTTATATATATATATATATATATATATATATATATATATATATATATATATATATATATATATATATATATATATATATAATATATATATATATATATATATATAATATATATATATATATATATATATATATATATATATATATATATATTTATATAATATATATATATAATATATATATTTATAAAATATATATATAATATATATATTTATATTATATATATATATTTTTATATTATATATATATATATATATATATATTATATATATATATATATATATATATATATATATATATATATATATATATATATATATATATATATATATATATATATATGTATGTATACTGTATATATATATATATATATATATATATATATATATATATATATATATATATATATATTAATCATTGTAGGGTTGGCGGCACAGTGTCCCTTCTGGTCACCATCATGTGACTCCCGGCAGCGACTGTTGGAGATTCTCTTCATGCTCGTCAACGGGGAAGTACAGATGCAGCCTTATTCTTCACCAATATCAATTGTCTCAGCACCAGTCTATATTCAGTTCATTTGTTCTTACACTCCATATTCCCTCTGGCCTTGTTCCTCATAGAACCACAAATCTCTCCCTCAACCGTAATATGTCCATTTTGTTTTTCTGGTTACCATCTCCTCACAAACTTCCATAACAAGGGCAGCACCTGTTGTTATATCAAATCTGAATATGCAGTTGACACTATTTTAACCTTCACTTGAACAAATTTTGACTACTCACTGTCTAAACTAAATTATGTAAATATTACCAAATATATCTGTATAATCTATCGATCCCCCAATACTTCTTCAGGACCCACTGTGTTTGACTCCATATCCACACAGTTGAGTAACCTTATCCTTGCCCTTTGCACCGAAATTACCATTCTGGGTGATTTTAATGTACATATTGTTGAATGCTTATTGCATTCTACCAGGACTGACGATGCTGGTCTACACTGCGAGTTGTTTGTAGAATCGTTTAATTTCACGCAGTTGGTAAAGCAAGCAACCAGAATACCAGATAATCCTGACCATAATGCCCATTTCTTGGATCTATTACTGACAAATAATCCAGATCAATACAGGATAGAAGTACTGTCAGCATTTGCATCCTCTGACCACAATCTCATGAAAGCCCCATTAGTTAGCCCCCCCAAACCTCCCCATTCTGAACCTGTCAGGGTGACCCCATGGCACTTTGATAGGGAATACTGGGATGGATTTAGAAGTTATCTTACTGACAATCCATGGCTGTCTTTCTTTACTATTGATGTCAGTTCTACCCAGTCCCACATTAATGACTTAATGCTAGCTGGTATGGATTTATTCATACCAAGTCAACAGTTCACTAAAAGATCGAACACTCCAATATGGTTTGAGAGCAACTGTGCGAGAGCAAAGGCCCAAAAGTCATTAGCATATAACTCTTACTTAAAATCAAAAACATCTAAATCACTCTGTCAATATAAAATTGTTAGAAACCAAGCAAAAACTGAAATAAATCTCTCTAAATCAAATTTTCTTCAAAGTCAAATCTCTCTAAATCAAACTTTCTTCAAAGTCAAGCATCAAAACTACTTAACAACCCTATTGGCAATAGATTATTTTGGTCAACTCTCAGTTCTTTCAATAATAACTTTAACAGGTCATCATCCATTCCTCCACTAAAATCTTCAGATGGCAACATTACAAATGACCTGCATGGGAAAGCGAATATCTTTGCCAGTACATTTGCCAGAAATTCTACCATAGAGGAAGTCAGCCAGATTGTCCCAGTACTAGAACCTGACTCTCCGAAATTATTCCACTTAAAATACAGACAAGATACGTAAAAGCCATCCTAGACAGTTTACCAACCAACAAACCTCCATGCCAAGATGGAATTCCTCCAACTGTTTTGAAACAGTGTTTTCCAGAACTTGTCTCTGTTCTAGCTAAATTTTTCAGACTGTGCATATGTACTTCTTCATTCCCTAATTCATGGAAAGAAGCCAATATCCACCTAGTGCTAAAGAAAGGAAGTTCCTTTGACCCTGACTGTAGACCAATAGCTGTCACATCTTCTCTTGGTAAAGTATTTGAAATTATAATAAATAAACACATAGTTAAACATCTTGAATCCAACAACTTAATTTGTGATAGACAATATGGATTTCGTCATGAAAAATCCTGACATACTTAATCTTCTGACTCATATAATCCACCAATCAATCAACTAACACGATGAAACTCGTGCAGTAGCTCTTGATATTTCTAAAGCTTTTGACAGAGTGTGGCACTGTTCCCTGCTGTCCAAACTCCCTTAATATAGGACTAATGTCTTTTGCTCCTTTGCTTTCCTCATATCTCAACGACAGAAAACTAGATGATGTATATTCCAATTTCCACTAACTTCACGCCGGCATGCTACAGGGATCAGTTCTGGCACCAACCTTGTTCCTGGTTCATATTAATGATTTCTTATCTGTCACCCCAAATCCCATCCATTCATATGCAGATGACTCAACACTTCACGGTTCATTCACACTCAAACACCCACTTACAAATTCTAATATCTAACTCTCAGCTCAGTACAGCCATCTCCATAAATCAGGACTTAATTACGATCAGTGAATGGGGACAAAACAACCTTGTCTCATTTAATGCTAGTAAAACCAAGTATATACAATTTACTAATAGACAGATATTGTCAGATATACAATTTACTAATAGACAGATATTGTCAGATTCATATATTACCTTCAATGCTACTAATATTCCCATCTCCAAAAGTATTGAAATTCTCGACGTTTCACTTAACAATGCCCTCAGATGGACCTCTCATGTCAGATCGCTTGCTAAAACCACCTCAAAGAAACTTGGATTATTGTACAGAGTCCGTAACTGCTTCACTGACGAGCACTTAGCTATAATTTATAAGAGTCACGTGTGTTCTCAGCTTGAATATTGCTCACCCTTGTGGAATGGATGTGGAGAGGTTGCATTAAAACAACTAGACAAAATTCAGAAGCTGATGGAACTATTAATACAGTAAAACCTCTACAATTCGGTATCCTTCAAGTCGGAAACTTCTACAACTCGGGAAGGCTCCAAAATATGCATTTAAAAAATCAAAGTTCAAAAATTCCCAAAAATGCACACGTGAGAGGAAGAGAGTCGGCAAAAATCCCCCGAACTCGGGAAGATGGCGAGTTGTACCGACATTCAGCAAGAGTAACCCGGCATGACGTGTGAATGGGGATGTAAACAAAGCCTGTTGTGCGCCACATGTGGGCCAGTTTGCCTTCGTCCGCCGCCCGTGTTGCATTCTCTCCTCACTTGCTCTGCTTGTGACTAAGTGTTATGCACTCTTAAGTGGATTGTACCTGCAGAAGCTAACCATGGCGTCTCCCAGTGCTACCCCAGTGTTTAGTGAATAAGTTCTGTACAGTAATGTTTAGGTGTTTAGTCTATAGTCTTTAGTTCCCCAGTATAGTAAAAGTCATAAATACATTACAGTATGGCCTTTATAGTGTTAATTATGCTTTATATAGTGTACAGTGTCAAGTACAGTACAGTAAAGATGTGCCCAAAAGTGATCTTGAGCCCCCCTAACACCTCCAAAAACTACCAAAAGTCCTCCTCCATGCCAGCAATACACCCTACAACTGCGTGGAATCATGATAAGGCAGCTTTTGCTGTTTATTGTAAAAACGTTTAATTTTATTCCATTTTTTCCCATTTTTTCCTTTTATGTGTGTGTGCGTGCTGGGGGGGAACTTATCATCCCTACAACCTGGCAAATAAGCTAAATCGGCAAGGCTTGCACATGTATTGTGCCGAATTGTGGAGTTTTTACTGTAACCCTGCTTTTATAAATAAACTACCTCCCCAACAGGTAATAAGGAATGTTGCCTCCCTTGCATTATTTTACAGATATTTTTATGGCAAATGCTCAAATGAAGTTGTTTCTATTGTGCCACCTCGCCATGCCTTCCCTCATGCTACACAGGCATTTAGTAGCGCTCATGATTGGAATGTCACACAGCCATATTGCAGAACTTCTGCCTGTCAGAATTCTTTTATTCCCCGAACTGCATCTCTCTGGAACTCGCTTCCCCGGAGTTGTTTCCCCCCAAACTTCAACGGACAGCTGTTCAAGTCCAACTATTACAGATATTTTATGACTGGAGTCTGGTGTATGATTTTTTTTTTTCATTTGTTTTTCCATCCTTTGTTTTGTTATTTTAATATACCTGTATGTATATATATATATATATATATATATATATATCTATCTATCTATATATATATATATATATCTATCTATATATATATATATATTGTTACGGAACAGAGAAAGATAACGTACACTTTAAGTGAGAATACTAAGTCACTACTGTCCCGTAAAGTTCCAGGTTCAAAACAAAAGAGTTAGGTAAAATTACAAGTTAAAGTTTAATGCTCAAACTAACAACAAAACATTCAGGACTCATGAGGATAATGTAATGGCAAATAAACAGGTTAAATATATGGTTAACTGCAATAGCCTCTATTAACACGAAATTAGCAAGAGTAAATTTATCTAAGTCAGCCCTGATAAAATGAAAATACACCTGGTAATGCTCAGTTCATGCAAGATAAATTATTACAGATACAAACTATTATCAAAAAAGACTGACACAAAACCCAACATCAATCAAAAAACCTCACTAGGCCTAAGAATTAACCTTATGCTACACAGTACAAGAAAAAATACAACAGTTATACTCAAATTACACACAGCTGCTAGATGTTTGGAGATTTCTTGAGCACTCACAATAATAATATCTGTACAGGGGAGGACAGAGATGTGAACAAAATGAGGAGCAGATCTAAGTGGCAATGTTGCAGAGACTGAGCTCATTATATAGGGGCCAGGAGAGCTTGATACAACTTGTAAGAAGGACGCGCAAATGAAGCCATGGGGACAAAAAGCTGACAATCCCGCTTTGAAACAACAGAAAGAACGACTTACTCTACTATAACGGTAGAAGGGGGGACTGAGGCAGAACACGCTCGTGATCAAACATGCAGCATACTGTGCGTTAAAATTACACAAAGGATGATGAAATCATAGGCTATGTAACACCTCCCCACAAAGAAAAAAGAAATTTACAAAGGAAATTTCTTATTACTCTAAAACAATCTGTACATGGCATTACAGAACATGCAAATGTCTTTCCTAATGTTACAAAACATGAGATCTCCCTAGCACGTTCAGTCATAGGTACTTGCCAGTATCCCTTTAACAAATCAAACTTACTTATGTACCTAGCCTTTCCGATCTTGTCTATGCAATCTTCCACACGAGGGAGAGGGTAAGTGTCTGTTTTGGTTATCTGATTAACACGTCTGTAGTCAGTGCAAAGCCGCTGTGACCCACCTGGCTTAGGGACCAGAGTGACAGGAGAACTCCACTCGCTCTGACAGGGCTCAATCATCTTGTGGTCCAACAGGTAGCCAAGCTCCTTCTGGATGAGAGGAACTTTCACTGGGTTCACACGGTAAGGAGGCAATTTAATTGGCTTTGCGTCTCCAACATCGACATCATGCATCAACACAGTGGTTCTTCCTGGAGTGGCACGGAACACTTGCGGGTACTCCTGCAGTAATGCCGAAAACTCCTGCCTTTCCTTGGGAGGTAGATGAGAAAGCTTAGTCTGGAGATCATTCATGATATCAGGATTCTTCCCCAAACTATCACTCAGGCTCATACTGCATGGGAGAGCTTCACTTGCAGACTCAGGTGGAACAGCTACAGTGCAGACTGGATTATTTTCGTCCCGCCTGTGATATAACTTCAGCATGTTGATGTGACATAGTTGCTTGCTCTTTCTACGATCTGGTGTGGCGATGACATAGTTGACATCACTGAGTTTCTTCTCCACGAAATAAGGACCACTAAACTTGGCTTGAAGAGGTTGCCCATGCACCGGTAGCAGAATCAAAACCTGATCTCCTGGCTGAAAGTGGCGTAACCTGGACTTCTTATCATACCAAGTCTTCATCTTCTCCTGAGCAGCTCCTAAATTCTCTCTCGTCAGCTGTAAAGCAGTGGACAGCCGTTCTTTGAACTTCATCACATACTCCAGCAGGTTGACGTCATCTTCCTCCGACAGCCAGCATTCCTTGAATAACTTAAGGGGTCCTCTTACTTCATGGCCAAACAGTAGTTCAAAAGGTGAGAAGCCCAGTGATTCATTTGGAGATTCTCTTGCGGCAAACACAACGAATGGAAGACCTTTATCCCAGTCTTTCTGATGTTCCAAACAGTATTTCTTGAGCATCGATTTGAGTGTTTGATGATATCTCTCCAACGCTCCTTGGGTCTGGGGATGGTAAGCTGAAGACGTGATCTGCGTGATGCCCAACTCTTTCAGAGACTGCTTGAAAACGTTTGACATGAAATTACTTCCCCGGTCTGACTGTACCTCCTTGGGCAGACCAAACTTTGTGAAGAACCCTAGCATTTCCTTAACTACGTTCTTTGCTGAGATGTTTCTAAGTGGAATGGCTTCAGGATAACGAGTAGCCATATCAATCATGGTCAACACAAGAAAATCCTGAAGAAGTCTTAGGAAGAGGGCCCACAATATCCACCAACACACGGGTGAAAGGCGCCTCAAAAGGAGGAATGGGAACTAGAGGTGCAACCTTTTCGGTCTGATTACACTTCCCCACAACTTGACAGGTGTGACAAGACTTACAATACCAGGAAACATCCCTGAAGATACCTGGCCAGTAGAAGTGTTTCAAAATGCGTGCCACAGTCTTCCTCACTCCAAGGTGTCCTGCCAAACTGGAATCATGAGCCACTCTAATGATATCCTGCCTACAAACACGAGGGATGACAACTTGATGTACAACCTCCCATTTACAGTCGGCTGATGCTGTTGGGGGTCTCCACTTCCTCATAAGTACTCCTGACTTTACATAATAACAAGTAGAAGCACCAGTTGACTCTTCCTCACTGCAAGCAGAGTTAGCAAGACCTTTCAACTCAGGGTCAGCAACCTGCAACTCAACCAACTCTTGACGAGACAAATTATCAACACTACGGGGTACTGCCTCATCTGGTGAGTGGTCCAAATTAGCAAGAAAAGTGTCAGCTAGGATAACATCATCATCATCATTATCCTCTAAATCAGCAGTAACTTTAGACTTAGCCCTAGTGACAGCACATGCAGGGAACACATCAGGGACATCACAATCCTGGGCCGCAGCCACTGGCTCACTAGACAACTGAGGAGCTGGACACACTTGACTTCCACCAATATCATTTCCAAGTAAGAAAGTTACACCTGACATTGGGAGTGTCTCAACCAACCCAACCATAACGGAACCATTAACAAAACCAGACTCTAAATTCACTCTGCACAGAGGGACAGAGAAGTAATTATTCCCTACACCTTGTAAGATTACAGTTTCATCAGAGGAATTAACATTAGAGCCTAGAACACTGGTCAGCATAAGGGATTGGCAAGCACCTGTGTCACGATATATTTTAACTGATTTCTTGTCATTACTGTCCAGAGGACTGACAAAACCATCAGACAGGAAATTAGCACATGAACTCTTGAGAGTGTCACCCACGTTACTGCTCAAAAGAGGAGCTCCATCATGAGAATTTAAGTTACCCCTCAAAGCAGGTTCAGTTAACTCGGTTAAAGAATTTTGGGAACTCTCAAGAGTGGACACTAGACCAATTGCCTGAATATTTAAAGACTCCTTTTTGTTCACATCACGCTGTCTCCTGAAACATTTCTCCGTAGTATGACCAAGCTTACTACAATAAGTACATTTACTTTTCTGAAATCTAGAGGTGAAGCTGGTATTTACTTCCTGAGAAACATCATCTTTATCCTCTTTCCTGTTACCTGTACTCTGAGTAGAGGCAACGTACTTACTCTCAGCTTTCCCTTTTTCTTTAGAATATCTCTTGTGAGTGAGAACATATTCATCAGCTAAAACTGCAGCATCAGACAAATTATCTATCCTTTTTTTCATCAAGATATAGGCTTACATTTTTATAAAATACACTGCTTTTTAGAAGTCCTCCAGCAAAATCATCTGCTTAGAATTTACTAAAAAATCAAGAATCCACATTTCTTAGAATTTAAATCCACTGCTCCTAACAGATCTTCTTTGATTTCTTTGCATACTCAACATGGGATTGCTTATCTTGCTTGTAAGTTGTCCTAAAATTTTACTCTATAGGCTTCAGGAACAAGCTCATAGGCCTTAAGAATCAAGCTCTTAACTACATCATAATTATAAGATTGATCCTGAGGCAAGATGCATAAGTTACTTGAGCTTTCTCACCGGTGAGAACAGTTTGAAGGAGTACTGGCCAATACTTTTTAGAAGCCAATTAAAACCTGTAGCTACCCTCTCAAACAAATGAAAATACTTTTGTTAAATCAGATTCATTAAAAAGAAGGGACAAGTTTAACATTTTTGCAGCCACATGTCAAAATCATCAGAGCTAGATGATCCAGTTTCCACCTTGTTTCATGCGATACTCCCATGGTCTGCCCTGAATCCTAGCAAGTTCAACTTGTGCGTGAAACTCAACCTCCTTATTGCAATCGTGCTTGAAATTCAAGCTTCCTTCACACGAGCCTCCTGCAGGGCTAGCTGTAACCTTAGCTAATTCAATCTGCGTTTGCTCATTTGGAGGAGTTACATTAAACAAGCTTTCATTAATCATGTCAACAAATTGATCTTTAGAATGATGAGAGCGAACAGCAATTCCCAATTGTTGACCAACAAGCTTAAGTTCATTCTTTGTTCTGTTTTCTACATCACACACTGTTTGCCTGACATTTGACAAAAAATCCTTGAAAGCTGTCATCAAGTGTGTAGTAATAGTAGACATCACATGAATAAGTAACAGTCACAAAATATCAAGCAATATCCTTATGATAATATCCTGAATATCCTGATATGAGGTCGCCAAATGATTATGTTACATGGAACAAGAGAAAGATAACGTACACTTTAAGTGAGAATACTAAGAGTCACTACTGTCCCGTAAAGTTCCAGGTTCAAAACAAAAGAGTTAGGTAAAATTACAGAAGTTAAAGTTTAATGCTCAAACTAACAACAAAACATTCAGGACTCCATAAGGATAATGTAATGGCAAATAAACAGGTTAAATATATGGTTAACTTTAGCAATAGCGCCTCTATTAACACGAGAGAATTAGCAAGAGTAAATTTATCTAAGCTCAGCCCTGATAAAATGAAAATACACCTGGTAATGCTCAGTTCAGTGCAAGATAAATTATTACAGATACAAACTATTATCAAAAATGACTGACACAAAAACCCAACATCAATCAAAAAACCTCACTAGGCCCTAAGAATTCAACCTTATGCTACACAGTACAAGAAAAAATACAAGCAGTTATACTCAAATTACACACAGCTGCTAGATGTTTGGAGATTTCTTGAGCACTTCACAATAATAATATCTGTACAGGGGAGGACAGAGATGTAGAACAAAATGAGGAGCAGGGATCTAAGTGGCAATGTTGCACAGGAGACTGAGCTCATTATATAGGGGCCAGGAGAGCTTGATACAACTTATAAGAAGGACACGCAAATGAAGCCATGGGGACAAAAAAGCTGACAATCCCGCTTCTTTGAAACAACAGAAAGAACGACTTACTCTACTATAACGGTAGAAGGGGGGACTGAACGGCAGAACACGCTCGTGATCAAAGCATGCAGCATACTGTGCGTTAAAATTACACAAAGGATGATGAAATCATAGGCTATGTAACAATATATATATATATATATATATATATATATATATATATATATATATATATATATATATATATATATATATAAATATATATATATATATATATATATATATATATATATATATATATATATATATATATATATATATATTCATATATATATATATATATATATATATATATATATATATATATATATATATATATAAATATATATATATATATATATATATATATATATATATATATATATATATATATATATATCAATCAATCAATCATTTTCCTGTAGCACCCTCGGGGATGCATAGGGGCCTCGATGAACTCACACCACCACATCCCCTATCTTGTGCTAACTCCTCGAAGATCTCCCCAACACTCATCTCCAGCTTCCCGTCTCATTGTCCTCACCCACGTCTCTTTTGGCCTTCCTCTACCTCTCCTACCAGAGTGCCACCCACCCTGGGTGTACCTCCCGTACTATTCCTGTCTCCTATACACATGTCCTAGCCACTTCCATCGTGAGAATCTAACATATTCATCGATCGGCTGCACTCCCGTTATTTCTCTAATTCTACTATTTGGTATCCTTTCCCACCACTTAACTCTCTAATATTTCTTCAAAGTGCTTTATTTTTCAAACACCAAGAATTTATTTTCCATAGTCACTGTGCTGTACCAAGACTCGTGTCCATAAATTAAGATACTCCTAACCATTACCTTATAAAGTTTGATTTTTTGTATGCACAGAGAAATTGTTATTATTCCAAATATTTTTAAGCATTCCCATTGCCTGATTTTCACCCTTCTTTATAACCTTTCCTCGAATTCAAAGTTCAAAGAACCATCTTTTGGCTAAATAAGTACCTAAATATTTAAACCTATCCAACTTGCTTTACAACCATACCTCCAATTACACATTCCTGCGCATTTTTCCATATTCATATTGATTTTTTCAGTTTTTCCCACAATTAATAACCAAACCCACCTTGCGACCTTCACTCTCACCAAACAGTCCAACACTCTCTGCATCTCTTCTGGCCCATCACAAATCAAAACTATATCATCTGCATAATCTAAATCCAAAAGTTTCCTGTTCTCTTCTCTCCAAAGTATACCTGCACTGGTTTCTGTTCCAACGCGTTTCTTAATGTAATCAATGAAAACCAATATAAATAGTAAAGGCGATAGAACACCACCTTGAATTACTCCGGACTCTGACTTCAAACAGAATCACTCCAGACAACCATCAACCATCACTTTACAAAATGTGTCCTCATGCATGTTCATAATGACCCTCTACATGAAACTCCTCTGGTATTCCATAATGCTCTCATGATCTTCCCCATAGTCTCTCTCGAAACACTATCAAAAGCCTACTTTTCAAAATCAACAAAACAAAGACTTAACGGTACTCTCATTTCATTAACTTGCTGCATCAAATGCCTAACTATAAAGATCTGATCATTGCAACCACGTCCCTTTTCTAAAACCAGCCTGTTCATCCCTCAGAATACCCTCAACCACCGGCTCCAACCTATTTAACAACACTCTACTGAAAACTTTTCAAAGCTATCGGTGACAAAGAGATTCCCGTCCAATTACCACATTCACTCAGGTCTCCCTTCTTCGGAACTTTAACAATTACACCATTCTTCCAAACTGATGGTAGTAACCCCGTCACCCATATCTTTATTGAATAAGCTTGGTCAAGATCATTATTAATCTATCCCCTCCACTTTAAACATTTCCGGAAATAAACCAAAAAAAATCCTCCCCTGGTGCCTTATTATTCTTTAACTGTTTTACTGCTTTCTCCACTTCTGCAAGCCTCAACTCTCCTGTTTCTATATTTACAATCTTCCCTGAGCAGACGGTATATCCTCTTCTGGTGGTATTGGTCTATTAAGAACTGTCTCAAAATGCTCTTTCCATCTATTTTTAATATCTCCATCTTTGGTCAATAAATTTCCTTCCCCCTGTCTCTAACTGGTAATTTCCTTGCGTTTACCTGCATTACCACTCAGTTCTCTAATCGATTCATATGCTATTCTTTGACTCTGTCCATCATTTTTGTTTATTAAGATTTTCCAGTCACTGCAACCTTTTCATACACACATCTTCTTTTATCTCTCCTCGCTCACCTTCTTACTTCTGAATTCAAACTCCAGTACGCAGCTCTTGCTCTGTCAATCTCGCGTTCATCAACGCATTGCATCTCACTCCTCAATTTAGCAACTCCACCTCTCTTTTGTATCATATCCCACGTTTCCTCTGATATCCATTTTCTTTCTCCTGAAGCTATGTCTCCTTCCAATCGTACATTCAGCCTTAGTCTCATTGCAAAACTTTGTTCACATCCTCCACATCTCATCTACCCTTCTCTCCCCCTCTTCCAACGTTTCCAACACCAAAAACCTATTTCTGCATTCTAATCTGAATTCCTCCTTTTCTTCTCCTTCCCTTCTAAAGCTTAACAATATCGTATCTACCAATAACAGATTTTTCCTTCTTCTGATTTTTAAGTTTAAACCTTATTTTTGCAATGCTGAGGTTGATGGTCACTACCAATATCCAGCTCCCCCGTTTAACATGAACATCTAGCAGAGAACTTCTATGCCTCCCTACTGATAACAGATGTGATCAATCTGATTTTTATATTTTCCACGGCGACACCCAAGTTGTCTTGTGTATATTTGCAATGCTGAAAGAGTGTGCCCCCGATGACTAAGTCATTTGCTAGACAGAAGCTTCCAAACCTCACTCCGTTTTTTCACTCATCCTGCACTACCAACTCCCATCTTACCCATACATGCCTCAAATCGTCCTCATTTGAACAGCCCATTACTGCATTAAAGTCTCCAACGCAGATCAAAACATCATGTCTAGGTACCCTTCCTACACTCCTTCTTGCAACTTTTCATAAAATGTGTCTTTCCTTTCATCGAGTGCATCATTAGTAAGGTGCATAACTTACACAAACAGACTGAATGTTGCCATGGTTTTGATTTAAACCGTGCGTATAACAATCGCTCATCTATAGGATCCCACTCACATAAAGCCTTATTTGCCTTACAACCCAGCAAGAACCCTACTCCCTGATAATGCATTCCGTCCTGTCGACCAGATATCAATAAACGTATACCATCCTCCAAATCCAACTTATCGACTCCAGTTAATCTAGTTTCTGTCAGAGAGCACAAATATCAAGTCCGTAATTTTGAAAAACCTTCACTAACTCATCGATTTTACCGTCTTGATTTAAGCGTTCTCACATTCCAGTTACCAATTTTAATTGTATTTTTTGCATTGACAAAGGAATTAGATTGTAATTGAGGCAACCGTGAGATTCTTAGCACCCACCTGCCCATTTAAGGGCTGCACGGGGACTAGGGGGCCATTATTGTTCTTTCCAGAGTCCATCAAGGTTTGTTTGGCTAACTTCCTGAACACCTCGCCATTGTGTTGCAGGGCGTCGCAGTAATGGCAGCTAACTTGCCTGATTGCCCACACCCGAAAGACCCAGCTATGCTGTAGCCAGTCACGTGCCGGCATGCTTCCCAGCCATTTCACTCTCAAGGAGTTCCTCTGCCTGAGAAAGCAACCACCACCCCCTGCTCCTGAGGGCTTTTGATCTGTGTAGGTAGAGAGGGCGATCACTCCCTCACTAGCCATATACAGTGTATATACAGTGTATATATATATATATATATATATATATATATATATATATATATATATATATATATATATGTATATATATATATATATATATATATATATATATATATATATATATGTATATATATATATATATATATATATATATATATATATATATATATATATATATATATATATATATATATATATATACATATATATATATATATATATATATATATATATACAGTACATATATATATACATATATATATATATATATATATATACATATATATATATATATATATATATATATATATATACATATATATACATATATATATATATATATATATATATATATATATATATACATATATATACATATATATATGTATATATATATATATATATATATATATATATATATATATATATATAATATATATATATATATATATATATATATATATATATATATATATATATATATATATATATATATATATATATATATATATATATATATATATAGTTATATATATATATATATATATATAGTTATATATAGTTATATATATATAGTTATATATATATATATATAGTTATATATATATAGTTATATAGTTATATAGTTATATATAGTTATACCTCGATATATGATACCCTTATATATAGTTATACCTCGATATATGATATCCCTAGATGCGATACTGCGGCTTAACAAAGGCGGTAGAAACACCACCATACCCCACCAAACTATGGCCAAACCCCGTTTTAACAATGGGTTTTGACTCTTTTTTTTTTAACCAATTTTTTTTTATATTTTAGAGTAAGATTGTGTGTTTAGGTTGATTCTTGTCTGACCTGAGTTCTGGGATCTTTTACTTGTGGCCGTCCATGACAGGAAACAGCACTCTTCAGTCAAGAAACTAGTTCATCTTGAGGGGCACCTCGATGGAGAAGCAGTAAATCCACCCAAGGCTTGGCTACAACCAGTCATAACTACACCATCACTGTCAACATCCTTCAGGAGGGGTTTGGGAGAGAAGACTTCTGAAAGAGTCCCAAATGGCCAGTCTCCTGAACATCCCTCACATCATTGACGGTGATATCGTTAACTCTCTGTGTTGTTTTGTGGATGACCTAATTGCCAGTGTCAGGGCTCTTGGAGTGCTCAGAGTCCCTTAGGAAAACTACAGTCAGCTTCTACAAATGTTGAAGAGTAGGATCCCTGACACCTGGAAACTTCAGTGGGCATGGCATAAGAAGATACACACCATTTTGGATTAAGATCATACAGTCTTTCCCAAATTCTTGCAACAGATAATGTCCATCCGTGAAGAATCTGTGCACCAGCTTGTTGGGACATCGACAATGTCTGGATCAGCATCAAGAAAGACTTAAAAGTGTGCTTAAACATCAACAACTCTAACCAAAATAGCCTAAGAAAGAAGATTGGATCTGCAAAGCTTGTAATCACACCCAGCATGGTCTATCCAAGTGTATCCAATACCAGATGTCTGAATGATCAATGGACAATCGTGAATAAAGCAGGCATATGTTTCCAGTGCTTAGAACTGCACAACAACCATTCTTGCACCAGCATCACCTGTCTGACATATCAGACCTCATCATTCGTCACTCCATCGCCATGACTCAAGATCTCAGGTCTCACTCTTTGGTACTCTCTACCACCTGTACACTTTTCCCCACAGTCAGCTATTTGTCTCGACATCAAGGGACAAGAGAAAAAATGGACTGTAAATGCTAGGGGAAACCAGAGCACTTCAGATCAACAGTCCACCCACTAGGGATTTGAGATGCAGTCTTCACAAGGACAATCACGCTATAATGAGCAACAGCTTTAATGGTACAATGTCACCACCAGGGGATGTTGCTACAGCCTGACTGCACTGGTGGTTTCAGTGAAAGGTCAGTACACCCTTTTGGTCCACCTCCTCATCAACGATTGATCAGATTCATGCTACGTACACTCTTGGGTTGCCGATGACTTGTGACTTCCAATGAGAGACTCTGATACCTTCGCTTGTGTTGGCTTTCAGGAGAAAAAGAAGAAGGTTCAGATGTATGACCAAGTGAGGGTCACTCTGAGGGATCAAACAGTGGTCCTTCAATAGAGTTGTGCCTGAGGAAGATGAAACACCTCTATGCTCCCTTACCACCAAGAAAGCCTCTTCTTTATACTGCATTGGAAGAGATTCAGCAAACCAAAGACTTCAGTGAAGGATCCTTAGACATACTGATTGGGACAGATTAGATGTACGACATCATTCTCTGGAACCAGATCCCTATCACAAAGGGGCTCCGAGCTGTCAAGATGATCTTTGGATATGTTGTGCTGGGGGGTCCCAGAGAAGCACTACCACGTTGCCACTCCTACTACCGAAATAGGATTGATGCTCTCTGGGAGATGATCTCACAGACATATGGAACTACCCAGAACCTAATTGGACTGAAGATGAGAAGCACTATGAAATGAACCTTATTTGAAACTCTGAAGGTCGACTAGTTTTCAACCTGAGATGTACAAGGACGAGGACTGACCAGTTGATGAATCATCTAGACGTAGAGGACTTTCAGAAGCATGATGACCACCTTGCGAGTCATTAAAGAAACTCCACCATTGAATATTCACTCAGCCACCTGGACCACTCCGTATTCTTCCTGCCCAACCCAGGCATATATCAAAACGGCTTAGCCAAGGAAGGCATGGGGAGAAGTCTGAACTCAAACCTGGACCCTGGTATCAACCTTCTGTCCTGCCTTCTGTCTGCACTTCCTTGCAGATCTTGTAGGTTGCCAGGGTGACATAAAGGCAACATTTCATCAGATACTCATCAGAGATGAAGATTACCGTTATGTCCAGTTTCTTTGGGCAGATAAAGTTCTCTTCCTGCTGCTTCAAACCATCAACACCCATCTCCATCAACACAGTGGCATTGAACCAGATCTTTGACACCTGCTCCAGCATGGGTGTTACATGGACGACCTGTGTCATAACTTTTCATCAGCTGATGAAGCAGATACCAGAATGGAAGAGATAAGAAGCATTTTTGCTGCTGCTAGCATGGAGCTCCACAAGATGCATTGGACAGGAACACCTTTCAAGAATTAAAAGTTCCTCGGCATGGGATGGACTACTATGACAGACTGTCTTGCTGTAGTCATACTGTACCAAGAGTCACTGCCTAACACTAAGAATGAACTTCTATCTCTGTTACTGAAGCCCCTTGACCCCCTCAGCGTGATGACTCCTTGGTTGATCTACGGCAAAATACTCTTACAAGACACCTGGAATTATCCTGCGAAGCCATCACAGGCGACAGTACTTCTTCAAATTGCTCAGTCTGAAATAAGAAAATAGTAACAGACGCCCATGACATCAGAGTGGTGTCACTTCCCCGCTATGCTGTTGGATTGGTGGTGCCAGGTACTGTGTTCTGTGTGTTCTGCAATGGATCTCAGCAGGTGTGTTTTACTGCTGCAATATCTATATTGTCCGAAGTGGGGAGCCACACTTGCTGTTTCCCAGAGGGAGACTAACATCTCTCTCCCAGACACTGAGCATCGCTCATCTTGGGCATATGGTGGCTATGATTGGAGTAAAGCTAATGCATACTGTCTGCCAAGTGCTAAATCTACATCACCCAAAGATTCTATACTGGGCTAACTTCACGGATGTACTTTGTTGAATAAAGACTGAGAAGCCCATCAAGCTGATCGTGAGGAAGAGATTCTCATCCATCTACCAGTTGTCATGCCAAGAGGAATGGCACCACGTCATTGGCCTTGCCAACTCTGCAGATCTAGAAACAAGAGGCATCTCTCTCTCAGTGACCTGATTACCAGTCAGTACTGATGGAGAGAACCCGAATACCTGTCAACTGTCTGCTGCTGGATTACAGGATGAAGATGTCATCCAAGACTTTGAGCAACCCATTAGTGCCTGACGTCCTCTTAACCGGACGCTGTTTTTTCTCTAAACAACAATATTTGCTGACTTTCAGGATACCTGTATGTTCTTTTGGTTCCCCTTCAAGTGTGCACCAACAATTTGGAAAAGTACTTTGGCCACGAGTCGTGTAGCACAACTCTTTCTTCAAGATGGCAAGTTTGAAATTCGTTGCTGTGTTTTCTAATGCTTTTCTAATAATTTTTTATATCCTTTGCATGGTTCTATTGATTTTTAAGTATTTTTTTTATATGGTACTAGTATAGTAGTTTCAAAATGCTTTGTCATGTTTTCAAAATTACTATTGAAAATTGTGTGTCCGTTATAACTGACGCTAGGCAGTGGTGAGGACATATGACTACATAGTGTTGATCCTTGTCATTGTTGAGGGACTTACATGGTTACTACTACAGCTACTTTTTGTTCAATATTATGTTCCTCTGTTACAGTCTGACAATTGATGAAGCCCTGGTGCTGTCGGAGGAGGAAGGTAATGGTGGTGATATCTACATGGGACTTCCAGCTCCAAACGAATTGTCTGATGGGGACAGTGATCACTCTGATGAAGAAGCAGACTGCAGCTCGACTCGTCTGAAGAGGGGGATATTGCAAGCATCTGCTGAAATTGTGCAAGAAGAATCTGTGGAACAGCACCAGAGTTCAGTTGATATGGAAACAGAAGAATATGCTACAAAACCTGCGAAGAAGCGTTTGATCAAAAGATGGATAAGGAAAGAACCTGAATTACACATCAAAACTCAGTGTGTGCCAAAAGTTGTATCTGAAGAAAGCAAGCTGTGTCAAACTCCCGTAGATTTTTTTCAACTGTTGTTTGACAAAGAACTGAGAGAAATAATTATTGAACAAAGTAACTTGTATCCTGGTCAAAATAACAGAACCCTCAACTTGACAGAGTCAGAGTTTTTTGTGTTTCTTGGAGGATTATTACTATCATCTTATTGTCCTCTTCCTAATAAGAGGAAATACTGGTCATCTGAGGACAATGTGCCACATCTGTTGTCAAATAATATGAGAAGAGACAGATTTGAAATGATACTGAGAAACCTCCACTTGGCTGATAATACAAATGTAACAGATGACAGTGCATACAAATTAAGACCATTGTTCAAACATCTTCAGAAGAAATTTCTGCAGCATGGTGGTCTGGAAGAGCATTTGTCAATTGATGAAAGTATGATACCATACTTTGGGAAGCACTATGCCAAACAGTTCATTAGTGGAAAGCCTATCAGATTTGGCTTCAAGGTGTGGCCTCTCTGTTCCAAAAATGGATACCTACATGCCTATGACTTGTATATGGGAAAAAAATTCCAATGAACCCTCTCAAACTCCAAACCAGTTTGGAATTGGTGGTAATATAGTGTTGCAACTGCTCTCGCAAGCTGAAGTTCCTCATCATTCTGTATATAAGGTTTACTTTGATAATTATTTCACCAGTATTGGACTCATTGAGGAACTCGCAAGACAGGGTATATGTGCCTCTGGTACTTGCAGAGAAAACAGAACAGATCGGTGTCCCCTCACATCTAAGAGTGAAATGAAGAAAGCTGCGAGGGGTTACACTGATTTCAGAGTGACTGATGAAGTAGTAGTGTACAAATGGAAGGACAATAATGATGTTATTATTGCATCAAATTTTGAAGCCAACAACATGATATCTGTTGATAGATGGAACAAAACAGAAAGGAAGTATGTGAAAGTCTCTCAGCCTGTATGTGTTCAGAATTATAATAAATACATGGGAGGTGTAGATCAGATGGACCAGAATGTTGCAACTTACCGAGTGAGAATGCGACAAAAGAAATGGTGGTGGCCTATTTTTGCATACATGCTTTCCGTGTCTGCGAGTAATGCATGCATTCTAATTTAAAAAAAAAAAAAAGCTGGACATTCCATCACCCTGTATCAGTTTCTTGAACATGTAACCTTGTCTTTCATGAAAACACATGGCACCCCGAAAGTGCAAGGTAAGAGGGTAGCCTCACATTTGGCTAATATTGGTCGCTGTGATGGCATTGGCTACTGGATTGTGTACATCAGCAAAGAAAAGAGGTGCAAACATTGTACAGGAAAAAACCACTTTCAGTGTGAAAAGTGTGATGTTGGCCTTCATCCAAAATGTTTCAAAGCATATCATGTTATATAACTAGATTCTCTACATGCTGCATTGTGGCAATTGCAGTGTTGTACATGCCAATTACTGTCATGTTTCAAAATTAGTTATCCTAAACATTATGATATTATTAGTCATTTTCAAACAGTTACCAAAAGTGTAACCATTGTAATGCTGATATAACAGCCCACGAGTGCCTAGCATCCTTTAAAACGGACAGCCTGTATCTCAGTTTCTAATAAAGATATACATATGAAACACTCTGAGTTTATTAATTGTCCTAGTATTAATCATCCATCAAAAATTCAGTATAATTGGGGGAAAGTTGCAACTTCGGCATTAATGGGTTCCTTCTGTGAAAGTGGAGTTGAAAGGCCCCAACATCATTGCCTTCGAACGGGTAACTGCCATTACATTGGAAGCCCTCATGAAAGTGTTGCTGGCCCATTTGCTCTAATGTACTGCTCCAACCTCAAACAGGCAGTCAGCTGTACATCATGGATAAGACGCTTCACTCATAATGCTCATTACCAACTTGCAAAACGCAAGACCAACTCACTCAGTCCTGAAGAACAAAGGGACACTTTTCATTTCTGGATTCATTTAGCACAGACTTATTGTGTGCAGAACTGGAGGCCCTATGATATGTGGCATATTTACCATCTCATTCCTCTCTGTTGATGGCTCGACCTCATCTTGATGAAGATGGTCTAGTGAGAGCTACTCCATGGACTAACGTGCCCTCCATGATCATCCTACCTGACCTGTGCCACATCTCTGCCCTGACTGTGGATGAGGCTTATCACTAATGCTTCCACCAAAGCACATGCATCACTCCACCCTCCTTATCCGCCGAGTATCTGGTCAGGAGGAGGACTGATCTGTGGTCAGTGAATGCATTCAGATGATGATGTCATACTGAGGACTCCAGTACCACCCTCCGGAGGGTTCACTACCTGAATTCTGCAAGGAACCATCGTGAGCCTTTGCTAAAATTGGCGTAGACTACTTTGGGCCTATCTACGTGGATGTCAGAGAATCCATAGTGCAGGCATTACTGATAACCTGTGCTGCCTTGCACACTGTACACCTAAAAGTCATGAAGACACAAAACGTAGAGGACCTTCAGTTGGCTCTCAAACGCTGCTTCGCACTTATAGGGACCCCATCGCTTATTGTCAGTGACAAAGTCATGCCCTTCAAGTTGTCTGGCCTCTTCCCTTGCCCCACAAGCTGGTGCTACATCCCGGAAGCTTTGCCATGGTGGGGAGGATTCTGGGAATGATTGGCAGTCGATTGGCAGTCTGTGTGAAGAGGTCACTGAAAATCACCCTGCATCAGTGTCACCTCCCCTTTGACCAACACGTTACCACCTTCTGTGAACTCACCCTCCACTTGAACCTTCATCCCCTGATGAATGACAATGGAAATGGTGCTCTGATCCCTGCACACTTCCACTTTGAAGTCACATCCATTCGAGGAGTTATCTCACTGGCTGTCAACCCATCACCTACTCTGCACCATGGGTGGCAACACAGGAGACGAATTTCAGACCACCTTGACAAAAGATTGATCACAGAGTACCTACTGGCTCTGAGGACATGGAACACCAGTCTCCGTGGGTGACCTGTCCAGACACCGCATGTCCTGGTACACAGAGAGTCTACCAGGGGTCAGTGGCTGATGGCGAGAATCGTATCCGTGATCCTAGGAATTGATGGTCATCCCCTCACCACCACGATTTCCCTATGAGGCCGTATTACTCGTTGTCTGCTTGACAAATTTCATAAATTGGAGGCGTTGCCAGACTCGATGCATGACGAAGATGCCTCAGGGACGGATGAAACCAAACCTCCTGTAAATGCAGCAGTTGATTCTTGTGAGAGAATGCAGGCTATGGACGTGGGTTCTCAAGTGGATGTATTTGCAGTGAGATTGATGGCTGTGGCTTTGACTCTGATAATGACCAGATCAGGCCTTCAAGTCTGTCCACCGACATGATTTGATACCGGTATGTAAATACTTTGTACTACAGCTATAGGTTAGAAATGTGTGAAATCCATATGTGGTTTATGGGTGCAGAGAATGTTTTGTAGAGTGCCATATCACATGTAACTGCTTCAGGTTGTCGGGATGTACTGTAAGCACAATTAAGTCGCCTTCTGAGGGGCCACAGGAAACTACCGATGATGTAGGGCTGTACATGCTCATTGTAAACCCCGGCTAAAATGCCCAGTTGGCAACCACCAGCGGTAGTGAGTACCTAACCTGCCGCAGTCACATCCACCAGCACCAGCACTAAGGACCTCAGCACTATTTGTAAATATCCAGTTATTGTTATTATTGCTTTGTTTAAAATTTTTGGATTTTATCTTGAATTTATATGTATTTGCCATTATTTTTAAGAAGTATAAGGCTGTCTGGACATTGCTACTCCTCACCCTGCCCTAGGGTGGGAAAGAAGGTCGGGATGATGATGATGATGATGTATTTCTGCGCTTTCACACAAATACATAACCTCTACAACAGGAAGTTCAAGTATTAATATCCCAGGACGAAGACTTAAACCCGAAACCATACACATCTATTCTACGTTCATTCCGTTAGTGACGGGTGCAGACCATAAACTGACCAAAGGCACTTGTTCAAATTAGGGTGGTCTGTGAACCATGCTTCGCTTTGGAGTATGCCTTACTGCCTAATCAGGGCGAAAAGTACTGTACTTGCCCAGATGAGAGCTGTTTCTGAGCAGCTATCACCACCACACCACCACCGCTACCAACATCACAATATCACCACCAGCACCACAGCTACCATCACCCCAGCTACCACCATCACAACAGGTACCACCAGCACCATCATCCCGGTTACGATCAACACCATCCCTACAATCACAGCTACAATCACCACCATCATCATCACAGCCACCGCTACCACCACCTCCTTAGCTATCACCGCCACCATCATGATCATAGTAACCACAACCACACCCACCACCACAACTATCACAGCTACTACCACTACCACTGCTACCAACACCACCATCACCATCACAGCTACTAACACCACCACCATCACCATCTCAGCTACTACCACCACCATCATCACCATCATCATAATGGGTACCATCACCAACATCACAGCTATCACCACCACCACCACAGCTATCACCACTACCACCATCACAACGATCACCACCACCACCACCAAAGCTACTAACACCACCCTTATCATCACATTTACTACCATACCTACCATCACCATCACAGTTACCATCCTTTTCTGCTGAATAAAATCGTCTGCTCGTTGCATCGATGAAGTAATACATTAGAGGGTATAATGTACAACTCTCTCTCTCTCTCTCTCTCTCTCTCTCTCTCTCTCTCTCTCGTCAAAGACGTACGAAACTCAATCGAAATGCCCTGTCGCCTCTTGCAGGTGTGCCTATTGTAACACCAATGGGAACAATTATTAGGGGGTAAAACATCCCTCCAGAAAATACCAGTCGACATGAAACTGAAACTGGCCCATCTGGAACCCACTTCCAAACATTCTGCCAAGTGTCATCAAAATATTTTTTCCAGTTTTGCTTGTATCACACCCACCCACCCACACCCACACCCACACCCACCCACACCCACACCCACACACACACACAGTGGAGTGCCACGGGGCTCAGTGCTGGCAAGAATTATGTTTTTATTACAAATAAATGACATAGATAGTGACACTGGAAATGGAGGCTATCTAAATATGTTTGCAGTTGATGCAAAAATTCAAAGGGAAATTACTAACACCGATTCTTGCAAAGAGCTCCAAGAGGAATAAAACAAGCTTCATGAATGCAGCAATAAATGGCAAATGGAATTCAATGTGGACATGTATTATATAATTAAATTTGGTAAAAGTGAGAAAAGACCAGATTGGGATTAAAAATTAGGACGATCAACCATACAGATATCAGAAAGGGAGAAGGACCTAGAAGTAATTATCAATAAAAGACTATCTCCAGATGACCACATCAGGGAGAAGGTACGTAACATATATACACTGCTTGCTAATATGAGAAGAGCATTCACGTATATAAATGAAGACATGCTGAGAAAGATAATAACATCATTCATTAGACCAACCCTGGAATATGCATCAGTAGTATGGAACCGTCATCTCAAAAAACACATAGATAAGACTGAAAAAGGACAAAGGGCAGCTACAAGATGGATACCAAGCTTAAGGGATCTAAGCTACGAAGAAAGACAAGAAAAACTGAATCTACCAGCACCACAGGAGAGAAGGAAAAGAGAGATGATTATGCTGTATAAATGCATCTCAAACAATGAGACAATAGACATAAATGAATATATAACCTATGGGGAAGCATCAGCAAGAGGATACTGCAAAAAACTACATAAAAAGAGAGGCGATAAAGACATAATGAAGTTCAGTTTCCCAAATAGGGCAATTGATCAGTGGAATGCACTACCGAATGAAGTAGTGTGTGCCAAAACTATTCACAAATTGAAGGATCCATCCATCCATCCATCATCCAATCCTGTGTTGCTCCATGAACAGTGTAGAAGCCTGGGGGTAGGTAAGTTGGTCCTGACATTTAAGATGAGAGTGACCAGCCTCACTCATCCCTGAGTGGCAATACGTGAGCAACAAACCCCAACCACCCCTAGGATATAAACCTGCACAGGCTCAATCCGACTGGAGCTCCTTAATTACTCATTAAACCACCAGGCGCCATAATTTGGTTATATGGATACCACCCAGCGTAGTAAATGGTTTCCTGGTGTACAGGAAACCATTTGGCTTGTCACCCAGTGTCCAGTCACACACTGGAAGAAGGAGGAGGAAGGAATGAAGGAAAGAAAGACAGACGAGGGAGTGTAAAGTCACCCGTAGGCTGAAGGAAGTGGAGAGAATGAAGGAAAGAAAGACAGAAGAGGAAGAAAGGACGAGAGGAAAGAGTAGACACCCAAAGCAGCACTACATCGAATGACTGGACGGTGAGCGCCCCCACCTACCACTAAATTTAAGGATATGTATGACAAAAATGGTTTAATGTATGGTACAGTACGAGCTTGACTCATTCCTGCAGAGATACAATTAGGTTAGAACACACACACACACACACACACACACACACACACACACACACACACACACACACATAGAATTACAGTATTCTAGATGTTACGTCACTGATAGTAGTCTCTGTAGAATGTGGCTGCTTTGCATAGGGAAATTTCAGGATTTTACACACGTTAGTATGCTCAGGGATATCAGTAGTGAATTTTTCCAGTCCCTGATTTATAAGTCAGAGTTCCGATGCCTAGGCGTACTGTTTCGATTTATAGTGGGACACATCCTGGTGGTTTCATTCCCTATGTAAACATTGATATTTTGTCTGTGACTTCTGTGGTGTTGTCGCTCAACTTTTAGCAAGGCCAGGTGATACAGGGTTTGTCGGTGTGTGTTTGTTTACATTCATAAGTATCCGTTGACGAAAGATCTCAGAAAGTTTGGATGAATTTTCACCACATTCTCAGGAAATAGCAACCATATGGATGAGAAGAAGCCTATTACTTTTGGTGAAGATTTGTTCAAAGACGGCCGAATGCAAGCCACCATGAATTTTTTAATATGGATTGGCTTTTGTGAAAATTGGTGAGTTCCATAGAGTTCTGCCAACTTTCATCGTCCACCTTGAACATGAGGCAATATAGTTTTTGTTGATATGTGTCTGTGTGTGTGTCTGTCAGTCTGTCTGTGTCTGTCTTTTTTTTTTTTTTTCGTTTAATGCAAGGACGAAGGAGTCAAAGGCCAGAAGCCCGTGAGATTGTTCTCTCCAAGAAAAAACAAACAAGATAACAGAAAGCCAAGTTCAAGAACTATTAATTTCGAGATTAACAAAAAGCCAAACTCAAGAACTATTAGTTTCGAGATGAACAGACCCTCAATTTGGCTAACCGGTATCTTGCTTTTCTTTGTTTTGTTTTGTTTTTTCTTGGCGGGAACTATCTTATGGGCTCCTGGCCTTTGGTTCTTTCTTCCATGCATTAAATAAAAACAGACAGTCACACACTCAGACAAACACACAGACACACAACAAAAACGAAATCACCTCGCCTTGCTCAAGATGGACAACAAAAGTTTGCAGAACTCTACGAAATTCAGTCATTGCATTTCACTAAAAGCCAATCCATATTCAGTAATTCATGGTGACTGGTATTGTGTGTGTGTGTTCTTACCTAATTGTTCTTACCTAATTGTATCTTTACAGGAATGAGTCAAGCTCGTACTGTCCCGTGTCTTAAACCATATTTATCGTACACCCGCGAACCAAAGTTTCGATACCCCCTTCGATGGAAGGAAGTGGAAGTCAGGGTTAGAGAGATGGCAGGTGAACGGATAACCGTGGGTGGTACTTTGGAACTGAGCTACGAGGCGAATAGTGAGAAACCTAATGACACTGGATTCGAAACATTTCCATGGTATTCACCTGCAAAACATTATGCGTTCGTAACATACATACTGTAACATATAACATAGACTACTGTGTTATCATGGTGTCCTGTGATACTGACCCATCTGTTTCGGATCTCATCACACAAATAAAGCACCGAGCCAGTTGTATGTAAGTTGCAACTTATCATTATAACTGCAGTGATAATTTTTGTGAATGTTATCCCTGGATTGTCTATAGTTATAATAAAGAATGATTGTGAATTTAATGTTGATTTTCACAGTAGTTGTGCGGATGGTTATAAATGTGGCAATTATTTTATGTGGACGACTAAACCACATTGTGATGGACAGCGGAGAGCATTCGCCAATAATTTACTATAACCAGATGAAATTAGATGTAAACAACACAAAATATTATGAGACAACGAAGACACAGCTGTGGTATACTGCTCCGCCTTGTTATCAAGGCCTTAACTGTGGCTTCACCTCATGCGTGGGGGGCGCGGTAGCACAGTGGTAGCGCGCTGGACTCGTAATCGGGGGATTGCGAGTTCGAGCCTCGCCCGGGCTGCCGTGCCGGGAGTGGTAGCTCGCTCCTGTAACCCTAGCGGGGCTATATAGTCCAATACAGGGCTTAGCTCGGGGAAACTCCAATTACTCCCATTTCACCTCATACGTGCATTATTTCCCTTCAGTCTCTGCCTCTTTTATTACTCTTACTTCCCGGTATCCTCTTACTGCGAGTCATCATATTCCTTGGAGGGTTTCTTGTCGTCCGGTCCTATAACCCCTACTGTATTACATTATTCCTCGCATCATCACTCCCAAACAAACAACGTTAGCACAAGACTGCTGAATTTGTTAATACCATTATTGCCACTGCCACTACTATTCCCCCTTTCCCCATTGTGTCTACTGCAATTCCCCTCACAGTACTACTACTGCTACTCCTATTACTACTCCACTATAAATCTGTATAATAATACATATGATTGTCCTTATGTCTGTGTATCTGTTAATCATATTGTCCCTGTCCCACCGTCGACAACTCGTCACTTACCCCGCACCGCTACCCCAGTTGCACCCCACCCCCCTCCGGGCCCTCTCTCCCACCCGCCATGAGCTCTATTCCTCCCCCACTCCGAACCATTTTACCCCTCACCTCCTTCTTGGGCCACCAGGGCCTGTTGTTCACCTTTTACCGGTGAATATACGTAGGCATGCATTAATAAGAATAATTATAAAATTGACAGCAACAACATACATCTGCAGTATTCCGAACATTACATAATTATAAAAGTCGCAGACCCAAACGTGCCTATATTACGGAGCTCTGATATATTAACCACAGAACCGACCACAGACCGTTCCTATCATTGCCACTGGACCTTACCTGTAGCACTTCACCATAGTAATACAACCCACTGAAGTCCTTTGTGGGATCACTACACATGTTTGGGAAAAATAACAGCGCAAAACATGCCTACAACCCATGAAAATACACCTGTGACGTTTCACTGACATCCAGTAAATTGCCTAGAAGTTAGCGGACAAACACACGGCTGGACATAGACTGAGGCCGAATGTCTCGCATCGGTATATGACAACCTGACAAAACTATTACGATCCTGCTTTATAGGTGTCATCATAGTTATAATAATAATAATAATAATAATAATAATAATAATAATAATAATCGTAGTAGTAGTAGTAGCAGTAGCAGTAGTAGTAGTAGTAGTAGTAGTAGTAGTGGTAATAATAGTAGTAGTAGTAATAGTAGTAATCACATGTTAATATCCATGATACAGAGGAGGACAAACACCATAATCTCCCTGATAAAACAAGTGAAAACAGCTGTGACATATAAAACCAAACAGTGCCATAATATGCTGTAATGTTAGTCATAGTAATACTAAATTAATGTTTGACCGCAACCCAACCTTCTGTCATGGCAAACAGATTCTGCATTGCGTCGACACATGCTATTCCAGTGTGTGTCCTTCTCAGTATCGTGCCTAATAACATGTGATAAATTATTATTATTATTATTATTATTATTATTATTATTATTATTTTTATTATTATTATTACTGTGATGACACCTGCAATGCAGGATCACAAGAGTTTTGTCAGGTGGTTACATACCGATGCGAGACATTCTGCTTCTGTCTGTCTGTGTCCAGTCGTTTGTTTGTTTGTCCAGTAACTTCTCCTAGGCTATTTGATGGATGTCAGTGAAACATCATATGCTTATTTTAGTGGTTTGTAGGCATGTTGTGCACTGTTATTTTTTCCCAAACACGTGCTGATCTCACAGAGGACTACAGTGGGTTGTATTACCATGGTGAAGTGCTATAGAGAAGGTGCAGTGGTAATGATAGAACGGTCTGTGGTCGGTTTGTGGTTAATACTCGTATATCAGTGCTCCGTAATATAAGCACGTTTGGGTCTGCAGTTATTAAGTGTAATGTTAGGAACACTACAGTACACATCTACGATGTTGTTGTTATTATTACATTATTATCGCCTACCTTTAGAAGGCGGAGCGATCATGTTTTTAACTGCATCTGTGTGTGTGTGTGTGTGTGTGTGTGTGTGTGTGTGTGTGTATGTGTGTGTGTGTGTGTGTGTGTGTGTGTGTGTGTGTGTGTGTGTGTGTGTGTGTGTGTGTGTTCCTATTATATCTCATGAATGGCTTGAGCTATCAACATAAAACCTTCATGGTATCAAAATATGGCCTAAATGTTGGACTTGGCAAACAGAATATTTTAGAGGGCGATTACCGTTTAGCTCTCAAATGCCTTCTTTTTTATTATTAATGCATGCCACGTATATTCACCGGTAAAGGGTGAACAACAGGCCTTCTGGCCCAAGGAAGAGGTGAAGGGTAATGTGGTGTCGGAGTGGGGGAGGAGTAGAATCCATGGTGGGTGGGAACTGGAGTAGCGGTGCCGGGTCAGTGACGAGTTGTCGACGGTGGGACAGGGACAATAATTATGATTAACAGATACACAGACATAAGGACAATCATATTTCTTATTATACAGATTTATAGTGGAGTAGTAATAGGAGCAGGAGTAGTAGTACTGTGAGGGAAAATAGACACAATAGGAAACGGGGGATTGCAGTAGCAGTGGCAGTGGCAATAATGGTATTAACAAATTCAGCAGTCTTGTGCTAATGTTGTTTGTCTGGGAGTGATGATGCGAGGAATAATGTAATACAGTAGGGGTTATAGGACCGGACGACAAGAAACCCTCCAAGGAATATGATGACTCGCAGTAAGAGGATACCGGGAAGTAAGAGTAATAAAAGAGGCAGAGACTGAAGGGAAATAATGCACGTATGAGGTGAAATGGGAGTAATTGGAGTTCCCCCGAGCTAAGCCCTGTATTGGACTATATAGCCCCGCTAGGGTTACAGGAGCGAGCTACCACTCCCGGCACGGCAGCCCGGGCGAGGCTCGAACTCGCAATCCCCCGATTACGAGTCCAGCGCGCTACCACTGTGCTACCGCGCCCCCCACGCATGAGGTGAAGCCACAGTTAAGGCCTTGATAACAAGGCGGAGCAGTATACCACAGCTGTGTCTTCGTTGTCTCATAATATTTTGTGTTGTTTACATCTAATTTCATCTGGTTATAGTAAATTATTGGCGAATGCTCTCCGCTGTCCATCACAATGTGGTTTAGTCGTCCACATAAAATAATTGCCACATTTATAACCATCCGCACAACTACTGTGAAAATCAACATTAAATTCACAATCATTCTTTATTATAACTATAGACAATCCAGGGATAACATTCACAAAAATTATCACTGCAGTTATAATGATAAGTTGCAACTTACATACAACTGGCTCGGTGCTTTATTTGTGTGATGAGGATCCGAAACAGATGGGTCAGTATCACAGGACACCATGATAACACAGTAGTCTATGTTATATGTTACAGTATGTATGTTACGAACGCATAATGTTTTGCAGGTGAAATGCATGGAAATGTTTCGAATCCAGTGTCATTAGGTTTCTCACTATTCGCCTCGTAGCTCAGTTCCAAAGTACCACTCACGGTTGTCCGTTCACCTGCCATCTCTCTAACCCTGACTTCCACTTCCTTCCATCGAGGGGGGTACCGAAACTTTGGTTCGCGGGTGTACAGTCACGCGTACTAATTTCTGCTCAGGGGTTACCCCTTCCTTCCCCCCTCTACCCTGGACAGAGGGAAGGGGGGAATCGCGAACAAGTCTACCCCGCCTTCTGCCCCCAACTCCCCCACCCTCCACCTCCAGCTGCCAGTTACTGATTAGACGCAAATTTTCTCATGTCCTGTAAACATGACTAAACTGTCGTCGCACACGCTTTCAACGGCCAAGATTTGGACTATATTTTTAGAATAAATTATTACCGTATTGAACTGCATTCTCAAATTGAAAATATTCACCATCATTGTAATCCAGTGTCGTCCACTGCACAATTCTGGGTTCCAGTGCTTACCTTTTCACTTCCCACAGCTGTCTTTCTCTCTCTCTCTCTGAATTTACTTTTCCCACTCACTCTTTCTTTTTAAATTTATATAACTTTTTCTTTGCTTCTCTCCCCCTCTCCCTCTTCTCTCGCGTTCTTTGTCTTAAGTCTTCCCCGCCTCTCACCCCCCCCCTCCCCCCACCTTAGGCCTGATCAGCAGTCATTTAAACCACAGTGCTTCTACACTGTGATTTAAACCGTCACCGCTCCTTCGTATATCGTGTGCAGGCCACATTTATCACACACACTTAGGTCAGATGTATGGAAAGCTATTTTATATATATATATATATATATATATATATATATATATATATATATATATATATATATATATATATATATATATAATTGCATATCTCATTATATGCCAAGTTCAAATAGAGAACACCAGACCAATATTCGTAATTTTTAATAGAGTGACCGTTCCACTTCACATAGCTGGGTAGCTGGGCTTATAAACTGCACACATACACACGACTTGAATTTTGCACTGGCAGCGTGGCGACTACAAATATAGTCATTCTAACAACTGGATCTGCTGGCTCCAAACCTTCCCTGTCCCAGTCAAACTCCTCATTCAATAACCGATTATTGAATGAGGAGTTTGATTGGGACATGGGTAGGATTGTTGTTAGAATAACTATATTGTGTACGCATTGTCATTATCAGTCCAAAATTTAAGGGTGTATTATGTGTGTGTGTGTGTGTGTGTGTAATTCACCGGGTCGGTCAGGATCACTTGATGGTCGTGATCGTCAGCTTTTACCCTCCCGGAAGGGAGCTGAGAGCTCATATAGTCCGATCTAAGGGCAAGGCTGTGGCCTTCACACACGCACACACCCATCCCCTTGCTCACCAGCTGGCAAGTGAGAGCGTTACCACTGCACCAGCGAGTGTGTGTGTGTGTGTGTGTGTGTGTGTGTGCAGTTTATAAGCCCAGCTACCCAGCTATGTGAAGTGGAACGGTCACTCTAATAAAAATGACGATTATTGGTTTGGTGTTCTCTATTTGAACTTGGCACATAATGAGAAATACAATTATATATTAAAAAAAAAATTAGCTTTCCATGCATCTGACCTAAGTGTGTGTGATAAATGTTGCCTGCACACGATATACGAAGGAGCGGTGACGGTATAACTGACTGCTGATCAGGCCTACGGTGGGGGGAGGGGAGGGGTGAGAGGCGGGGAAGACTTAAGACAAAGAACGAGAGAGAAGGGGAAGAGGGGGAGAGAAGCAAAGAGAAAGTTATATAAATTTAAAAAGAAAGAGTGAGTGGGAAAAGTAATTTCAGAGAGAGAGAGAGAGAGAGAGAGAGCTGGGGGAAGTGAAAAGGTAAGCACTGGAACCCAGAATTGTGCAGCGAACGACACTGGATTACAATGATGGTGAATATTTTCAATTTGAGAATGCAGTTCAATACGGTAATAATTTATTCTAAAACTATAGTCCAAATCTTGGCCGTTGAAAGCGTGTGCGACGACAGTTTAGTCATGTTTACAGGACATGAGAAAATTTGCGTCTAATCAGTGACTGGCAGCTGGAGGTGGAGGGTGGGGGAGTTGGGGGCAGAAGGCGGGGTAGACTTGTTCGCGATTCCCCCCTTCCCTCCGTCCAGGGTAGAGGGGGGAAGGAAGGGGTAACCCCTGAGCAGAAATTAGTACGCGTGACTGTACATATCCTTAAATTTGTGAATTGTTTTGGCACACACTATTTCATTCGGTAGTGCATTCCATTGATCAATTGCTCTGTTTGAGAAACTGAATTTCCTTACGTCTTTATCACCTCTCTTCTTATGCAGTTTTTTGCAGTGTCCTCTTGCTGATGCTTCTCCATATGTTAAGTAATCATTTATGTCTATTTTCTCCTTTCCTGATATGCATTTATATAGCATTATCATGTCACCTCTTTTCCTTCTCTCCTGTAGTGTTGGTAGATTCAGTTTATTTAGTCTTTCTTCGTAGCTTAGGTCCCTTAAGCTTGGTATCCATCTTGTAGCGGCCCTTTGAACTTTTTCTATGTGCTTTTTGAGATGAGGACTCCAGACTACTGATGCATATTCCAGGGTTGGTCTAATGAATGATGTTATTATCCTTCTTAGCATGTCTTCATTTATGTATGTGAATGCTATTCTCATATTTGCAAGCAGTGTATACATGTTCCGTACCTTCTTGCTGATGTGGTCAGCCGGAGATAGTCTGTTATTGATAATCACACCTAGGTCTTTCTCTCTTTCTGATGTGTATAGGGTTTTATTTCCTAACTTATAATCCCAATCAGGTCTTTTTCCACTTTTACCAAACTTGATTACATGACACTTGTCCACATTGAATTCCATTTGCCATGTACTACTCCATTCATGAAGTTTATTTAATTCTTCTTGTAGCTCCCTACAAGAGTCTGTGCTAGTAATTCTCCTTTGTATTTTTGCATCATCTGCAAACATATTCAGATAGCTCTCATTTCCAGTGTTACTGTTTATATCATTTATGTACACTAAAAACATGACTGGTGCCAGCACCGAACCCTGTGGTACTCCACTAGTCACTTCTTTCCATGATGAGTAGTTTCCTCTTAGTACTGTCCTCATTTCTCTTTTTATGAGAAAGTCTTGCATCCAACAAAACAGTTTGCCTCGAATTCCTCCTTGATGGTACAGTTTCCATAAAAGTCTTTGGTGTGGTACTGTGTCAAAAGCTTTCTTGAAATCTAAATAGATACTGTCCAACCATCCTTCCCTTTCCTGTATTGTGTTTGTTACTCTGTCATAGTAGCTCAACAGATTAGTAACACATGATTTTCCTTTTCTGAAACCAAACTGTCTTTCTGTTATCATACTGTGTTCTTCTAGATGATTTACCCAAGCTTTTCTTATAAGTTTTTCTAATACCTTGCTTACAACACTGGTCAGTGATACTGGTCGGTAGTTGAGTGGATTTTGTCTATTTCCTTTCTTGAATAAGGGGACAATATTTGCTTTTTTCCAAATATCAGGTAGTTTACCTTGACTCAAGGATTTCTTGAAAATTAAAAATAATGGTTTACATAACTCCTTTGCACATTCTCGTAATACCCAACATGAAATTTCATCAGGACCACTTGCTTTTCCTCTGTCTAATCTACTTAACTCCTCCTGTATTACTTTTTCTGCTATTTGTATATCTGGTAGTATGTGTGGACATGCGTGTTCCACATAGTCCCTCTCAAATTTTTTTTCCTCGGTAAAAACTAATTGGAAATTCTTATTTAGTGCTTCACAAATATCTTTCTCTTGTGTATAAGTGATTCCCTCGTCCGTAATGGATTGTATTATATCTTTTACTTTAGTTTTGCTTCTGATATAGCTGTAAAACAGCTTTGGTTGATCACTACTTTAATTTATTATATCCTCCTCAAACTGTTTTTGGGCTTCCCTCCTTATTCTTGTATAGTCGTTTCTTGCCTGTTTGTAATTATTATATGCCCTTTCACTATTGTGTCTTCTGTATCTATTCCACATCAAATCTCTTCTTTCTTTTGATTTTTTACATTCTGTATTGAACCATTTCTGTATTTTCTTATCTGCTTCTTTGTGCTGTGGGATGTACTTCTGGACTCCTATTTCATAAAATTCACAAAATTTTTTATATACAGGATTTAAATCTTGTCCTCTAAGCTCATTTTCCCAATCAAATTCTAAGAAATACTTCTTTAGGTCTTGATAATTTCCCTTTTTATAGTTTAGGCTCTTTTTGTAACTATCATTGCTGTTTACTATGTCATATGCTATCCTGAAGTTATAATTTAGTACTGCATGATCGCTTTTGCCGAGTGGAGGGTGATATATTAAACTGTCAATATCATTTTCTTGCCTTGTAAATATTAGATCTAGCACTGAAGGTACATCAAGTCCTCTTTTTCTGGTGGTTTCCCTCACATGTTGCGTTAAGAAAAACTCTTGTACGAGATCCAGAAGCTTTTGGTCCCAAGAGCTTTCTTGGCTATTTATATCTAGAGTATTCCAATTTATATTTGTATTGAAGTCCCCAGTTAGTATAATTCTTTCCGATTTCTCTTCCATTTTATGTAGCAATGATCTTACACTCTGAATTGTACTCTCTGCCAGGTCCTCATATTCGTCTCTTTCCCATGTGTTTGATCTGGGTGGCATGTACAAATTGGCTACAATTACTTTACCTTCAGATGTGTCGATCTCTACTCCAATCAGTTCTACTGGTGATGGTATATCTAATTTTATTTCCTTGACTTTTAGATTTTTCTTAGTTAATATTATAATTCCTCCTCCTTTTTTTAAATATCTGTCCCTTCTCCATATATTGTATTCCTCTAAGTTTAGTATGTCATTTGATATCCTTGGTATTAATTTTATTTCAGTTAGGCATATTATTTGTGGTTCATTTTCTCTGATATAATCATTCATCTCTAGTAATTTAGATACCATTCTGATATAATCATTCATCTCTAGTAATTTAGATACCATTCCATCCACATTTGAGTACATCAATTTTATCATCTTGTTTATATACTTGTCATGACATGGTTCTACTACCTTCCTCCTTTTTCTTCCATCCTGTTTGTGTACCACTTTCGTACCTGCAATCCTATTACTTTGTAAAAAAATTTCTTCTTCTCCTCTTCTGATCTTCCCTCATTTTTTGTTTTTGCTTCCTCCCTTTTCTCTTTCAGTAATTCCAGTTTCTCTTGTGTTAGGCATCTTTTTATCCATACATTTTTGAACTCCTCTTTTTCCTTAAGATTCTTTGCATTTTTTAGTATCTCTTCCACAGTGTTTACACTCTGGAAAGTCACCTTTAGAGGTCTTGTCTTGCTTTTCTCGTATTTCCCTAACCTTTTGTGTTCCTCTATGTCTTTACTACAGATTTCCTCTGATACTTCTTTCAGTAAGCTCATTACATTTGCCATCTCCTTTTTGTCTCTTGTGATCTTGTTTTTAACTTCATCCTCTTCTATACCAGTGATTACTATTGATTTGTTTATCTCTACTGAATCTCTGACTAACTTTGGATTGTTTTGGATTAATCTTTTCACCTCCTTTTTAATGCTTTTTTCCTCCACCCTTGTTTCTAAGTCTTTCTTTACTTTCACCATTTCAGCATACGTGGTTTCTACATCATTTTTGTAGCTTTGCACAGCTTCATTTACTTGTGTTATCTTCTCAATATCACTGCTCTGGTCAATAAGACTGCTAACTTGCCTAATTGTCTCTGTGTCATTTTTGAACTCTTCCATAACACTCTCGTGATTGACTACTGTACTTGCCATTTCACTCATTTTCTTCCTAAGTGTACTCAATTCCACTGTTAGTTCACTGATGGTTGTGTCTTTCTTATTGGCCTCCCTTCCTAGTTTTTCTATTTCTTCCTTTTGCAAGTGCATCTGCTTCTTTATTTCATCAATTTCATTTTTGAAAGCCATTTCTAGTTTGTTTACACGTTCAACCAGTCTATTGTGGGTCTCTACTTCAACCAGTTCTTGGTAGAAATCATCATTTTGCTTTTTACCTTTATCCCTTTTCTTTTCCAAATTTGTTTTACTGAAGTATGTATCCATTTTGCAATACTTAAAGTGCAAAGCATATACTTACAATCTCCGTCTTGTTGTAGTCTAAACAAACCTCAGAGATGACTCAGCGTATTCTTTCGTCTTGGTTCTATTTCCTGTTTTTACAAGTCTTGTTTAAACTTATTATTTTTTTCCTTTTTATAATGAACAATCATTTAGTCTAACCTGGTACTGAGCTTGACTCATACAAAGATACTATTTAGGTAATGCCACTGGCCGTGATGATTTGGTACGGAGCACCGGTGTCACACGTCCGCCTAGATTGAATCCCTGTGTGTGTGTGTGTGTGTGTGTGTGTGTGTGTTGCCAAAATATTTCGTCTACAAATTTGGTTTGTAGGTAGCTCGTACCTTGGCCAATAACATATTTTGGTGGGTAATGAGCATTTGACCCCGAACGTTTTTGCTTCATTCTTAGATGATATTGTCTTGTCCCTCAGCAAACACTTTTATCTTGTTTTTGGTAGGGATTTTTTGTTAATGATGTTCGTCTTTCACTTTTTTTTTTTTTCTAAATAATGCATGAAAAGAAAATCAAAGGCCAGGAGTCTGCAAGATTGTTCTCTTCATGGAAGAACAAAAACAAGATAACAGAGAGCCAAATTCTAGGTCTGTTCCTTTTAAGATGTGTGGACACACTGCAAATTTTGAAAGACTGGAGATCACAGACAGTAGGAGAGTAGACCAGCATACTTTCCCAAACATTTCCTCTAACTATCTATGCACTACACCACATGCACTTTACATTTCACACAACGTATCCCACTACGTTACAGGGGTTGGTGCCAGCAAGGGCATGTGGCTAGAAAACTCTGCCCCCGTTACCTAGTGGCGGACTTCTGGGGGGAGGTGTGGCGGGGGTTCTGCCGGCATAGATCGTTGGTCCAGGGCGAGATGGGGCTTGGGCCTGTGCTAGAGGGTACAGGGCATTGCAGTTCCCAGGCTGCCGCTTCCGCCCAATAGAGAGGGGCCCGAACCTGGGGGTAGCGCCCCAGGAGGCTGCCCTATCAGTGGGTGTATAATGGCGTGATAGTTGCAGTGCCAAGGCGCGCTTGGAGGGTGTCCCTGCAGCTGTCCTGGCAGGGTGCCCTGAGGCCACTACCACAGCCACTGGTAAGCTGGTGGGCTAGGGGTCCCAGATCCATTGCCTGGACCTGGGACTGTGCAGTGAGTGGGACCTGTGCTATGTCTGTCCCCTTTTATTAATACTAATGACAAAACAAAATAAGTTTCAAAGCAAGCCTGAGGACAGTAAATCACCCATGGGGATGAGGGTGGGTTCATGGAATGTGGGAAGTTTGAGGGGAAGAGCGGGGAAAGTCGTTGAGGCATTCAGTAGGAGGTGGGTGGATATGGCGTGTTTGCAGGAAGTCCGGTACAGGGGTGGATCAGCCAGAAAGATTGTTGGGAAGGACCGTTGCTATAAGTTGTTTTGGCAGGGGGGGACAGACGGATATGGAGGTGTTGGTGTGATGGTTGCGGAGAAATGGGTGGAATATGTTATGAATGTTTTGAGAGTAAGCGATAGGATATTGGTAGTGAAAATTCTGTTGGGAAGAAAGATAGCTGCGATTATATCGGCATATGCTCCACAGGCAGGATTGGACGAAGCAGAGAAAGATAGATTATGGGATGATTTAATACGTGTAGTGGGTGGTATGCGGGATGATGAGAAAGTGATTTTGGGAGGGGACTTAAATGGTCATGTAGGTGAAGCAGCACAAGGTTATGAAGGAGTGCATGGGGGATGTGTGTATGGTCTAAGGAATGCAGAAGGGGAAAGGATACTCGAGTTTGGGGAGGCAACGGACATGATTGTGTGCAACACATATTTTAGGAAAAGAGACAGTAGGTTAATTACGTATGAGTCTGGGGGAAATAGCAGTCAGATAGATTATTTTCTGGTTAGGAGGGCCGATAGGAGGTTAGTGAGGGATGTTAAAGTTATAGGCAGTGAGGAGTGTGTGCAGCAGCACAAACTATTGATTTGTGATATGGTCCTTTAAGAACAAGTGATGAAAACGAGGACTTATGTACCTAGGAGGAAAATATGGAAGCTGAAAAAACAAGTAGTAAGGGATGCCTTTTATAGCGAGTTGAGGAGAGTGGTGGCTGAACAGAGAGCTGTAGACAGAGGCGTTAATGAACAGTACAGAGCCCTCAAGAACAATTTCTTGAGAGTTACTGATGTAACATGCGGTTGGACAAGAGGACCACCAAGACATAAAGTAACTTGGTGGTGGGATGAGGGTGTAGAAGCTGCAGTTAAGGAGAAAAGAAGGCTTTTCCGGGAATGGAAGAAGGGTGATAGCAAAGAGGAATATTTGGCTGCCACGCATAGGGCTAGAAGAGAGGTATACAGGGCAAAGTCTGAGTCACAGAGACTATTACTTGATAATCTAAATCATGGGGAAAGGAAAAATATGATATTTACGGTGGCAGGTCAGGTGAAGAGGGATAATTGGGATATTATAGGTGAGCAGTGTGTGAAGAATGATGAAGCAAGGGTAGTGGTGAACAGTGAGGATATTAAAGACGCATGGAGAGATTATTATAACCGGTTCTTGAATGAGGAGTTTGACTGGGACAGGGAAGGTTTGGAGCCAGCAGATCCATTGTCTGGCCCTTGGCCTTTGATTGATACTGCTACTGTGAATGAGGCAATAGGCAGGATGAGGGTGGGGAAGGCAGCAGGTGTGTCTGGGTTGACTGCCGAAATGTTGAAGGCCTCAGGCGATATAGGGGTGAGTTTAGTCACTGACCTGATAAATAGGATTATTTATGAGTGTGTTGTCCCAGATGATTGGCTGAAGAGTGTAATTGTAAATGTGTATAAAGGGAAGGGTGATGCCCTGGAAAGAGGAAATTATAGAGGTATAAAGCTTTTAGATCAGATGAAGGTAATGGAGAGAGTTTTAGAAGGTATGATTAGAGAAAGAGTGAATATTGATGAGATGCAGTTTGGGTTTATGCCATGTAGGGGGACCACTGATGCTATATTCATTGTTCGACAGCTTCAGGAAAAATATATTGGGAGAAGGGATCTTTATTTTGTTTTTGTTGATTTGGAAAAGGCCTTTGACAGAGTCCCTAGAGAGGTGGTGAAGTGGGCAATGAGAAAGCTTGGCTTGGAAGAGTGGCTGGTTAGGGTGATTATGGCTATGTATGTGGGTGCTCACACCCAGGTAAGAGTGAATGGAGATTTGAGTGATGAGTTTTCCGTGAATGTTGGTGTGCATCAGGGGTCAGTCTTGAGTCCCATGTTGTTTATCATGGTACTTGAAGCCTTTTCACGTGACTTTAGAAACGGACTCCCGTGGGAGTTGCTGTATGTTAATGATTTGGTGTTGATTGCAGAGAACGAAAGGGAGGCGGAGGAAAGGTTTAGGAAGTGGAGAGATGGTATGGGGCAAAAGGGTTTAAGGGTAAATGCAGATAAAACAAAAGTGATGATATCTAGGGTTGGTGGCGGTACTGTCAAAGACGAGGGAGAGTGGCCATGTGCAGTTTGCCACAAAGGCGTGGGAAGTAATTCCATCTTGTGCGGTGTGTGTGATAAATGGGTGCATAAGAGATGTAGTGGTATCAGAGGTAGACTGCGAGATAATGCTGATTTTATGTGTACGGTGTGTCGGGGTGAGCAGGTGGAGATTGTCAGACGTGAAAGGATTGAACTTGCTGGTGAATCTCTTGAGTGTGTGGAAGAGTTTTGTTATTTGGGAGACATGTTGTGTGCTGGAGGTGGGGCTGGAGCTAGCTCTGTGGCTAGGGTGAGAAGTGGTTGGAAAAAGTTCAGGGAGCTCTTGCCTCTCCTGACATTGAGAGGACTCTCCCTACGTGCTAAGGGGTCTTTGTATGCAACATGTGTTAGGAATGTGATGCTGTATGGCAGTGAGACCTGGGCAGTGAAGGAGGAGGATATTCGCCAGCTCAGACGTACAGAAATGACAATGATTAGGTGGATGTGCAGTGCGTCCCTGCGTCCAAGGCCTGGAGGGGCTGGGTTTACAATGGAAGAGTTGAGAGGTAGTATGGGACTGGAGTGTATTGGTGTTGTGATGAGGAGAGGTAGACTGAGATGGTTTGGACATGTGGAGGGGATGGGGGATGATAATTGGGTGAGGAAGGTGAGAAGTGTTAATATTGGGGGTGGGGTTATGAGGGGTAGACCAAGAAAGACATGGGATGAGGTCATTAAGTGTGACCTCAGGGTTAAGGGACTGAACAGGGAGGCTGCAATGGATCGTGCAGCGTGGAGAGCCGCCATTAGGTGACCAAGGCCGACACATGCAAGCATGTTGGAGCCTTTAAAAACGATAACGAAAAAACGAAAACGAGAGTTCCAGAGAAGACCTGCTTCATACATGAAGGACTGAGAGTATCGCATAACTATTGCATTGCAGATCTGGACAGAAAAGGGATGAGAATTTGTTGCTAGATGGGTGCTATGCACCCACTATAGTGGTGAAGGGTTGGAAGCACACAGTTCAGAGGAGCAGTGACTATTGAAGTAGCGATAGAAAAGAGAAAAAGATGCAACAGTGCAGTGAAAAGACAGAGGTTGAAGTGAGTCAGTAAGAGGAGGAGAGTTAATGACACAAACAGCTTTTGATTCAGCGTTATTGAGAAGAGCTGTATGTGGGGAGCTTCCCCGCACATGAGAGTTGTATTCTACACAGAGGTGAATAAAACCCGTATATAAAGTGAACAACTGTGCAGGGGTAAAGAAGGCATGGAGTCGGCTTAACACACACAATCTCTTAGAAGCAGATTTTATAAGAGAGTTAATATGATCTATCCAAGACAAATCACGAGAGAAGGAAACCCCAAGTATGTCTAAAGATGATGCAGGATTAAGTTACATATTGTTAAAAATTAGAGGATACTCCTGTGGAAGATTTTGTCAGACTGAAATATGTAAGAATTGAGTTTTTCATGCATTAAAGACAACAAAATTACTATTATTCCAATCAGAGGTGTGAGCCAGGTCAGACATTAGGTGTGCCACAGCCTTATCCCTTGTTAGCTGAAGTACAGTAAGTTCTGAGATGGATGCTGTGGGAAATGAATGGATAGGTGAAGGGAGGAGTCATTATTGTATGAGTGGATAGGGTCAGATGTCCAGCTTAGAAAGTTAATGATGAATAGAAAGAAGAGAGTTGATTATAGGACACAACACCACTGTTGATAGAGTCCCTGGTGTGGTTACCCAATGGAATAGGAGATGGAGCAATGTGAAAATGGATGAAAGTGGAAGAGGTGAAAATAAAGGAGGGAGATATGATGAGTGGTTGAGATCACTAAATCAGTTTTGAGAGCCTCTGCGTTTGCCACTCTAGGGTTCTTTATCCGCCCTCTGACACCTGAGTTGGAGAAATTATGATTTCACTATTTTTCTGTTATTTACACAGCTGCAAGAAAGGACTTTGTTCCTTACAAGGAAGCAGGAAATACCACTAAAACATTTTACTGGTTTCTGTTTCTGAGCAGAATAACATTCGCTAATTTTCCATATACTATGCAGGAGCTACCTTGTCCTTGAAAAAGTGGGTGTGACATGCCCTGTAGGAGGAGCTAATAAGGGTGTTCCCCAATGACTGACCAACTCCTCCTTCTAAACAACTCCTAATTGGCTAAGAATTATGATGTGTTAACTTGTCTTTGGTAGTGGAAGCCTCCTTTGTGTGTAATAGGCTGTAAATTATAATTAAGACAGAACATTGGCTTGTTAAGTCTAATGAGGTGATGTAAACAACTACGGTATATAATACGTCAGGAACTAATGAGAAACAGTCATTTTAACACTAGACACATTCAGGACACATTTCTCACTAGACACATTCAGACACAGTCTCTCACTTTGATTACAAAAACACAAAGACTGGGCACCATTTCCCCTTTTGGTTTACCTCTCCATATAATACTTGCGAGTAGATTATATCACCAACGTGTTCTCTTACCATAGTTCCTCAGGCTGTGAGTACTTAGCTTCCGCTTGTTGTAATTTGGTTAGGAATGAGAAATAACATTATTATATCTGTGTTGTTAGTCTATATATATCCCCCTTATTGTAAACGAATCCTGGTCTTTTTGTATGTTACAGATCAAAGTAAGTTAGGTTTCTTGTGAGTTTCACCCTACCCTTCTGATGACTGATAAATAAGTGAAGGAAGGTGACTTACCCAGCATCATAATCAATGCCCATGACAAACTTGGTGACCCTGCCAGGATAGTTCTGCGACATAATATCAAACATTTATTAATTAAAGCTATATAGTGGAAACAGACAAATTAAGTTACAAGGAAAACCAGGAAAAGAAAACAAAAAAAAAAGGCCAACACAAATGACATTAGCAAGAATGAACATCTTCCACATAATTGTGAAGACAAAGATTTCCACACAGTGCTGACACATATATTGGCCACCATAGGCACAAGTGAACAACAAATCAGTGTTTATAGGTAATACTGTATATGGTGTATATATATTTTTTATATAAAATAACAAAATATAAGGCTATATAATATCATTTTTATTAATATCTGTGCAATATAAACTAAATCTTTAAAAAGGGTCCCAAGGGAATTAGCTAGCAATTATGCAACCTCGAACAACACCGAAAAAACGTAGACAAATGGAGAAAAACAAACTATAGAAAATCAATACAAACAAAAAAGAAAGAAAGATATACAGTAAGATCACAAAACAAACAAATGAAAATAGGTGTGTTACAACAAATGCCAAAATACCACATAAACTCCTTCTATAAGTGAAACAAAAAGCAAATTCGTATCCTCCACGAGACAGTGGCATGGCACATCATTACTCTCATCGACCGCAGCATGACCGGATTCGTGATGTCAGGACTGCAATTATTACAATTATGTAATGACAAACGATTGCATTATGTTACACTTGCTACAATTATGCAACTATAAATGATATGTAACAATTCCTACAATGTTACAGTTATGCATTAGCACAATATTATGTAACAATTCAACAGTTATGCATTACCACAATATTATGTAACAATTCATACAATGTTACAGTTATGCATTACAACAATAATATGTAACAGTTCATACAATGTTACAGTTATGCATTACCACAATAATATGTAACAATTCATACAATGTTACAGTTATGCATTACCACACTATTATGTAACAATTCATACAATGTTACAGTTATGCACTACCACAATATTATGTACAATTCATACAATGTTACAGTTATGCATTACCACAATATTATGTAACAATTCATACAATGTTACAGTTATGCATTACCACAATATAATGTAGCAATTCATACAATGTTATAGTTATGCATTACCACAATATTATGTAACAATTCATACATTGTTATAGTTATGCATTACCACAATGTTACTACAATATTATGTAACAATTCATACAATGATACAGTTATGCATTATCACAATGTTACTACAATATTATGTAACAATTCATACAATGATACTACAATTCTGTATTACCAGAATCATCACACAAGTTAGGTGAAATATTAGACATTACTAAAGGGATAACTCCATATGTAATGTAATGACCTAGCAATATTACCATTGCACAACTATATGCGTATGTCTGATATACATACACATCTTACAAAATGTCATGCAACAACCAATTTAACTATATTGCATTTGTTCAATTATGTATACAACTTGTTTAAAATGTAATATTACTGGATCAGTACAATATTATCATGAATATTATGTCTATACAATATTATAATCAATATTATGTATTAAGAGTGAAGAAGAAGAAGAATAGTATGTATTAATAGATTAGCATATGTCAATGGTGTTTGCTGTTGGAGGACCGCCAGCTGCGTGACCGAGCGATGTCAGGACTCCATATAATAAATACAAATCATAACAGAAAGCATGATGGATAGATAGATAGATAGATAGAGCACCAGACAAGGTGTGGGAACGGGATATTAGCTTGCAACTCTTTAACCCGCCCCATCCTGACGTTTTCTGGGCAATGGTACGCCCCAGTCCCGACATTTTTTAACTTTTTTTTTTTTGGCTCAAACATCCGCTTTTGGTGAGAAACATCGAAAATTCATAGAGAAATCGCTCACCTGAGGTTTAAAATACTCGATCTAGGTACGAGTACCTCCTTACCTGACTGGGTTTTCTAACAAGCTGGCACCAAAGAAAACGAGTTCTATGGGAGGGTAACTATTTTATCCACTTATAAACAGTATTTACTTATTTACTTGGTACGAATTTATATGTAGTACAAGAGTATATTGGTTTTCAAACAGTAATATAGGCATTATAGGCATTGTTTCACTCACTAACTCATCACCATTCATGACCTTTTTTTTCCCACATTACCTGATCATCATTTCTGACTGTTTCTTCCTCTAATGCTATGTAAACTTTGTCCTCCACATTGTCATCGATTGGGGAATCACTCTGGCCCTGAATGTCTTTATTGGCCAGGTCACTGGTAACAAGTGAATTGCCAAGACAATGGCGTGCAGGGGGGGGGAGGTTATGCGGTGTAAGGCATTGTCCCTGCTTGGCATCTTGTAGAGGAATAGAGGAAGATGTCCCGTGTATACGTACCAAAAATCACTCGCGAAATCACTCGCGAAAATTGAAAATTGTGCAAATTAGGGACCTTGCAATGTTGCCGCGTTAATTCACGTCTCCGGGATATGAGTGCACATCATGTGAGGACGTGAATTCACGTCTCTGGGATGCGGCGGGTTAAGTGAAGGAATGTTGATCGTGCACCGGAAGCAGTACATACACACAGACATACAGTGTTCTAGAAGCTTCCACGACAGTACAGCACACGTGACATGACCCCTGCTACACCAGACTGTAGGATTCTGAGATCAGGAGACAGGCCATAGAAACAACAGGTAGTGGAGAGAGCAAATAAGAAGAGGGGTCCAACTAGACTTACTTAGTATATTAAGTCTCTGTATAATATATACGCTGCTCAACTTAGACTTTCTCTGAAGATAATAAATCAAGATCAACTCCCTGTATTCATCTTTAACTCCTCCTGCTCTTCAGTTAACTCAAGACTCACCTATTACAAGAATTAAGAGTTACATATATAAAAATCTTGGCTACAAAGCTTTAACACATTGGTCCACGACTGGGCCGGGGATCAGCCACCTTAATTTGAGTGGGAGGGTTGTTGATGGATCCTAACTCCTTCTCATCAAGGATGAAAAGGGGGTCATGACTGAGTATTAACTGTGACAGGTCTTCACATTGAGCCTTGGTGAGATGTTGCCACTTTTGCCACTCAATGAGTTCTTTTAACCTTCGTTCACGTGTCCTGCTCTCTCTCACTTGATCATTTTGTGGCAGAAAGTCGTTATGGATTTGGGTGGTGGTATTAATTATACAGGGAGGGTTGTCGATTTTCTCGTAAGACCAAACAATCGTGCCCTTCTTATATGCCTTTTCCTGCTTAGTGGCATTAGTGAGCAATAGGTAGATGGTGTTTTCTGAACTTACTTGGACTAGATAGGGGTGACTGTTATGACTGAATTTGGCTTGCAGGTGGACAATCAAATTAGTACCTAGGTCTTCTCTTACATGGATGGACACGAATTTGGACTGATAGGGACTAAGCTTTACCACTGTAAGGAGATTGATTCGTGACTGCCACTGGGTTCACCTTTACCCTTTTGACTTTGTTCTTCTGGCGAGGAATGTGATTCATTACATAGGGGTACCTTCCCTTATCATGACTCTCTTTTCGCTGTCCCAAATAAGGGGGTCTTGACTCAGTATATCACACCCAAGGAGTAGGTCAGCATTGATGTACGAGTTAGGTACCACTGGGAACCACTGTTTTTGTTTTTTTTCATCACCAACCCCAATTTCAGTTCACAGCATTCCTAAAATTCTCAAAGGTGCACCCGTGACTCTTTGTAGCTGAAGAGGGTTCTGCTGTAAATTAATTTCTCCTCCTACCCGCTTGGCTGTCGATTCCTTTATTAGCGTGTAACTACTGCCTGTATCAACTAGTGCCTCTACTACCTTCCCATTGACAATGATACTAATGGTGGGAGAGGTATGACCACCGGCTAGTCATGTTCTCAGATTAGGGTTCTGGGAAATATCCATGTTGGAATTATCCTGGGTTGGGGTTCCCCGTTTATGTCCGGGACACCCGCGGTTTCCTTGACAACATCCAGGTCTGCGGCAGTCAAAACAGTGACCGGGTGGGGATTTCTGCCAGCACTCTTGTAGAGTGTGGGACATTGCTTGGCAATGACTACATTTTTGGCGGGGAGTCCCTCGATCACTCGTTTGTCTCCTACTCACACGCTCTAGGTTTGTTTTCACTTCCTGCACTTGGGCTCAGTTCTTCCATATCATTCTTAGAGTCCACCATACTCATACTACTGGCCAGGTCTTCGGGAACGAAGGGGGTGGAAGGTGTGCCGGCTTTTACCCTCTCATTACTATCATTCACAGGTACTGTGTTGATCTGAGGGGTCTGCCTCTCTTCCAGCAATTGTTGTTCATGTTCAATACGGTCAAGGAATTTGTGCAATGGGTACTAATCATCTAGAAATCCTTCCAACTTCTCCCGTGAAGCGGAAGGTAAGCCATACCACAGCTTCTTCTTTATCCGTTTATCTTGATTAGGAAATTTCTCATTAGGGAATTTCGACGCGATTACTGCATGTTGACAAATGAATCTGTGGGTGAAAGCCTGGGGTGATTCTCCCCAATCACAACTCATCGACTCCAACTCCTGCCATGAACGACTGACACTAACCTCTATTGCAAATTATGTCCTAAGAAGATGTTTAGGTGTTAGCCAGGAGTCTACTCGATGGTTTCTTGATGGTTGTGTATGAATATGGCTAACTCTGAACCAACCCTACTCTTAGTAATTTGCAAATGGGTGAAATCATTAGGGTCACATTGCTTCATAAGTTTGAAAAATATCTCTAATCTGGCCATTGCATTGAGTCCTTGCAGCTGGTGGAGTTCCAGAATTGCAATATCCCGGGGCTTAGTGAAACCACTCTCCTTCAATCTCACAAACGAGTGAGGGGTCAAATGTGACGGTTGAAAAGGGTTTGCAGGGGGTAATGATGTCTCCATCTCTTCTAGTTCTCTCGCTATTCTATCCCTTACCGATCGCTCATCCTTCCTTTCCTCGGACTTAGTGGTACTGTGTCTGCTCATAATGAAAAGAGGAAGGGGGAACTACACTCGACAATAGTGTGGGGGAATCAGTGCTCCCTACAACTTCGTTATATGAGAGAATTTTCCATCACTTATGGCTTATATACGCTCACTTACAGTCTTTGCATCCTTCCTTGCCACGTGTCCCTTTATCACTGTCAACAATTTATCTTCCACCTCGCTTCTCCCTTCATCCATCCAGTGTATCCCATCTGCCAAAGCTTCCATTTAATAAGCTGTGTTCAGCTGGACTACCTGGTTCCTCATCGTATGCTTTATTTTATTATTGATTGCATTCTGAACTGTTCTGTAGCTGGTGGTAGAAATCGGAAAATTTCCCGAGTAGGATCTAAGTTCTATCAGACAAATGCATACCACGGCCTCACAGTTACTCTCTATAGCCTTTACTACATGCTTGAGATCATTTACTACTCGATCTGGAGTTGTATTTTGCTCGATATCGTTGCTTCCTAACCAGAGTATACAAAGATCATGTTTCCATTCTAGCAACCTGTTTATTCGGTTATCTGAAAAAAATATTTTTGCTCCTGCTCCAGGGGCTCGATATATTCTCAGTTCTACACCCGGGGTCTCCAACGATCGAGGAATCTGGCTGTGGCCTACTAGGGATACTTTAAGCATGATACCTGGGACTGATTCCCATACAAGGTTAACTCGGATTCACAAGTCCATTTTCTCCATAGTACACCCAATTCATGCTTATTAGAGACGGTAGTTCAAAAAACCCGAAATAAGATGTTGCATTCTTTTTAATTATACCTTAAATGTTCAAAACTCAATTTACCCACTTCTCTGGTTACTGTTTCCTCTGACAATGTCTGGATTAGAATGATCCTATAGAATGTTGGCTATATCAGGCGTCACCCTCCTTGGTCACTGGTGGATTCAGGGAGGGTCGATACTAAACAATGTGAAAGTCCACTTTCTTACTAATGATGAGATATGTTCATAACCACACAGTTCATTAAGAACAAAAACTCAAAAAACTACAACTGGCTTAACGTTTACAAATTTCCGAGAACTAGAGAGTAGGTACCGTAAGTTTATAACAGTTAAGTCCACTCTGATTCCATTGCTCTACTCATGAATTATAATAAACTTCTCAACCTATGATAACGAACAGCTATATCTAGATTTTGGCCTAAAATGAAGAATGGGGGGGAAGGGGAATGTAAAGTATGTAAGTGTGATAAAGTGGCTGGCAGACTAGGACTTGATCGGTGCTGAGATCTGCGAACAGGGTGAAAGACGATCGTAGAGTCACACACAAGAATTTTGCCATTGAACACAACTATTAATCATTCTATCCTCCACAACTCACTATGTAGAAGTAACCGTGGGGGAAATATATATAAGGAAGTTTATCACTAACCTGCGAACGGGATGAAAGATGATCGTAGAGTCACGGGCATGAAGCGTGCTCTGGTCTTATATAGACTAGGGGAACTGGTCCGATTACATCTGAAGATGTCAACTCCCCGGTTACTGTCGTTCTTTAACAACCATGTCTCGTATCACTTACTTTGTGATTGACCTTTTTAGAGTTTATAGTATCCCACAAAGATTATACGACGATGGTGAAAATTTGAATACTATCGACAATGATCTTATCATTCAATGTTAAGTTTTTGTCATTATGTTCGGACGTTATTTTGTCGGTTAAACGTGACTCAGGGTATGTACACAACGATCAGAAATTCAAGATTAATATCACATAGAATATTATGAACTGCTTCTCCCTTTCTGATACTTCTTAATTAGTGTTTCTATCATTAAATGGATTAGGACTGAAGGATATCATTGAATTTTCTGAAACGGAAGACGATGAAGTCCCAGCTATTTTAAATGTTCGCCAAACCATTGTTACCAGCGTGTTTTATGGATGGGAGGAGGTTTGATTGGCTGATGCAATACTTCACACGAATTACGTGATACACGGATGTTTACTTAGTACCTTATCTCTACAATACATGAAATCACACTTATACTCTACTTATACTAAATTACACTTATACTAGATTACAATTATTCACACTTATACTAAATTGCTCTTAACTACTAAATTACCTACATTATATCCTAACCTAACTTGCTGTCTCTACAGGATTGTCCTAGAATCTTGTGTGTGTCTGTGTAAGTAGCGTTTCCGGTGACACAGTGCACGTGTGGCATTCCTTACAGAAATGTGGACACATTTCCTTTCCCACTAAAATCGCAAAGAATGAATAAATGAAAATGCGCAACAGCAGAGGTCATATGCCACCGAACACAAACATTAAAAGCAAGTCATAATACATATTAAAAGAGAGAGAGAGAGAGAGAGAGAGAGAGAGAGAGAGAGAGAGAGAGAGAGAGAGAGAGAGAGAGAGAAACGATGCATAAAACAAAATGACAAAATCAAAGGAACAACCAAAACTAAAACTTGGTGGAAAGATTGAGGGTAAACGAGAACAGTATAAAACACAAACTAAAATATGGTAAAGCCCTACAGTTTGTGATGAAGGCCAGAACTCAACACAAAGGAGAAGGTGCCTCCTCCCATAGCACAAGCCTCTTCCCCAAGCACCGAGGAGAGAAGGTATGGTCAGTTGTCGGCTCGGCACCTGGAAAGGTACCGCCGACGAAGGTCCTCAAGACTGGGGCATTCCAAAAAGAGATGCTGCACAGTCAAAGGAACCAGACAGTCATCACAATAGGGAGGGGGCGCCTTCTCCATTAAAAAACCATGAGTCAGCCTACTGTGTCCAATCTGCAGATGGGTCAAAGCTGTTTCCCACTGTTGGGATAGTCCCACAAACCCTCCATCGCCCAGGTTCTGACAAATGCTGCGGAGTTTGTTCGCCCCTACAGCATCCCACCTTCTCTGCCAACAGAGACAGACAGCTTCTATAGTGCTTGTACATAAATCCTCAGATGGGACACGGTAATGGGGAGAGGAAGGGCGAGAGGCAGCATCTCTCGCCAATGAGTCAGCACGCTCATTGCCTAAGACCCCCACATGAGCGGGGACCCAACACATCTGTACAGAAAATCCGTGCCTGTGTAATAAGAACAGCCACTCCAAGATAGACAGGACTAGAGGGTGTGATGAGAAGCCACGAGACAAAGCTTGCAAGGCACTGGCTGAGTCACTAAAAATGGTAAAAGAAGCAGGGAGGAAACTAAAAATCAACTCAACTGCAACTAAAATAGCTGTAAGTTCAGCAGTAAAAACAGAGGCACAAGGAGGAAGACTCCCACCACGGCTAAAATCACGGAAAACTACACCAAAGCCTGTCCCAACGCGGGACTTGGAACCATCAGTATATACAGGGATCGAGTCACTGTGGGCAGAGGCGTGTTCTAAAAAATAAGACAGAGCTACCTGTGTGGAAAGAGAGGCCTTCCTCTCAGGGAAGTAATCACATGGCCGTACTTCTGGGAGGAGCCAGGTAGCCACTCGGGGAACACGCACAGGGCAAACAGGAGAAGACTGAACGCCTAACTTCTCCATGGCAGCCCTCACTCTGTACCGAAACGGTTGCGGATAGCGAGGGTGGGTGTTATAAAAGGGGAAAAGAGCGACCTCGGAGACAGCCATACAACTTAGTGAGGAAGGTAGACGATGAAGGCAGTGCCAACACTGCACCAGTAAGGACTGGCAATGGAGATCTAGTGGCGGTTCATTCGTGTCTACTAATAGACTAGGAATTGGAGAAGACCGGAAAGCTCCAGTTGACAGACGGATCCCAACATGATGGATTGAACTGAGAGGCTGCAGCCATGCCTCAGTAGCAGAAGAGTATACCACACACCCATAGTCCAATTTGCTCCGTACTAAGGCACAGTAAAGGTAGAGCAGGGTGGCTCTATCAGCGCCCCAAGACAGGTGAGATAGAGTCCGTAGGAGAGACAGGGCACGGTGGCAGGATAAACGTAATGCATGGAAATGGGGAGCCCACGGCAGTCTTCTGTCGAAAACAAGACCGAGAAACCTTGCTTCACCCACACATCGGACCCTGTGGCCATATAACCTGAGATCGGGGTCGGGGTGGTCACCTCTCAAGCAGGAGAAATGCAAGGGTACCATTTTTGTTGGGGAGAAATGGAAGCCATGCATTGTGGCCCAATGAGATATGCAGTCTAGGGTAAGCTGCATGCGGCGTTCAGCCACGGGCATCCGGGAGGCAGCATACCATATAGCTAATTCATCGACATACAGTGAGGCAGACACCCCCTCTGGAATAGAGGACAGAATATCATCTAACGCTATAGCAAAAAAGGGTCGTGCTTAGGACACTTCCTTGAGGCACGCCTTCTTCCTGAGGGTACGAAGGAGACAGAGTGTCACCAATTCGAACCCTGAATGAACAGTCACGCAGAAAGTCTGATATAAATAGGGGCAGCCTACCACGTAAACCTAAAGAGTGAAGCTGCTTGATAATACCAAACCGCCATGTAGTATCATATGCCTTTTCTAAGTCAAAGAAGACGCACACCAGATGCTGCTTCCTGGCAAAAGCATCACATGCTGCAGCCTCTAGGCGGACAAGTGCATCTGTCGTCGAACGATATTTGCGAAAACCAGACTGACGTCGAGAGAGACAGTCATTCCTTTCGAGGAAATACATTAAGCGTGAATTGACCATCTTTTCAAACAGTTTACACAAGCATGATGTAAGGGCAATTGGTCGATATTCTAGAGGACTGGATCCTGTCTTCCCTGGCTTCTGGAATGGCAGGACAACAGCTTTGCGCCAAGAGGTAGGAAGAGAACAGTCTCTCCAGATTCTATTAAAAAGCTTGAGGAGAAAAGACAGTGCATCATCACCCAGGTGCCGAATCATTGCATAGGGAATATCATCTGACCCTGGTGAGGTGTCATGACAAAGGGAAAGAGCAGATTAGAGTTCATGGGAAAAGAAAGGGAGGTTGTAAGACTCCCCCCTCCCGGGATGGAAGTTCAATACCCTAGCCTCTTCTACATTCCTGTGTTTGGCAAAAACTGGAGTGCTAGCATCTCTATGGCTGACCGCTGCAAAGGCAGAAGCAAAAATATCGGCCACAGCCGCAGGGTCACCAACAGGCTCAACATTCGACAGCAGCACAGGGGACCTGAATTGTGGGAATTTTCCCCAAATCTTTTATACCCTCTTCCACACCTGAGGGTGTCTTAGAGTTTACGGATGACACATAAGCCATCCAAGAGTCTCGCCGGGCTTGTTTGAGGACCCGGTGTGCCCTAGCACATGCCCTCCTGAATTTGACAAGATAATGCTCTGTTTTGTATCGACGATAACGTGAAAATGCTGTCTTTTTGGCATGTACAGCAATACTACAATCTTCATTCCACCATGGGACAGGGCAGTAGTTATATGTGCCAGAGGTTCTTGGAACAGCGTGGAGGGCAGCAGAATGGATAACAGATGTAGAGAACGAAACAGCTTCATCTATATGTGGAAAGTCTTCTATGGAAACATCAATCCTCCACCTCGAGAGATGGGAACAAGGACTAGATATTGCTGCAGTAAGGAGGATAGGAAAGTGATCACTCCCATGCAGATCCCTCAGAACCTCTCAGGTGAATTCCAGGAGGCAGTCAGGAGAACAGACAGAGAGGTCAATTGCGGTAACTGTATTCATCTGAGGATGAAAATGTGTAAACTCGCCAGTATTCAGCAGGGAGAGATCCTCATCCTCCAATAAGGATGCCAATAAATGCCCACGTTGGTTAATTAGACAGTCACCCCACAAAGGGTGGCGACCATTAAAGTCCCCCAGGAGGAGAAAGGGATTAGGTAACTGTCCGAGGAGGTCTTCAAGGTCTGCTTTACTAACTACTGTGCTGGGTGGTTAATAAATGCAATAGACAGTATACCAGCGGTGGGCATACAACCACACAGCAACACACTAGAGATCAGACTGGAGGTGAACCTGTTGATGAGGGACATTAGCCCTCACCAAGACAGCAGTACCACCAACTGGGCCCTGGGCTGGCGCGGAGTAAAACACACTGTACTCAGGAGGTGCATGGGGAGTGGCAAAACCGACAAGGGTTTCTTGAAGAGACACACACAAAGAAGAGGCAATCAGGAGGGTCCGCAACTCCTCCCAATTACTATGTAGCCCGCGACAATTCCACTGTAGGACGGTGTTCGAGTATGCCATAGTACCCTTGGTGAAGGAACAATTAGGATAAGGGGCGAGACAGCCCTATTCCTGACAAGCCACTGGAGGCATGTCACTGCTTAATATTGCTCTTTGAAGTGGGCTGCTTGGTACCACTGTGCTGGGCTTTGAAGGAGGTGTCATTATACTCTTCTTTTGAAGTGGCACACCAGCCAGCCTGGAAGGTGGCCTGGATGGTGGCCTTGGTGGAGTAGGGTGACTAGTGGAAACACGAGAAGTCCTAGATGTGGAAATGGATTGCACAGGGTCAGACCCCTGTGAAGGTGGCATAGCGAGACTCGGATCTGAAGCACCAAGGGTCAGCCGGACATCCTTTTCCAGCAGGGACTGGTTCACATGCGGACCATCGGCCTCAGCTTCCGTCTTGCCAGACCTCCCAGCAGCAAGCGACTAAGCCCTCTTAGGATTTAAGGACCCAGACTCTGTCGCACTAGAGTGAGAGGGTAGTGTTGCATGCAGCTGAGGAGGTGCATCGTGATCTGGTGGGGGCAGGTCTCCAGAGGCCACCGGAAGTGAAACATCCAACACCTCTGGGTAGGAGATGCCAGACTGGGCTGGCACCACGGGTGCCCTCTCAGACTCTGAACTGAGTCCAGAGGGCTCTTGTACTGAAGGACCGAGAGCAGAAGAGGATGATTCTACAACTGTAATTTTGTTAGGAGGATGATCAGTATTCAAGGAGTCTGTTGAGCCATGATGACATTTTGAGGAGGTCAGACTTGATTCAAGACAACCAGGCGAGGATTCAGCCATATTGGAAGTAGTTTCCTTATCAAAGTTGACTTTAGCTGCAAGAAGTGGAGGTTGCACAACTTGAGATGGTGAGACAGATGATGGGACCACTGGAGATCGTGGCAAAGACTGGTTTTGTGACTGCTCTACGACAGGATGACATGTACATCTATGACGGGAGAATATTGATGTATATGATTCCCTATTCCTCACAACAGATGCTAGTGCTCTAGTTTGAGCTTCAGCAAAACTGATCTTATCCCTGTGTCGAAGAAACAAAATTTCTTTTTCTAGCCGAAACCGGTCACAGACAGCCGAAGACGCAGGGTGTGCCTCATGACAGTGGACACAACAAGCAGGCCCAGGGCATTCTTTGCCTGGATGAGTGGTATCACCACAGTTAACACATACTGCCGGGAGGCCCTGTTGCATCCAATGACAGGTACATCCAACATGCCCATACATTTAAGTGTGGTAACAGCGTCTTGGATTTGGTACATAAAGCTTAACCTAGAGCCAAGCAACCTTAATGGAAGAAGGAAGAGCTGTACAATCAAATGTGAGTAACAAGGATGGAGTCGGAGTAAAAATACCATTAACTTTCTTTTGGAACCTTTCTACTTTAACAACACTGTGGGACCTTAGTTCATCAAGGAGCTTGTCCTCGGAGTACCGAAGCAAGTCCCGGGAAAACACAACTCCCCGACACTGATTGAATTTTGCATGTGGGTCACAAGAGAACATCATACCAGGATCTTTACATTTTTCAACCAGACGAGAATCCTCTTCAGGGGATGTAACCTCCACCAGGAGGCCACCATCCCCCTGAGGTGACATCTTTGGCTCCCTCCCGCAGATCGATATAATTTCTTGATGAACGGTGAAAATGTCAAGGGCACTAATGGGTTGACCACCTACGGCAAGGACTACATAACATCGTGGGAAATCGGTTCTCTGAAAAACACCCAGAAGGACTTCGCGGGTAGGTCCACAAGATGGTGGTAATTGGCGACGGCATTTTGTCTTAACTTGCCTCACTGAAAGTGAACCGTCAGAACCTAGCAGGCAGGGCTCCAGGGTGGCTATATATGATGGGCCACCCAGTCGTACAGGTGTCCCACACAAAGGAGGCGGTGAAGAATCACCAGAGACAGAACCAGGGCCGTCAACAGAAGAAAAATTTATGGATGCCATATTACAAAGTCCACCTTCATTCCCCCACCTCTCCACCCACCGCGAAGCCCAACAAGGGGAGGTCATTTGCCGGGGATGACACCACTGGCGACCCCAGAGGTAATGGGAGAGTATACGCAGGTAACCACTGGGGGACCTGGACAAGGGTGACTCCAGGACGATAGGAGCCACCAAGCCCCCCAGTGCCTGCTTGACCTTAGCCAACGCATGACCAGCCGATTGACCTAGCCAGGCCCAACCAGGCCGCCCGTCTAGCCAGAATAAGGGACCAAAGAGGTGTATTATCTAGCTGCAGGGCGCATCGTGCAGCATCGCTCAACCTCCAGGACTCCCGTCTCCTAGCATTACGGGACGCCACGCACGGCAAACACGTGGGGAGGCACAGTTCCCCCCTAGATGGCAAATGGGCAGGGACTAACATCACCAGCAGGCCTCCTCCACCAGTGATGTAGGGAGTGCTTGGTCCACGAGACCGACAAATGCCGAACCCTACAAAGATAGGCAGGCCTTCCAAGTAGGTGGCACTGCCAACCACGCTTCAAGCCCTGCCACCACGTCAAGGTGACCCCCTGCAGCGGGACTAAAATCGCAAACACATTTCCTTTGGTTAACTCTTGCTGACATATTTCCTATTCCCACACCTTGACTGGTGTTCCTATCTATTACACCATCTCTTATGAATTGTGTTATGATAATGTAGATTCCTACATTTGTGTATCATGTTATGAATTGTATTATTATAATATGGAGTCCTGACAAGGGGAAAGTAAGCATGCGTGTATAGTTTAGCGCAGCTTCACTCTTGTTATCGGTAATATTTATTGTTGCACACCACACGTTACTTGTAAACACACAAGAACAACAAATAAAATGGTATCACAATTTTCACCCATGGTATAATATTCACTTAAAATTCAAGTGTAAAAATAATATTAAGTGAAGCTAATATTTCGATACCGCAGAGCAGACTTATCCGAGGTGTAGACAGGTATAGCACAATGGAATCAACTGTTGACTCACAAGCACCATGCAAAGGATATACGATAATATTTTATCACCGATTGTGTTTTCTATGATACGACCAACGTGTTTTTGACACCACAGACACTATCATTCATGGATGGGTTTACTGTGTCAAAATTGCTGGTTTTGAGTGATCAACGTTGCGTGAAGTTTTATAATTCTACTGTAGATAATTTTCATAAGAACAAAATAGCTCTCGGCAGATTTTACCTCTCTGCCAGTTGGAGATCTTACAGAGAGCCTGCAATGTTCCCGCGTACACAGTACAACCCTGCCTAAGCCATTACGATATATGAAGGAGTCAGTCTTTGAGGCCATAGTACATGTGTGGGAGCAGTATAGGAGAAAACGGAGACAAGAAAAAGGAAAGCGAGCTGAAAATTAGAGGTAGTAAAATTTGGGGTGAAGAATTATCAATGATCTTCTGGCAAAGTAATATGCTGATGTGGAAGAAGGAACATGTTGGAACAAAAGAGCAAGTGGATACAACAATAAGGGTCCCGGATGAAGCGGTTGTACCATCTCTGAAGGGGTGAACGGGAAAAATTATGTATTATAAAATACAATAAAACGTAGATGAGCAAGGTGAAATATCTGGATGTGACTGAATAGAACGGGAGGGGGTCGAGAAAGCATTGAAAAAATAAAAAATGTAGAAAAGCATCTGGAAATGATGGGAGTCCAAAAGAAAGTTTAAAGAAATGAAAGAAGATGGGAAATTACTGTTGTGAAAACTCGTCTTCTGATTTTTCAATATGTTCTTGAATGAAGGCGAGTTACCAAAAGGCTGGCAGAAAGCATGTATTATGCCACTGTATACTGACAATGGTGATAAAAATGAACATCATTTTTAGAGGATTTTGTGTTTTGGGCATAGCAGTAGGTAAATGGAATCTTGGTGACCGAAACAGGGACGCAGAATTGAACAACATATTCGGGAGGAATAGGGAGCTTGAGCCGTGGTAATGCGTATGTGAATAAGGTGTTTGCTCTGAAAACTAATTATGAGGATTATTCAAACCAGTAAAGTGCGCTTTGCGAGCTCGTGACGAGCGAACGAGTGCCATGTTATCACAATTTCCCTCTGATATAAAATTATAGCCGGAGTCTCCAATATTTAGTTGCTAGAGTTGCTGTAAAAAAAAAAAAAAAAAAAAAAAAAAAAACTACTAAGACAAAATCTTTTTTAATCTGATTTTGTATTTCAGGCTTTCATCAAACACTCACTCGGAAAACTCGAGATTCCAAGCGGTTCCAACGTCTTTATGGTTGAGTTTTTAGTTGATGAATATATATGGATTGAGAGAGAGAGAGAGAGAGAGAGATACATATATAGATAGACCGATGGATAGATGGATAGATAGATAGACATAGGATATAAATAAACAGAATGAATGTATCACATGTAGAAATAACTTCAATTCTACTTCACATAGAAGCAAAGTTATTAGTTTTTGCTTGGTGTGGAGGTTCGGTCAGGCCAGACCGCTTATTTCCAAACTTGACTGAGAGTAAACATTGCTCGCTTGCTTCGCTCGCTTGCTCGTAATAAGGGACTGCATTTTCTGTGTCGCTTTTATGGACTAGACGAAGGCATATGCCAGAGATGACAGAGATGCCTTGAGGAAACTACAACCCATATATCGGCTGGGAGAGAAAGTTATGAATGCAGCAGGGTTTTACTTACCAAAGGGGTAAGGGGTGTGTGGGAGTGGAAAGGAAGAGAGTGAATGGTTTGTTGTGTATGGGGTTTGTGTCAGGGATGTGTTATGTCTCCATGGCTGTTCAGTCTGTTTATGGATGGGCTGATGAAAGAGGTTGATTAAGGGTACAAGGAATAGAGATAAGCTTAAGGGATGCAGGAAGAAAGAAAGAATGGAAAGTAAGCCATTTATTATTTACAGATAACACAGATGTGCGCAGACTTAGCTAGTACACTTCGACATCGGTGTGCTTCCGGGTATGTCCGTGGAAATCCATTAACCTCCTTCTCTTCAAATAGTGTTTACCTTCACTACAGTAATACACACTCATAATACTTTACTCGTCTGTATCCGCACCTATGGCAGGGTCGCTCCAAATGCCAGATGTTCTCGGATAAGAACAACTCTGGCTTTATACTAACCTGTGTTTACATCAAAAGAGTAATAAAATCGAGTTTGTGAACGATCTTGTAAACTTATGTGACTAACCTGATAATATGGTTGGGCCGTAATCACGAGATTTCGCCTTCGATTTTTCAGCAGATTAGGAGACCTACAGTATATGCTAAGTCTTATTTAACTCAGAGGCTTCATTACTCGAGTCGAAATTAGGACCTGGATAAAGAGGACGGAGATGAGTCCTAATTGTTCGAAATGCGCCAGAAGTGTGTGTGTGTGTGTGTGTGTGTGTGTGTGTGTGTGTGTGTGTGTGTGTGTGTGTGTGTGTGTGTGTGTGTGTGTGTAACTTGGTAAGTGGAGGAACCCACCTTTCACATGTTATACGGTACCTTCATGTATCTCGAAACCTAGGGATAAGTTAAATGGGCTCATGTATCCCAGCCTAAGTTAGGTAGTAACCATTTACCCAAATAAACGTCTGATGGCCTATTGGGTTAAGGCACTTCAACTGGTGTGATCCATAAGTCTATGGTTTTGTTCCTCATAAATTGCCACTCAAAGGAAACAAACATCAAATATCACCTTAAATTTCAAGACTACGATGCCCAGCCCCGCACTCCCACGCTCCTTAAGAAGTAATAAGGTAAGGTAAAGGTAAGGTAAAGATGGGAGCATACGCCATAAGCGGATGTCATTCGTGGATGTGAAAAGACAATTGTACTTTTTTCTTCTCGTGATAGCAAAGTTGGTGTATTGAGTTGTTCCTCTTGTGTCTGTTAGGGAGGGAAGGAGGGAAAGTTGCCTGTCAACTCAATGTGTATCATACACAATTTATAGTTAACTTGGTGTAAGGGTTTAGGGTCAGCCAAGCAGCTCACATATTAATTCTACAAACAAGAGGCCAAAGTTCAAGGTCGAATGACTTGGTGAAATCTTAACTTGGCAAGGGTAACTTAAACATTTTTAAAAATCTAATTATGACCATACTTGGTGGAAAGGTTGAGAGTACAGAAAAAGAACAAATGAATACAATTTGATGAAAAACATAGATAGTTTAAGGTCACGGTTAAACAGCACAGTCAGATTCGACCCGTGTCTTTATTTGCGAATACAATATTTAATATGGTTTTCCTCTGCTTTAAGCCAAACTTGGTGGAATGGTTGAGGATCAGCCAAGGGTTTGACCTATTGTTTTCTAAGAACAACACGTTACATGGCAGGGGCAAACTTTTATTCTCAGTAATGAATAGTTTCATCAGCCAAGGGGTTGGCCGTTTGTTTTCTAAGAACATCATATCATAGATAAAGGTCACACGACAAAGTCTACGTTGTTTTCAACTTAGAGCAATCTTCTTTGGAAGTTGAACCGAAATACAGGATAATTCATTAATCTGAAGTCCCGAAATAGTTCAATATTTTGGTTAATAATGAACCTATTTAAGTGGAATATGGTAATAAGCTTCACTTCATTACAGTTTATCCATGGGAACACAAAATTTTGAAAATGGCCTCCATGAATATTTTTAAGTTCAGTGAATCCGGCATTCCAAACTAGTGACTTTTTGGAGCAACGTATTTTCACTTGCTAGGCTACATTCTCCATAATAATGTTTAGACTAATCTTCTTTGGAAGTTGAACGGAAATACAGGATAATTCATTAATCTGAGGTCCCGAAATGGTTCAGTATTTTGGTTAATAATGAACCTATTTAAGTGGAATATGGTAATAAGCTTCACTTCATTACAGTTTATCCATGGGAACACAAAATTTTGAAAATGGCCTCCATGAATATTTTTAAGTTCAGTGAATCCGGCATTCCAAACTAGTGACTTTTTGGTGCAACGTATTTTCACTTGCAAGGCTACATTCTCCATAATAATGTTCCTTTTCTTTTCTAATCACTAGTGTTATGGCTGTCGAGGTAACCTCTGATCCTGTTAACTTTGCTTTCGTGTGAACATTCTAGTCACCAACAAAGAGAATGCCAACAGGAGGAATTAAAGGCAGAATCAATACTCAGAAGGAACTATCTTGTACGAAAATATATATTGATTAAATACAACTATTTACATTCCATCAGTCAAAGGATTTACTCCGGCACTTTCTTCAAACAACAGTAGCATGAGAGCAGCGTATGAGCCCAGCTGCCAGGCAATATCCACCGCCGCTCTCTGGGAAGATAGGGCTTGCTCATGCCAGGCAGGAGGACGCGAATCGAGAGTTGATCAGGCAGACCTCGACTTGGCACCCATGACAGCTGACAATCAGTAGAAGGAATCGACGACACCAGCAAACCAGACTCAAGTCTGGCTCCTCCGTCTACTCCTCGGTACTCCAGCAACACACGTCAGTGGGCAAGTCCACGAAGGGTCACACCCACATCCAGCTCTGACGTGTCATACGTCTTCTTGGCAGCTAGGGCAGCCCCCCTCAGCACCTCTATCCTCTCCACAAGTGTAGCAGCCGCAAAGTACAGGCATACAGGAGAGTGATAAGGGCGGCAGCTAGCCCATTACTGGCAGGAGCGGCTCATTGTGCTCGACTTTTTTTTTTTTTTTTTCAAATGGCCATCACCCTGAAGGGGATTAGGCCAGCAAGAATCGATAATCATGAAAGCCAAACTAATGTGAAATATTTGCATCAATTTCATATCAATATTAAGTTATTATTCATGATTTAGAAACGCAATAAGTAATAAAGAATACATCAGTATACATGGATAGTACCAGGACAAACTCTTTCATCTATACATCACCTGTAGACTCATTACTATACTATTACAATATAATCAAATACATATCAGATTTATGTATAAAAATACATAAAAAGGATCAATTACAAATTTATGGGTCCTGAACAAAAGAAGAAAAAAGAACAATTATGTAAATGTAACCTCCTCCTGCAATTCACAAATATATAAAAGTAAATTGACGTATATAGATATGAACAAAAACCATGTCCCTGTATACAAACAAAATAAAACTAAGTGAACAAAAGTATAAAACAGAAATGTATACACTAAATAAGTAAGCCACAACCAAGTTCATAAATAAATCACAACTTTCTGAGTGAGCAGTCTTGTCTCTTTCAGGAACGCCATCAGTTTATTAGTCACACCAATGTCCCCATCACCCAAGACTGAGTCAAGTGTGAAAGGAAGAGCATTTGTCTCACAGTAGGCAGCCAGAGAAGTACCAGCATACCAACTTCAGTACAAAAGGATGTGACTAATAGATAACACTGCATCACAGGTGGTACATCGTGGTGGAAATTGTCTGTTAATATATGGCAACATATAGTATGTGTTATTAAGGTTGAATTCATGCGGAGGTGAGTTAAAGTGACCTCCTCCTGCCTGGAGGAACTGGACCAATCACATATGGTCCTTTTGACTGATGGAATTGCCAGGTCGGTCCACTGACTTTGCCACAGAATAACTGGTTTCTTTCCGAAAGAGAGACTAGACTGTAGCTCACGAGGAACGTCCCAAGTTTCCTCGAGTTCTACAGCCGATTTAGCTGGTATGTCAGCCTGCTCATTGCCGTAATTACCGCAATGGCCAAACACCCAGATCAGAGAGAAGGATTTAGCACATGTGTGCAGCTTATTGATTATGCTGCCCAGGACTTCATGTGAATCAGTCCTACACGAATGAGTTGCCTGAAGGAGGACGTCGAGTCTGAAAATATGACAAAACTGTCATGATATGAATGCAAAGTAAAGTCTATAGCTTGATCCATGGCAGATAATTCAGCGGTAAATAGAGAAGTATGGGGAGCAAGCAAAAACGTGTGCAGCACTCCGTAGACCACACATTCGCACCCACACATTCATCCAACTTAGACCCATCGATATACAAGTGGAATGATGCTAGTGTCTAATAAGTATCATCCGGAACAACTGTCATACCTTCACTTCCGGCGCCTTGGACTTAGTGACAGGGAGCCAGTCAGTGTTGAATGTTGTAGTAAGTGGCTCCCAGGGCGCTAGTTTTGATGTTAAAACCAGATCCTCATTAAAAAGGTCATACCCTAATGCCTCACAGAGGAAGTGAAGCCTCACAGTCATCAGCTTGAGGGCCACATATAGCAGGTATTCCCACTTTAGGAGGATCCAACAAGTCAGGAGGCCATGTGAGCATTTATGGTGGGTGGCAATACCATTAAAAAAAAGAAAAGAAAAGCTGGTCTCGTCATAGCCTCCACTTCCAACCGTTCCACACGAGTACATCAAAAGGCTCCAAGACATAAATGCAAGCACAAGTTCTGAAGCACGTCAAGTCTAAAGAGGACAGCATCTGATGCTGACCCACACACTTGTGAGCCACAGTCAAGCTTAGAACGGATAAGGGCCTTATACACCATCAATAAAGCCAGTCTGTCTGCTCCCCATAATTTACCAGAAAGAAACTGTAGTGGACAATCAAATTCTTGACGTTGTCGTGAGACTCCTGTATTACCACTGCCCAGCTCGTACAATTGACATGCAAGTCTACACTGCTTGAAGGCTGGAGGTCGTCTGCCTGCCTCGGTCTCACTGGCCATCCCTCCTCACCTCCCTCTAATTGCACTTCTCCCCCAAACCATTGACATCACAGAGGCATAAACTAGCTGGTCAATACCCTCGCACACACACATCCTCGCGCACACACACACACACACACACACACACACACACACACACACACACACACACACACACACACACACACACACACATACTCACACACACCATTGACAAATACATAGATAACATGACATTGACAGATACATAGATAACATTACATTACACTCCGCCCTGATCTGAAAGATCATAAGCAAATCGAAGCGGTGAGCGCTGTATGCGTGTGCTTCATCGAAGTACTGCCTCTGGTCCTGTTGTTGTTGTGCTGGACTCATCTGACACTGCCTGCTGGTGCAATTGTGGATGTTGAGCTTGTACAGCTATGTACAGTGGGAGATCAATACCAGCCTCATGCACGTCTGGCTGGCTGCCCTGATCCAGTGAGGTGCTGCTGCAGTGACTCGCATCTCTCACGTGCCATGGGATACCATCAACATCCACCGCCTGTGGAGAGTTGACCCTAGTGATGACTCCGGGCTGCAACACCGAAGTGCAGCGATCACCAAGCTTCCTGATCCAAACAGCATCACCCACTGCATACCGCATGCCTTCCTCACCATCAGGCATTGAATCCATGATGAGCCGTTCCTGGGTAGGTTGTACACAGTCTCGCACCTCGTAGCTGTACACACCATTCGCAGGGGCTTCCGTCACTGATGTTCCATCTCTGGGTGTGATATTACACAGGTGGACTGCTTCAGCGATGGAGCATTGTTTCCTGGCAGCGATCATCTTCATTGTGCGGTGGTTTCGTTCAACGATACCATTGCCACTTGGTGCATATGGCGCCCTGAAGTGTAGTAACACGCCCCAACGTGTGACGAAGGCTGCAAATCGCCGCCCACGGAAGATGGTGTCATTATTGCAGAGCAGTTCGACAGGTACTCCTCGCTCATAGAACACCTGCTCTAACTTGTCGGTGTCTCCATCTGGGTGTCGCAGCTGCCGCCATATGCAAAATCAGGATGGCCCACAGTCGACGATTGTCAGATAGGCGTGACCACTGTGATGGGTGATGTCTATAGCCAAACAGCGCCATGTTCCTGTCACACCCAATGACCTGTGCTGCCACTTCACAGGAGCCGGGTCAATGGCTCGGCACACATCACACCACTTCACAACTTCACGCACCTCAGACCGTGTCACCAGTCGGGAGATCTCTCAGCGAGGAAAAAACAGTGTGCGCCGGATGCCAGGATGGCCAGCACGTACATGGACATCAGCAATTCTAGGCTCAGCGGTGTCTTGCTCGTCCATTGCTGCTGCACCAGCTACCAGTCTGTCATTCCGCACCCACTCATCTGGGACATGCGTGAGGACATCAGCATGATTTTCTCTAGACTGGACAAGCCTCACGGACAATGTCAGTCCCAACTCACTCACCAGTTGGCGAATGATTTCGACTCGGCGGCAAATCAACATCTCTCCGTGAGCCTTCGTTCGAAGTCGTGCACGACCACTCAGTGCGTTGTTAATCCAACGATGTACTGTGGCAGAGTCTGTCCGTAACTCAATATTCTTCATACCCCAAGCGATTGCCAAGTTCACTCCACGGACTGCTGCGTCCAGGTCTGCCATGTTGATGTGTGAGCTGTTGTCCCACCGCAGCCAGCATGCGTCTTCAATTATACCACCTTGTAGCATCTGTAAAACAACTCCAGTGCCTAGAGCACTGGTGTCTGTCCATACGACTGCCCGGTCCCCTTACACACACCAGAGGCCACGACACGGATCGTCCCTGACCAGCCGTGCTGCCACATATTCCATCTGTTGAAGCAGGGAGTCGTCATCCACGATGTCGTCCCAGCCCTGTGTCACTGCATTTGCTTGGCGTTTAATCCACGCAGCTGCTGGCCGCAGCCACCCTCCTACTGGCAAGTGTGCGACTAACTGCCCACACCATGTGAACACAGCACGACGCATCACTCTTGTCGGTGGTGGGTCGACTGGGTTGTCACGTGCCCACTTCAACTGGCCATTTGATGACTGCACGTGCAACCCTAGCAGTCGTGCCCCATCAGCTGCACGATTCGGCGGCTTGCATTCCAAGCCGAATGCGGCAAAATGTGTAGCGACCTGCTCTGCACTGGATAGGTCCTCATTCACCAACAGATCGTCGATGTAAGGCAACACTGCACGCTCAATATCAGGGTCCTGAGCCAAGATGTTCTTAACGACAGCCTCCATGACCAACGGAGCTATGTTGAGGCCAAAGCCAAGGCGCGTCAAACAGTAGCACTGGCCTCGTACCATTACTGGCTGAAACGGCCACAGTTGCTGATCGACATGCACCTGCAGATAAGCCTTACGTAGGTCCAGAACAGCCACATTACCTCCGTGTCGGCGCCACTTACACATCTGATCAGCACATATGTTGCTATCAGCAGTAAAGGCAGTTACGTAGTTGTTTAACTCGCGATAGTCTAACACTGGCCATACTTTACTGCCGTTATTCTGACGAACAGCCATGAGTGGCACAAGCCCTCGTGGCACCCCAAGTTGCTGTTCGTAGTAGGGTACCAACCAGCCGTTCTTGATCCATGACTCCAATTCCTGGTCAAACTCCTGGCGCATGCATGGGGATATGTTGTACTGCGCCACAGTATTATGCAGACAATCAGGTGCTGCTCCATTCGTCCATTACCATGACACCATCCACGTTCGATGCCTTACATCAAATCGTACACTATCAGGCGCATCCACTGCCAGCGGTGTCAGAGTCGATGATGCAGCTCCACACAACCTCCCAGTGCTACAGAATTGGACTTCTGACAGAGACTTCACTATGATGCCGCCAAGTGCTGTGATGCCAGTGATGCCGAGCACAACATCCACACCCAAAGGCGGCTCACGCACCACTAGCACGCGCACCGGGTGCTCTGGCCATCAGGAGTTTCCACTGTCACACTGCCTGTCCCGGTGCACCAGAAAGAATCTCCACTAATCGTTGTGATGCTGGTCGTCTGCGGGTGCCACTTCATGCAACAAGGGGCATGTACTATTGTGTCTGTGCAACCAGTGTCGACAAGAACTTGGCACTGCCTCCCGTCAACAAGCAGTTGCACCACAGGAAGAGCGCCACTTACTGGCTTCCAAGAGAGGACACTGGCGCTGATGCGCCCCCTCCAACTTCGTTTCCCATCTGAGGACATGCAGCAGCAAAATGTCCTGGCTGGCCACAGGTCCAGCAACGACGAAGGCGACGTGCTCTCCCAGGCAGTTGCGCCAGCATTTGGTCTCACACTGGTGCCGAAGTCCCAGCAGCAGCCACACGATCATCACTAAGCACGGCGCGAGCCCGTGCCAGCACACTGTTTAAATCCAGTCCCTCAGCTCTTGAACCAGCACGAATAGCATGACGAAAATCATCTGGTAGTCCTGCCATGAGCACACATGCCAGAGTACGGTCAGACACGCCCCCAAACAAATTCGACAGTCGTCGAAGGTCAGCCAGGAAGACGTCAATTGACTCACTTGCTTGTAGCCGACGTGCAGTAAAAGCTTCATATGCTGCATATTGGTCTAGGGCGAATGCTGCATACAATACTTTCTTCACCTCTGTCAGCTAACAGTGACTGGCATCTGGCAATTGTGACCACACAGCGAATGCCCCACCTGTCAGTCGTAGTGGCAGAACTGATTTAAGGGCAACTCCACAGAGCTGACACAACATCTCCGCCCGTGTTACCCACTCCACGATGTCCGTGGAGCCATCATACTTTGGAATCAGGTGAGCATCAAATGGTACTAATGTTGTTGTAGGAAGGTCGGTCTTCTTATTGTCCTCCATGTTGCCTAGATAGCTTGTAGCGGACAATCAAATTCTTGACATTGTTGTGACACTCCTTTATTACCACTGCCCAGCTCGTACAATTGACACGCAAGTCTACACTGCTTGAAGGCTGGAGGTCATCTGCCTGCCTCGGTCTCACTGGCCATCCCTCCTCACCTCCCTCTAACTGCACCTCCCCCCCAAACCATTGACATCACAGAGGCATAAACTAGCTGGTCAATACCCTCGCACACACACACACACACACACACACACACACACATGCACACTCACACACACCATTGACAAATACATAGATAACATGACATTGACAGATACATAGATAACATGACATTACAGAGGCTTAACCCACCGCGTCCCGTTGATGTATATATACGTCCACATGTTTTGTCACTGTCAGTCCCGTTGACATATATAAACGCACATCAATTGCAAGGTCCCTTATTTGCACAATTTTCAATTTTCGCGTTTTATTTTTGGTATGCATACACAAGACACCTTCCTCTACGAGATGCCAGGCAGGGACAATGCCTTACCCCACATGACCTCCCCCACTGCACATTGTTGTCTTGTCAATTCACCTGTTACCAGTGACCTGGCCAGTAAAGACATGTCGTGCCATGGTACGAAATGCAGGGCCAGAGTGATTCCCCAATCGATGACAATGTGGAGGACAAAGTTTACATAGGATTAGAGGAAGAAACAATCAGAAATGATGATCAGGTAAAGTCGCCAAAAAAGGTCAGGTATGTTGATGTGTTTGGTGAGTGAAACAATGCTTATATTGCCTATATTACTGTGTGAAAACCAATATACTCTCGTACTACATATAAATTCGTACCAAATAAATAAATAAATACCGTTTATGAGTGGTGTGGAATAGTTACCCTCCCATAGAACTCATTTTCTTTGGAGCCAGCCTGATAGAAAACCCAGTAAGGTAAGAGGTACTGCTACCTGTATTGAGTATTTTAAACCTCAGGTGAGCAATTTCTCTATGAATTTCGATGTTTCTCACCAAAAGCGGAGGTTTGAGCAAAAAAAAAAAATTCTCCAAAATTGGTCGGGATTGGGGGGAGTCACTGGTGGAAAATTGGTCGGGACAGGGTGGGTTAAGGACGTTAACTTTCTTTACTACAAGAAGCAAGCAAATGATAAATGTGTGTTCCCCAACTGAGTCTATTGACAAAATGTAGACCCAGTAATCTTACAGAATTTCGAAAACGTATCAGGTGATTATCTAAAGTTAAATGCAAAGGAGGTATGCTAAGTTTACGAGTAAAAACAACACCGATACACTTAGGGATGGAAAATTTAAATCCCCACTCCAGGGCCCAATATTGAACTGATTCAAGTGCCAGTTGAATCTGCTGTGCCGAGGATTGTGCACTGTGGGAAAAGTTCCACGTTGCACAGTCATCAGCATAGAGTGAGTATCTAAGCATCCTGGGGATAGAAGCAGAGAACAGAATGTCATTAATGGCAATGTTAAATAAAGTAGTGCTAAGCACACTTCCTTGTGGTATCCCTTTCTCCCGGACAAATATGTCCGATGTTACGTTACAAGGTAATCTGACAGAAAACTTTCTGTCAGAAAGGAAGTTCTGAAGGAAAATGGGCAAATTACCTCTTAAACCATAAGCATAGAGTTTACATAGTGTTCCGTTTCGTCAGGTCATATAATAAACCTTATGAATATCCAAAAAAATTCCTATCATGAATTTGTGATTGGCAATATCCTTGGCTATGCAATATTCTAGGTGCACTAAATGATTCAGAGTGGATCTATATTTATGCCATACACTCTGTTGATCATTTAACACACCCTTTGACTCTTAAACAAAAAGTAACCTATTATTAACCATTCGTTCAAAGACCTGACACAGACTGTCAGTCAGCACAATAGGTTGAAACGAACTGGGACTCGTAAGGCGACCATCCCGGCAAGGTAGCGGTATGACGTGCACGTAGTGCCATGAGTTAGCAAACGTGCAAGACGCCCAGATCTCACTGTACACTGCAGACAGCTTACTCAGGTTGGCCTGAGTAGGGTGCTGAATCATACTGTACGTAATGGTGGATGGATCGAGACTAGAGCCTTTACAGGATTTTAGGGCAAGAAGTTCATATAATGTAAATTCGGAGTTTTAGACTGTATCTTCATCTTCTGTGGCAAAGTATAAGTTCTGCAGCTCAGCTGTATGCTTATGGTGGAGAAAACTAGAATTGTAGTTTTCTGAGCCGCTTATCTGGGCAAAATGGCGAGCAATAGTGTTGACAATGTCCACAGGATCGTCAATGACATTCCCGGCCACCTCACATGTGGTGATTGATGACTGGGTGTACCTGTTGTTAAGTTCCATTTATGGTGAACCAGACCTGACTTGGGGGGAGGATGCGATTCACCATAGACACAAAACTACGCCAGTTATTCCGTTTTGCTGCTTTAATTGTCCTCCTTGCCTTAGTCTTAGCTGCTTTGTAGGCAATAAAGTTTGCTTCTGTTGGCAGTTTCTCAAAAATCCTGTATCTGGTATTGCACCGAGTGCTTGTCGGCAATCTGGTGTCCACCATGAAACTCTATGCTTGTTTGGAATTGTAGATGTATTGGGAATAGCAGCCTCAGATGCATGTATAATGGAAGTCTGTGGGTGTGAAACTTTCTCATCATTGTTATCTCCCGACATATCTAGACTAGTGATCCGTGAGTAGTACCCTCAGTCCAATTTCTTGAAGTTAAATTTAAGTGTGGGGGAGGCTGAGAATTGTTGTGTGCATAAGAAAGACAGATAGGAATATGATCACTACCCATCGAGTCATCATGTGGGTCCCAAGAGATGTTAGTGTGCATATCAGGAGACGACAAGGGCAAGTCTATAGACGATGCGTTGCCAGTGCGGTCACCTACACGAGTCGCTCTACGATTGTTTAGAAGACAGAGGTTTGACTGTAATTTGAGGTCAGTTACTTCTTCCCCCTTGCCATTGCTCCTTAAGCGTCCCCACTGAGAGTGATGGGCATTAAAATCGCCTGAAATTAATTCATGACCCAGATGTTGATGGGGCAGTGAAGTGAAAACATCACCACCAATGGGACCACGGGGAGGACAGTAGATTGAGCAAATAGACAGATACGTGTTAGTAACACAACATCCGTTTGTAGGTGTGATTTGTGTATATGGCAAGTCCGTGACCATCATATCTTCTATACAAATGGTAGTGTTTGAACTGTGAGGGATCAGGGTGATCCACCATTTAAGTAAGATTTAAGATAGGGGCCAGTGTGCTTAGGTTTTTAATGCTGCCCACCGCCAGGCGAGTGGCTACCTGGGGACCTGTCCCGGTGCTTGCCAATGGAAACCTCCATACAATGATCATCAATAACTAGGTTCCCAGACTCCCCTGAGGAAGAGCTAACTCTTCTTTCCCTCGCTCAAGCAGGAGCAGGTAAGACATGAAATCATGACTTTGTAAAGGTGGTCAAGTTAATTTTATCAGCCATGTCAGACGTCTGTTTAGTCCATACTGACGGAGAAGCAGTAGCGGCCTGAGAGTGTGAAGTTGCAACTGGGATGTCAGATATAGATTTGGAATGTACAGGAGTAGTTGAGGGGGCAAAGTGAGTGACAGGAATGCTGAGGACAGGGTCAGTCTGAGTCTCCACTGTGCACATCACAGGACAGGACACAACCACCGATATATAGGAGACATTTGGCTTGGAAGTAGTATGCAATTTCCTAACCTTCTTCCTAGCATCGTAGTAGAATATGCCCTCCATTGCCTTCACTGTGCAGACCTTTTTCTCCTCCTTGCACTTGGGACAATCTGTCAAGGAAGTGGAGTGAGTACCCTTACAATGAAAGTAACTAACAGACTCGGACATGCAGTGCTCAGCCAAGGCCGTCTCTATGTGAAGGCTTGGGTGTGAGATTGGTGACGTCACAGGGATGAGTCAGACCGCAACGCCACCACTCGTTTGCTACTGTTGCTCGTACTACTTATTCCTACTTTCTTAAAACTATTTTTGTCAACATTTACCTTTGGCAAGTATGATAGTTTTCATTAGGTTAGGTTACACTGACACTGTAAAGGAAATTAATAATGCTACTGAAGCTGAGCATTTTTATTGTAAGGAGTGAAAGCAATAGGTGTACAACTACTGTATGAAGAAAAACATAGAACTTTACAAAACAGACAGTCTAGTCATATCTAGTTTACTCTGACAAAACAGAAAGAAAAGAAACAAAGAACAAAAAGAAACGACAACTTCTATACTGTAATTTATGTCAAAGTTGGTATTGCCTAGAATGTGTAGGGATGCCACCAGCTTATTTTAAGGTATTTCAGAAAGGTACCTACGTTTGGCTCGGTGAACAGTGTAAGTATAGTTACTAATTATCAAGGGTTACTCTGCTATTAGTGCCTTGCTGAAATCAACTACCATTTCCATAGTTTTGCGGACATTAAGTTCCAAGAAGTTGCCCTTGCACCATTTAGTAAAATAGGCTAGTTCCTGCTTGTAAAGAATATAACTGTTCATACAAAGTGAAACTAACGCAGTATCATCTGCATGCTGTATTTAACCCACCGCGTCCTGGCAGATTTTTCACCAATGACCCCCCCTCAATCCTGGCAGATTTTCTTTTTTTTTTTTTTTTTTTTTGGCTAAAAGTTCAGCTTTTTATGAGAAACATCAAAAATTCAGAGAAAGTACTCACGTGAGTTTAGAAATACGGTAGAAGTAAGAGTACCTTTACTTTGTTACCGTGTTCTCTCAGGCCATACTCGAGAAAACATTTTCTGTGGGAGGGGTAGCTATTTCAAACCATTCATAACTAGTTAGATATTTATTTATTTGGTAAAAATTTATATATAGTACAAGAGTATATTGGTTTTCAGACAATATTATAGGCAATATAAGTGTTGTTCACTCACCAAAAACATCAACATATGGCACCTTCTTTTACAACGTTACTGCCTCATCACTTCTGCTTGTTTCTTCCTCTGGCTTATTTCTTCCTCTGGCTTATTTCTTCCTTTGTCCTTCACCTCAGGAATCACTTTCGCCTTGAATTTCGTCATTGGAGAGAACGTGGTGTGACATGTCTTTACTGGCCAGGTCACTGCTAACAGGTGAGTTGCTGAGAAAATGGCGTGAGGGGAGGGAGGGGGGTTAGGTGGGGCCAGGCATTATCCCTGCCTGGCATTGGGTAGAGGAAGGTCTTCCACATAAGCCTACTAAATATCGCCCGTGAAACTTGAAAAATGTGCAAATGATGGACCTCACAATTGCAAAACGTATGGATACGACGTCAGGTGTCACCGTGACAAAATGTGGTGACGTATCCATGAGTTGTCGGGATGCCTCGGGTTAAAAAGCCCACAGGAGTCATGAACACATCTTCAATCACTTGTACCATATATGAGTAATTAGAAGTGGTGATAGCACACAATCTTGGGGGGTCCCTGTGTTAACGACTGTTTTGAATTTTTACCCATAAATTTCACGTACTTGTACTGGGGTACGTGAAATCATGAATCCACAAGAGTTGACATTCACTGAAATTAGTTTCTTCATCAAAAGATGGGTCTGTATGATGTTGAATGCACTTGAAAAAGCAACAAATATGTTTGCAAAGTACTTAACTGATCTGGTGTTGACATCTTCCATAAAGTTTAGAACAAAAGCTATAAGTGATAGTGTGGCATCTTCAATACACCTTTTCGCTCTGTAAGCAAACTGTACAGTATCCATGTTATATTTAACCTGCTCATTAAAAAATCTGTTGATAACATGTTCAAGACAGTTCATAAAATTACATGTCAATGCCACTGGTCGATAATTATTATGGCATTTTGGTGTCCTGGCTTTTGGAACAGGTACAATCTCAGAAATTTTCCAGTCTCGGTATGTATGCCTTGTTAAAGAGCACTGGAATATTTCATACAGAATTGGAGCTACTTGTTCCTTACAGAAAAAACAGCCTGTGCACATATTTTATTAGGTCCAGCCACTTTACCACATTTCACCCTCTTCAAGCTGTCCATGATGTCATTCTGAGTTGAAACTATTTGCTCATCAATTTTGGTTTTCAAGAATTCAGAGTTGGTGTGTTGGTGTATGGAAATGTCATTGATGTCAAACCTACAGTAGAAGTTAATAAGGTCATTACAATAATTTTCAGGATTCTGTACGTCTGGCATGCCTGCTTTCTTTGTAAAACTAGTAATTTTCCTAAGAACACTCCAAACTGCCTTTGTTCATACCTAAATAGGTTTTTAATTTTCTGCGTACTTTTTTTTTTTTTTTTTTTTTGCATTAGACAATCATAAAAATTTTTTACCGTAAAGTTTTTAAATCTGTCCTATTGTTGCCTACAACACAACTTTTTTCTCTCGTTCAACAATTGTTTAAGTTCATTTGTGATCCAGGGTTTATTTGGGTAGCATTTCACTACTGCATTTCGAGCCACTGTCAGCAGAGAAAGAAATGTATGAATTTAGGACATCTGGTTAGTACTTGGATGGGTGACCGCCTGGGAACACCAGATGCTGTTGGCATCCCTACGTGTCAAGTGGGGTTGGTGGAGGATTAGTGCCCCTCCCTGTAAAACAATTAACTCTAAGCCCTTGACCACCCCGTTTGGGATACATGGCGTCTGGCAATGGATGGATGGATGGATCACTGTGATCAGCACTAGCATTTACATCATACAGCACACTCCAGTCAGTCTGATCTGAACAGCCTCAAAGAGTTTCACACTTCATGCATCCGCACTCCATGTCTGAACAGACTTCACTACAGGTTTGGAAATTTTTAGCTTTTGCTTACAAATGGTTATTAACAGAGACATCTCATGGTCCGATTGCCTTAATGGTTTGAAGTTTTTCAGACACACCCTTGTTTTCCAATGCCATACCAGTGTAGCAAAATGAATATATTGTTGGTAATGAGGAATACAGTTCTCAAAATTTGAGCCATTTAAATTTCCTGTTATTATTTTAACTGCATCTGGAGAACTAGATTGAATCTCGCACACTTCATCATACAGGGGTTCTTCAGCAGTTTTCACATTAACACCAGATGGGATGTATAAAACTATTAAGACAGAATGGCCTCATAGACAGTGACATGAATTCAATATTGTCATTACAGACCTTGTTCACATGTTATATCCCTGCACCATCGATTGTTGACATAAGCAGAAACACCACCACCACTGCTTTTCCCCAGATATGTTGATCTGTCACTTCTAATTCATTCAAAGCCATCTATTTGATAAGCAGGGTCCTGGCCATTCTCAAGGTCATGCCAAGTCTCTGTTAAACAGATAGCTGATGCTTTTCAGGATATATAATTGCATTTGCACTGGGCCGCCAGTTCATTCCAGTGTTGCCAGATCTACCGAAATATCGTGAGATCTACTGAATTTCTGATGGATCTCAAGAAATACCGAATTATTGCTCTAATCTACTGAATTTTGAAAGGTTCTCCAGAAAATCTACAGAAATTATGCTTCCCGGCAGTTGAAAATCCATAAAAGCTAAATATGAGAGAGAGAGAGAGAGGGGGGGGAGGGAGGGAGGGAGGCTCAGGGGAGGGGTGAGGGAGGACTGGAATCGCCGGTGTTGTGACGTTTTCTGTACCCAGTGTGCGTGTGCCACTGTTGACTGCCACCCGTTCGTATTAAACACGTTGGTGTGTACAGGAAGGTGACGAGACTGAACGCTCGGGGATGAGTTGCAGACAATGAGGAACACACATCCACGAGACCTAATATAATGGCCTAAAGGCTAAAAATATTTTGTTGATTTATTTGGATGTTAAGTTTGTAAGGTTAACTAGTTAGTAATTCTGCCAATATCGAATCCAGCGCTTTTCTATTGCTTTTTATTTGTAAATATAGTGCCTTGACATAACAATATTTGGCAGCCCTGCTTTTCCTAGTCAGTCAGAAATTCGGCACGGCAGTTGGCACTGCCTTAATTTCATTAAATTGATTCCAGAAATATATATGTTAAGTACCAATATGGTGCATATATATACTGGTGTGTGTCTACCGGATTTTTATCTATATCTACTGAATTTTTTGGCAATTTTCTCCTGAAATTTCCTCTGCACCATCTGGCAACACTGGTTCATTCAGTTTATTCCTTACTGAATGGACATTGCCTGTCACACACATTGGTAGAGGAGGTTTTGAACCCCTCCTTCTGCACTGTACTCTTACCCTGCAACGCCGTCCTCATATTCTTCCATACCCAGTACGTCTGACCATCTCAGGAATTCCATTTAGGGCTGTCGTGCTAAGGGAAGCCAGAGACAGAAGTTCGTCATGGCTGGAAACGAGCCGCCCATCGTTGTTTACATTCAGCCCACCATTTCCGCCAGCTGACAGAGACGCCTCACTAGAAATTATACCTCCCAGCACAAACCGACAAAGTAATGACAAAAGTCTTGCTCAGCATGATCACTAGTGACTTACATATTGCCTGGTATATATGGAGACACCTCAAGCCATGAAAAATTGCTTATAAACTCATGTAAACAGGGAAGCTGGAAGACAGTGATCGCCCTCTGTGTGGCGCCCCTCTGACTTCCGCTAACAGACTGCTCCTATGACGCCATCATCAGCTTCTGCGAGTACACCCAGGCGGCCTTCACATAGAGACCTCCTTGGCTCAGCATTAAGACCCTGAGCTGCACACCTGCCACACACTGATTGAGAAGCTCGACAAGCCTTGTCAGAATGTCCATAAAGCTGGCATTTAGAGCATCGAAGGGGACTCGGGATGTAAGGTTTGACATTAGAAATTTCATCCCAACTTCGACACTTGAGGGGAGTGTGACCCTGCCAAATGTTAAAACAATGGTAACAGTTTTCTTCTTCATGCCTTCAGCAAATCTTGTAATACAGTGAGCATCAATGACATCTTGTTTAGTAAGTTCACTTACTTACTCTTCTATAACCATGAGGTCCCCTGCAGGAATTCATAGAATGTGGGATCCTTGGCTTAACATCGTAGCAATGAAACTTATGGATCTTGAGCAAATATTTAACCTGGTTTGAATTTAGTCTTATTAAGGAGAACTCCAAAAGCAAGTTTTTTTTACCTGTTCAAAATCACTAGCCCAGCCACCAATCACCTTCAGGATAAGAAAAGGATTGAGACTACCCAGTGAAGTAAAACCAGCAGCATGTAACAGTACTTAAAGTGCATTATGTAAAGGGTTGGCTAGCGGGGATATAGTCTGGAGGCGGTCATTTCGTAAGTCAGTCCTTGTCGTAGTCCTAGGATGTCAGAGCCTTTCCCGTCCCTAAGGGAGGGAGAGGCAGCAGGGGTGTCCGATATTGTAATGACCTCCTCCTGACGGGGGAAGTGCGAAGAAAAAGACAAGCAGGGGACAAGATACCCAGGGACTAAACACCTAAATCTAAGACCAACCTCTCAAATTACTCTCAGGAGGATGCGTCTGTGTTAATTCACTCCCCAGAATGATCAGTGGGAAGTACATTCCAGAGGTAAGTAAGCAAAGGTAATCTCAGGAGTAGATACAAACACCTACTGTACATCTAAATAGGGGAGGAAAATGAGTTCTAGCTAACCTGACTTTAAAAAGCGCCCTAGAGGTGAATAACAAAAAAAAAAAAAAACAATGTCCATGGGGCAGCCCTTTAGATCTTTTCCATGTGACGTCACGGGTCATATGACTTTTGTTTATGACGCCATACTGGGTGGCAAATTGTCAGACGTCTAGAGAGAGAGAATTGCAGATTCCACAATGGTATTCCACTGTTGTGCCTTCGGCTGTAAGTCAAGGCAGAAAAGTGGAAGTCGGGTAAACTTCTGCTGGTTTCCAGCCAATAAGAAAGGGCAACAGAAGTGAACAGCAGCCATGAAGAGGGAGAATTGGCAGTTAACGGCCTACACCCGACTCTGTAGCAGGCATTTCATATCAGGTGAGCCATCCCCCACCCCCATCTCCCCACACCACAAGCATCCCAGCCCCCCACAATACCCCCAACCACCACCCAACCCCCTTTCCCTCCACCCCCTACTTGTCCCACCCCTTACCACCCATCCCCAACCCTCCCCAATACCCACACCCCCCACACACCCCCACACCCCAAACCAACCCTAATCCCATCCCACCACCACCATTCAAACCCCCCACCCTCCCTCCACCTCCTTCCCCAACTCCCACACCCCCACCCTCCACTCATTCATCAACTACTCGATTCCCAGTCAGTGTATACAATCCCTTCCCCCTTGACCCTACGTCAATAATTTACTGATCACCAAGACGATTTACATGCACTGTATGTCAATTCCAGCTAGATATATTACACATATTTACCTTGAGGGATGCCCCGGTGAACTTTGATGGGGTGTTCACCAAATAGTGATAGAGATCGCCATATCTGAGACCTGGTTTCGGTCTCCCGTAATTGAAACGGGTGAATTTCTCTCTCAAACACTGTCTTGTTCCTGTACAGATCTTGGTGGCATTGATCCAGATTTCTGCATATATCAGACAGTTTAATCTCTGATAGCCCTGTCTGGAGAGCTATTAGAGCAAGGATTTTGCCGTCCAATACTGAGTCGTAAACAAAACCACGTGATTTCTGTGACGTCACTGGAAAAGGTCTATAGCTAGAGGAGAGCTCAGTGCAGATGACCGCTCTCTCCACGACCATGCATAAAAGTGTGCTCGACTGACTGCCGATTGACCTGAAGTTCCAATAGCGCACTACCAGTTACCTCAGTTAACAATAATCATCGTAGCAAACAAATGATATATAATATGTGAATAATGCAAACAAACAATACAAGAGAATACAAAAACAGACTACCGGTTTTCGGTGAACAGTAATCACCGTAACACCCCCTCCCATAAAACATGCGTCATCCCTCAGGTAGACTCATGATTTGCGATGGGTATAGGAGACAGTGAGTCCGCCACTATATTAGCCTTTCCTTTGATGTGTACATTATTGATGTTATACTCCTGAATTATTAAACTCCATCACGTTAACCTTTGATTTGAACTTCTTATCCTATATAAAAATAACAAAGGATTATGATCTGTATACACTACCGTGGGACGTCCTTGACCATCTAAGTACACATCAAAATGACAAGGTCAATATCGCTGGTGCTGTAATTGGCCTGATATGACAAATATTTCCTCAAGAAATACGCTATTGGATATACAATATCATCTACTCTCTGGGCTAACATAGTCCCAGCTCCTACGTCACAAGCATCCACAAACAGTTCAATGCCTTTACTGTAATCAGGCGCACGTACTACAAGGGCATTCACAAGCATAAGTTTGATTTTACGGAATGACTCTTCACAGCTGGAATCCCAAATGAAACCTGACCTCTTTGACTACAAATTTGTTAAGGGTAATGCAATGCTAGAGAAGTTACAACAAAACCTTCTATAATAACCAGCCATTCCTAAAAATCTTAACAACCCTTTCTTTTTTCGGGGAGTTGGGTAGTCCATTATACACTTAACTATGGCCTGTACTGGTTCCAGTTCCCCCTGGCCAGCAACATATCCCAGATATGCCACCTTAGCTTTTACAAACTCACTTTTTACTAAATTCACAGTAAGGTTTGCTACATCCAACTTATGAAACCTTTTTTCAGCAAAGTTAAGTGTTCGTCCCACGTATTTGAATAAATCAATTTATCATCAATGTATACAGTACGATTCTGAATTCCATGTAGGACTTTCACCCGCTTCTGAAAATAACTGCCACTGTTCTTCATACTAAAAGGTAACACTTTGTATTAGAAAATTCTATCAGCAGTCACAAAAGCAGAAATAGATTTAGCTTTCTTAGTAGGTGGTACTTGCGAGTAACCTTTTAAAAAAACTAATTTGGTTACGAATTTCACCTGACCGACTCTGTTTATACAGTCTTCCACTCTAGGTAATGGGTAATAGTCAGACTGAGTCACAGCATTAACCCTACGGTAATCTGTACAAAATCTAGGTTATCCGTCAGCTTTATGAACAAGTAAACATGGTGAACTCCACGGACTGCCACTCACCTCTATGTCATTCTCAAGCATGTACCGAATTTCTTTTCTCATTAATTCCATCTTCCGAGGACTTACTCTGTATGGAGATTGTTTAATAGGAGGCACATTACCAACAATTACATCATGTGAAGTTGCTTTAGTTTCTCTTGAAGTATCAGCAAATGGAGATTTATATGCATCAATAATTCCAGGGGCATTTGTCTTCTTAGTATAATAGGAAAAGTGTATGGTAGGATACTTATTGACAGAGTTAGAGAAAGAACAGAGAAATTAGTTGGAGAAGAACAGGGAGGCTTTAGGAAGGGAAGAGGTTGTGTAGATCAGATATTCATTCTCAGATCTTTAGTGGAAGAGTTTCTAGAGAAGGGAGAGAAGTTGTATGCGGCTTTCGTGGATTTGGAGAAAGCATATGACAGGGTAGATAGACTAGGATTGTGGAAAGTGTTAAGAATATATGGAGTAGATGGGAAGTTGTTGAATGCTGTGAAGAGTATGTACGATGGTGCGAAGGCTGCAGTGCGTGTGGATGGTGAACTAAGTGAATTTTTCTCTTTGAAAGTTGGGTTGAAACAGGGATGTGTCATGTCTCCATGGTTGTTCAATCTGTACATGGATGGGGTAATAAAAGAGGTACAAGGTAAGGTAGTGGATGTTGGAGTGGCCCTGGTGAGAGAGGATAGTGTTTGGAAACTCCCTGTACTGTTGTTTGCAGATGATACTGTGTTGTTGAGTGAAGACGAAGGGGAGCTGCAAGGCTTGGTGGATGAGTTTGAGAGAGTGTGTAAGAAACGGAATCTAAAAGTGAATGAAGGGAAGAGTAAAGTGATGGTCTTTGAGAGAGGTGAAGTTAGTGAATGTACAGCGAGGTTGGATGGTGAGGAATTGGAAAATGTGAGTACGTTTAAGTACTTGGGTAGTGTGATGAGTAAGGATGGAGGTTTGGAGGGTGAAGTGCTTGAAAGGGTACAGCAGGGAAGAAAGGTTGCTGATTCTTTGAAAGCAGTGATAAGAAACATGGAAGTGAGCATGGAAGTGAAAAAGTTACTACATGACAGTATTGTGATACCAACTCTAACGTACGGAAGTGAAGCTTGGACGTTGTTGGAAGGACACAAGTCAAGAGTGAGAGCAGTAGAAATGAGTTATTTAAGAGGAGCCTGTGGAGTCACATGGAGAGACAGGCTGACAAATGAGGATATAAAGGAGAGTTGTGGTGTTGATGTGGATGTGATAGGAAGCGTTATGAGGAACACACTGAGGTGGTTTGGCCATGTGGAGAGGATGGAGGGTGAAAGACTGACGAAGAGAGTGTATGTGAGTGAGGTGGAGGGGGAAAGAGGGAGGGGGAGGCCGAGGATGAGATGGAGGGATGGGGTGGAGAGGTATATGAGAGAGGGGGGCGTGAGTTGGGAGCAGGGGAGTGAAATGGCGGGGGACAGGGCGACTTGGAGGCGATTTGTTTGTGGCCACCCCAAACGGGATTGAGGCGTCTGGCAATAGATAGAATAATTCCAGTAATCTGACACATGTTCTCTTCATCCACATGACTCAGTTTACTGGGTAGTCACACAACACAGAAGAATTATGCAGCCTTATGGCATCACATATCTCTGGTTTCATTTCCCCCTCTAACTCTTTGGCACACTCATTTCTATTCATATCTCCAGCAATTCATCCCGATACTCTCGCATCACCATCACTGTCTAATATTTCTCCTTCCGTATTGTCATTTGTGTGCCTATGATGGTAAGGCTTAATCATATTCACAAGACACATTTGATTTTCCTTTTTTCTGTCTGGTGTGTCTACTATCTAATTCGTGTCATTCAGTTTCTTACTTATTGCCCAAGGTCCACAACACCTGACTTTAAAAGTATGTCTCTGGATCGGCAGCAATGCAAGGACCCCGGTCACCATCCTAAAATTTCCTTAACCTTGAATTTTTGTCATACCATCTTTGCATTTTTGCTTGAGACTCCTTCAGATTTGCACTAATCAATTCTCTAGCTCTTATCAGTCTGTTCCTGAACTCAGAGAAATATTCAATGAGACTCTGCTCACTCTTTCGACCTATCCACCGTTCCTGTAACATTCTTAGCAGACCCCTTACATGATGACCATAAAGTGATACAGAAGGACTAAATCCCATAGATTCTTGCACTGCATTTCTTAAAGCGAAGAGAGCAAGGGGAATACCTTCATCCCAGTGAGTACCAAGTTCTTCACAATATACTCTGAGTGTATTCATGAGAGTCTGATGGAACCTTTCTAATAGACCCTGGTACTGAGGGTGATGAGCACGGACAATTTTTGTTCAATACGCAGTTCTTTCAGAATTTTCTTAACCCCTTAACCGCGGGGCGTCACTTTCGTGACGCTTGGGAGCAAGGGATCATACCGCGGGGCGTCGCTTTTGTGATTCCGTGTTATTTTGAATTCACCCAGGCTTCCAAGTGGGGGCTTGTATCATCTATCAGTACTGCCAATGTCCAACACTAGTCAGCACTCCTAATCTCATCTGTACTCCCATCCATTGTTGACAATTTAGCCATTTCTCCCCGTTCTTGACTCCTCTCCCTACCCCCCCTCCATTACCCTATCCTCTCACCTGCCCGGCCGTACTACGCTAAGTAAATCTTCCCTGGAATTTTTCACTGATTTCATCCATTGAAATAAGCCCTATGTCCTATTCTTATACCAAATAATATATACAAGAAAGAAATAAGGTAAGTGAGAGTGCCATACACCTGGAATTGGCTAATTATCACCTGACAACACCTCACATGCACTCGTTCGCTAATTTTCGCTGTTTTTTTCCCCTTGAAATATGCCGTATAATCTATTTTCGTAATAAATATACATGTAAGGAGGGAAGGGAGAAGCCTAAGTGATATTTACATTCACCTGGAACTACCTAATTTATAATGTATTGTCTAGATTTCCTGCCAATCATATCAGTGCTAGACAAAGCTGTTTCAAGATCTGACATTGGTAGCTCTGAATATATATCTCCTAAGTAGGCCTCTAATCTATTTTCGTAATAAATATACATGTAAGGAGGGAAGGGAGAAGCCTAAGTGATATTTACATTCACCTGGAACTACCAAATTTATAATGTATTGTCTAGATTTCCTGCCAATCATATCAGTGCTAGACTTAGCTGTTTCAAGAAGTAATATTGGTAACTCTGAATAACCCCAAGCAGGCCTCCACGCTGGCCCTCCGTTATCAGTTTACTCTCATCTTCCGAAGCGAGGGTACGTATGCTTGCTGACTTCAAGGCCTTTTTTTCACCCCCATGCAAATAGCCCTGTGACCTTTACCCCCTACTAAACCTCGTGTGGAAAGAGGTAAAGGGCTGACAATTGATAAAAGAGTGACTACGATCTTTCTATTGAGTAAAACAGTGCAAGTGGAATTGTAAATAATGTGTAAACAGCAAGTGAAAGTAATGAATGCAAATATACGTGAACAATGGAAAATAGTTTTATAAGTTATTTCAAGTGACAGTGCACAACACAGTGTAAATAAAATAGAAATGTAAATAACGTAAATAAAATAGAGAACGTAAATAGAAATGTAAATGAGTAGTATTATAAGAATACGAGTATATACCCTAGGAGTAATGAAAGTGAAAGTTTCACTCTAGCATGTCTGAATGCTATGAGTTATGAGAGTGAAGATGAAAGTGACCTTCATTCTCAATGCCAGTATACAGGACGAGAAAGTGAATGCTACGTATTTTACTGAAAGAAATTGAATCCCTACAGTGACAATAAACTAATACTACTGAAGGAAACTTATGGATAAAGACTGTAGATATATATATAAGTGTTATATAGTAACAGAAAAATAAAGTGTGAGGGGTTTTATGAATAATAAATGACAGATTACCAAGAGCGAACTAGTGCCAGTGCGACGATCAGACGCGCTCGTAATTTCCATTGCTTTCAGTGTTTTTTTTTTTTTTGAGTATGGATCCCAAACTACTTGAAAATTGTAGAATAGTGTTTATAGTGTTTGTATCTGGCTGTGGTAATCATATTACGGGTTGTCGGGAAGTGTAAAGTGGAGACTTCATTACCCTACTTCAGAAGTCTCCACAAGTCCTACGGTAACGGACGAAGGCTCAACAAACATCCCAGGAGAAAGCTGAAGGTATGTGCCATAAGCATATGTAATTTTATTATTCTAGGACTAATAACTGATTTTTAGCAAATATTTTTTGAGAGTCTGTCGGAGCCCAAATAACCCCGCGGCACATGCAAGTCATTGGTAAACAAGCCCGCGGTGTAGGGGTTAAACATGATGGAAGTAAAATTACTTCCCTGATCTGACTGAATGATTTCAGGGGGCCCAACCCAGGAGAAATGCGTCACAAGATCCCTTACAATATTCTTTGCATGGATACTCCTTAGTGGGACCGCCTCAGGGAACCGAGTTTACATGCACATTATAGTAAGCAAAAATTTATCAGCCCGTTTACTTCTTGGTAGCGGACCAACACAGTCTATCAGAATTCTACTAAAGGGTTCTCCACAGGCTGGGATAGGTTTTAAGGGAGCGAGATCAATGACCTGATTAGGTTTATCCACCTACTGACACACCACGCAAGTTTTGCAAAACAGTGCCACATCCCTCTTAATCCCAGGCCAATAAAAATGTTCCATAATCTGTTCAGAAGTCTTTCTTCCTCCCAAGTGTCCCGACATATATGAATCATGTGACAGTTCAGTAGTCTCTGGTCTATATTTCCTAGGAACTACTATTTGTTCTTACAATTGTGACCTTCCAGTGGTAAGTGGAAGGCATCTGTGGTGGCCTCCACCTTCTGAACATTATCATTCTCAACATAAAAACCTGTCGGTATATCATCCTTACTAGAACAGCTGTTTGCTTCTTCCAAACACTTCTTTAATTCTGCATCCACCTTCTGACCATTCAATAATTCCTGCTTATTGACTCTGAAATCTACTTCAGATCCAACTCCATTGTCCCTTCTGCTTTTGGATCCTCAGTACACCTTACATCAAACATTACATCTAATCCCATATCTTCGGTTTCCTCAGCCTCTGAGCGCAAAGCTCTAGCTAGTGACAACACAGGCAGGGTAGACCGATTCTCCATCTTCCTCAGTCATGCCGTTCTCATTATCAGTCGCGACACAAGACTGTTCCGTCACTTTGTATAACCTTACTTCATTCACATTTAAATCAAGAGGATTCTCAGCCACTATAGGTTCTGGTATTACCCTATTCCCTTTAGATCACTCCCTAATAGCACATGAACCCCATTCACCGGAAGCTCTTGGCTCACACCAACTACAACTCTGCCAGTTACTAGACCAGATGTAAGGTTAGCAAAGTGCAATGGAACTTTCACTTTTGCTCCCAATCCTCTAATACTAGCCTCCTCGCCGGTGAAAGACTCATCTGTCCACTCTAGTGCATCCTGGAGAAGTAAGGATTGATACCAGTATCCATTAAAACTGATACATTTTCTCTGGACCTGATCCAACTAAAATTTTGCCTTCAGTTACAATGGGAATAAAGTCCACTGCAATTCCCTCCTTTCTGTCTTGACTGTGACTCGCACTGCAGTCACGGAGTATACCTGCTATAATAGTCAGACTAACAGTTTTCTTACGTAATTCGCACTGAGCTCTCATACGCCCAATTTTTCCACACTCATAACAGTTTGCAGGGAATTCTCTTCCACTATCCAAACTGTTGGAAATGCTGGACCTATCACTGGCATTATACTGGGCACCTGCCTGTCTGTTGTTTGCAGTTTCCTTTGACTTAAAATATCAGACCTGCCACCTATCGTTGCGGTCTGACATTTACCGACCTTGAATGAACCATTAGAATTCTTACCGGATTGTTTACATGTAGTTTCATCTCTGTACATTTTGTATGCCACACTTATCTCATCCGCCAATCTAGCTGCTTCCGTTAATCTTGTTACTCTCCTCTCGTTAATTTTATACCTTACATCTGGATGTAATAATTCCTGATACTGTTCTAACACCATTATGTCCTTTATATCTTCTACAGATCTGACCTCCAATGATTTACACCTTTTATCTAGTTTCATTTCACATTCCCTTGCCCTCTCTACAAATATCTGATCATATCTTTTCTTCACAGTTCTAAACCTCTTTCTACATGTCTCAGGAACTAGTTCATATGTCCTCAGTAAAATATCACAGTCAGCACATTCTTCTAAACCTAAGTTTGCATAAATTTATCTAGCTTTGTCTACGAATTTGGTTTGTACTACTACATCCCAATCCTTCTCATCTAACCTTCTCAACGTTGCCATCTTCTCAAACTGTATGAAATAATCCTTAACTTCATCTTCAGCAAAGTCTGGTAACATTCCAATCTTCTTATAAATATCATCCCGATCGTTGGTCGTTGAAAGGAAGCTCATCAGGCAATCTTGCTTTCAACCTCTTTAGCCGAAGTTCTTTATCAGCTTGTATTTGTTGCTCTTTAATGTTCATTTGCATCTGCATCTCATACTTCCTCAGTTCCATCTCCATCCTCAGCTTCTCAAAAATGATACTCTTTTCCTGTCCTGTGTTAGCTGTATGTATACTTGCACCACTCTGTGCAGCAATAACCCCTTTCTCAATCAGTTTGTTTATACAATCAATCTGCATAACTTCCTTAGTTCCTGCTTGAATTTTATTTCTTAATATTCCACTAACCTGGCCAGTTCTTCTCTAGTACACTAGTAAATATGGTGTATATCTTGACTGTTAATGAAAGATTGTACTGACTCTGAGGAAGACATTCTTCACCTGAATATTGAATTCTGCCAGAAAGATAATTACTCAGTTATCCCTAAAATTCAGATCACGGACAGGCCCCCATTTTCTGTTACGACTCTCAACCTCTGATCCTGTTAACTTTGCTTTTGTGTGAACATTCTAGTCACCAACAAAGAAAGAGCCAAAAGAAGGAATTTATGACAGGATCAATACTCAGAAGGAAATACCTCGTAAAAAAATAAAATATATTGAATAAAATATACAACTATTAACATACTATCAGTCAAAGGATTTACTCCGGCACTTCCTTCAAACATCAGTAGCATGAGAGCAGCGCATGATCCCAGCTGCCAGGCAATATTCACCGCCGCTGTCTGGGAAGATGGGGCTTGCTCACGCTAGGCGGCACGACACGAATCAAGAGCAGATCAGGCAGACCTCGACTTGGCACCCATGACAGCTGACACTCAGTAGAAGGGATCGATGGCACCAGCGACCAGACTCAAGTCTGGCTCTTCCCTCTGCTCCTTGGTACTCCAGAAACACACGACAGTGGGCAAGTCCTCTTCTTGGCAATTAGGGCAGCCCCTCTCAGTATCTCTATCCTCTCCACAGGCAGAGCAGCCACAAAGTACGGGCAGAAAGGAGAGTGATTAGGGCTGCAACCAGCCCATTAACCCGCCCCGTTCCGACCACTTTTTGACCACTGGTACCCCCCAATCCCGACCATTTTTCGACCCTTTTTTTTTTTGCTAAAACTTTCGCTTTTGGTGAGAAACATCGAAAATTCATAGAGAAATCGCTCACCTGAGGTTTAAAATACTCATTACAGGTAGGAGAGCCTCCTTACCTTACTGGGTTTTCTATCAGGCTGGCACCAAAGAAAACGAGTTCTATGGGAGGATAACTATTTCACACCACTCATAAACGGTATTTATTTATTTACTGTTACGAATTTATATGTAGTACAAGAGTATATTGGTTTTCAAGCAGTAATATAGGCATTATAAGCATTGTTTCACTCACTAATACCTGACCTTTTTTTGCCACATTACCTGATCATCATTTCTAACTGTTTCTTCCTCTAATGCTATGTAAAGTTTGTCCTCCACATTGTCATTGATTGGGGAATCACTCTGGCCCTGAATTTCGTACCGTGGCATGACATGGCTATACTGGCCAGGTCACTGATAACAGGTGAATTGCTGAGAAAAGGGCATGCAGGGGGGGGGAGGAGGTCATGCTGGGTAAGGCATTGTCTCTGCCTGGCATCTTGTTGAGGAAGGTGTCCCGTGTATACGTACCAAAAATGACTCGTGAAAATTGAAAATTGTGGAAATTATGAACCTTGCAATTGCAGGACGTTGAAGTACGTCCTCGGGATTAGCTGTGACAAAACGTGAGGACGTGGAAGTACGTCCTCGGGACGGCGCGGGTTAATGGCGGGAGCAGTGCATTGTGCTTGATTGACTGCCCGTTGACCTGACGTTCCAATCGTCAACCGTTTCAGATGCCTCTATTGACTGGAAGGCCAAAACATACTAATAAATGCAACGCTTGATCCCCTTTGAGACAAACACTAAGCACATATATGACAAATTATATATATCAAGTAAAAAGTGGAAACACAAAATACAAGAGAATTTAAAAAAAAAAAAAAAACTACCAGATATCTCAGTTAACAGTAATCATCAGCACAAACAAATTATATATAATATATGAATAATGCAAACAAATAATACAAGAGAATACAAAAACACACCACCAGTCACCTCGGTGAACAGTGATCACCGTAACGCTAGTGCTTACCCGCAAAAATTTGCAGGAATAACTAAATAGCCTTTCCATCACAAAATGTTTCCAGATACCAATATTTTTGTTTCCATGTCGTTATTGAGCCACAATGACCAGTTCTAACCAAAAAGTCGGAAAAAATATTTTCGTATATTTTAGCGTGTCGCGATTTCCGACAACTTCATGCCGTCTCGTAATGCGCGATTGCCACTTTTTTCTGACACTGTCTGGAATTACCCTGACCCAATGGCAAAATAATTACCTCTATATATATTACTGTTCTCGTGAAAAAAAAAAGAGCAAACACACAGACACACTCATACACATCTTCACTTTATTGTTCAGATGTGTTGCGAGGTTTGTTTTTAGGTCCTCTTCCCTTAAGGTAAGCTCTCAGCCAGCAAACATTTTTTTGCCAGAATAGGAAATAAGTGATCAGTTATCGAGGGCAGCATTATCATTAGATCAATGCAATTGACCAAGTGATGCCCACCCGGTGCTATGCTTGTGGAAGAACAGATTTTCATATTCACCATATGTATCTTAAATTCAAATATTGGGGAGTTTATCAAATGCAGTATATAACTGACACAGACTGACAAATGTACTTACAAAGAATCCTTTTGATCAGATCATTAAAAAGGGAGATACAGACGTTATACTTTACAAGGAAAAAGGGAATCGATTTGGCGAATAGTGGCTCAAAGGTCAAGGTCACAGGGAATAGCCGGAGGTCAAGGTAATTGGCAAGGTCAATTTAAACAGTACTGATTCGATTTAGCCTAAAGTTGATGAAAGTGTTCATGGTAAGGCAAGAACGAAAGGATCCGACAGTTGGTCACTGGTCAAGGCCACAAGCCGAATTTCGACCCATGTGTGTGAAGTAAAATAAACAGTTTTGATCTGACTGTGACTAAACTTGGTGGGTGGGTGGAAATTTAGCCAAGACTTGACCTACTGATTCTGAAAATAATGGCCTAATAAACACGGTAACGTGACAAGATCAACATTAACAGTTTTTATCCAACTAGAATAAAAAAAATCATAGTCGGAATGCAAGGATGATGGGATTCCATTTTGAGAAGAATTCCCCAAAGATCACGGTCACAAGGAATCTAAAATGATCCTCCCTGCACCAGACACTGAAAAAGAATTGAAGGTCACCCAGGGAAAAAAAAAATTCTAATTTAAAAGCAACGGGTCGGAGGTCAAGTTCACAGTACAAGATCAATGCAAACACATTTCATTCAATTTGAACGAAAGACGGCTGAAGAATTTAAGCTAAGGCAAGAATAAAGTAATTCGACTTCGAGAGTCATCAGTCGAAGGTGAGTGTCAGAAGGTAGATTCAAATATTCGGCTCTTGGACCAAATATATGGCGCTGTGTTTCACTGTCTGAGGGACCCTTCTTATTTTTATTTGGCCAAAATCAAGATCTGATCAGTCTGAGCTACAGAGAAGTTGCATGTAGCTCTTAACCCTTGCCGGACGAGTGAACCATTTTGCACTTGCAAATGACATTTTTATGACAGAGAAATTTCCCGATGTTTGAGGGTTATAAGACTAGATTTCATTATTGCATTTAGTAGGACAGTTTCAAGTTCAGTCTGTTATGTAAAGAAGATAGGCTACAGTGCACAGGTTAACTCTTACGTTACGAATATGGCCAAACAAGCGCTGAGAGTGTGTGGCTACACGGGAGCTACATGCCCCTGGCGACTGAAGAGGGCTGCAGTCAGATACCTCGGAAAACAAGTCTAAATCAAGGTATCAGTAAAACAGACACATAGACAGACAGACAGACAGACAGATGCTGAATGGAGTCAAAGAGAAGAGAGGATTTTATACAACGAAAAGCCTTCAGTCCTGTTTATATTATTCCGTGTACAGTAATACTCCTCACACATTGAAGCTGTACTCCACTTAGGGGCGATTTACGTCCCTGTGCGTAAACAACAACTGATAGGGATCAGGAGAGCACAAACAGTTCAACACACCTAACCTCCGCGAAGTTGATTCTGAAAGAGGTGGGTGTGATCTTTCTACGATAATTGGCGAGGGGACAACATTGAGGTCTTGAGTTTATGAACCATCTAGTTGTGTCTCGTTGCTAGTACACTGATCGTCTTATGGAAAATTTTTGATGATCTGAAAAGATGAACGGAACACTTAAGGCATTAAAAGCACGGAATTTCCGTAGCCTCACTGAGAAATCAGAGACAATTATGAAAGATTGCCAATACCAAAATCTCATCATTTTGATTATTACTATGAATGTTGTGATGGACCTTTTGAGGAGCGAGCGAAAAAATACTTTGGAAATCAGCGTGGCGAATCCGAAGCAACCGACACTACATAATTCATTTAGCCTCACGTCAATATCATAAACATCGTTTGCTGCAAGTACAGCACAACGGTTTTCAAAACCCGTGGAGAGAAAGACAATAGTAGAACCTTTGATGCCGACCGTACACAGGAAAGCGATTTAAAGCTAGGGCCCAGAAATGTCTATCACCTTCTATTGACTTCCCCAGCATCCCACTGTGGCTTCACTCTTATTTGTACCATCTTTTTTCTTTATTTACGAGTTAACAGACTGTTCACTGGCCCATGATTTATTTTTCTGATGGAGGGGGAGAAAAAAGAGCATTTCCTTCGAGTTGACATGATATAAGATCATTGATCAATGGAGGAAAGGAACTACTGGAAAAAAAAAAAAAAAAAAGCAACCTTGAGGAACACAACTAACAGTGGGCGTCTACAGCAATAGTGAACTACGACAGGAACGCGAACACTGAGATAAAGGCACAGAAAGAGGTGTAGAACTGTGGTAAAACAGTAGTGTACAAATTGTCCAGTGTAATAACAGTGCCTAATGTAGTTCCAAAGAACATTTTCTTTCCTTTCAGTACATCACTCACTCATCGCATCCAGACGAGGCATTCACAAACAAACTTACAAGGGACTACATTTCGTACCTTAGATCATTTGTTGCTAGAATAACGTAAAACGTAGAAAAAAATAGAAAATAAAAGAGGCATTTTCATGTTCCTTTCCTTGCCCACATTCTCGGGAAAAAAGATAACAAACAAGACAGGCAATTAATCGTTAATGTGTTCGTGAATCTGCGCTCACTATTTTTTTTTTCCAATCACCTCCCTAAGTCACTAATATCATACTTCCACTGCAGATCAGTTTTAAGTTATTCTTGTCTATGGAATTTTTCAGTACATATCCGACGCCCAGTCCTGTCTTTACTACGTCTGGTATTTTCATCTGCCGGTTATCGACCCGCATTCCATAAACCCATCCTTATTTTACTTGTCTCCACAAACCTCTTCAGCCACAATCCTAGATTCCTTTGGCGTCGATGGAGAGATTATAACACAAATCACAAATAGTGAGCGTCTTAGCCATTACATCATCCGACCGTGCAAATTAGTACTCACGTATTTACGGCATATTTTTCGGCCGTATACTCTTGCTGACCCTGGCCTGGCAATAGTCACTGTCACAACCTACATGGTAGTAGCTTCTCTGTAATCAGAATTTCCTTTTTTGTATGCCATAATAATCTACGACACTCAAGTGAGGCCGCATCCGATGATGTAAGGAATGTTCCCTTACCTACCACCGAGGGGACGCGCCAGTACCTCGTATACCCTTCCCCAGTTTCTTAATCCATAATGATTATAAAGCCTCTACTAGTGAGTAGTATATAAATAATGCCGTAAACTTAGTGAAATGCTAATCATTAGAAGGGTTTACTGTGGAAATGAAACTGCATAATGGCTAATGACTGGTTGCAACTTAACGTGATAGATATTTATACAATATTTCTTAATTAACCAACTAAAAATTGGTCGTCAACATGATTGGTTGGTATAATTACAAATATAATGATGGTGAAAACAGAGAATATAATTGAATGCATTATATAGATCAATACAAATGTGAGGACGATTAACATTTTGACTTAGGACGGCTTTTGTTGATTCCACCCTGGTAAACTGTGCTATATTTACAGCGAAATACTTCAGCATTATTGCAATCAGAAGCAAAACTAATGAAGAGAGAAGATGAAGAAGTAGGACGGAAAGGAAAAAAAAAAAGAAAGAAAGAAAGAAAAAGAATAGGTAAATGAGAAAACTGTGAAGAAGTGGACAAAAAAGAGGGTAATACTGATAAGAAAAGAAGAAATGAGAGAGAGAGAGAGAGAGAGAGAGAGAGAGAGAACGGATGATGGTTTTCGCGTGAGCACACCCGTCTCATAGGCGTTCTGGGGCCAAGGCAGAGATGAAAGGCTGTGATGAAGGGGTAGAGGTAACGAGGCCATTCCTAATTGGAAGTAATTAGAGGGAAACATGGGCAGGAAGGACGGACGGAAGGAATATGATTAGGGTGGAGATGAGAAGGTAGAAATGAAAGGGACGGGAGCATGGTAAGTTTCGGTGAGTTTAAGACAAGATTGTGGGTGAAAATAGGATGATGAGAGCTGTCAAAGAGGCTGATGCAGGGAAGAAATGATAGCGATAGAAGAATATATAACACAGGGAGAAGACTGTGGCAGAAGAAAGGGGTAGACAAGACAAGCAAGCAATTGAAAAGTTTCAAACGGTAAGACGATGGTAGAAGATGATGCGTAGAAAAGGAAAAGTCATAAATAAAAGAAGACTGTCTTTAAGGATATGAAAATACAGGAAGAGATAATTAGCAAAAAGAAAGAAATTTAAAGAATCAGATGGCGGATACAAGAAATGATGAAAATAAAAATACGCAACTGTAAGAAAGTGTGGAAATTGGTGATAAATGAACGCCATTTAATGAAAACAGTCAGACCAGGAGGGTAGAGTTCATATGGAGAAAATAAGTAAATAGGACAAAAAGTGGATTCCAGAGAAAAGATGGGAACTGGGAAATCATCATCATCGTGAGAACGATTCGATCCTAATTTTGAGACAAACAAATTATCTAAGAACTTACGTAGCGTAATGGGTCACCTATTCATATATTCAGTATCATGCCACCACCTCATCATCAGCATCGCCCACACATACCCATATTGCTTTTTCACCCGGTTCGCGTGACCCCACGATATAAAGGTAACTCATGCCAACATTTTTGTCCTTTTATTTTTACGTTTTGTTGAGGAAAGTTTTAAAATAAATTACATTCATGATTAAACCGGTCATCCTACAATATAGTTTATTCTTACATGGATATTGTCCAATAACTAATGTGGTAAACAAGAGCTGCAATCACACCTCAACACAAAGTCCATATTAATTAATATCGCTTGTACAAAGGGAAAAAATGTGTAATACAGACTCTATCATACGAAAAGGATTCATTGATAAGTATAATGTAGTGTATATAAGGGAAAATAACCCCAGATCAATCATGGCTCAATGAAATTCCCATTGTGTACTGCCCCTGGGGGTAGGGGGGTTTCAAGAATACTCCCCCAGTATCCCTGCTTGTCGTACGAGGCGACTAAAAGGGTTGGTGGTGGGTTAGTGCCCCACCCCATAAAAAGAACTAACTAAAAAAGCGAACAAAGCGTCTCGGACCTGGACGGACCATACGTTGACGACTAAGGAACGGCCGAAGGACATTCTTAGGGTGGGAATGTGGAATGTGAGAGGAGTGAATGATGAAGTGAAAGAGAGAGAGATTGTTCAGGTGCTTGAGGATGCAAGAGTGGATATATGTGGATTGACTGAAACTAAATGAAAAGGTGAAAGGGTGAGAGAATGGGAATATGGTTTAGGTATATGTGCGGGAGTCAATGAAAATGAGAGGGCAAGAGAGGGAGTATGTCTGATGATAAGCAAGAAGTGGAAGGAGAATATAAGAGAGTATGGAACAGTGGGTGCAAGGATTGTATGGGTGAGGATGAAAGTAGGTATACAGTACAAGAGTGGGCGATTGTATGTGTGTATGCCCCGACAGAGGATCGAGTGGCAAGAGTGAAAGATGAGTTTTGGGCGAGTGTAGAAGTGTGTATGGACAAGTTTGAGAGGAGCGAGAGAGTGCTGTTGATTGGAGACATGAATGGCAAAGTTGGGAATGTACGAGTGGATGGAGCGGTTGGTCAGTGGGGTGTGCCAGCTGACGTAGATGGGAATGGAAGTGCTTTGGTGGACATCTGTGCTTGTAAGGGGTTGGCAATAGCCAACACCTACTTTCGGCATAAGATGATCCACCGGTATACATGGAGAGTAATGAGGAGGATGGATGGTGAACTTGTTGAACGAAAGGCAATGATAGACTACGTGTGTGTGGATGAGCGAATGAGAAGACAAGTGTTGGATGCAAGAGTGTGGAGAGCGTGGGGGAATGGAGTCTCGGACCATCACTTAGTGATGGCCAAGGTAGAGCTGCAAAGAAAGTGGTTGAGGAGACGAAGGGGAAGACAGGAGGAAGCAGATCCTGTGAGAAGAGTGGAGAAATTGCAAGATAGTGAGAAAATGGCAGAGTATAAGAGCATAGTGGAAGAAAGACTGGGAAGGTATGAGCTAGAGCAGATGGAAGGGGTGGAAGACGTATGTAAGATATTCACAGAAGAGATACGTGCAGCGTGTGAGGCGGTTTGTGGAGTGAGGAGGAGATGCAAGGGTGTGCAAGGGACAGCATGGTGGAATGATGAGGTGAAACAAGCTGTGGAACAAAAGAAGAAGGCATATAGTGAATGGTTAGCGAGTAGAGGTAGGAGAGAAGATGAGAAAGAGAAGAAAGAGGTATATGTGAGCAGGAGAAGGGAGGTTAAGAGACTGGTGAAGGAAAGTAAAAAGAAAGTGGATGAGGAGTTTGGGAGGAATCTGAGTGTGAAATGGAGGGAGAGTAAGAAATTGTTTTGGAAGGAGGTAAAGAAAGTAAGGCAGTGTGAAAGGGGAAATAGTAGGGGAGTGAAAGATAGGAATAATAGATTGCTGGTGGAGAAGAGAGAGAAACTGAGGAGATGGAAGGAGCACTTTGAGGATCTGTTGAATGTGGAGAGTGAGAGCAGTGCGAGTATAAGTGGTTGGGGAATGGCTGGGAGAAGAAGAGATGAGAGTAGGGAGGAAGAGATCAGTAGGGTGGAAGTAGTGGAAGCGATGAAAAATATTAATTTGGGAAAGGCCCCAGGAATTGATGGAGTGTGTGGTGAAATGCTTAGGTATGGAGGTGAGATTGTTGTGGAGTGGATATGGAAGTTGTGTAGATTGGCTTGGGAAGAGGGAAGGGTTCCAGAGGACTGGAAATCAGGTATAATTGTTCCTTTATACAAAGGAAAAGGAGAGAGAGAAGTATGTGGTAACCATACGGGTATTTGCCTACTTAGTGTGACTGGTAAAATATATGGTAGAATACTCATTGATAGGGTTAGGCATATAACAGAGGAGCTAGTTGGAGAAGAACAAGGGGGATTTAGGAAGGGAAAAGGGTGTGTAGATCAGATATTTGTTTTAAGATGTTTAGTGGAGAAGTATCTAGAGAAGGGAAGGAAAGTGTATGCTGCCTTCATGGACTTGGAGAAAGCTTATGACAGAATAGATAGGCAAGGTATGTGGAAGGTATTAAGAATATATGGAGTGGAGGGAAAATTCTTGAGTGCTGTGAAGAGTATGTACGAGGGAGCTAGGGTTACGGTGCGAGTGGATGGTGAGCTGAGTGAGTTCTTTGATCTCAATGTGGGACTGAAACAGGGTTGTGTGATGTCTCCATGGCTGTTTAATATATACATGGATGGGGTTGTAAAGGAGGTGCAGGGTAGGGCAGTGAATGTGGGGGTGGCTCTAATGAATGAGGGTGAGATTGGAAGCTTCCGGTGTTGCTGTTTGCTGATGATACAGTACTGTTGAGTGAAGATGAATGGGAGTTGCAAGGTTTGGTGAATGAATTTGGGACAGTGTGTAGGAGGAGGAATCTGAAAGTTAATGTAAACAAAAGTAAAGTTATGGTGTTTGAGAGGAATGAAGTCACAGAGTGTGCAGTGAGGTTGGATGGTGAGGATATGGAGAATGTGAGTGCATTCAAGTACTTGGGTAGTGTGATGAGTAAGGATGGAAATTTGGGGGATGAAGTGCGTGAAAGGGTACAGCAGGGAAGGAAGGTTGTTGATACACTGAAAGCAGTGATGAGAAATAGGGAGGTGAGTATGGAAGTTAAGAAGTCACTGCATGATAGTATTGTGATCCCTACCCTGACATATGGAAGCGAGGCATGGACCTTGCAAGAGGGGAACAAGTCAAGAGTGAGAGCAGTGGAAATGAGTTACTTGAGAGGAGCATGTGGAGTGACGTGGAGGGACAGGTTGACGAATGAAGAAGTGAAGGAACGCTGTGGGGTGGATGTGGATGTGGTTGAGAAGATAAGGAGAAATACACTGAGGTGGTTTGGACATGTGAAGAGAATGGAGAATGAAAGACTGACTAAGAGGGTGTATGCAGGTGAGGTGGAGGGAGGGAGAGGGAGAGGTAGACCGAGGATGAGGTGGAGAGATGGAGTTGAGAGGTATATGAGGGAGGGGGGGTGAGTTGGGGGGAGGGTAGTCAAATGGTAGGTGACAGAGCGACTTGGAGGCGTTTTGTCTGCGGCCACCCTTTGCGGGATTAGGGCGTCGGGCTATAGATAGATAGATAGATAGATAGTACTGCCATTTTTCAAGCTGTCTTGTCAACCATGGTGCTTCGTGACGCAAAGATATAAAACACCAAAAAATACTGGGACAAATGCACTCAATAACTAACATTCTCTGGCTCATACTGACAGAGCTGAATCCATTTTCTTGGAGAGAGAGAGAGAGAGAGAGAGAGAGAGAGAGAGAGAGAGAGATCCATGTCTTGCGACAGACTGTCTTGTTCTTCCTATGTTCCAAAAGAAAGACGAAACTGCTACAGATTTGGGACAGAACTGTATGTGGTAATTTTTTTTCTTCATTTTTTATTCAAACAGGATAAAATAATAATAATAATAATAATAATAATAATAATAATAATAATATTCTTGATCTCGTTGCCGTTTAAATGTAATGGTTGGGGCGAAGGCCATGCAGCGCTTAACCACGGTGCTTATCTTCGTAACTTAGGCCTATGAGCCTGTAGCAGGTTATTGATCTGTTATCTAGGGAAACAAGGCCACTGTATCATCGAGGATACCATGGTTACTTCCCGGAGGTGTTATCCTAGGTACTCATTCTACCAACCAGCTCACAAAGGATCGATTGACACCTGGATCGTCTGAGCCAGCTGTACACGCCAGGAATCGAACCCTGGCACTAACCCTGGCAGGTTTGCAGTCAGCGATGCTAACCACTCCGTCACCGCGACGAACAATGATAATCAATTCACTTCTAGGAAAATATAATAAGGACCAAATACAGATTAACCCTTTAACCGCGGGTGTCATTCCAGAATGACGTTGCAAAAACTGGACCAAACCGCGGGTGTCATTCTCGAATGTTTGTGAATATTTTGAATACCCCGCGTTTTTTCCGTACGCCAATTGTTTCAAGGGAGAGTAGCTATTAAGTTCTTTCACTCCAGCCGACCCCCACCTCCCTCTTCCCCCCCCTGGGCCCCCCACCCCACCCCTGACCAAGCGCGCATCAGTATCTGTCCAGCTGTGTGAGTGACAACACATGTTGATGTGGCAGTGAAGTGCAGGCAATTACAGTGCCTTTTACCTGTCTCAGTGAACACAGAGTGGGTGTTTATCGTATGTGCAGTGTTCATATATGTTTATAGTATTATTATCAGAATGTGATTGGCATTTGGTAATGGTGTGTGAGCGAAAAATAGTGATTACAACACCGCTGATGTGGCAGTGAAGTGCAGGCAATTACAGTGCCTTTTACCTGCCTCTGTGAACACAGAGTGGGTGTTTATCGTATGTGCAGTGTTCATATATGTTTATAGTATTATTATCAGAATGAGGTTGGCATTTGGTAATGGTGTGTGAGCGAAAAATAGTGATTACAACACCGCTGATGTGGCAGTGAAGTGCAGGTAATTACAGTGCCTTTTACCTGCCTCAGTGAACATAGAGTGGGTGTTAATCGTATGTGCAGTGTTCATATATGTTTATAGTATTATTATCAGAATGAGGTTGGCATTTGGTAATGATGTATGAGCGAAGGTAATGATGTGTGAGCGAAAAATAGTGATTTTACACCCCTCACTTCTAACGGCACTGCCCGTCCTGTGAAAGTCAACAAAGTCATGAAACCTACATCAATGGAAAGCTGAAGGTTAGTACTTTCTAATGGTACCTTATTTTTTTCTCTAGCTTTATTCTGTGCAGAGTTATTAAGGTTAAAAGGTTTGTTTACATTTGGCTGAAACCCCCGCGGGAGAGGATAGTCAGACCAAAACAATACCCGCGGTTAAAGGGTTAAGAGAATTTGCTGAAGAAATCTGAATAATTGCAAAATATGAGGAGAAAAAATAGAGACAGAATAATCGGCCGTTTGGTATGTAGAGCAAACCATCTACAAAGTTATTACATTTAAATAAGCAATCAGATCGATGCAAACTCCTACCAACTTTTTTTTTTTTTTTTTTTTCACGTCGCACGCGTAGGCCACTCGGCATTCCATTCCTCAGTCATATTATCACTTGGCAAAGCGAAACTGATCATTTCTGAAAAATAGTTAGTGGTTCTGGTAAACAAATCAGGGCCCTCTCTCTGGGCACCAAAATGTGAAAAATATTTAATGTATACAAGTCGGTATCCCTGTCGGGGAATGAATGAATGAATAAATGAAAATATGATATGGCGGCGCAACAGCAGAGGTCATATGCCACCGAACACAAACATTAAAAGGAAGTCAAATAATAAATGAATAAATAAATAAATAAAATGATGCATAAAACAAAACAACAAAATCAAAGAAACAACCAAAACTAAAACGTGGTGGAAAGATTGAGGTTAAACGAGAACAGTATAAAACACAAACTAAAATATGGTAAAGTCCTACAGTTTGTGGAGAAGGCCGTAACTTAACACAAAGGAGAAGGTGCCTCCTCCCATAGTACAAGCCTCTTCCCCAAGTACCGAGGAGAGAAGATAAGATCCGTTGTCAGCTCGGCATCCGGAAAGGTACTGCCGACGAAGGTCCTCAAGAATTGGGCATTCCAAAAGAAGATGCTGCACAGTCAAAGGAACCAGACAGTCATCACAATAGGGAGGGGGCGCCTTCTCCATTAAACAACCACGAGCCAGCCTAGTGTGGCCAATCCGGAGACAGGCCAAACCTGTTTCCCACTGTCGGGATAGTCCCACATACCCTTCATCGCCCAGGTTCTGACGAATGCTGAGGAGTTTGTTCGCCCCTACTGCATCCCACCTTCTCTGCCAACAGAGAAAGACAGCTTCTATAGTGCTTGTACATAAATCCTCAGATGGGACACGGTAATGGGGATAGGAAGGGCGAGAGGCAGCGGCTCTCGCCACAGAGTCAGCACACTCATTGCCTACGACCCCCACATGAGCAGGGAGCCAACACATCTATACAGAATATCCGCATCTGTGTAATAAGAAGAGCCACTCCAAGATAGACAGGACTAGAGGGTGTGATGAGAAGCCACAAGACAAAGCTTGCAAGGCACTGACTGAGTCACTAAAAATGGTGAAAGAAGCGGGGGGGAAACTAAAAATCAACTCAACTACAACTAAAATAGCTGTAAGTTCAGCAGTAAAAACAGAGGCGGATGAAGGAAGACTCCCACCACGGCTAAGATTATGGAAAACTACACCAAAGCCTGTCCCAATGCGGGACTTGGAACCATCAGTATATACAGGGATCGAGCCACTGTGGGGAGAGGCGTGTTCTAAAAAATAAGACAGAGCTTCCTGTGTGGATAGAGAGCTTCCTCTCAGGGAAGTAAGCACATGGTCATACTTCTGGGAGGAGCCAGGGAGCCACTTTGGGAACACGCACAGGGCAAACAGGAAAAGGCTCAACACCTAACTCCTCCATGGCAGCCCTCACTCTGTACCGAAACGGTTGTGGATAGCGAGGGTGGGTGTTATAAAAGGGGAAAAGAGCGACCTTGGAGACAGCCATACAACTTGGTGAGGAAGGTAGATGGTGAAGGCGGTGCCAATACTGCACCAGTAAGGACTGACGATGGAGATCTAGTGGCGGTTCATTCGCGTCTACTAATAGACTAGGAACTGGGGAAGATCGGAAAGCTCCAGTTGACAGACGGATCCCAGCATGATGGATTGAACTGAGAGGCTGCAGCCGTGCCTCAGTAGCAGAAGAGGATACCTCACACCCATAGTCCAATTTGCTCCGTACCAAGGCATAGTAAAGGTAGAGCAGGTATCAGAGCCCCAAGACAGGAGTCTGTAGGAGAGACAAGGCACGGTGGCAGGATAAACGTAATGCATGGATGTGGGGAACCCACGCCAGTCGTCTGTCGAAAACAAGACCGAGAAACCTTGCTTCATCCACACATCAGCCCCTGTGGCCATGTAACTTGAGATCGGGGTCAGGGTGGACACCTCTCAAGCGGGAGAAATGTAAGGCCACTGTTTTTGTTGGGGAGAAATTGAAACCATGCATTGTGGCCCAATGAGACACGTGGTCTAAGGTAAGCTGCATGCGGCATTCAGCCACGGGCATCCGGGAGGCAGCATGCCATATAGCTAAATCATCGACATACAGTGAGGTAGACACCACCTCTGGAATAGAGGACAGAATACCATCTAATGCTATAGCAAAAAGGGTCGTGCTAAGGACACTTCCTTGAGGCACGCCTTCTTCCTGAGGGTACGAAGGAGACAGAGTGTCACCAATTCAGACCCTGAATGAACGGTCACGCAGAAAGTCGAATATAAATAGGGGCAGCCTACCACGTAAACCTAAAGAGTGAAGCTGCTTGATAATACCAAACCGCCATGTAGTATCATTTGCCTTTTCTAAGGCAAAGAAGACACACACCAGATGCTGCTTCCTGGCAAAAGCATCACAAGCTGCAGCCTCTAGGCGGACAAGTGCATCTGTCGTCGAACGGTATTTGTGAAAACCAGACTGACATCGAGAGAGGCAGTCATTCCTTTCGAGGAAATACATTAAGCGTGAATTGACCATCTTTTCAAACAGTTTACACAAGCATGATGTAAGGGCAATTTGTCGATATTCTAGAGGACTGGATCCTGTCTTCCCTGGCTTCTGGAATGGCAGGGCAACAGCTTCACACCAAGAGGTAGGAAGAGAACAGTGTCTCCAGATTCTATTAAAAAGCTTGAGGAGAAAAGACAGTGCATCATCACCCAGGTGCCGAAGCATTGCATAGGGAATATCATCTGACCCTGGTGAGGTGTCATGACAAAGAGAAAGAACAGATTGGAGTTCATGGGAAGAGAAAGGGAGGTTGTAAGACTCCCCCCTCCCGGAATGGAAGTTCAATACCCTAGCCTCTTCTACGTCCCTGTGTCTGGCAGAAACTGGAGTGCTAGCATCTCTAAGGCTGACCGCTGCAAAGGCAGAAGCAAAAATATCGGCCACAGCCGCAGGGTCACCAACCGGCTCACCATTTGACAGCAGCACAGGGGACCTGCCTTGCGGGAATTTTCCCGAAATCTTTTGTACCCTCTTCCACACCTGAGACACTGGTGTCTTAGAGTTAATGGAAGACACATAAGCCATCCAAGAGTCTCATCAGGCTTGTTTGAGGACCCGGTGTGCCCTAGCATGTGCCCTCCTGAATTCGACAAGATAATGCTCTGTTTTGTATCGATGATAATGTGAAAATGCTGTCTTTTTGGCACGTACAGCAATACTACAATCCTCATTCCACCATGGGACAGGGCGATAGTTATATGTGCCAGAGGTTCTTGGAACAGCATGGAGGGCAGCAGAATGGATAATAGATGTAAAGAACGAAACAGCTTCATCTGTATGTGGAAAGTCTTCTATGGAAGCACCAATAGAAGTCAAGGAAGAAAAAAGGGACCAGTCCGCCTTATCTACCCTCCACCTCGGGAGACGGGAACAAGGGCTAGATATTGCTGCAGTAAGGAGGATAGGAAAGTGATCACTCCCATGCAGGTCCCTCAGAACCTCCCAGGTGAAATCCAGGAGGCAGTTAGGAGAACAGACAGAGAGGTCAACTGCGGTAAATGTATTTGTCTGAGGATGAAAATGCATAAACTCACAGTATTCAGCAGGGAGAGACCCTCGTCCTCCAATAAGGATGCCAATAAATGCCCACCTTGGTTAATTAGACAGTCACCCCACAAAGGGTGGCGACCATTAAAGGCCCCCAGGAGGAGAAAGGGCTTAGGTAATTGCCTGAGGAGGTCTTCAAGGTCTGCTTTACTAACTACTGCACTGGGTGGTAAATAAATGCAACAGACAATATACCAGCAGAGGGCACACAACCGCACAGCAACACACTGGAGATCAGACTGGAGGTGAACCTGTTGATGAGGGACATTAGCCCTCAACCAAACAGCAGCACCTCCAACAGGATCCTGGGTTGGAGCTGAGTAAAAAGCATCATACCCAGGTGGTGCATGAGGAGTGGCAAGCCCTACAAGAGTTTCCTGGAGACACACGCACAAAGGGGAATAAGCCAGGAGGGTCTGCAGCTCCTCCCAATTACCACGCAACCCTCGACAATTCCATTGTAATATACTGGCTGAGAATGCCATAGTACCCACAGCGAAGGAAGAATCAGGTTGATGGGTGAGACAACCTTGCCCCCGGCAAGCAACAAGATTTAGATTGCTGCTTAGAACTGCCCTTAGAAAGGGACTGCCTGGCACCATTATGGTGTACAGTGTACCGCCCAGCTGAAGATAACCTGGAGGAAGAAGAAGAGGGCCAGACGATGGTTTTCTTCTTTGGCAGGGCAAGAGATGGTTTGGCAGGTGGACCACAAACTGCCCTAGCCGGAATAGAGCAGGCAGTGCCACCACGAGAAGGAGCACAATCAGTAGCGCATCCCACAGTAATGGAATCCTGAGAGGGCAAGGCCTCATGCAGCTGAGCAGGTGCATCAACTACCTGAGGACTACCACTATCTAGCAGTGGCTGGGTCATCAGCAAGACACCATCCCCAGCCTGCACTTGCCCTGACCCCTGAGCATCCCGAGGAGGAGTAGTGGGCTCCACTGCAGAGATCTTTGGTAGCAGCGCTTCGCTCTCTGAGCACTCTGAGGAGCCACGGCGACGCCTACCTTGCACAGGAAGGACATCGGGAGTTTTGGATGTGTCAAAGCAAGGTGTAGCCTCAACATGGGTGTTTGTCACAGGAGGAACTGGAGGAACTGGGAGAGGGGAGGCACTCCCAGATGCTGGAAGCACCACCACAGAGGGAACACCCCCAAAGACAGGGGGCACCTCCCCGGAAGAAGCACAGCTACTTCCAGGTTGCACTCCCTCTGTGGAACCCCACGGCAGAGAAGGCCAGGAAGTAGATTGATTGATTGATTGAAAATAATTACAATCTGGCGGCGCAACTGCCAGGGTCATATGCCGCCGGATGACAAAGTAGAAGACATGGCAAAATAAAAAGTGCCTATTCAAAATAAAGTCAATATCTGGTAGTAGGAATAAAACACTAAAAATAATAAAAGAATAATTTATAAAATAACAATAACTTATAAAAGTGGAAGGAGGCCCCCCTCCTGAAGAAAACTAAAAACATCAGTAAAATAGATAGAGGCCTCACCAAGCATCGAGGACAAACAGTAGGCACCATCTGCTCCCCCATGCCTATGAAGGAACCTCTGACGCAGGCCCCCCAGACTCGGACACTTGACCAGCAAGTGACGGACAGTAAGGGGAACAAGGCAGTCATCACAGTACGGTTGAGTTTCACCACACATGAGGAACCCATGTGTAAGCCGAGAATGCCCAATGCAAAGCCAAGCAAGAGCCACCTCCAGTCGCCGAGACATAGAAGGAAGAACCCTTGGCACAACCACTCTCTGAAAGGTTTCTTTTAGTTTATTGTGAGAAACACCATCCCAGTGTCTCTGCCAACACGTACGAATTGCATACCGCAAGTAAGGTGTTACATCAGAAACAGGAAGTGGGTAGTCAGCTGGGGGCTGTTGAGAAGACGCAGCTTTAGCTAAAGTATCTGCCCTCTCATTGCCCACCACACTAACATGTGCGGGAACCCAACAGAAGTCTACATGGCTGCCACAGCGGCCAAGAAGAAAAGCCACTCTAAAATTGATAAAACCAATGGATGGGATGCATTAAAAGACTCCAGTGCAGACAAAGCAGTACGCGAGTCACTATAAATCACAAAAACGGATTGGGGGAGAGTAAAAATGATTTTAAGAGCATACAAAATTGCAGTCAGTTCTGCTGTATACACTGAAGTAATGCCAGGAAGGCTACCATCCCTAGTAAAGGAAGGGAAGACAGCACCAAATCCTACTCCAGTATCAGTCTTAGACCCGTCAGTATAGACGGGGACAGAACCCTCATGAATGGAGGCATGTTCTAAAAAGAGAGAGAGGGACACCTGAGAGGGAAGTGAGCCCTTTTTTTTCAATAACACACCTACAGAATGTCATGCGAGGGAGTAGCCAAGAACCCACCCTTGGGATCCGATGTGGACAAATTGCCAGTCTCGGGAGGGAGAGGGCTAACATAACAGACCGGACCCTGTAACCAAATGGCTTTGGGAAATTAGGACGGGTCTCAAAAACAGAAGATCGGGAATCCTGTGAGACAATGGCACAAGAAATTGAGTCTGGAATGCGGTGAAGATGATACCAACACCTCATCATTAGCAACTGGCGTTGCAAGTCCAAGGGGAGTACACCAGCATCTACCAACAAACTTGGAATTGGGGATGATCTGAATGCCCCGGTTGCCAGACAAACACCAGCATGATGCACAGAATTTAACAACCGGAGGCGGGCATCTGTTGCAGAGGAGTAGACCTCACACCCATATTCAACTTTAGGAAGAATAAGAGACCTATGCAAGAGGAGGAGGGTCTGACGGTCAGCACCCCAAGAGGTATGAGCTAAAACCCTCAAAAGACTCAAAGCTTTAAGACAAGCCACCTTAACAGAACGAATATGAGGAACCCAGGTTAATCTTCTATCAAACAAAAGACCAAGAAACCGCGTCTCTTCCACACCGGATATTCTTCTACCATAGAGATACAAGTCAGGGTCTGGGTGGACTCCTCGAAGATGACAAAAATGTATAGCCACTGTCTTTGCTGAAGAAAAATGGAAACCGCATGTTTCTGCCCAGTCAGAAATTCTATTGAGAGCCAGCTGCAACTTCCTCTCTATCAGAGACATTCTAGACGCAGTGAAGGAAATCGAGAGGTCATCGACATACAGTGATCCTTGTACACCATCAGGAAGTACACTGATGACGCTGTTAATGGCTACAGCGAACAGAGTAACACTAAGGATACTCCCCTGTGGTACTCCATCTTCTAGTGCTCGGGCATTAGAAAGCACTCCTCCCACTCGCACCCTTAAAATTCGGTTAGATAAAAACTGTTGAATAAAAACAGGTAAGCGCCCACGAAGACCAAACTCATGAAGAGAGAGTAAAATACCATGACGCCATGCAGTGTCATATGCCTTTTCCAGATCAAAGAAGACCGTGACCTGGTGTTGGTTAGTGGAAAAAGCCTCACAGACAGAAGATTCCAAGGACAGTAATGCATCAGAGGTAGATCGCATTATTCGAAAACCATACTGGGCAGGGGATAAGGAGTCACCTCTCTCTAAAAACCACATAGGCCTAACATTGACCATCTTTTCCAAAACTTTACATATACAAGACGTCAAAGAAATAGGCCGATAATTCGTCGCCTGTAGGTGGTCCTTACCTGGTTTGGGGATGGGAAACTACAGCAACACCCCAACAAGCCGGAAACTCCCCAGAACACCAGATCTTATTAAACAGTGAAAGCAAAAACAACAGGGACTCATCAGACAGGTGGCGTAAAAAGGCATAAGGAATATCATCAAAACCAGGAGAGGAATCATGGCACTGCGACAGAGCTGACTGGAGTTCAAAAATTGAAAATGGAATATTGTAAGGCTCTCCCCCAGCAGAGGCAAAACTGAGACCACGAGATTCTAGGCGCCGACGGTGGCAAGCCAAAGGTGTATCTGCATCCTTCTTTGACACACTGGTAAAATGGTCAGCAAGCAATTCTGCAACAGCAAATGGATCAGCCACAGTTCCATCTGGTGCAGATAAAACAGGAGGGGATGGAACAGTAAATTTACCTGAAATATTCTCTACCCGGTTCCACACCTGGGTGATGGAAGTCCTCGAATTGTTGGAGGAAACATAACCCTTCCAGAACGAACGCCTGGCCTCCTTTAGGACCCGCCTCATATGAGCTCGTGCCCTCTGATACGCCACCAAATACTGAGGATCCCAACGGTGACGACGAAGTCGTGAGAAGGCGACTCATTTGGCTCTCACTGCGGAACTACACTCCGAGTTCCACCAAGGAACCGGACGTTTAGGAAACTGACCCTTTGTTTTTGGAATAGATAATAGGGCTGCTGAGTGCAGCACGGTATTGAAATATGACACAGCCTCCGTAAGACAGCCAAACTCATTGACAGAAAGGGAAATGGAACTTAATTCCCTGAAATATGGCCAGTCAGCCTTATCCAGAAGCCAGCGAGGAAGACGTGGCTGAGGTCCACTTGCACTAGCAGTTAAGAGTAACGGAAAATGGCCACTGCCATACAGGTCTGGCAACACATCCCAGTTAAAATCTAAAAGAGCATCAGCTGAACATAAGGACAAATCAATGGCAGTAAAAGTTCCTGTCTGGCTATGGAAATAAGTCATTATATTGGAGTTTAAAATGCCTAACTCCTCATCTTCAGAGGCCAGCATAGCACCCCGAGGGTTGGCCTCACTGTTTGCCCATAGTGGATGGTGACCATTCATATCACCTAGTAACAGAAAGGGAGAAGGAAGGCCATGAATAAGGCGTTCCAGATCCGTCCTTTCAACAGTTGCACTGGGAGGTAGATAAAGACTGCAAACTGTATACTGCCGACGTAAAAACATCCCGACAACAACTGCCTGCAAGGGACTGGAAATATCCAGATGACTATATGGAATATCCTGGCGAAGGAAGATAGCAGCACCTCCATGACGACCTTGGCCCAGCATAGGATCAGAATAAAAAGCATTGTAGCCAGAAGGACCAGCAGGAGAAGTATCACCAACCATGGTCTCCTGGATACACATGCATAGTGGAGTAAATTGAGAAACTAGATGACACAGTTCCTCATAGTTAGCACGTAAACCCCAACAATTCCACTGGATGATAGAACCCATAGTGGAGGGGAAAATGGTTAAGTGCGGGACTGTACACCTCCTGACATGCGAGCGGGTTTGGAATGATGCTTAGGAAGGCCCTTGGTAAGAGACTGTCCAGCACCAGGAACCCGCGCTTTATGTCCAACATCCGTGGGCAAACGTGAGAAAGTGGAAGAGGAAAGTTTTACAACACTCTTCCTTTGAGGTGGAATAACATTCGGTTTGGATAGATGCTTGGAGGCCGCCTTGGGTAATGTGGGATGGCCAGTGCTACCATTAGAAGCTCCAGAAGTGGAAACAGAGTCGACAGGATTAGAACCCTGCAAGGTTGACATTGTACTTTTCAGAACGGACGCATCAGCAGTCTGTCCAACACCATCCCCAGGTGGGGACCTGACTACAGGTGAACCACCAGCAGCAGCTTCCATTTGGCTAAACCTCTCAGCCTCTGAGGCAGAGGGAACAGTAGAGAGGTTGATACAAGGTTCGACAACAGAAACCTTAGGTGGCCGGCTTTCAGGCTCTGAGGACTCTGACGAATTAGGATGACGTTTGCCAGATACAGGAGGAGCCTCGTTCATACTGGACAAGGGGGGATGAGTCTCGTCAGCATGTACATCTGCCACCATCACAAAAGTACGCGAACCGCCAGCCACTGAAGTGGAGGCAGAGACAGTTGGAGCAGTGGGTGGATGAGCATCAGTCACACACTTATCAGTAATTCCAGGGTTAACAACATCCGTCAAATCAGTAGTTGGGGAAGTGGTCACTGTAAAGGGTCGTGGCAACTTCTGGGACACAGAACGACGTACAGGTGCCCCAGAAAGGACAGAAGCATAAGTAACTCCAGGCTGAAGGAAGAGAGTCTGGGCCCTCCTCTTTGCTTCTGGAAAGGGAACCTTCTCACGTGCACGAATGCTCAAAACTTCCTTTTCAAGGCAGTACCGAGGACAGTTTTTGGAAGATACAGCATGAGGACCCCCACAGTGATAGCATTTAAGGGGTCCTGGACAATCACTCGTATGACTCATTTTGTCACAGGAGACACAAACACCAGGAAGGCCAGCCAGTGCATGTCGGCAAAATTTGCTAACATGTCCATACCCCTGACAGTGGAAACACCGCTTTGGGACTGGAACATAAGGCTTCACAGGCAGAGAGAGCCAAGCAAGTTTCACACAGGCAGGCAACGTTAAACGGTCAAAGGTCAGAAACAGCGTCGGAGTTGGGGTCAGAATACCATCAACCTTCTTCTGTATCCGGTCAACTTTTACAACACCATAAGCGCGTAGTTCCTCTAATAACCGTGACTCAGGGTATCGCAGGAGGTCCCGGGAGTAAATGACCCCCTTACACTGATTAAAGGTGGCATGAGGTATGCAGGACATGCCGTGACCAGAAACGGAGGTCAGAGTCTGGAGACGTGAGCTCTCTTCTGGGGAGGAAACCTCAATTAGGAGGCTACCATCCCCTTGGGTAGAAATTATTGGTTCGCGGCCACAGGAAGAAACAATTGCTCGGTGTAAATTAAAGATGTCTGTATCCAGTACTGAACCACCTGCAGAGGGTTTCAGCACTAGATACTTTACGAATTTTTCCTGGTTCGTATCATCTTGGCCAAACCTTGGAGCCAAACCTACCTGACGGGATCTTCTCCCACCCCCAGTTGAACGCTGGGGCAGAGGTGAGAGGTGAGAAGTCACCAGGGGCCTGAAAAGGTTCCAGTGTGGCAATGACTGATGTGCAGTCCGAAGAGAGTCCCGGGGCAGAGGCAATGTCGTCAACGGGTGTATTTAAAAATTGCGCCATCAATAACACAAAAAACCTTCATTCCCCCACCCCTCCACCCACCATGGAGCCCAACAAGGGGAAGTCATATGCCAGGGATAGCACCACTGGCGACTCCAGAGGTAGCGGGAGAGTATACGCGGGTAACCACCGGGGGACATGGGCAAGGGTGACTCCAGGACAATAGGAGCCACTAGGTCCCCCAGTGCCCACTTGACCCTAGCCAACGCAAGACCAACCGATTGACCTGGTCGGGCCCAACCAGGCCGCCCGTCTAGCCAGAATAAGGGACCAAAGAGGTGTATTGCTAGCTGCAGGGCGCATTGTGCAGCATCGCTCAACCTCCAGGACTCCCGTCTCCCAGCATTACGGGACGCCACGCACGGCAAACACGTGGGGAGACAACAGTCCTGCCCTAGGTGGCAAATGGGCAGGGACTAACATCACCAGCAGACCTCCTCCACCGGTAATGTAGGGGGTGCTTGGTCCACGAGGCTGACAAATACCAAACCCTACAAAGGTATGCATGCCTCCCGAGTAGGTGGCATTGCCAACCATGCTTCAAGCTCCGCCACCACGTCAAGGTGACCCCCCTCAGCGGGTCCAGGAAGTAGAAACCTGAGAATTTGATGGGGCATTGTGTGATGGCAGAGGCACCTGCCGAGTAGCCTTAGGGCGAGACAACGCAGCAGCAAAGGTAACTCCAGGGCAAATGAACCTCTCCCTAACCCTGGCCTTTGCCTCGGTAAAGGAAATTTTCTCCTTCGTTCGAACGGAAATAATCTCATATTCATACTTGTATACTTCGCAATCCCTTAAGGAGGCTGCATGCGCTCCTCCACAGTTCAAACATTTAGGGGATTGAGAACAATCATCCATACCATGAGAAATTCCACCACAATTTCCACAGACCTCAGGAAGGCCAGACGCTTCCCGCCTGCAAGAACGGCGGACATGACCAAATCTTTGACAATAATAGCATCATCTAGGTCGGGGAACATAAGGTTTAACCTTTAGCTTCCACCATGCAGCAATGATAACCTCCGGCAAGGTAAGACGGTCAAATGTCAAGATAAGAGTGGGCATGGGGGTTAAAACCCCATCAACTTTCTTCATAATTCTCTGTACTGCTACAACACCCTGAGGAGCCAGCCCCTCTAAGAGGGAGGAATCAGAATATGAGATCAAGTCACGAGAATAAGCAACCCCTCGGGACTGATTTAGGACCAAGTGATGAGAGGCTGATACAGAATAACCTGTGACCACAGTTAGAGACTGGATGCGCGAACTCTCCTCCTCATTCCTGGCTTCTAACAATAGAGAACCATCGCCCTGCAAAGAGACCTTGGGGGTAAATCCACGTGTTGTAACTAGACCACTGTGAATATGAAAACAGTTCAGGTTCCAGAAGGAAGTACCATTATCCATTTTGAGGACTATATATTTTGTATAAGTGTGTCTCACAAAAACACCAGGTAACAGCTCGATAGAAAGGGCATCTTGATTCGCAGTTATGGCAGATGACCTGGAGGGTACAGGGTCATCGGCCAGAGAGTGACCAGTTGATGCCGACTCGTGCGGCTGGTCACAGAGCAAACGAGTGGTTAAAGAATTGTTTAATATATCCATATATATGTTGGTTAATACAGATTGGCACCAGGAGCCAAGGGAAACCGCCTACCAGGGAGTGAGGGGACTGAGCGCGATGTGATGGGAGCGGGGTACCTCGTCCCCAGAGGGTGTCTCAAAAACGACACCCCGTGCTTCAAAAGTTTGCTCCCACCAGTGCAAAACACCCCCTTCCCCTACACCTCCCAGCCCAGACACCCAACCAACCAACTCAGGACAGCACCAAAGCGATCCCTCTGGAGGGCGGCACCGATGACCCATACGGGTAACCTACGTTTCGGGCAGCGCTTAGTCAGACTCCTCACCCACAACCCAACCCGCATGGAAAACCCTGCCAGATGTCGCTACATCCACGGGCAGGCTTGTGGGATCACAGGGGCACACAAGCCCCCCCACCACGACAAGGTGGCTGCCCACAGTAGGGATTACCACCAGAGAAGCACAGAAATAAGACAACCAGCTGAGCATAAAATCTTTTAACAAATACAAGAATAGTATTTAATTTCATGAATGAAGATATGCTAAGTAAACTGGTGATGACAATGGTATCACCTATATGTGAGTATGCTGAAGTTGTGTTGCCTCCCCATATAAAACATATACGTGTATATACAATATATATAAATTAGAGAATTTCCAAAGAGTGGTTACTAAGATGATACTTAACTTGAGAGAATTGCAGTATGAGGTCAGTTTACAAAAGCTGAAATTACATGTTGCAAGAGAGAAGAGAAAGAGAGGACATGATAAGTATGAATGGTACTGAAAAAATTTCGAGATGTGATTATATCATATGGGATGGTGGAAGAACAGGAGAACATAGTTGTAAACTTTGGCTGCCAGGGTGCTTGGATGACAAAAGAAAACACTGTCTTCCAAATATTAGTAGCGCTAAATGGAACCAATTGCATGAAGGTGTGTTAAGTGCAAAGAATGTCCATTCTTGCAAGGAAAGCTTGGATAGTTGTAATGCTGGAGACAGGATCGTACAAGTCTAGTACAGTACTCAAATCCTATAAGACAGAAATACTGTAGGTGTAGCCTATACCATACAAGTTGGTGAAAACATTCCACAATGTCACTCTGAACACTTAAGGTTCCCATGGGCTTGCTTTTGCTCTGTTCTGTCATGTTTGTGGGTCATATGGGATTTATTTCACACAAAAAGAGACTTTGGACAGCCATTAATTTTCTTTAATACAGTATGTGCCACTTCAGCATCTACCACTGAATACTCCACATATATAAACATAATGAGTGCAGGCCACATTATAATTACACACAAAATACCATCATGCTTGTTTGTGAAATGTACCAGTAAACTGTATTCAAATACTTAATGAAAACTTGAAAATACAAAATTCCAAAGAGAAAAACTGCAAGAAACAGGTACAGTATATAGGTATTTCTAATTATATTTTAGTCTGAAAATAATAATTTTCCACCTCACAATTTAATTTTGGATATAAATACATGCTGCTAATATTTTTTATGAAAATCATCATCATCTCATCTTTTTCCAGCTACAGTTAAGGATGGGACAAGGTAAGCTGAGAGAGCAACCATAAACCAGACAGAAAACTATCAAATTTCTCCCCAGTTAACCAGTAAATAGGCCACACTCTCATCATTCAAGCAACCAAAATCCTGACTGCAATTCAAAGGCAAAAACATCCATACTTAATGAAATGCGTGGCTTTAACAGACACTCATACGGTACTCCGGAATATTCCGGAGAATACCATAGTATCCCCGACAACGAGGCGAACCAGAAACAACGGAGTTCGCCCACGAGAATGCCGACACCCCCACTCAGACCCCATGGGGTAGCCGCCACTAGCCACCACCATTCCGGGCAACAACGACGCATGTCAGCCCGGGCCGTGCGCCCCTGTGACATTCAACCACCACGCCGCCGCCACCGTAGGCGAAAGACACTACCTTCGCGTGGCGGAATCACCAAGTTAGCTAGGGGTGGAGTCAGAAATAATACTCCAGGCAGCGCCCCTCAGGTAGAGACGATCTATGGTCGCTCCCACAGTGAACAGGTAGAGACGATCTATGGTCGCTCCCACAGTGAACAGGTAGAGACGATCTATGGTCGCTCCCACAGTGAACAGGTAGAGACGATCTATGGTCGCTCCCACAGTGAACAGGTAGAGACGATCTATGGTCGCTCCCACAGTGAACAGGTAGAGACGATCTATGGTCGCTCCCACAGTGAACAGGTAGAGACGATCTATGGTCGCTCCCATAAAACCCCAGTAGAGACGATCAATGGTCGCTCCCCCAAAAATCCAGGTAGAGACGATCAATGGTCGCTCCCCCAAAGCTCAGGTAGAGACGATCAATGGTCGCTCCCTTAGCCCTCCGGTCGAGACGATCAATGGTCGCTCCCTTAGCCCTCCGGTCGAGACGATCAATGGTCGCTCCCCCAAAGCTCGGGTAGAGACGATCAACGGTCGCTCCCCCAAAGCCCAGGTAGAGACGATCAATGGTCGCTCCCCCAAAATCCAGGTAGAGACGATCAATGGTCGCTCCCCCAAAATCCAGGTAGAGACGATCAATGGTCGCTCCCCCAAAATCCAGGTAGAGACGATCAATGGTCGCTCTCCCAAAGCTCAGGTAGAGACGATCAACGGTCGCTCCCTCAGCACTCCGGTAGAGACGATCGATGGTCGCTCCCAGGGTGTAGTGTGGAGAGAGACGTCTCCACAACCGGAGGTTGAACTCCAGGGGTCTCGCTCCAGAATATCTCAGAGAGACCTCCCTGTTTCCCCCGGCCTCTGTTCCCTACGCGTGGCCTTCGAGCAGACACACCTGTCGGGCCCCCGTGACAGCCGCTGCCGCAGCCCTCCCCTGACGGCGCCCCTGGTCGTGGGAGACCGCAGTCTGTCGCCTCTTCCGGCCCGCCCTTGGACACCCGGGCGAGACCTCACCACGCCCCCGCGACGCCGGGACCTAACCCAGAGGTTCCTGGACCTGTTCGGCCCCAGTCCCACGGGCCGCACGTCAAGCCCGTGAAGTAGGTTAAGTGTGACTCCCTGTCTCTTAGAATAAGTATTGTGCAGTAACTTTATGTAATCTCCATTGGGGTAAATCAGAACACAATATCCAGTTGAAGGACGAGAATGTGGGTTGAGACCTAAAGTGAAAATACGTGCGAGTGCCACCCTGAATCCTTCTAAAGACATATCTCTAGAACCCGGAGAAAGACTAAAATATTACTGGAGTTCTATTGGCTAGTCTCTAAGTAATATGGTGAAATAGTATTTACGAGTATTCCGACTTTGTTACGCGCTGTGAAGCGAGAGTCTACATATCATACCGAGGAGATGTGTGACGAATAAGTGGTGCCTACGGAAAACCATATTTCCACCAAAATATCAAGGAAGGCGAGCATTAACGATATTCCCCCCCCTCCGCCCGCTATTCCTAAAAACTCTCTCCATTCCTCGCTCCCGCCCTTAAAGTCAAAGTAAGAATCAGAGTTATTTGTCAAAGAATCTTCGCCAACAGAAAACACCTAAACTCCCTTGCTAACATCGGGCATTCTTCAATATTACCATAACTACCTCCTCGCCGTTTTAAGTCACTCTCCGTGTCTCCCCTACCTCCTCCTAGCGGATCACAACCCCCCCCCCTCACGCGCTCCATGCGCACTTGTATTTACTGCACTCCTAGCACTAAGATATGTTGTATTGTCATTAGTATCTAGAAAGCTAGTATCCTGCGAGGTACACAATATTTTAGATAAGGTTTTTGTATTGCTCTATATTGTGATGTAATGTCTGCTGAAGTGTCCTGTGTCTGACTGTGTTAATATACGTGTATGGTGTTGCCGAAGGTTTTTATGTCCTACCTCTCTTTATTGCACTAGCTCCGGTCTCGAAAGAGGACCCCGCTCCCCGTTGGGTGAAATAGGTACGAGAAGTCGAGCCTAATTCAACCCAGCATTACACTGGTGGCCAGCGGTGGTTCTAGATCCGAGCGTAGAAGAGAGGTAAACAGGAAATATTTGGGAAAATGGCAACTAAACCGCACGTTCAGTTACCCAAGTTTGACCCTGACCAGTATGACATACACACATATCTTGCAATAGTTAAACCCTTACTAGATATTGGCTTCGACAATGACCAACAAAAAATTGTAGTCACACTACCACTACTGGGTAAAGCCGCAGCGAATATTGCGCCGAAAATTGTCCCAGAACTCACCTGGCAGAACTTTACCAAGTTCGCTGTCCAAGCCATCACCCCATCACTAGGGAAAGTGGTGGCTCTATCCAAATTGGATAGCTTTACTTATGACGGGGATTTAGATAATACCCTGTTACAGGCAAGATGCCTGGTTACTGCTGCCTACCCGGAGGCAGATGAAGAAACCCGGGATCAGCATACATTTAATACTCTGCTCAGAGTACTCCCAAGTGTTGTAAGACAACACTTCACTATCCATGATCCAACAGGAGACATGGATAGAGATATCAGTTTAATGAGGTGCCTTTTAGCCGTCCATGCCACCCCTCAACGCATCGGCGTAATAAATCAATTCCCCGTTGACCTCATCACCATCAACCCGTGGGAATTTTCTCCGTGCTACCACGGATGTCCGATCCACGACATCCGTGAGCAGCTAGAAGCTGCCCAGTGCAGCCAAATGACACGAGGGCGCTTACAACCCCCCCCACCATACGCAAAATTCCCCTGAGCCCCAGGGGAAGAAAAAACAAAAAGGGAAAAACAAAAAGCGCCCCCCTGCCCCCGCATTCCACCGTAATGGCGGGGGCCACCTCACCTCTCCCCCAGTCTACGACAGGGGAGAACGTTATCTTTCCTTTTCCACCCCTCTCACTATCTCTTCTGTTCTACCCTCCCCTATTCCTGCCCCTAGTTCTAACCTTCCCACCCCACACACCACTATACTCCCGCAACACAAAACCGGCCTCCCTCTTCACAGGCCTCCTAGGACCCTCTCCACATCTACCCCTAACCTACTTCCTAAAACCACCTCCCCCCGTCTACTGCCTTCCACCTCCCACCCCGCGCCACCCACCGCCATCACTTCACCACCGTTCGCTTTCCCCGCCCACAAGGTTAACTCATTCACCTTCCCTATCACACCCTCCTCCTCATCCCCAAGCATTCAAACAACCCCGCGAAACCGCACCTTTCCTCGGCCCCGACGGCACACACCACCTGCCACATCCCACTCCACAGCCCCTGCCAGGCCACCACGGGTTCAGCGCCGCACACCGTCCGCCATCGCCCCCACACCCGCACCATCCCCTAGTTTCGTACCCACCGCCCACCACACACCACTAGCACAGAGCCCTGCTACCGCCCAGACCACTCCACCACCAAACACCGGGATGGCACCACACGATCGCACTCCCCCCTCGCCACCTACCCTCCAAGCCAACTCTCCTGCCACCTCACTGCCACTACTGACCTCACAACCCCAACCCCCCCCTGCTCCAGCACCGCCTGACACTTCCACATACGAGTGCGATGGTTCCTCCTCTCCATCCCCCTCCACCTCCCCTACCACCTCAGCCTCCACCACCCCCTCCACCACACCTGACATCTCACCCGCCACGCCTCGCTCACCCTCACCCCTTCCCTCCGCTGCCTCACCCTTTCCACCCAAGCCCACGTGCCCTGCCCACCCTGCCACCCCCGCAGGACAACCCACTACCACCGCCCTCTCCCCTCCACACCTACGCACGCCCACTCCTACATTCTCACCTTCTTCCGCGTCCCCAACGCGCGCGACGGCCCGCGCTAACCGACCCCGCCCACCCCGCACGCCTGCTTCCCCACCCACACCCACCCTCAGAACCACCACCACCACCCCCTCCGGCCGACTCTTATGCCCACCCACCCGATACACACACACCGTCAAGCTACATCAGGCCCAAATCCCCTCTACCTCTGCTCCCCAGAGACTCAACGCCGCATTACCACGACACAAGACCCGGCCTTCACCCACACTGTCCAGCATTCGGCCTCCAACCACACCGACAGCCACACCAAGCAACATGAGGATTAAGCAGGCCGTATGAGCCCCTTCCTTTACCAAGAACCACCGGCTCCACGGGCCACACCACCTGTTAAATATCCTCCAGCACACCACCACCCCCTCCGCCCTCTTCCTCACCTATGACCAAGCACAGGAGGAAAATTCTTACACTGTCGCCTAGCAGAACACACTCCGACACCTCCAGCCCGTTTACACCACCTCCAACACTCTAGCATTCCACCTCCAGCCACAGGGACGTGACTTTTTTCAAGAACACGGTGGTGAAATGCGTGGCTTTAACAGACACTCATACGGTACTCCGGAATATTACGGAGAATACCATAGTATCCCCGACAACGAGGCGAACCAGAAACAACGGAGTTCTCCCACAAGAATGCCGACACCCCCACTCGGACCCCATGGGGTAGCCGCCACTAGCCACCACCATTCCGGGCAACAACGACGCATGTCAGCCCGGGCCGTGCGCCCCTGTGACATTCAACCACCACGCCGCCGCCACCGTAGGCGAAAGACACTACCTTTGCGTGGCGGAATCACCGAGTTAGCTAGGGGTGGAGTCAGAAATAATACTCCAGGCAGCGCCCCTCAGGTAGAGACGATCTATGGTCGCTCCCACAGTGAACAGGTAGAGACGATCTATGGTCGCTCCCACAGTGAACAGGTAGAGACGATCTATGGTCGCTCCCACAGTGAACAGGTAGAGACGATCTATGGTCGCTCCCACAGTGAACAGGTAGAGACGATCTATGGTCGCTCCCACAGTGAACAGGTAGAGACGATCTATGGTCGCTCCCACAGTGAACAGGTAGACGATCTATGGTCGCTCCCACAGTGAACAGGTAGAGACGATCTATGGTCGCTCCCATAAAACCCCGGTAGAGACGATCAATGGTCGCTCCCATAACACTCGGGTAGAGACGATCAATGGTCGCTTCCCCAAAAATCCAGGTAGAGACGATCAATGGTCGCTCCACCAAAGCTCAGGTAGAGACGATCAATGGTCGCTCCCTTAGCCCTCTGGTCGAGACGATCAGTGGTCGCTCCCCCAAAGCTCGGGTAGAGACGATCAACGGTCGCTCCCCCAAAGCCCAGGCAGAGACGATCAATGGTCGCTCCCTTGGCCCTCCGGTAGAGACGATCAATGGTCGCTCCCCCAAAATCCAGGTAGAGACGATCAATGGTCGCTCCCCCAAAATCCAGGTAGAGACGATCAATGGTCGCTCCCCCAAAATCCAGGTAGAGACGATCAATGGTCGCTCTCCCAAAGCCCAGGTAGAGACGATCAACGGTCGCTCCCTCAGCACTCCGGTAGAGACGATCGATGGTCGCTCCCAGGGTGTAGTGAGGAGAGAGACGTCTCCACAACCGGAGGTTGAACTCCAGGGGTCTCGCTCCAGAATATCTCGGAGAGACCTCCCTGTTTCCCCCGGCCTCTGTTCCCTACGCGTGGCCTTCGAGCAGACACACCTGTCGGGCCCCCGTGACAGCCGCTGCCGCAGCCCTCCCCTGACGGGTCCCCTGGTCGTGGGAGACCGCAGTCTGTCGCCTCTTCCGGCCCGCCCTAGGACACCCGGGCGAGACCTCACCACGCCCCCGCGACGCCGGGACCTAACCCAGAGGTTCCTGGACCTCTTCGGCCCCAGTCCCACGGGCCGCACGTCGAGCCCGTGAAGTAGGTTAAGTGTGACTCCCTGTCTCTTAGAATAAGTATTGTGCAGTAACTTTATGTAATCTCCATTGGGGTAAATCAGAACACAATATCCAGTTGAAGGATGAGAATGTGGGTTGAGACCTAAAGTGAAAATACGTGCGAGTGCCACCCTGAATCCTTCTAAAGACATATCTCTAGAACCCGGAGAAAGACTAAAATATTACTGGAGTTCTATTGGCTAGTCTCTAAGTAATATGGTGAAATAGTATTTACGAGTATTCCGACTTTGTTACGCGCTGTGAAGCGAGAGTCTACATATCATACCGAGGAGATGTGTGACGAATAAGTGGTGCCTACGGAAAACCATATTTCCACCAAAATATTAAGAAAGGCGAGCATTAACGATATTCCCCCCCCCCTCCGCCCGCTATTCCTAAAAACTCTCTCCATTCCTCGCTCCCGCCCTTAAAGTCAAAGTAAGAATCAGAGTTATTTGTCAAAGAATCTTCGCCAACAGAAAACACCTAAACTCCCTTGCTAACATCGGGCATTCTTCAATATTACCATAACTACCTCCTCGCCGTTTTAAGTCACTCTCCGTGTCTCCCCTACCTCCTCCTAGCGGATCACAAACCCCCCCCCCTCACGCGCTCCACGCGCACTTGTATTTACTGCACTCCTAGCACTAAGATTTGTTGTATTGTCATTAGTATCTAGAAAGCTAGTATCCTGCGAGATACACAATATTTTAGATAAGGTTTTTGTATTGCTCTATATTGTGATGTAATGTCCGCTGAAGTGTCCTGTGTCTGTGTTAATATACGTGTATGGTGTTGCCGAAGGTTTTTATGTCCTACCTCTCTTTATTGCACTAGCTCCGGTCTCGAAAGAGGACCCCGCTCCCCGTTGGGTGAAATAGGTACGAGAAGTCGAGCCTAATTCAACCCAGCATTACACTTAACATGCATTACATGGAGATTTTGAGAGTAATTTCCCATTACACAAGTGGATAGGAAACTACCCATGTTACCAAAGACACGGTTCCTAAAGAATAAATCTAATCTAGATTCCAGAGACAACTAAGTTGGTTACACAAAACCATACTACAAGTACTTAGTTTAATTAATGGGTTAGATATTCTCTTGTCTGCCTTCTTCTTCCTCTTGGCATTTATTCTAAGCCTTGACTTGTTACGTCTCTTCTTTCTTGTCCTCACACCCATGGTGATAGCTTTTCTGAAATAAAAAAAAAGTAATAATTACATACTACAAGTACTACAGCTATTATTTCTAGGGTCACTAAGTGGGGGATATACCTTAAAATATCATGTTTTTTTTTTCTTAGATCACCACCAAAGAAAGCACTGGTATCATGGGTAACTAAAGAAACATGTCTAAGGAAATATATCGCCTTGTTATGCTGTTATTTAGAGCTATACCTTTCTGGCCCTGAGGCATGCATGCTGCCTGAGCCACACCCATTTGTCATAGTTTGTGAGCATTATGTTTTTTTTTCCAAAATAATTGAGGTAAAATGGATTTCTGGAGCAAACTGCATCTTTTAGTGGTTTGCTCGTATGTACTGTACATGTTCTTACCTAATTGTTCTTACCTAATTGTATCTTTACAGGAATGAGTCAAGCTCGTATTGTCCCGTGTCTTAGACCATATTTATCGTACATATCCTTAAATTTGTGAATTGTTTTGGCACACACTATTTCATTCGGTAGTGCATTCCATTGATCAATTGCTCTGTTTGGGAAACTGAATTTCCTTACGTCTTTATCACCTCTCTTCTTATGCAGTTTTTTGCAGTGTCCTCTTGCTGATGCTTCTCCATATGTTAAGTAATCATTTATGTCTATTTTCTCCTTTCCTGATATGCACTTATATAGCATTATCATGTCACCTCTTTTCCTTCTCTCCTGTAGTGTTGGTAGATTCAGTTTATTTAGTCTTTCTTCATAGCTTAGGTCCCTTAAGCTTGGTATCCATCTTGTAGCGGCCCTTTGAACTTTTTCAATCTTGTCTATATGCTTTTTGAGATGAGGACTCCAGACTACTGATGCATATTCCAGGGTTGGTCTAATGAATGATGTTATTATCCTTTTTAGCATGTCTTCATTTATGTATGTGAATGCTATTCTCATATTCGCAAGCAGTGTATACATGTTCCGTACCTTCTCGCTGATGTGGTCAGCCGGAGATAGTCTGTTATTGATAATCACACCTAGGTCTTTCTCTCTTTCTGATGTGTATAGGGTTTTATTTCCTAACTTATAATCCCAATCAGGTCTTTTTCCACTTTTACCAAACTTGATTACATGACACTTGTCCACATTGAATTCCATTTGCCATGTACTACTCCATTCATGAAGTTTATTTAATTCTTCTTGTAGCTCCCTACAAGAGTCTGTGCTAGTAATTCTCCTTTGTATTTTTGCATCATCTGCAAACATATTCAGATAGCTCTCATTTCCAGTGTTACTGTTTATATCATTTATGTACACTAAAAACATGATTGGTGCCAGCACCGAACGCTGTGGTACTCCACTAGTCACTTCTTTCCATGATGAGTAGTTTCCTCTTAGTACTGTCCTCATTTCTCTTTTTATGAGAAAGTCTTGCATCCAACAAAACAGTTTGCCTCGAATTCCTCCTTGATGATAGGGGAGCGCAGTGATAGTTCGGCCAGGAGGATGGTTCGGCCACTGGCCTTCCTGAATAATGTAGGGGACCTAGATCATTGAGATTTCACATGAAGTTGCGTGATCTTGCTGACAGATGGTATATGTGTTTTTGTTTTGGTTGGCCGGGAAACAGCAACGTCAGGTTAGATTTTATGATTTTTCATGACCCCTATGTACTTTTTCGGTGATCCAACGTAAGCAGTAGCTCCATTAATACTTCAGGGTTGTTATCCATATATAGTGCAAATATCATTTATTGTCTATAGGTGACGTGAGAGTAGATAACACTCGAACAGCTTATGAACTCTGGGTTTCGGGGCGCCATGTGTACATCTTTATACATGGGGGATGATTCGGCCACTTGAAGTGAGGGATGGTTCGGCAGGATTGCCAGGTGGCCGAACCATCCCTCATAATTGTCTAATGATTCATTTTCTTTATTTAATGATTTTTTTCTATCTATCTATCTATTTATATACCTAGGATATACCCAAGGAAAGGGAGGTAGCCGAGACAGGACGACACACTCCCCATTTACTCATCCATTCAAACACTCTTTCGCATCTTAGCCTCAAAGGGGAGAACGGACTGGTCCTCACCACACCACACCACACAAGGGTCAACTGCGCAATGCAATCAGTAACATCCGCAGCAGGGCCCAACAGCAGAGCTGGTTTACCCCTGCCACATCATAACAGACTCATCCCCTTACCTTTTTTCTATAAAATTACATATTCTCTCTCTCTCTCTCTCTCTCTCTCTCTCTCTCTCTCTCTCTCTACTTTCCCTCAGAAATTGATGAAGCTTCTGTTTCAAGAAACGCTATAATTGGAGTATTACCTGAACCAGTTTCACAAAGCACTAAGCAAAGGCAAAGGTATTACAACTTTGGATTTTTGTTTTACTGGATTTAAAATGCGTTAAGAGTAAACAGCATGTAAGAGAAGTAGCTTTCATTTGACTCGGATATTTTCTTTCACAAAATTATAGTTTTATTTTATCTGAGATAGGCAAGAGCAGAGCCATTTAATTTCATTATAAGGAGATTGTTTGTTACTTGTTTCATTAAAAGGAGATTGTTTAGGTAAAAATAAATCCAATAAATCATGTCAGCACAAATGAAAATTTGATTCTTAATTTTTCTACTGTATTTAATCTTTAATTGAGCCCCAGAGACAAGTGGCCAAATCATCCCACATGGTGGCCGAACCATCCAACGCCAGTGGCCGAATCATCCACACCAAGAGGGATGGTTCGGCCATTTTGGAGACATTAAGAGTTTGGATTACTGCCAAGAAATGTCGTAAGTTTAAGAACTGACAATAGCACACAAAAGAGCCAAAAGATGTGGCTTCCTCTTGGAATAAGCAGATTTTAAGAATTTCTTAAACTTTATTTATTATGATTTTTTTTCGAAAAAGTGGCCGAATCATCACCGCCCTCCCTACAGCTTCCATAAAAGTCTTTGGTGTGGTACTGTGTCAAAAGCTTTCTTGAAATCTAAATAGATACTGTCCACCCATCCTTCCCTTTCCTGTATTGTGTTTGTTACTCTGTCATAGTAGCTCAACAGATTAGTAACACATGATTTTCCTTTTCTGAAACCAAACTGTCTTTCTGTTATCATACTGTGTTTTTCTAGATGATTTACCCAAGCTTTTCTTATAAGTTTTTCTAATACCTTGCTTACAACACTAGTCAGTGATACTGGTCGGTAGTTGAGAGGATTTTGTCTATTTCCTTTCTTGAATAAGGGGACTATATTTGCTTTTTTCCAAATATCAGGTAGTTTCCCTTGACTCAAAGATTTCTTGAAAATTAAAAATAATGGTTTACTTAACTCATTTGCACATTCTCGTAACACCCAACATGAAATTTCATCAAGACCACTTGCTTTTCCTCTGTCTAATCCACTTAACTCCTCTTGTATTACTTTTTCTGCTATTTGTATATCTGGTAGTATGTGTGGACATGCGTGTTCCACATAGTCTCTCTCAAAATTTTTTTCTTCTGTAAAAACTAATTGGAAATTCTTATTTAGTGCTTCACAAATATCTTTCTCTTGTGTATAAGTGATTCCCTCCTCCGTGATGGATTGTATTATATCTTTTACTTTGGTTTTGCTTCTGATATAGCTGTAAAACAGCTTTGGTTGATCACTACTTTTATTTATTATATCCTCCTCAAACTGTTTTTTGTGTGCTTAGGCTCAGGGGTAGTGGCTTAGGCAGGCTCAGAATCACACAACAGCCAAGGAGGGCACACATTTCGTTGCTGCTGCCATATCGCACGTTCTTTCATCATGCCCGAGTCCAAGAGGAAGTTAGCCCTCAGGGCCAAGGCAATGAGAGCTTTGGAAGCTGCCCAAGCTAAACAAAACTGGAAAAGCTTTGTTTTAAAGCCACTGCAGGAGGACACTCGACGAGCACCACAAAGCCTGTTTCTACCGCTGCCACTGCTACCATCTCCACCTCCACTGCAATTTCCTCCACCTCCACTCCCACACCTTCCACCTCCACTGCCACTCCATCCACCTCCACAACCACATCTTCCACCTCCACCTCTTCCCCCAACTTCCATTTCAACAAGAGTGCATCCAGTGCTGCTGCCACCTAAAACTCATACCAAAAAAGAATATCAAACTGTCATACTGGGCCAAGAAGGATGAGAGAAACTTTGAAGTCAAGCAGTCTGTAAGGACTGTGGGGGTGAATTTGAGATGGAAATACAAAATAATAGCCCTGACTGCACTGTGACCTGGGAGTGCCTGTGCACCACTGTATCAGCTGAACCTGCTATAACCCTTAACATCCCACATGTGAAATGGCAGACAACACTCAATGTCAGCATGATATACCGGTACTATTCTCTTATCTGTAATTTGGGCTTTGCTGGATATGACAGGATGACTGGTGCCTTGAAAAGACCCTCCCTCAACACAGTTGCCTATGAGGACCACGCCAGATATATCTACTCCCAAATGGAACATTACAAATGCCACCATGGGTAAAAGTGAAGTCTAGGACCAATATGACTTTCAACATGTAGACAAGGTTTATCTGATGGTTTTTGGTGTGTTTTGAAAGAATCTGACCTTCATTTCCGCTAGAAATGCTTCGTTTTCCCATTCTCCCCCCTCCCCATCTGGGTGTAGTAGAAGGGAAAACGAAGCATTGCCAAAAGGTCAGAATCTTTCAAACCACATCAAAAACCATCAGAAAAACCTTGTCTACAAACCTAACCTAACTCAACCCAACCCATCCTAACCTAACCCAACCTTAGGACCAATATGGTCCTAAACTTCACTAATACCCCACTATGACTGCAGCCTACCAAAAATATCCATGAGCACTACAGGGAACTGGGAGTCCAACCTGATGGCGGTCTGCTTATCAAAGTTTTGAATGACGGACCTAAGTGTTCAACTGAACCTAACCTTACTGTGCCTAATTGTACCTAGCATCCAGGTGGGAAGCGAAAACCACCTTTGAGTACGTTGAGTCAGACAATCGTAGGTACGGCTTAAAATACATGATAGGGTGGAAAATATTTGTACTGAAAAAGGTAGTTTACCACCCGGAAAAGTCTGAAAAATACAGAACACAAACTGGAGGAACATGAACTGAATTTGTAAGGTCCTCCTGCTTCAAGCATATCGTACCTTTACGGAAAAAAAAAAAAAAAATCCACCAGGTAAGTAAACCCAACCTGCTTCCTTTCGGATGTTAACCTACCCAAGTTTCTGTAAACTAATGCAGCAACATCACATTCAATAATTCAGTTACAACAAAATGATCATGCCACTTAAAATCTAAAGCAAACACGTTATCCCATTCTTACCAACACGTGTTCCTGTCTCAGATGATAAACAAAACGTACTCACATCAGTGTTGCCAAACTTGCCGGAAATGATGAGAGAGAATCTCTTAGCGGCAATGACCATCAACAATAATGTACTCTCTTTACCTGTTCTATGCACATTCTTTCTTAACTTAAACTCTCTCATAGTACTGAAAACATCATCTAATAATTAACAGAATTTATCCCAGACATCAAGAGGTCGCATTAAAGCTCTAAATGTGGACCAAAACCACACCCCGCAAAGCTTCAAAATCTTATATACATTGGAAAATAAGCACGGATCATTGCAAAGCTATCGGTAAATAGGAAAAAATATGCCTGTCAATACATTTATTTGCATTTTGAATAAATATTTATGCAAAACTGAAGTCTATCAAGGCAAGTTGGCGAGCTAATGGCAAAACCCGCTAACTTTAGCACGCTTTCGCTCTGAATCCCTTTTTTTTTTTTTTTTTTTTTTTACCGGATTTCAGATAATTAGGTGTGTATGACACTATAATGTGATGAGAATTAAAATATTTTCCAATTTCGAGTGCCGATTCGGTAAATGAATGCCGAATCAGTGATTCGTCGACAGCGTTGCCACTGCTTGAAATCTTTTTCAAGATCTTGAAAAATAGACCCCTACCTTGAAAGCTTGAAAAATAAATGTAAAACATATCAGAATCTTGAAAAAAAGTGCAAAAATTTTCAAATCTTATTAACTTCTTTTATTATTTTCGCACATGCGATATTATTACCTAAATTAAGGAGAAAAAATCAGTCATATGATTGTACAGAATTAATTACTTTGATGATTTTGTGTTAAATGCGTATTGCTACTGTTATTTAAACTGGCCGCCAAACCGCCAACCCTGACATCTACAGGCTGCCAGCGTAAGCACTGGCGTGTGGTGGCCGGTGGATTCCGTCACGCAACTCGATCACCGAGATTAGGCAAGCCTAAGTGAGTATTTAATGTTTTTTGTAATTGAAGACCATTTTGCCATTTCAAGGGGGTCATAATGTTGGACAGTATACTACTGAGTCGAGATGAAGTAATGGTTTTGTACCAGAAAGTTGAAGAGAAGTACACAACCACATGAGTGAGCTCATGTGTTCATTACAATGTGTTGCCTCTGCTGCAAAGTATTTTATTTATTTGCCCAACATATTACAGTTATCTTGCTTTTTTCGTCCATAGTTTGACTTTATGCTACTGTATATTAACCCGCCCCATCCCGACCACTTTTCCACCACTGACTTCCCCCAATCCCGACCATTTTTGGAAAAAATTTTTTTTTGGCTCAAACCTTCGCTTTTGGTGAGAAACATCGAAAATTCATAGAGAAATCGCTCACCTGAGGTTTAAAATACTCAATACAGGTAGGAGTACCTCCTTACCTTACTGGGTTTTCTATCAGGCTGGCACCAAAGAAAACGAGTTCTATGGGAGGATAACTATTTCACACCACTCATAAATGGTATTTATTTATTTACTTGGTACGAATTTATATGTAGTACGAGAGCATATTGGTTTTCAAGCAGTAATATAAGCATTATGAGCATTGTTTCACTCACTAATACCTGACCTTTTTTTGCCACATTACCTGATCATCATTTCTAACTGTTTCTTCCTCTAATGCTATGTAAAGTTTGTCCTCCACATTGTCATTGATTGGGGAATCACTCTGGCCCTGAATTTCGTACTGTGGCATGACATGGCTATACTGGCCAGGTCACTGATAACAGGTGAATTGCTGAGACAGTGGCATGCAGGGGGGGGGAGGAAGTCATGCTGGGTAAGGCATTGTCCCTGCCTGGCATCTTGTAGAGGAAAGTGTCATGTGTATACGTACCAAAAATCACTCACGAAAATTGAAAATTGTGCAAATTAGGGACCTTGCAATTTTTTCACGTTTATGTACGTCGACGGGATTGGCAGTGACAAAACGTGTGGATGTTAAAGAACGTCGACGGGACGCTGCGGGTTAATAAAATACTGTAAATGGAAATGCTGTGGAAGAACACGCATGGCCTAACATTGTTATCGAGGCTAGGGAATATGCAGTTCGTGCTGATGTCAGTCCGAAATCTGACCATGAGAACGTGGCAAGTTGGCAACGTTATTTCAGAGCCACCATACCAACTCCATTGAGTGTTACCCTTCATAATTATAACTAGAAGAATGCAGTCAGGTAATGCATGAAATACTTAGGGCAAAACCAAGTAGCTGGTTGGTGATATCGCACTGATTAGAAAGAGGATGCAGAGAAAAAGATTTGTAACTTGTTGAAAGAGGTCTGTAATAAACTCACACGTTTTTCAGTGAGTGAATTTCTATTCCAGGAAGTTGCATTACTTGTTTAATTCCATGAATGTACCATACACTTATTAATGAAAAAAAAAAAAAAGGCAAACCTCCAGTTTAAACCAAAAATGGATTTTCGATAATTTTTTCTTCTAATCTAGTATTTTAGACAATTCTAAGACTTTTTTCTATTGCATTTCTGTCGAAAATGTGACGTTTGCGTGATAAGACCTGTCACGAATCAAATTCGCAACATTTTTCTTTTGTGAGACACCACGAACTATTAGTGGAAAACTCACTGTGTATCGCTCAGTTAACCGTTTCTCTCTCCATTTCGGTGGTATACTTTTCAAAACATTCATCACTGTTTCAAAAGTGATCGATCTAATGCACGTCATTGAGTGCTCTACTGAGCGATATTATTGTTTCCTTATTGTTCACCCCTGCTTGCCTCAACCGTTAGCCACGCCTTCTTCCGGTGGCTTGTGCATCCTACCTATACATCGTATTTTGAATTGAGTCAAGTGTCTGCCGTGACAGAGTGAGGTTCTGTGCTCCAGCAGTGAGAGGTCAGCTAGCACCCAGGCTCCACTAGACTACAGTTCTCCAGGCTCCCACCCTTCGTTGGTGATACACTGCATTCATTGACCAGTATTTCCTTTTCGTTTTCCTAGACTTAAGAGTTTAGTTAAGGTGTTTTTCCTAGGCGTAAGAATTTAGCTCTTGAGTGAGTGAGTGAGTACGATCTTTTTATTTGAATTCATTTGAAGTGTAACGTTAAATTTATTTTTGTAATCAATAAATTTAACAGTTCTTTTTCTTGAGCTTAATGTAATGTAAAGTCATGTTTCATTTCTCCATAATTAAGCTTATTTCCCTTATAGCTCCTAGTTTGCATAAACGTTTTGCCATTCATAACTGGTACTTAGGCCAGTCTTGTTGTATTAAGCTTAAAATCCGTTGCGCCTTCTAGGAGTTAAGCACAGCAAGAACCTGATATTATTATTAGTATTAGTTATTTATTGTCAGGGGTGAAGTAACTTTCTCCAGAGGCTAACAGTACTAATAAACAGCAATTGAGTAATTAGTCTCTGCTGTGTACTGTTGAGAAAGTTTATAAATTCTCGTTCTTAGAGAATCGTGTGAAGCAAGCCAGCGTGAAGTAATCATTGCTTGATTTAGCAAGACAGTTCTTGTTCCTGCTCTTCAATATTATTGAACATTATTATCATTTAAATAATATTTGCATTTACTTTAAAAACCCCGTGACAATTGGCGACCTCGCCAGGATATTAACTCCTGGCTCTAAAGCTATTCACAAGATAATACTCACTCGTTCATATTTAGGTATTTATCATTAAAGTTTATAGTCACAGGTTTACTGGTGTTTATCTTTAATTTAGCAAGTGAATTTCTGCTTTATTAATCCACAGAGTACTTAACTCTATTTAGTACTTTATTCTTGGTAATGCCAGACGATTTTATTCGCTCCTGGGAAGTCGCCGAACCCATTGCGTTAATTATTGAGTCTTCCCAGTCATTTGCATTTTTGCTTTATCTTTGCCAGTTAACTAGATAAGACTGGTCACCACTAGCTTGTGTCTTTATTCTTTACTTCTGTTATTAGCATTTGTTTGCGAAGCAGTCAGTACTCAGTTTCGGTTTGCTTAGTAAATTAGCGCCATGGCAGCCAGTGTCTATGTACAGGAAGTTAAAGAAATGGGCCTCACAGACCCAGAGAAAATTCAGAGTTACGTTCTCTCACGGTTTAATTACGAGCAAGAACGTGAGAAAGATGCTCGTGAAAAGCGTAGAATCCAATGCGAACACGAGCGAGAACAGCATGAGGAACGCGAAAAGGAGCGCGAATACGAGCGAGAACAGCATGAACACGAGCGAAAACAGCGCAAACTCGACTTAGAACACGAGCGGGAACAACGTGAATATGAACGTGCCGAACGTGAGGCACGAGAAAAACATGAACTTGAAGTGCTGAAGCTCAAGCGAGATTCCTTGGCTTCAGACACATCTGGTGCAGTTGGTTCAAGCTCCACGAGCATTCTCCATCCACATGTTATGGCGACCCCACACATCAAGCTTCCCCCATACAAAGATGGTGAGCGAATCGAGCCATACATAGCTTGATTTGAAGACATGGCTCAACTTTACCAGCTCGATGATGCAGCTAAGCGGCTTCAGTTTCTTAGCCTGTTTGAGGGTCCTGCCCTCGATATTCTCCACAGAATTCGTGGAGACAATCTCACGTATGAGATGATGAAAGCTGCACTCATTAAGGTGTATGGTCTCACAGTAGATGATGCCAAAGTTCAGTTCATGCGAGCTCGTCTCCAAGACAAGGAGACAGCTGTTCAGTTCCTCGATCGTCTCACCGCTTACTTAAATGAGTGGATGGAGAAAGATGAAACTCCTTCCACGCGTGAGGGGATAATTGACCTTATGCTGCGTACACAGCTAGAGAGGTCGTGGCCTGCTGAGCTCATAGCACAGCTTAAGATCTGCCAGGTGAAAGGTGCCAGCCAAATGGCAGAAAAAGCTGACGCGTATTTTACTGCATACGGGTATCAAACTCGTAAGCAAAACACCTGGAACAGCAGAAAAGATACTGTCAAATCTGGGAAGTTTTCTCAGACTGAATCCCAGCAACAAGGCCATTCTCAGAATAATGGCCAAGGTCCAAAACCGCAGTGGAAGGACCAGGGGCAAAACACTCAGAAACCTGAGTGGAAGAGGTACAACAAGTACCCTAACCAGCAGCAGTATCAGCCACGCAACCGACTGTCGGGACAAACTTTTTCACCACCAGCTCAAAAGAGGCAGGAAGCGAACGTAGCCTTCATTCCTCAGCAGCAGCACGGTGGTCACGTCCTTACCAGTATGGGTACTTCCCCACAGTTCACTAGTCCCACAGTGACAGTGAACCCCTCTCCACAGATGGCCAATGTTCCATCTTCCCAGGCAGTGAGTACAACCCCTCAAGTATATAATTCTCAAGGCACAATGTTTGCCACATCAATTCAGCAGCCTCATGAGTGGCTAGCTGCTTCCTCCACAGGCCCTCCCACAGGTGACAGTACCTTCCTTTTTCAGCCAGGGTTTGTGGGAGGCATTCCTGTGAAGGTCCTGAGAGATAATGGTTCCTCAGGTTGCTCGGTCAAGCAGAGTCTAGTTCGGCCTGAGCAGTATACAGGTCGACAGATCCATGCAAACCTTATTGATGGATCAGTGAGATTGTTCCCTGAGGCATCTCCATTTTATACTGGTACGACACTCGCAGTTGTCATGCCAGAACCCTTATTTGACCTCATTATATGCAACATTTCCGGTGTCAAGGATAGTTGCACCGAACATGACGCTACTCAGACTTCGGCTGCGGTAACACGAGCCATGGCTGAGGCTCCAGACTGTGTCATCCCAGTGATCATTGAATCGCCACAAGATCTGATGTGTAGTCAACTTGTTGTACAAGAACAACATTCTGACCCGACACTTGCTGCCGTGCGGAACAAACAAAAGGGTCGAGTGATTATTCACGGGGAGGTCGAGCCAAGTTCCTTCGCAAACAAGGACGGCTCTACCGTGAGTCATGAACACCTGAGGGCAGGTTCGACTGCAGTTTGTCGTTCCTGCCAAGTACCGCCTAGCAGTGTTACAATGGGGTCATTGTTCAGCCTCAGGAGGTCATATGGGCAAAAGGAAGACCCAGGGCCGTATCCGAGCTGACTTTTTCTGGCCAGGGATGGGTCGAGACATAGATAGTTTTGTGCGTTCCTGCAGTGTGTGTCAAAGTAACACCACTAATCAGGGACATGTCCTTCCTGTGCCGTTCATAACCACACCCGTAATCTCTGATACAATTGAGAGACAGGGCAGTGGTGAAGTGGGTGCAGAACTGACATCTCGCCCATTGGCCCCACAGGACACATCATGTCCAGGGCCTGTACGTACATATTATGTACCGTAAGCAGGGAAGTTTGAGAACTCCGCAGAGGCGACTCAAGGCTACATGAGCCCGAGTTTGCACTAGGATTCTCAGCTCCCTGATATTAATATAAGTACTGTAGGTTAAGGGGGAAGTTCGAGAGAGAACTCCGCAGAGGCAACTCGAGGCTACGGAAGCCCGAGTTTGCACAAGGATTCTCAGCTCCCCGATATTAATATAAGTACTGTAGGTTAAGGGGGAAGTTCGAGAGAGAACTCCGCAGAGGCAACTTGAGGCTACGTGAGCCCGAGTTTGCACAAGGATTCTCAGCTCCCCGATATTAATATAAGTACCGTAGTTTAAGAGGTGAAGTTTGAGAACTCCGCAGAGGCGACTGGAGGCTACGGAAGCCCGCGTTTGCACAAGGATTCTCAGCTCCCCGATATTAATATAAGTACTGTAGGTTAAGGGGGAAGTTCGAGAGAGAACTCCGCAGAGGCAACTCGAGGCTACGGAAGCCCGAGTTTGCACAAGGATTCTCAGCTCCCCGATATTAATATAAGTACTGTAGGTTAAGGGGGAAGTTCGAGAGAGAACTCCGCAGAGGCAACTCGAGGCTACAGAAGCCCAAGTTTGCACAAGGATTCTCAGCTCCCCGATATTAATATAAGTACTGTAGGTTAAGGGGGATAATGGCGACCTCGAATGTACGTCGTAGCACTGACTGCTAGGCAGAGAGAGTAATTGTAACGTAATAAGAATTTTTGTCTCATTGACACTTCTGATGCTCCACCTTAATTGATTTTGCAGGTACAGCAATGGGTGTAGCACTTTTGCTGTGCGGGTCAGCTGATCGTCTTCCGCACACTGTCGCCTCTTCTCCTCTGCCTTCGTCGTCGCCATATTATTAATATTTACCATGTCATTTTACACGTAGATACAGTTACACTACAACTGTCACACCTACACCGTGTATCACATACACCACACTACACAACAATTAGTTGTCAGTGTAAATGTAGCGAATTTTCGCTCAGTTTGACCTGAGTACAGGATTTTCACCGTCGTCACGGAGTTTTTTCCCTCAAGCTTGCCTCTATTAACGTAAATACGAGTTTTTTTTTCGCTCATAGACGATAGTGATTTTCTCCTGTAGCAGGATAGCACACACATCACAGTGTGAATCTTGTGTGACTGAGTTAGGATTTTTATGTATGCATATTGAAATCTTTTTTCTGAAGAAAGATTTGATTTTCATGGGGCGTAATGTCACGAATCAAATTCGCGACATTTTCCTTTTGTGAGAAACCACGAACTATTAGTGGAAAACTCACTGTGTATCGTTCAGTTAACCGTTTCTCTCTCCATTTCAGTGGTATACTTTTCAAAACATTCGTCACTGTTTCAAAAGTGACCGATCTAATGCATGTCATTGAGTGCTCTACTGAGCGATATTATTGTTTCCTTATTGTTCGCCCCTGCTTGCCTCAACCGTTAGCCACGCCTTCTTCTGGTGGCTTGTGCGTCCTACCCATACATCGTATTTTGAATTGAGTCAAGTGTCTGCCGTGACGGAGTGAGGTTCTGTGCTCCAGCAGTGAGAGGTCAGCCAGCACCCAGGCTCCACTAGACTACAGTTCTCCAGGCTCCCACCCTTCGTTGGCGATACACTGCATTCATTGACCAGTATTTCCTTTTCGTTTTCCTAGACTTAAGAGTTTAGTTAAGGTGTTTTTCCTAGGCGTAAGAATTTAGCTCTTGAGTGAGTGAGTGAGTACGATCTTTTTATTTGAATTCATTTGAAGTGTAACGTTAAATTTATTTTTGTAATCAATAAATTTAACAGTTCTGTTTCTTGAGCTTAATGTAATGTAAAGTCGTGTTTCATTTCTCCATAATTAAGCTTATTTCCCTTATAGCTCCTAGCTTGCATAAACGTTTTGCCATTCATAACTGGTACTTAGGCCAGTCTTGTTGTATTAAGCTTAAAATCCGTTGTGCCTTCTAGGAGTTAAGCACCAGCAAGAACCTGATATTATTATTAGTATTAGTTATTTATTGTCAGGGGTGAAGTAACTTTCTCCAGAGGCTAACAGTACTAATAAACAGCAATTGAGTAATTAGTCTCTGCTGTGTACTGTTGAGAAAGTTTATAAATTCTCGTTCTTAGAGAATCGTGCGAAGCAAGCCAGCGTGAAGTAATCATTGCTTGATTTAGCAAGACAATTCTTGTTCCTGCTCTTCAATATTATTGAACATTATTATCATTTAAATAATATTTGCATTTATTTTAAAAACCCCGTGACAGGACCCCTCCTCCCACCTCTCCCCAACAGTGTTAATGGAATATCTACATTTTTTTCCCCTACAAAATCCAGTAGTTAGGACTATTCTAAGACATACTTATGTTTTTTAGCATTTTTCTCGGAAATGTATCGTTTTCGAATTACGACACCGTCCCCCCCCCAACAATCAGAAGGTTGGCCTGGTCCCAAAGGTAGGTTAATTAGGTCCGGAAAGTTGCCCAGGTTAGGTTAGGTAGGGTTGGTTGGTTTGAACAGCAAAACTTGGCTTCCTTTTCTGCTGGACTATTGAAACCAACCAACCCTACCTAACCTAACCTAGACCAGGGCAACCTTCCAGACCTAACCTATAACTTAGTGTTAATTGAGACCGGGGCAACTTTCCGATTGTTTTTTTGGGGGAGGGTCATAACTCGATAATAACACATTTTCGAGAGAAATACTACAAAATAGATGTGTCTTAGAGTGGTCTAAACTACTGGGATATGAAAAACAAAATATCGAAATTCCATTAAAACTGTTGTGGGGAGGGAACCTGGGAGGGTCATAACTCAAAAACGGCACATTTGGGAGAGAAATGCTGTAGCAGAAAAGTCCCAGAATGGTCTAAACTCTAAACTAATAGATGTGAAAAAAAGAAAATATCGAAAATCCATCTCCAGTTTAAACTGGAGGTTAACCGAAAAAAAAAAAAAATGAAATCTAAAACATGAGATTGAATTTCATATACATAATACACAAACCGGTACCTTTTTTTTTTTTTTCTAGATCATGATCATGCATGAGAAAGATCCACGGCATTTGTGTATACTGTATAGTTGCCTACTATCGAGTCCCATACATCATTTCATCATGTCGACATCTGATGAAGAGCAGCACGCTTCAGGTTCAGCTAAAGCTGATACACCACCAAAAAAAAGAAACAAGTGGTACTTCCAGTCATTTAAAACTGAGTGGTTACAAGACCCAACTCTTAAAGATTGGTTGTGTACAGATCCAAATGATAAACTTAGTGCTTTTTGTAGTGTTAGTGACACGAAATTTAAACATGCTAACAAACAGGCCTTACTACTTCACAAAGATACACAGAAACATTAGAAAAACTCAGCTGCCAAAAAATCCAGTACACAGATCAGTAACTTTTTCAAACCTGAAAAAGAAATTTCTACTTTACAAGAAAAAATTTCAAGGGCTGAGCTGTATCTGGTACGGTATCTGGCTGAACATCAAGTTCCTCTTTCTCAAGTCGATCATCTTGCTGAAACGTTAAAGGTTATGTTTCCAGAATGTAGGGGAGCGCAGTGATAGTTCGGCCAGGAGGATGGTTCGGCCACTGGCCTTCCCGAATAATGTAGGGGACCTAGATCATTGAGATTTCACATGAAGTTGCGTGATCTTGCCGACAGATGGTATATGTGTTTTTGTTCTGGTTGGCCAGGAAACAGCAACGTCAGGTTAGATTTTATGATTTTTCATGACCCCTATGTACTTTTTCGGTGATCCAACGTAAGCAGTAGCTCCATTAATACTTCAGGGTTGTTATCCATATATAGTGCAAATATCATTTATTGTCTATAGGTGACGTGAGAGTAGATAACACTCGAACAGCTTATGAACTCTTGGTTTCGGGGCGCCATGTGTACATCTTTATACATGGGGGATGATTCGGCCACTTGAAGTGAGGGATGGTTCGGCAGGGTTGCCTGGTGGCCGAACCATCCCTCATAATTATCTAATGATTTATTTTCTTTATTTAATGATTTTTTTTCTATCTATCTATCTATCTATATACCTAGGCTGCTTCCCCCAAGGAAAGGGAGGTAGCCGAGACAGGACGACACACTCCTCATTTACTCATCCATTCAAACACTCATTCGCATCTTAGCCCCAAAGGGGAGAACGGACTGATCCTCACCGCACCACACCGCACAAGGGTCAACTGCGCAATGCAATCAGTAACATCCGCAGCAGGGCCCAACAGCAGAGCTGGTTTACCCCTGCCACATCATAACAGACTCATCCCCTTACCTTTTTTCTATAAAATTACATATTTCTCTCTCTCTCTCTCTCTCTCTCTCTCTCTCTCTCTCTCTCTCTCTACTTTCCCTCAGAAATTGATGAAGCTTCTGTTTCAAGAAACGTTATCATTGGAGTATTACCTGAACCAGTTTCACAAAGCACTAAGCAAAGGCAAAGGTATTACAACTTTGGATTTTTGTTTTACTGGATTTAAAATGCGTTAAGAGTAAACAGCATGTAAGAGAAGTAGCTTTCATTTGACTCGGATATTTTCTTTCACAAAATTATAGTTTTATTTTATCTGAGACAGGCAAGAGTAGAGCCATTTAATTTCATTATAAGGAGATTGTTTGTTACTTGTTTCATTAAAAGGAGATTGTTTAGGTAAAAATAAATCCAATAAATCATGTCAGCACAGATGTAAATCTGATTCTTAATTTTCCTACTGTATTTAATCTTTAACTGAGCCCCAGAGACAAGTGGCCAAATCATCCCACATGGTGGCCGAACCATCCAACGCCAGTGGCCGAATCATCCACACCAAGAGGGATGGTTCGGCCATTTTGGAGACCTTAAGAGTTTGGATTACTGCCAAGAAATGACGTAAGTTTAAGAACTGACAAAAGCACACAAAAGAGCCAAAAGATGTGGCTTCCTCTTGGAATAAGCAGATTTTAAGAATTTCTTAAACTTTATTTATTATGATTTTTTTTTACGAGAAAGTGGCCGAATCATCACCGCCCTCCCACCCTGCTCAAGGAATGGCACTGAAACGCACCAAAGCTTCTTATGTGATGCAAGAAGGTATTGCGTATGAAGAGCGAAACAGTTTGTTAACATTTGCAAGAAACAGAAATTTTCTCTTATTATTGATGAATGTACTGATGCTTCTGTGACACAAGTGTTAGCGGTGATGGTAAGATACTTTGATGTGAAAAAGAAACTGGTTGGTGATGCATTACTGGATACAATTGAGGTAGACGGGGGAAGCGGAGAAGCATTGTATAAAGCTGTAAAAGATCTTCTTCTTGCACATGGCATAGCACTGGAAAATATTATAGGATTTGGCAGTGACAATTGTTCTGTTATGATGGGTGCAAAAAGCGGATTTCAGGCTCACTTGAAGAGGGATGTTCCGTCAGTGTTTGTCATGGGATGTGTGTGTCATTCTTTTGCACTGTGTGCTAATCATGCCAGTAAACTCCTTCCATCTTGGCTAGAGGCATTTCTGAAAGATATAACTTCTTACTTTGCTCGAAGTTCTAAACGGCAGCATAATTTCCACACTATACAGGAGATCGTCAAAGTATCCCAACACAATATGTTGAAAATTGCTCAGAGCCGTTGGTTATCTAGAGGACGAGTCATTGAGCGTATTCTTGACCACTGGGATGCCCTGGAACTCTTTTTCCAGAGTGAATCAGTAACTGACAAAGTTGACGGGGCTCCACGTATACAATACCATGAAAACAGGTACCAAACACATGCTTTTGTTCTTAAATTATGTTCTGAGCAAGGTGGACAGAATGAATACTGAATTCCAGTCAGAGTACTTCAGACTTCATAAACTCTACTCAAGTGTATGTACAGAGTATTGCAAAATATTAAGCATGTTTGTTAAAGATGAAGTTTTGAGAGATGAAAAATTGTCCAACATTGACCCTGCAAACACTAAGATTCACAAAGATCTTAATGATATTCATTTAGGAGGTAGGTGTGCAGCAATGCTGCTTAAAGAAAATCTAGGAGACAAAACTAAACTCTTTCGCTCTGACTGTCTTGCATTCCTTATTGAGCTATGTCTTCAAGTAAAGAAACGGTTTCAGTTTGAAGAGAATTCTGTCATTGCCATGTTAGAGTGTTTAGATCCTAGTATCGCACTGAGTGACACTCGTCAGCTGAAGTCAATCACTGAGCTTGCTATCCATTTCCCATTACTTGTTAATGAAGAACAATATGATGATCTACAGGATGAGTGGAGGGGACTGCTTTATTCAGCAGAAACGCTAAAGTATAAGGCAACTCTCAAGGTACCTGAATTTTGGTATTCCTTAAGATCTGTAAAAGATGGCAACAATCAATCAAAGTTTGCATTGCTATCTTCTTTCATGTGTGGACTACTTGCTTTGCCTCATTCATCTGCTTGTGTGGAGCGAGTGTTCTCTCAGCTAAATTTAATAAAAAACTAAAAACACAAACAAACTCCACACAAGAACAGTTGCTAATAGGTTGTTGGCGAAGCAGGCAATTTCTCGCCAAGGTATGACGTGTTACTCATGGGTGCCACCAAAATCAGTAATTGATGATGTCAAAAATGGACGTTGTCATAAGAGGTACACAGAATATCTTGAAAAAGTAAAACAGGAAGACAGTGTTACTCTTGAAGTATCAAATGATCTTTCAGTGCCTATGCAAAGCTATCTACAGTAGCCTGAGCTGTACTCTTTGTAATCATATTAGGCTAATGATGGAGACAACCTCTTCAGTACAATGACGCCCTTTCACCCTTTGAGGCGCGGTATTTAGTGCAGATTCGCCAGTTTATAGGTCTGATATACCCTGATCCATTCTCTTTTAGATATATGTCCCACCGTGCCGCATAGAGTTATTTATTTATTTTTTTGGAGGGGAGAACACAAGCTTATTTTATTCAGCTAAGGAAAAGCTCGTGTAGGCTACTGAAGGGGTTAAACTCAACATAGTTTTTTGTTTCATTTACATCTTTAACATGTATTTTTATTTTTGTACCTCTGAACAGAATATTAATTATATTGAGTTTGTTGCCTGTTTGGTATCATGAATAAATAATGAAGATTTTGCTTATTCAGTCATTAGCCACATTCACCTTACTCTTCTGTTGATAAAGTACGTACCTTTCAGAACAGATCTATATAATGTAGTAACTCGAGCATTATTGGTCAGATAACACTTTTAGAAATTCAAAATTTCCCGGGAAAAATAATTAAAATCAACAGTCAGGAAGTTCATATGCAATACTGTATGGCAACGGAAATTCAGTTACTGTATACTTTTATTATTTTTATTAATATATAGTACCTTGAAATTTTTTACCCAATCTTGAAAGTTTTTACCTGAACATCTTGAAAAATACACAGATCATGAGTGGCAACGCTGTTCGTCGACCGTCAGCCGCACTCATTTTGAAAACTGCCTATTCTGACAACGAAGGGGCCTTCCTTCCATGCTAAGGGTCCTCTATACAAAACATGTGGGAAAAGTGTTATGTTGTATGACTGTGAGACTCGGCAAGTGACAGGAGAGGGTATGAGTAGGTTGGAACGTACAGAAAGGATGGATGTGTAAGGCATCACTGATGCTAGAACTGAGTTCTGAGTACAGTATCACAAGAAATGTGATAGTCTACTCTTTATGAAATAAAAGCAGGGTTACCAGGTCTACAGAAATTTCTCTATTTCTACAGATTTTTGGAAGAATCTACAGAAATACAGAATTTTGTGCTTAATCTACAGATATTTTGATGTATTACAGAAATTCTCAAGAAATTTTACAAGCAATATGGAAAGGAATTCAATTTACAAATACCATAGAGAAATTTTGCAGTGGGCAAGAGGACAGTCCTGAAAGAAAACGTATTGTATACAGTAGTTAACCCTTGAAACGTAAAGTTTTCTATGAAATTTTGTATTTTCTTTAATTTCAAATTATGTCGCTTAAGCTATATTAGACTAGTACTTGCAGTATAACAATTAATATACTTATAAACTGCTTAATCTGTGAGCTAATACGAAAATTTCAATATTAAATATATACATTTTTCTACTATCGAATGCGCCGGTGTTCTGCCATTTTTGTTTACATTCCGAGGAAGTCAGAAGCAGGTATGTTAGAGTTAGTTTCGGGAAGTTTGGACATATTTGGAATATATTAGTGGTGTTAGCGACTGTTCCTACGATTACCTAATATAACAAGGTTATAGTTATTTGGCCTAGAAAGTTATGAGCAAAACGAAAAGTGAAAAAAGGGGCTCGCTGTTTTAGCCCTTGTTTTCAGTATAAGTTTTCAGTTAGGTTCGTGTCTAACTTGACCCATAGTAACTGTGTGTTAACCCGCATTTTATGAATTTGAAATATGAAAATTCATACCATATTCTTAATAAAACTATTAATCTTAGATTATTCGTATGGAATTAATCATATTTTTTTTCTTTTAAATAAAGGCACAGATAACTTCTAAGACATATTTGCATACCTTTTGTCAATATATGCGTGAAATTGTGATTACAGAATTTTTTTCAAATCTCAAGAAATTTTATGGATGATTCTACAGATATTTTAGGGCCAGCACCTGGCAACACTGAATAAAAGTGATATGAACTGGAATAAGATGGTTTGGATGTGCTGATAGGGACGAAGGCAGAGTGACATTTCGTAAGGTTACAGGCATGAATGTGGAGGGAAGAAAGCTCACAGGCAGACAGGGAAGATGTTGGATAGGTCCTGTGTTGAGACAGACCTTCCGGATAGGAGAGTGAGGAGAGATGGCTTAACATTGCTAGACGAAGTGCTATTGTCAAGTGCAAAGACTTAAGCTGCATATCCTAGGCCTATGCTAGTATGGTCCATGGACTCTGAATGTAATATAATGGACATACCTCCAAGCTTATTCACCAAGATCTGCAAATCCACTGATCTTCACGTTGCAAAACAGCATCATCAAAAAAGCACATTCAACTTCCAAATGCCACCATCCCTCAGCAGGGATGCTTCAGAATTCACTGCCCTAGTTGTACTGTAGAGTATTTCTGCAAGAGATCCATGGTGACAGGGAACATTTCTGTATCAAGCCAAAATTCAAATAAAAGCATTTGCATAGTCCACCTTCCACATAAACTGTAGCCCTTACTCTGTTATACATACTCTTAACAGCATTTAACAAAGGCTAGAATGCCACATTCAGAGTGGTTTGCAAAGATTTCATCTTTAAGTGGTGGCTGGAGATTTGCATGTTTTTGATGACATAATGCCATTAAGGATATTAGGCTGGTCATCTGTCAGTATACCTGATTGCAGTACCCTAGCCCTGGGCCTCTATACTTTCAGTGGAGGAACATAGAGTTTTCAAAAACTTACCTGCCTTGTTTAAATAGCCAATTACTGTACAGGCAGTCCTTGTCATAAATTAGGGATGTTTTCCACATTCTCTCCCTTCTTGATGTACAGTTGATATTGTAGATTAAGGGAAACAATGTAGAAAAGCAGTTTCATACAGCTGGTATGGATCTTTAATGGATGATACTTCTGTAGCTTTACTCAGCTGGAAAACTGAACTTGAAAAAATAATTTATAATGAGGACAGACACGATTTGAAAGAGGGTCACTTCACAGTAGCACCAATATTACTGGATGGCAGAGCTGCATAGTTGTTTTGAAAGTCCATAAACTACCCCCTTTCCAACCCCTCAAAGGAGGAAGCTTGACTACAAGAGAAGGCAACAGCCTGTGGTTCGCCTACAAACAAGAACAATTACAGCTCTTTTTTTATGTTTACATGTACAGTAGTCTTGTGGTAATAACATCTCTGTCAGGGACACAGTTTTGCACAGGTTCAGTTCCCAAGTGGTGACAGGATGTTTTTTAATTATGTAATGCCATCAAAGAAAGTAGGCTAGTCATCTACCTTTTGAGTACCATATATTGGAGTGCAGTAACCTTGCCTCGGACCTCACGCTACACCTTGGAGGGGGTACTATGGGATATGTGTGTGTGTGTGTTTGTTCACACCTTGTATAAGTAGCAATAGTAGATGTATTTTCACTTGAAACTGTTTTACTCCCACATGAACACAGTATAGTGAGCCCTTGTTTTTGCGCATAACTGGTACCGGTACTGCATTTAGTGCGCGATAATGAAATTGTGCGACTGAAAGTAGAGAACCTATGGGATTTATCCTAATAGGTACTGGGCACCCCAGTCATAAACCCAAATTTTCCCCTTTACAACAATAGAGACATCCATACTGCTATGGCAAGTACCAAACGGTATCAGAAACACACATAGTAATGGTTAGGTTAATGGGAAATGGTGAATAGGGCACAATAAGGAAGAAGTACATACCTTACAGAGACCTGAAATGGGCTTGTGGTAAGGGGTTCTGAGGCTAGAGGGTGGGGTTAGTGGTCTCCACTGGCTGGAATTTACAGTACCAGTACTCCTTTAGTATGGACTTGTCATTTAATCCCTCAAAGTTGTCAGGAACCACAGATTTTGCACTATCATAGTATGCAGCTCAGATGGGCGATAGCAATGATTTTTAACTGAGAACGTGATAAAAGCAGGAATGCAGATTTTCATCTAGTGATGATAAAAACCGCCATAACCAAATGCGCACCTTGGGCTCACTGTACAGTACTAAGTCATGGTTGCATGATATTTGATGAGAATTAATTATGAGGTAGGAATGAGTCTCCTTGGTTGCATGATATTTGATGAGCCTTATGAGGTAGGAATGAGTCTCCTTGGCTTCATGATTTGATGAGCCTTATGAGGTAGGAATGAGTCTCATTGGTTACTAGTTATCTCAACCCTCCCATGTGACAACATGATGCCATCACCTAAACTGGAAGAGGTTAGGGATCTTTGTCTGGTCAAAGAGTACTACAAGTAACGTTTTATGTGCATACACAGTAATTCTACTGTAAATAAAAACATGGTACAGTAACACCCAATTCCATTTTACCCACTTCAGAGTATTGAGGCCTGAAGCTAGGCCATCATAATCAAGTGCATTTAAAGGTAGATGATCAGCATACTTTCATGTGCTATACTGTCACTCTGGCTAGGGCTTTCTAACCACTAGACCACCAGAAACCCTAGTGTAAACTGATTTTCAGGTGAACAGGAACTACAGAATGGCACCTCAAGACACTAAGGAAATGGTCCATGTAGTAGGACGGATTACTGCCATGAGTCACAGTCTAAGGTTAGTTTACCAATTGTTTGACTCAGGTCTGTATACTGAGTGGCTTTAGAGCAGAAGCGTGGCTAAGATATTAAATCGCTGGTAGCCAAGGACTGACCAAGTCTAGTCGTGGGGTGGCCCAAAAGAGAACTCTGTAATGGGATGAGAGGGAGCTTATTCCCTCGTTAATTTGTAGCCAAAGGCTGATCAAGCCTGGTCATGGGGTGACCCAAAAGAGAACTCTGTAATGGGATGGGAGGGAGCTTATTCCCTTGTTAATTTAGGGTGTCCATTGAGGTGGTCAGACATATACAGGAGTGGCCAGTGGCACCCTTCAGAGTGTGCCATTGCATTGGAGACTTCATAATATCTCTTCCTTAGCAATTCACTCTGCACATCTTTGTATCCTCGTGGATATTATTAATGCAAATTATGCCAGTATTAAAATGATATAGATAGCCACAGTAGCTATCATTTAGGAGAATGTTAAGACGTACACTAAAATGCAAAATAAATTGCTAAGGAAGAGGTGCTACCAAGACTCCTAGTCACCTAGATTATGGGTCTTATTCAGGTGCTTAGAGGGATGCCTTTATGCAGTGGCTTTGATATAGCCAGATATTTTCGTTGCCCCCTCAGCTCCCTGCTTGTCCCTGAAATGGGGGATTGTGGAGTGCTGGAGAAGGGCAGCTTCAGCCTACAGTCCATATCATTCATGTCCAGATGAATCTGAAGCCACAACAGTAAAAAGAATACAAATAAGAATGTCTCATCTGATTCAAGGGTTTATTAATTGCAGATTGAAGTCTGGAAACTACATACTGTTCTTGGAGGTTGAATGTGATGGCAAGAAGTATGTGTTGGTGCAACACCTTTGGCAGCTTGTTGTCTTTTCCTATGCGATTAAGATCTTCGGCAGATACCGTATAACCAGACTGAAGAAAGGTGTGCTGGAGATGGTGAGTGCTGAGATTGTATTATTTTTCTGTAATACAGTATAGTCTGGACTTAATAGCATAACATTTATATTCATATAGGCATAATTTGTTATAAATCAATGATGTGGTGGTAGGTGGGGGTGCTCACCATCCACTCACTTGATGTAGTGCTGCTTTGGGTGTTTTCCCTTTCGTCTCTTCCTTCCTTTCTTCCTTCCTTCCTCCTCTGTCTTCATTTTTTCCTCTTCTTCTGCCTATGGGTTATTTTACACTCCCGCTTCTGTTTTTTTTCCCTTCATTCATTCCTCTTCCTTCTACCTGTGGTTGACTCTACACTGAATGACAAGCCAAATAGTTTCCTTTACACCAGGAAACCATTTACTATGCTGGATGGTAACCATACAACCAAATTATGGCACGTGATGGTTTAGTGGGTAATTAGGTGCTCCATTTGGATTGAGTCTGTAGGTTTATATCTAAGGGTTGGTTGGGGTTTATTGCCTACATAATGCCACCCAGAGATGATTGAGGCTGGTCACTCCCATCTTAAATGTCAGGACCAACTACCCTAGCCCCAGGCTTCCATGCTCCTCATGGGGCAACATAGGATTGGATGATGGATGGATGGATGGATGGAAAGTATCAAAATCCAGTATCAAGTATTTCCTTACAGTTATCATTGTATTCTGAGTCATCACCAGAGATCATCAACCTCAGTATGAGGATTCGTTAAGAGGATGCATGGCTTTATTTGACCTAATATGATATGAATATTTCATACACAGTACTGTGCACCCTCAATTCATGATAAGGATGCATTTGAAAAAATCCATTGCAAGACAGTTTATTTTATATTGTATCAGTTATAACATGGGTTCAGTGGCAGTGTAATTTTGGCCAAGGGTTGCCCATCCAACAAAGTCTAAAAACAAGTCTCCACCACACCTAAACTGGCAATTATTTTGATTCACTGGACTTTAGTTGTTACTTCCTATGAAAGGAAAGTAAAAATTAGTTTCCAACTGACTTAAGCTGGTCGTTATTTCACCTCACTACACTTAATTTGCTGCTTGAACTCTGACACCACACATTGTTCCATCACTGACACTAACAGACTCATTAGTGACCAAGTTCAGTGGTCATCTTGGACCAGACAAATGACTGTAAGCCTGTATGTCAGTGATCATATCCCTGTAAGTGAAAATAATGATTGTACATTGATCACTGAGGCTTCAAAAGAAAACATAATGATCGTGTAAGTGAAAAGACAATCGTATAATGAAAAAAGGTCCAAACATTTTAGTTATCAAATAAGCAATTCATCTCATATATAGTGATCCCATGGTTATAGCAGTTTGTGCTATAGTCTGACAAATCTAAAGGTAGGGTTTTGGTGGAGTCACCCCCTCCCTGCACTGTTGCCACGTTTCCGAGCTGACCTCTCCATCAGCGATGACCTTGACACTGTTTCCCTCTTGTGATCTCCGTTTTTCTAATACCCCCTATACCCCTGCCACCAACACCCCCTATACCCCTACCCCCAACAACACCCCCATCAACAACACCCGCTATACCTCCACCACCAACACCTCCTATAAATATAGACCCCCACCATCAACACCTGTATAATAATTAGCTGTTGATAATTGCTATACTTTTATTGAGAGCATACATTCTACCCTATTGCTCAAACTCCCTAATCTTACAATCCCATCTGTCTTAATCCTTCCCACTGCCTTCGTTCCTAAATCCCTTAATTGATCTATTTTTAACCTAAGTGTCCCCACACCTTTTAAACCATTTACCTTTCTGTCACTATTCTCCACCATATGTATCAACTTGTATTATATTGTGTATAGAACTTTCATACTGTATGCTGTACTACTGTATAATGTATAAGAATACCCACTGTTTAGTGGAAATAAAGTTTTATTATTATTATTATTTTTATTTCTCTCTCTCTCTCTCTCTCTCTCTCGCTAGATTTTGTGTCATCCATGGTTTTTTACTTCCATTTTTATGTATGGATTATAATTTTGACTTTATCTCCGCACCACCCTTGAGGTAAAAGTCACGGCGTGTTTTTTTTATAGAGGTTTCCCCAATAGGCCTAAATCCTGTAGGGGGTTGGTGACCTCCCATAGCGTACACACAAACACGTGTCGCGTGAGTGCTGCCACCCCAGAGCTGTTTGATATATTTATTTTAATTATGAAAGGATCGCCTCTTCCCACTTTTATCCCTTCAAATTTTCTTGCAATTATACTTGCTAAATTAATTAGCAATGTTAGAAGTGTTGGGGAAGTAAATAATAATTAGAATATTTTTAGAGCAACACTGCCAAATTTTTATGGCACGTTTCTCTATTATCGTATAATATAGTATGCAGAATAGTTTTATTCTTCCTTGATACATGTCAGCACTTTCATTACAGTTATATTAGTATGAGTTATGTTTATGTATCATTCCTACTACACAAACCACAGGCGTTATACATCGTAGGGTTAGGAAACATGGCAATAGTGTAGGGAGGGGGTGACTCCACCCAAACCCTATGTTTAGATTTGTCAGACTATACCACTACATGATGAAAATCTGCACTCCTGCCATTATTCTGGACTTTTCAGCTAAAAAACGTCATTATCACACACCTGAGCTGGTTTCTGCTGACAATGATGGTGCAGTATCTATGCTTTCTGATGGTTTTGAGGGATTCAAAGATGAGGACGTAATCGAGGAGTTAATCCCAGGTGGTGGAGACCACTATCGATCCCCTAGCCTCAGAAACCCCTTTCCTCATGTCCATTTTAGGTCTCTCTGTGGTACATATTTCTTCCTTATTGTGTCATTTTCATCACTTCCTATTTGCTTAACAATACATATTTGTGTTTCTGATTCTTACCAATACAGTATGTACTGTATATATTTAGTCTGCATAAATTGTTATAAAAGAGCAAATTTGGGTTTATGAGTGGGATGCTTGGTACTAGTTAGGGTAAGTCACATAAGTTCTCTGTTTTCATTATCACGCATTTTCATTACCGTGCTCTAGGCTTGGTACCAATTATGCATGATAACCAAGGGATAACTGTACTGTATACCGGATCACTCTAAAATGAGGATTTTCTGTATTCAAACAGGACATTGCAGTAAACTGCTGTTTTTATAGTAATGGCAACTTTAGCAAAGCTCTGTAATAATATATTACTGGATATACTCTTTTTTATTTTATTCTTTGCCTAAAATTGCCATCTTTACCTCTTGAATGCTGAGTTGTAACAATAGTTTGTCATCATCATCATCACCATTTAATCCTGTGTTGCCTCATGAGGAGCATAGGAGCCCAGGGCTAGCCAAGTTGGTACTGGCAATTAATGTGAGACTGACCAGCCTCACTCATCCCTGAGTGGCATTATGTGAGCAATAAACCCCAACCATCTCTTGGATATAAACCTACACAGGCTTAATCCAATTGGAGCACCTTGATTAAACACTAAACAACCAGGTGCCATAATTTGGATGTATGGTTACCACCCAGCGTAGTACTGCAAATGGTTTCCTGGTGTACAGGAAACCATTTGGCTTGTCACTCAGTGTAGAGTCACCCATTGGTATAAGGAAGAGAAAAGAATGAAGGAAAGAAACAGAAGAGGACAGAAGGATAGAAGCAAGGAAGAGAGAAAAGGGATCACCCGAGAGCAGCACTACATTGAGTAAGTGGATGGTGAGCACGCCGCCACCTATGATGCTGGTCATGATAAAGTGCTATAGAAAGGGTGTACAGCCATATTATTGTCTTTTTCTGTCACTGAACTGCAAAACAATTAAAATCTGAGCCAAGTTAAGGTGAAAGCACAGCTAGTACACAGGAGTCCTGATGTTCCAAGTACTGTATCAAGGTTTGACACAGCGAGGATCTGTTGTATATAAATCACAATGTGGTGGGCTATTGCTTGTCACAACCTCAACTTCATCATATAGCAAGGCATGACTGTAGATGGTTTTGGAACTTGGTTTAGCTCTCGGTCCATAAAAGGTATCAGCTGTACTATGGCCAACATTTATATGGGGATTAGTTAACCCATGGCGTCCCGTCGACGTTCTTTAACGTCCACACGTTTTGTCACTGCCAATCCCGTCGATGTACATAAACGCGAAAAAATTGCAAGGTCCCTAATTTGCACAATTTTCAATTTTCGCGAGTGATTTTTGGTACGTATACACCTGACACCTTCCTCTACAAGATGCCAGGCAGGGACAATCCCTTACCCAGCATGACCTCCCCCCCCCCTGCATGCCATTGTCTCAGCAATTCACCTGTTATCAGTGACCTGGCCAGTATAGTCATGTCATGCCATGGTACGAAATTCAGGGCCAGAGTGATTCCCCAATCAATGACAATGTGGAGGACAAACTTTACATAGCATTAGAGGAAGAAACAGTTAGAAATGATGATCAGGTAATGTGGCAAAAAAAGGGCAGGTATTAGTGAGTGAAACAATGCTTATAATGCCTATATTACTGCTTGAAAACCAATATGCTCTCGTACTACATATACATTCGTACCAAGTAAATAAATAAATATTGTTTAGGAGTGGTGTGAAATAGTTATCCTCCCATAGAACTCATTTTCTTTGGTGCCAGCCTGATAGAAAACCCAGTAGGGTAAGGAGGTACTCCTACCTGTAATGAGTATTTTAAACCTCAGGTGAGCGATTTCTCTATGAATTTTCGATGTTTCTCACCAAAAGCGAAGGTTTGAGCCAAAAATTTTTTTTTCCAAAAATGGTCGGGATTGGGGGGAGTCAGTGGTGGAAAAGTGGTTGGGATGGGGCGGGTTAACAGGACCCATGGTGTCATTTTTACATATTTATATACAGTAAAACCTCCCTTAGTCGGAATTATATATAAGTCAGCACGGCTGTAAAATATTCATTCAAAAAATCATTTTCAAGAATTGATCATGTGGCAAAAAGATAGTTGGGAGAACTGATCCTAAGTCGGCAAAATGCCAACTGTTAACAACCGTAACTCCTCTACACCCTACCAAAAGGCCTCTGCTATGCTCGGATTACACCTTACTACAGTATTCAAACATGGTACATAATCTTAGACATTTTGTTTTGTTTCTTTCTGGGGAAGAAGAGGTGATTCTCATAAGTTGGTAGTTTGCCTAAGTCAGCAAGGCCTCAGCCCCTATGATGCTGACGTACTGAGGTCTTACTTTATGTAGCTCCAGCTGATCAGGGCAGTACTCCCGAGGGGCATGGGAAAACTGGTGACAGGGAGAGCTGGAGCTCCTGTTTCACTAGCCCTCAGGACTAGCTCCTGACCATCCCCCTTTGCTGACCTTTTTCACAGTATCACTAATACATAGAGTAGGCCAGCATACTCTCATTAACCTCTACCTCTAAGTGTCTTCACCACACTACATGCACATTTGATATCACACCTTCTGTTTCCATCCTTCCATACTTTTATGAATGAAGGACACCTGTAGTGTATGGATTATTATTATTTTTTAATTTGTTCTTCCTTCCTCTGTTCATCTTCTTTAAAGAAAAAAAAAATGTACCGTATGTATGTATGTTATAATTCTGGGTACCCGACCCACGGGATGTCATTTGCAATTGATTAGTTATTGTGAAATGCATTAGTGAAGGAAAGAAAAAGGGTGCTGATGGTTATACCCGTGGGGTAGACACGATTCTAGGGTCCTTCCCCACCCCCTCCTTAGGTGGGAAAAAAATGATGACAATGATGATGATGATGTAGCATACTGAAGTCTACACAACTTGGCAGAGAGTTTGTCCTCCCTGAGATATTTCCTGTAGTTCTGTGGCAGAATAACACAGGACTGTACTGCAGCTCTGTATACTTTTCGAAGCTTTTCTCTGTGACTTGCTTCATGTTCTAGTTCCCGTCTCTTGTTACGGGTTAGCATTGAACATAGAGAAATGGCAATTTTAGGCCAAGCTAAAGTGAAAAGAGTACACATAGCTAACTAATTTAGTGTTACAGTTTTGTGCAGCTGGTCTGTATTATTTTTCCAGAGAGGAAACAAGGTGCCAGTGCTGGTCACAACTGACCGGTCAAAACTGAGGACAGTTAGTGATGAGGAAGATTTGTCTAACTTGCCAGCAGACCCCTTTGGACTCATCTCATACAAGGTAAAGCAAATTAAACTTACTGTATACGTAGTAAAGAAAATGTTATAACTCCTGCACGAAACAAGGCTATACAATGACTGAGACATTTGATAAAATGCACACGAGACATTCCTGACACTGGTATCCCTGCATATATAAGAATCGGTTTCCTCTGCTCAGATCAAATGCTTAGCTCTGAATTGAGTTAGTAAAAGTTGGTAGTGACAGTATTGTATGCCATGTTGTTGGTGTTGCTGTTTTGTTGTTGAGTAACCCCAGTCTGTCTGGCCAAACAGACCCATCAACCACAGACAAGCAACAGCCCTTGCAGGGCTGTCATGTGCAGTGAACTGATGTTTCCTTGCAGTGGACAGCACCTCACCACAGCGAGGTGCTGGAAAGAGTGTGGAGGTTTGGTATAATTGGCTAGGGAATAGCATGGTCGTAGATACTTGCAGGGAGATAGGGAGGTCAGTTGTAGATCGTTGGAGCACTGCCAGAATAAAGTCGTGAGACGTAGTATGACTCGAAACTTGTCGTTGCTTATAACACAGGTGTCGTCGGCTAGGGCGAATAGGTAGGTCCCTTTCTCTCTCTCACTTTCTTTTTCACTTTCCCCCTTTTGTGTATCAGTGAGGTGAGTTAGAGCACTCTTGTGTTATGGAGTTTATTGCACAGTTATATTGAATAGTAAGTTACAGAGTAATGTAGCATGACAGCAAAGCCTCCTAGCTGACCCTCATGTTACTGGGCCTTCTTTCCAACCCCTTCTTTCTCCTGCTCTCTCCCTTGTTCTCTAACCTTCCTACATGTGATATGGGACTTATATCCCCCTCTGGCATCCTACTAAAGTGTGTGAGTGTACGTGTGCATATGTGTGTGTGTGTGTGTGTGTGTGTGTGTGTGTGTGTGTGTGTGTGTGGGTCATGTTTTGGCATTCCAGTTTAGTCTAGGCAAGGGAATGTGTAGTTGTCTCTTCCTGGAGAACTCAGACATAACTACCTGTTTTACATCTGGATCACTCATTTAAAAGGAGCACTATGGCAGGCTCCACATCACTATGTTATTTGGTTATCACTCAGCTTTGCAAATGGTTTACTGGGTTAAAGGAAGCCATTAGGCTTGTCGCTTATTGCATAGTCACCTGAAGTGAAAAGAACAGAAATAAAAAGTGACAAGAAGGATGGGAGAAATAGGAAGAAAGGAGGGGAAACAGAAAAAGAACAATAAAGTGAAGAAAGAAGTAGCAGCACTAAATCAAGTGCATGGATGATGTTCGTCATCACCTACCACTTGTATAACTTGATGTACTTACTGCTATGCTTTCAAAAGACATGTCTTACTGTTCAGAGATAAAACAGACATATGACAGTGGCATTTGAGAGGCTCTTAAAAAAAAATTGACAATGAAAACCACTATCACTTCAAGAAAGGCTTACATTCTCTTTCTTTCCATTCAAATGTAACCATTATGATACATGTGGCATAAGGGTTAATTTTTGTTGCCTCAAGTTAGCTGGTGACATCATCATCTTCATATAATCATCACCTAATCCTGTGTTGCCCCATAAGAGACGTAGGAGCCCTGTGCTAGGCAAGTTGGTCCTTACATTTAAGATGAGAGTGACCAGCCTCATTCATTCCTGAGTGGCATTACATGAGCAATAAACCCCAACCACCCCTTGGATATAAACCTTCACCGACTCAATCCGATTGGAGTGCAGTAATTACCCGCTAAACCACCAGGGCCAAAATTTGGTTATATGGTTACCACCCAGCATAGTAAATGGTTTCCTGGTGTAACAGGAAACCATTTGGCTTGTCACTCAGTGTAGAGTCACCCACAGGCAGAGGGAAGAAGAAAGAATGTAGGAAAGAAAGACAGAAGAGGGATTGTAAAGTCACCCACAGGCAGAAGGACAAGGAAAGACTGAAGGAAAGAAAGACAGAAAAGGATCGAGGAGAGGAAAGGGCAGACACCCGAGAACAGCACTACATTAAGTGAGTGGATGGTGAGCGCCCCCACCTACCACTAGGATTGATAAAATTGTTTTTAATTTCGTTATGATGATAACGATGAGTGGTTGAGTGTGTGGCCCAGTTCACTGGTCCTGCTGTTGATAGTTTTCTCTCTTTAGTGCATCTTCTTCCCTTGCTTTCTGGACCCTGCCTCACTCCTTATGTGAGGAAAAAAGGTCATGATGATGATGATGATGATGATGATGATGGTGATGATGATGATGATGATGATGATGGTGATGATGATGATGGTGCTATAGTGGTGATGATAATGTTGATGAATGGTAATGATTGTAATGATTTGATGATTATGATGTATGATGATGGTAATGATAATAGTGATGTTCATGATGATGACTTTGTTTGCAGGGGGAAGTAAGCCAAGTGATCGACAAGGATGCTGGGATTTACCAGTTAAATGGAAAAGATCAGCTGATTACAACATTCCTGAAGGACCTGACAGCTGAAATCTGCAGCGGAAAATTTAAGGTGATACTGTCAGGAAAAGAGAGTTGTGAGTGGGATACGAGAAATATGGAAGACACAAGAGGAAAGAATTTCAAATCTGAGCGAGAAGTGACCCTAGCAGTAGAGGAAGAAGTTTATGCTGAACTAGTGAAACAATCAAATGGACAGTTTGGTTTTGAAGGGAGGGAAATAAGCATGGACAGCAGTTTGCAAGTGGGTGACAGGCTGACAATCTATCATGCCCACCGTGACAGAAAAGGTGGAAGCCTTCGACTGATCTGCTGTGGACGCTCTCTGGTTGTCAATCACAGGTAGCAATAATACTCTTTTACCAGTGTGTCACTGACATGGAAAGTAGGCCAGCATACTATCCCAAACATTTTTCTCTGTCTCATGCATTATGCTACATGCACTTAACATACCACACACTGTACCCTACTATGTACAGGGGTTAGCACCAGCAAGGGGGTACAGCCAGAAACTTTGCTCCCACTACCTAGTGGCATACTTGAAGACAGGTGTGACTCAGGCTCCGTCAGCGCAGTTTTGGGGCTGGGATGGGATGGGACTTAGATCTGTCCCAGAGGGTACTGGGTGATGCAGTTCCCAGGCTGCTGCTTCACTCAATAGAGAGGGTCCCAAACCTGGAGTAGCACCCCAGGAGACTGCCCTGTTATTGAGTGCATAATGGTGGGACAGTTACAGTGCCAAGGTGCACCTGGTGGGTGTCCCTGTAGCTGTTCTTGGCAGGGTGCCCCAAGGCCACTGCCACAGTCACTGGAAACAGCTGGTTGGCCATGGATCACTAATCCCCTGCCTGGGCTTGGAGTTGTGCGAGTGGGTAGGGCATGAAAGTGCCAGTTCTTATAATGAATTCACTAGTCCCCTAAACCTCAAAATAACAGCAGGACTCTCAGTATTCCATCATAACAGGGGCTGTTGTCATACCGAGGTTTAGAGCACCTTATTTCTTCCTGTCTTGCTCTCTGTCTGTATGTTTCTCTGACTTTTCATCTACTTACCTATCTATGTATCCATATCTATGTTTGGTGCAAGCCACTTTAGTTCTAGAGGAGATGGCAACAAGCAAATCACCTCTAAATCACCCTGTCCTCAGTCATCAGTCCTCCCTGTGTACAACTCGTACCACCTTCATTGACTACTTCATCCGTATTTGGCTAATTAATTTGACACAGAATGCCAGTAATTCATTGTTATGTGATTGCTGTAACTCCTTCAGTTTTCGTTTTCATTTTCGTTTTCGTTTTTAAAGGCTCCAACATGCTTGCATGTGTCGGCCTTGGTCACCTAATGGCGGCTCTCCATGCTGCACGATTCATTGCAGCCTCCCTGTTCAGTCCCTTAACCCTAAGGTCACACTTAATGACCTCGTCCCATGTCTTTCTCGGTCTACCCCTCATAACCCCACCCCCAATATTAACACTTCTTACCTTCCTCACCCAATTATCATCCCCCATCCTCTCCACATGTCCAAACCACCTCAATCTACCTCTCCTCATCACAACACCAATACACTCCAGTCCCATCCTACCTCTCAACTCTTCCATTGTAAACCCAGCCCCTCCAGGCTTTGGACACAGGGACGCACTGCACATCCACCTAATCATTGTCACCTCTGTACGTCTGAGCTGGCGAATGTCTTCCTTCTTCACTGCCCAGGTCTCACTGCCATACAGCATTACACTCCTAACACATGCTGCATACAAAGACCCCTTAGCACATAGGGAGAGCCCTCTCATTGTCAGGAGAGGCAAGAGCTCCCTGAACTTCTTCCAACCACTTCTCACCCTCAGCCCCACCTCCAGCACACAACATGTGGATGGTTTTATTTCTAATTGTTTTATTTTATAACACAGTGTCAAATCTTATTACACATCTTGATTTTATTTTTCCCCCAACAACTTCCAGCAGCAGTTGGGAAGTAATTAACTGGTTTTGGTACTTGGTTTAGTTTCCAGTCCATAGAAAACATCAGCTATATATACCATGGCCAACCCCAGAGCAGGGATTCTTTAAGAGGAAGCATGGTGTCATTTTTATATGTCATGAACCCTTGTAATATTGAACTATGTATAATTAACCCTTGCTGTATCAAACCAGTTGGGGGAAGAGGCTCGGTGAATGCATAACAGAATTATACTTGCCAACAGTTTTATTTCAGTTTTGTGTTGGTTAATGCTTTCTAACTATCTGTCTATCTATCTATTACCAGACACTTCAGTCCCATAAAGGTCACCTCAAACAAATCGTTTTCATGTCACCATGTCCCCTCCCCCCAGCTCACACCCCCCTCTCTCATATACCTCTCCACTCCATCCCTCCATCTCATCCTCAGCCTCCCTCTCCCTCTCCCCCCTCCACCTCACTCACATACACTCTTCTCATTAGACTCATGCTGTCCATCCTCTCCACATGGCCAAACCACCTCAGTGTATTTCTCCTAACGTTTTCTGTCACATCCACATCTTTACCACAATGCTTCTTTGCTTCCTCATTTGTCAGTCTGTCTCTCCATGGAACTCCACATGCCCCTCTCAAATAACTCATTTCCACTGCTCTCATTCTTGACTTGTGTCCTTCCAATGAGGTCCAAGCTTCACGTACATATGTTAGAGCTGGTATCACAATGCTATCATGCAGTGACTTTTTTACTTCCATGGTCACTTCCCCATTTATCATCACTGCTTTCCAAGAACAAGACATGTTTCTTTCTTGTTGTACCCTTTCAAGCACTTCATACTCCAAACTTCCATCCTCACTCATCACACAACCCAATACTTAAATGCACTCACATTTTCCACTTCCTTATCATCCAACCTCACTGTATATTCAGTGACTTCATTTCACTCGAAGACCACTACTTTACTTTTCCCCGCATTCACTTTAAGATTCCTTTTCTTACACACTCTCCCAGACTCATTCACCAACCCTTGCAGTTCACCTTCATCTTCACTTATCAATACAGTATCTGCAAACAACAATACAGGAAGTTTCCAAACACTGTCCCTTCTCATTAGGGCCACTCCGATATCCACTGCTCTACCTTGTATCTCTTTTATAACCCATCCATATACAGATTAAACAACTGTGGAGACATGACACATCCCTGTTTCAATCCAACATTCAGACCGAAAAACTCACTCAGTTTGCTATCCACACACATTGCAGCTTTAGCACCCTCATACATACCCTTCACAGCATTCAGCAACCTCCCATTTACTCCATATTATCTTAATATTTCCACATTCCTTGTCTATCTACTCTGTCATATGCTTTCTCCAAATCCATGAAAGCCGCATACAACCTCATTCCCTTCTCTATAAACTTTTCCACTGAAGACCTACGGATGAATATCTGATCAACACAACCTCTTCCCTTCCTAAAACCTCCCTGTTCTTCTCGAACTAATTCCTCTGTTATTTCCCTAACACTTTCATTAAGTATCCTACCATATACTTTTCCTATTACACAATGAAGGCAAATGCCCCTATGATTGCCACAGACTTCCTTTTCCCCATTTTCTTTGTACAGGGGAATAATTATACACGACTTTCAGTCCTCTGGGACTCTACCTTCCTCCCAGGCCAATCTGAGCATCATCCATATCGATTCTATTACTCTCTCTCCCCCATACTTCATCATTTCACCACACAGTTCATCATTTCCTGGGGCTTTCACCATTTTGACTTTCTTCATTGCTTTCACTACTTCCATCTTACTGATATCATCCTCCCTTCTCAACAGCCCCCTTCTCCCAGCCATTCCCTAGCCACTTATACTCGCATTACTTTCATTCTCTTTGTTTAACGGTTCCTGAAAGTGTTCTCTCCAACTGCTCACTTTTTCTCCCTTCTCTACAATTAGTCTGCTGTTTTTATCTTTGGCTTCCCTACTAACTTCTTGATCATCTTGTCTAACTCTCTTTACCTCCTTCCAGAACATTTTCTTACATATCCTCCAGTTTACACTCAAATTCCTTCCAAATTCCTCATCCACTCTCTTCTTACTCTCTCTAATATTTTCACCTCTCTCTTCCTCTCTCCATATAACTCTCTCTTCCATCTCTCAACTTCCTACATGCCTCTGCTCCCCATCCATTCACTATATGCTTTCTTCTTTTCCACCACAGCTTGCCTCACCTCTTCATTCCACCATTCTGTTCCTTGCACCCCCTTTTGTCTTCTCATCACCCCACACACCATCTCACATGCTGCACAGATTTCTGTGAAAATTTTGCATAGACCTCCACCTCCCCCATTTGCTCCAAATCATATTTACCCTGTCATTCCTCCACTCCACTCTTATAGTCTGCCTTTTTTCCATCCTCTTGCAACCTTTCTGCCTTCCTTGTATGGATCACTTCCTCCTGTCTTTCCCTCCTCCTGTTCCTCCCTTGCATTTGAACCTTAACTTTCATCACCATCAAGTGGTGGTCAGAAAGTCCACTCCCTCAACCTCTGTATGCTGATGCATCCATTACATAGCTTCTCATTCTGTCATCCACACACACACATAATCAGTCTTTGCCTCCTGTTCATTCAGTTTGCCACCTACCCTTCTCAGCACTCACCATATATACCTCTGGATCATTTTCTTCCTAAAGAAGGTATTGGCTATCACCAACCCCCTCCCTGCTCAAATGTCCACCAGATCTCTACCATTCGCAACTACTTTCTCAGGCACACCCCGTTCACCAACTACTCCATTCACCTTCACATTCCCTACTTTTCCATTCATATCTCCAATCAAAAACATCCTCTCATTCCTCTCAAACTTTTCCATGCATGCTTCCACATTTGCCCAGAGCTCTTCTTTCACTCTGCTTGCATGATCTTGCAATGGCACATACAACACCTTGTGTAGGTAAATCCAGCGCTACAGTACAGTACATACAGTATTTTCAGTCAGTCATAACCAACAGAACAGAGACAAAACATTGTTTTTTATTTACATGTTGTTTAGTCTCAATGCCACATCCTTTCGCTATATTGACCCATGGCTTGATATACGAGTATAACGAAGTTGTTTGTTAGGGTCAAGGTTGACAGTATAACAAAAGTTTGGTTTAGAGAGGTCTGATGTAGAGAGAGTTTACTGTATGTTGCTGATGGTGGTGATGCATCTCCAGGATTATCTGGACATGAACCAGGTGGAATGCATGCTGAGTTTTCCTTCTCCATCAGTACACTGTTCTCCTCTTGAGGGATTGGAAAAAAGAGGAGGAACTTCTTTATAATTGGGCAGCTCTGCTGACTGGTTATGGTATGCCATATTTTGTATGTGAAAGTATCCCTCTTGAGTGCCAATTTTACGTTTGTTTTTTCCAAATGATTTTATTCACCCTAGGATAAACATTTTGATCTGGAGGAGTTAGATTATCCTCCATTAACACCTTCACTGCAAGGCATCTTCCTAAGTCCTACATCATCCGGTTGCAGCAAGAATATTATGCAATTGATGTCTTCAGGCTGAAGGGGTTAAACTTTGCTTGATCCCTTGCATCACACTGCTTAATATTTGTTTTCATCATGCCATCACAAGCCAATTTTATTTAGCTTTACTCATTGGGAATGGTGATTCAGTGGCTGGAACACCTCATTTTGACTGATGGCCTTACATAGGTTCAGTTCTTCAGAAGTGACAGGAGCTTTTTTTTTTATTACATCATGCCACCAGGCCTCCCGTTACCTCTTAAGGATCAAGCCTATGAAGATTATCACTGCCTGGAGCATTCTTACTACTTTACGGCTAAGTGCCTTATTACACCTTAATATTTTCTTTTATGACATTTATATATTTTTTGTACTAACATTGCTAGCTTCTGTAATGTACAGGAGGATGAAGAGATGTAATGTGAAAATAGTTAGTTGAGGAAGAGGTTCTGTGAAGTATCCTATGTCATCCGGAGTATATTTCAGTGAGACTTATTCTAGGTAGCACAGAAGGTTTCATAGCACCTCTTAGGTAGCTTTTATATTGCGTACAACTCATTAGCATCATTTTGCACATTTTCATGTCATTTTAATATCAGCATACTTTGTGTCAATAACATATAAAAGGATATTGAGGTGTACTGTGCAGGGGAAAAAAATCACTAAGGAAGACATTTCAAAGTCTCCAGAGCCATACAGAATTTAAACCAGTGACTGATTCAGTTTTTCCAGTTTCAGGTTGTTCAGGAAATCAAAAGACCTCTCACGCTGGATCAATCATACCATTCATAAATACAGCCCTGCAGTTGGTAGTTTGTCGTGGCTCTTCTCATTGCGGAACTGTGCTATGGAGTCTCTAACACCCAACATCCTCTCTCAAGCACAAATTGACCTGTATGTATTTTCAACACCATTTATTACTATTACAGTATTATTATTATTATCATCATTATTATCATCATCATCATCATCATCATCATCATCATCATCATCATTACAATCTCTTCAATTCTGATGTCCACAGGCTTCCTCACTCCGCATTGTTCATGAATCACATTGCAGTAATCCCTCATTTATCCGAACATAACAGAGCCAAAGGTATGTCCGGGTGGTGGCAACATCTGGATAATGAACACTATTTCCCTACTATACCCAGACCCTACCTATGCCCAACCTCCAACCTATACCTGACCTATTTGTATAGTACCTCTGCTTACTTTGGCAGTGTTTTTCGGTCCTTCAGAGATATTTAGACTTCAAAACACACACAGAAATATCCAAAGTAATGCTAAACACCAAGAAAACCATCCAAAAAAAGCACTGGAAACCAAAAAACACCCTACCTATACACTACTTTATGTACAGTACTCCTAATCTTAGCACTGTTTTCAGGTCAATCTGGCATATTTAGACATCAAAACACACATAAGAATATCCAAAATAATGCTAAACACCAAGAAAACCATTAAAAAAAAAAAAAAAAAATGAAAACCAAAAAGCACCCTACCTCTGCATTACTGTATGTATAGTACCTCTCCTAATTTTGGCACTGTGTTCAGAACAGTCTGCCATATTTAGATGTCAAAACACACATAGGAATATCCAGAGTAATGCTAAACATCAAGAAAACCACGTAAAAAAAAAAAATGAAAACCAAAGAACACCCTACCTATACAGTACTGTGTGTAGAGTACCCCTCCTAATTTTGGCAATGTTTTCTGATCATTCTGCCTTACTGAGACACCAAAATACACATAGGATTATCCATATTAATGGTAAACATCAAGAAACCAATGCATAAACAAAAATCCACAAAAAACCTGAAGACGGTTTGAAAATCAGTTATGTGCGACGAGTGATTGCTCCCGGGACTCAAAAAATATTCCACAGCCAAATATGCCACCGGAAATTGGTTACATTGATATAAATGGTGTACCATCGTCTTCGCTGGTGTTTATACTGTAAGATGAGCTAATAAAACACATAAAACTACAGTACAGAAATGCAATGAGAATAAAGTGTTCAGGAGTAAAACTTACCTTCATATAACTTCCCACCATCCTAGTGCAAAATTTTGTTAGCACCTTCCAAGAGTTAAGCATATGTCTAGATGCAGATTTTCATGAGCTTTCTCGTGGCTTTTGCAGAATGTTGATACGACCAATAATAGTCGAATAAATCGCAAAGAATTTTAAAAGCTCATTAGTCAGTGTTATCACCACGGTGGAAGGTAGGGTGTGAGGGGGGGAACCAGGAGGGTATGGAGGAGGGATGAGAGGGGGGGAGATGTGGACAGGTGTTTTTACTGTACAGCACATTTATTCGTGGCTTGCAGTCTGTTAGATGCCCAGTGGCCATGCGGAAACACAACTCCAGGTGACTGGGCGATTTTGGATGTTCACTAGAGAGGCAGATGGTTGCTGTCACCAAACATGTACTCATGGCTTGTGGTCTGTGTTACAATCTCAGCGGCAGTTAGGAAAGACGGGCCGGTGGCCATGTGACTTTGGACATTCGGTGGGGACGTGTACAGATATTCTGACACTGCTTTTGGGTTATAGTCGTATTACTCGGGTGCTGGAGGTTCACTGGGAGTGATCGGACAAGTGTGCAACTTTGACCATTCAGTACAGGGGCGGACGGTTATTTTAGCTTTGGTTGTGGGTTATGGCCTACTTCCCGTTCACGGCTCGAGCACAGCGGTCATGATACCGAATTTTTGAACATGTTGGCCAGCTGGCCATAGTTCTCGGGGACTTTTACATCTGGATAATACCAAGTAATTTAGGATAATGGTTTAATACAGTGTCCGGATAATGAACACGCCTGGATACTGCACGTCCGGGTAAATGAGGGACTACTGTATTTCGTATCCTATTCACTGTCTGTACTCCACATACATTCCTCAGCAGTCCCATTTCCACTGCTCTCACTCTTCACTTTTCATTTTCATGCCACACAATAGTCTCACATCCGTATGTTGAAGTTGGCAGTAACACTCCTTCATGTAAACCTCGTTCAGCTGCAACACTCAAGCCTCTGTTTCTTATCAAGGCCTTCATTGCACCAGGTGCTTTCCTTCCTTGTGTCACTCTACTTTCCACTTCTTTTGCACATTTTTCGCTCATTTCTTTCACTGTACCCAGGTACAGTGGGGCACCAACTTTCGCTACAGCAGGATTCGCGGAATCCACTTTCGCGGCATGCACCAAATATTCCCTAACTTCCACTTTCGCTTGAAAAAAATCGATTTTCGCGCACAAATTTTGGGTTTGGGACAATATTTTGAACTTTGAATTTCCTGCACCGCCCGCCCGCAACCCACCGCCATCTTGAATGACGTCATGTCAACACTCTGTCCACCCATTCCCGCCATTGTGTACGAGCGTGCTAGCTCCATTGTGTTGGATTCTCACGGTTCAATGGCCTCTACTATACCTGGTAGTGTGGGGAAAGGGCCTGGTGGTGTGGGGGGAGAGCCTGGTGGTGTGGGGGGAGGGCCGGGAGGCAGTGGTGATGATAAAAAGTGGCCGGGACATTCAAAGTCGGGAGGAAAGGCCAAGGCTAAAAGAGAGTATCGTGTTGGAGTGAAGAAACGGCAGTATAATAATGAAATGAAAAGGAAGATAGTTGAGCACATGGACAAGGGCGCAAAAAACAGTGAAATCTGCCGTATATTTAACATCCCAGAATCAAGTTGCATCTGAGGAGGCAAAGAGAGAGAGTGGTAGCGAGGCAGCAAGAGGTGGCGCCAATACGTCTGGCGTGGCTAAATAAGCCCGCCACGCGCCTCGGATACTTACCCCCAACATCCATTAAACACCTCAACCTGGTCTCTGTGGTATGTTTCTCCTCATATAATGTGTACTGTACAGTTTTTATTGTTTGTATCTCACAATGCAATGTACAATAGTGATTTGATGTACTGTATTGCAAGTGAAAATGAAAATCTGATGTTACTTTAGGATAACCGGGAACCAATTAGCCTTTTTGCCATAAAGACAATGCCCCAACTTTCGCTAATTCCACTTTCGCTCATTATTTTTGGACCCAATTAGGCGCGAAAATTGGTGCCCCACTGTATTTGAACTCTCACCAATTCCAGTCTCTCTCCGTTGACTGTAACATCACATTGAGAGTCACCTTCACGCTCAGTAACACTCACTTTACTCTTTTCTACATTTACTCTCCAGGCACGACACACACAGACATATACAAAACTCTGCACTAGTCTACCAAGCTCTTGTCTGGTATTTGCAAGTAGCACTGCATCATCAGCATACAACAAATTTGAGATATTCCATCCATCACTATTCATTACCAATACTATCCCTCTCTCCATTACTCATGTTCTTACTTCTCTCATCACCCCATCCATATGTTTATATTGAACAACCTTGGGGACATAACACAACCATGTCGTATGTCCACACTGATCGTGAACCATTCACTTAGATGCCCATTTACCTTTACACATGCCTCACTACCATCATAAAAACTTGATGGCACCTAGCAGCTTAACCTTGGCATTGTCCCATCCATCCATTGCCAGACGCCATGTATCCCAAACGGGGTGGTCAAGGGCTTAGAGTTAATTGTTTTACAGGGAGGGGCACTAATCCTCCACCAACCCCACTTGACACGTAGGGAGAACGAGCCAACAGCATCTGGTGTTCCCAAGCGGTCACCCATCCAAGTACTAACCAGACCCAACGTTGCTTAACTTCGCTGATCGGACGGGAAGCGGTGTACTCAACGTGCAAAACCTTCCACCATTCGTCTCTGTCTACTTTGTTGTATGCTTTTTCCAGATCCATAAATGCCATAAACACCTTGTAGTCCTTCTCACAAGCATTCTCAACAATCTGTCTCTCTGCAAATGTTTGATCATGTGGAGAGAATGGATAACAACAGAGTGATGAAAAAGTTATATCTGAGTGAATATGAAGGAGGAAGGAGGCGAGGTAGGCCAAGGAGAAGGTGGAGGGTTATGGTGGATGCGTGTGTGAGGAAGAGAGGTATGGAAGTCAGTAAGGCTAGAGGACTGACAAGAGATCGGGCTGGCTGGATGCATGTTGTGAGAAGATGTGCATGATCAGGGATTTGGCACCCCTTTTAACATGACAGCTTTCGGATTGACTCTATTGGATATGTTTATGTGAAGCTACCGATTGTGGTGCAAGTTTTTGGCATATCAGATAGAGCCAGGATTTCGGGGGCTTGAGTGATGAGTGAATGGAGGCGTGACCCATTGGATTGGGCAAATTTTGGCTGTCTGGACATTGCTACTCCTCACTCTGTCCTAGAATAAATGCACTGTAAGTGGATGCTAATAAGTGTTGTTCGCAGGGACAGGGATGCTGATGAGGAGGGTGTGCTGAGTAAGCTCTTGCAAGAAGCTTCCAACCGCAGACTTTTTGCAACAGAGGAGCGGACGCTATCAGAAGAATTTCTGCTGCCAGAGCACAGATGTCCAGTCACCAGGGTAAGTTGAGCTAGGAGTTTTTCTTTTTTTTTCTCAGTCTGTAACCATTTACATCTTACTACTGTACAGTATTTGTAAGTTTTGTTGCCACTTTTGGCCGATATCAGATTACAGGCATTCCATTTTTTAAGTCGAGGATGAGTTTTGAAATATCACTACTTTTTACGTATACTCTAATTATTACTGTAAATTGGGACAAATTGGCAAATCAGCTTCCTTCATAGCAGTGGACTCAACCACTTCAAACTGATGATGTATTTTTAATATTCTTGCTTTCACCAAACAGTTTAATGAAGGACAGACCTTTTATTAGTGAAAGGGCTAAGGAAGGCTGTATCTAGCCCCTGCAGTTCCAGGAATAAAATCCTTTGGAGAAAGCCAGAGGAAAGTAGAAAATGTCATTAGATTCATGGGATTGATTGGCAATTTTTCATTAATACTACGCTCAGGCATCTGTGACTAACTTTCAACTGAATGATATCATCTGATGTTAGCTGGAATACAGTATTGGTACTAGAGTGGATCTGCCCATGAAAAGATGAATTTTCTAAGGACTTCACAAGGGAAAAAAAAAATTATAAGGAGCACTCAGAGAGTGCTAAACTCTCGCCCACCAACTGGATTAAGGGTTGAACATTTACCTTTGCCTTATGACCTTGACATTGTACTGATTTTTCTAGTAATTCTGTTACCTCATCTTTGCCAGACTCATAACATTTCCACCAAATTTGGGCAAAATAAATAATAATGGTTTAAGTTGAGCTTTTCCAGTGACCTTGATCTTTGATCTGTTGTTTTTATAATTGAAATATCATCCTTAACTAACTCAGCACTTCCCTCCAAGTTTTATGGGTCCCTCATACACCTAAAATTCACCATCCATGCTGAAAATTGCCTGGTGCTCGACAGATTATTTTCAAAATCATCATCATCATCATCATCATCATTGAATCCTGTGTTGTCCCATGAGGAGCGTAGAAACCTGGGGCTAGGCAAGTTGGGCCTGACATGTAAGATGAGAGTGACAGTCCACATTATTGTTTTACCCACAGTTCTTCCTTCTAGTTTGTTCTAAACCAGATCAGATCTCTTCATGTTCACGTACTGTGTGACCTGGACCTTTGGCTTATTCTCAAAAACAATAGATCATCTCCTGTGAAGACCCTCAGTGCTTCCACAAAGTTTTGTGTAAATGAAATAAAAACTTATGTTATCTTCTTCACACACTAACTGTCAGGCAGGATTAAGTACACTAGGGAAAACTTTATGTCCTTTGTATTACTGTGTGCATGGGTGTAACAGTGAGTTGGGACGTATCTCATTGAGGACTGAACTCTCAGTGGCATAGGAGGTTTCATAGCACCTCTTCCATAGTGATTTACAATATTTTGCATAGTACAGCTTAAAATTCTTTTCTGTGCTATTTAAATCATGTTAATGTCAACAAAGTTTGCATCAGGAACATGCATGAGGATTTGAGGTGTTATGTGCAGAGGCATTACAAAATCAAAGTAATTTATAATACAATCTTTAGTACCATGAAATACCTTTGATGGGTAACCAGCGTAGACATACAGTAGCCATGATTAAGCCTTTCAGCACAAAGTGCTGTTCTAAAGCTGAATAAAATCATATGGAAGTAACAAACAATTGAAACACCTTGTCATTGTATTCAAAAAGTTAAGGATGAATTAATTTTTTCATATCCTCAATTTTAGGACAGTAAGTTTTGGTGTGTTGCTGTGGATGTGCTGGAAAGTTTTAAGAAATTGTTTGGCCATGTGTAAAGAATGAGATTTTGAGTATGATAATGTGTGAGAGTGAAGGGAAGGGTGAAGTGAAGGATGAGATGGAGAGGTAAATGAATGAGGATGGGGTGAGTTGGAGGGAAGGCAGCCTAATAGCAGAGGTTAGGATGATGTGGAGACAATTTGTTTGTGGTCATCCACTCCAAAATTAATGTGTCTTGCAATACTGATAGATAGATATAACAACAAAGACACTGCATATTAAGGTTCCATTACCACTAATAAAACTGATGCACCAGTTTCCAACAGTTTACAGCATTGATTGTATGAAAAAGTTGCCTTATTTTTTAAGTGGATCCCTGAGATGTAATAAGGATAGATCATCACCCTCAGGTAGAAAACTGAGTCATGAGCATATGGAGTCAAAGACCAAGCTGAGGTTTGCACACTGTTGCAAATTTTATAAGTGTTCCCATATCACATTTTGCTTCTCTCAGCAGTTTCCAGGAACTGTTGGATATGGGGTTTCCTGAACAGGAAGCATGACTTAATTTGATGTGATTGTTTGATATGATTATCTTGCATTTTGATACATTACCATTAACACCTCATTTATATGTTGCCGTATTATGTCCATTTTCTCTTTGCTAATTACACAGTACATTACAAAAACACTGCATACTGAAGGTTCATTGCTACCTGTGAAGCTGATGCACCTGTTTCCCTCAGTTTGCAGTACTGGTTAAAATTAAAAAAAAAAGTTGGTATTTTAAAAAATACTGTACACTCAATCCTCGTAAATCGCGTGTTCATAAATCATGGATTCATAAATCACGGCTAGGTGGCCGTCAGACTGCTAGCAACCTTAAATCACTGTTAAGTCACGAAAATCGAGGATCTAGGCACCCAAGTGGGCCTTCTCCGAGGAGAACTGTAAACCGTGGCATTCAAACTGAAAATCGTGACCCAACAACCAATCATCGTGCATCCCTGGTGGCATATGTGCAATGCTGCCATGTTGTTGTTGTTCTTGTCCCGCCAGTCCGCACATTACCGACCGTTGCCGTGGAGTACAAGAGTTACCTGCCTTTTTTGTGCAACTTCCCCCAGCCTCCTACCTGCCATGGCCCCTCCCGACCCCCCAGTGAAGCGCTCTAAGCAGTATGGCATCAAGAAGCTGCCGCAGTTGTTGTACAGTCAACATTTGGAGCTCCTTTGTCGTGTTGAGAGGGGAGAGAAGTTTTCAAAGCTGGCGAAAGAGTTTGGGAAGAACAAGTTCTGAGAGGTTCTAAGTTCTTCCCAAAACCACCCCACTCCATTCACTTAAGCAATTTCGTCATAGGATTAAGGCGAGATCCCTTAACATCTATTTAATACATGCACTGAATATTCCTAAATTTCTATGTTTGTGTTTGATGGTGCCTAGATAGGTGTAGGTAGGGTGTTGTGGGGGCGGGTTGGCCAAAGTCCAGACCCAAATTAATTTTTCACATAAGAGTTATTATTCATAAATCACGGAATTCATAAATCACGGCAGTGGTCCAGACCCAAATTGCCGTGATTTACGAGGACTGAGTGTACATCCTGGAAGTAATGAGGACTGACCACACAATACAGTATTTTTTGTTGTGCAGATGTTTAGGCTTGTGAGATGAGTCAGGTTTTCAGGGGTGTGAATGGCCAGTGGATGAGAGTGTGGTTCATTTCAAGGATATGCTGTTTATTAGTTCTCCAAATAGGTTTCATCTTTCATTGCTTTCTGGACACTACCTCATTCCATTCTTAGGTGGGAAAAAGAGGTGTGGATGATAGTGATGATGATGATGATATTTTGTGTTGTGGTCTTTCAGACTTTTGAGCCTGAATTTCAACTGGTGACCTTAACCACCCTCAAAAACTCCCCCATGGAGGAGGTTAAGGTGGAGGGAACCAGTGAAGGTTTGGCTCAGAGTTCTGGTGATGGTGACAACGAAGGACAAGATACTCGGGATGTGAAACATTTGTGGAAGTGCAAGATGAGCTGTACAGCAAAACCCTCTCAAATTCTAGTAGGTAAGCTCATAATTGGAGGTAATGGAGCATTACAGTTGCAGCAGGAAAATGAGTGTTTGGATATTGTTTTATTAAAGGCAGTGGAAAATGTAAAAGTAGGTGCCTTGGTCACCTTATTTGGATGGAATTTGATTAATGAAGAGTTTAATGTTGTGGTGGGCAACAGCATGCACAATGTACACAAAAAGTACCTTTTGGTGTCAGACATATGTATTCTGAAAGAACCAGGAAGTACAGCACAAACACAGTCTGAATATAAAATTAAAGTTCTGTCAAAGTCATCACTCATATACAACCATTCTAGGACTCAGAAAAATACTGTTGAGACTCTGGAGCGTGAAAGATTCTTCATGGTTCGTGCCATCATTTTTAGGACTGATGCCAATGAAGCTGTTATTGAGAGATGGCAGAGGTTTATCAGATTCAAAGGGAAACTGACTTATTTGAATTCCATCATTCAAGAAGGGGACTTAATAATGGTAAACTGTACAGATATTGCCCATGTACTGAAGAAATCCCACTCTAATTACTTTCTGGGCAGTCTTTCCAGCCATTTCTTAACACCAGAGTGTGTGTACCTCCCTGAGGACACTATAGTTAACAAAATTTCATCATCAAAAAACCATTTTGGTGAGACAGATGTCAGGGAAGTATTAAAAGGGTCTAGTCAATGCACGAGCCTTATCTGTGTTTCTGGCATTATTAAGACCAAGCAGTTCATGACACCAAAGTTTGCATCTCGGATCAGCAAACTTCAGGTTGATCTGAGCAACAGCTGTGACATTGGAGTACCAGGCAACAAAAGTATAAATTTACTGCTTGTAGATCAGGTGGAACAGTGGAGGGAAGTGTGGCTTTACTTGCGTGTTGTCTCTGGGAGCCACATCCAGGAGTATGCCAAGGGTGTGATACCAGGAGCTCAAGTTTTGGTTACCTGTTGTGAGCGAAAGGTGGCCCGAAAGACCGGGAATGTGTACTTGCATGGAACAATTTATACCAGAGTTGTTCCCCTTGCTAGAGTTATGCCCTGTGTGACAGAGTCCCAGAGCCAAGTGCAAGGGGAGTCTGTATCCTTCACTCCCCCTCTTCAACTCCTGAGTGATAATATTACCAGCAATAAAACTTTCACTTGCTTTGCTACTGTTGCCCAAATAATGAAGGTTGAAATGAAGTCTGTTTGCAACATCTGTGGTTCAGACATGGAGGGTGGTGTATGTTTGTCTGTAGGCTGCCAGACCTATTCTACACCTACAATAACTGTCCATGCTGAAATCACAGTAGATGATGGAACCAGATCAGTCATGGTATTTGTAAATACACTGAGGCATGTTGAGGATATACTAAAGCTGTCCTACTCTGAAAGGGTGAACCTGAGTAAATTGGTTATCTCATCCTGCAAATCCCTAAAGTATGTCATGTCAAAGAAAAGAAAAAGAGAAGGGGCACAATATCAAGGGAGTGAATGTGAAGGTCTTAATGTTCACACAAGCCTTGAAAATAAGTTCTTCCAAAAAGTATGTAGTAGGAGTGAATTACTGAGACCCATGAAGTTTACACTTTGTAGAATGACATCCAAAGTTCCAAGGTTTAGCAGTTCAAGATATTTTTGTTGTAAAGAGGTGACAGAACTCCGACCACGCAGGTATGTTGAAGAACTTCAGAACTGAGTACAGTAAACAGCAACACATCAAATCAAATCAGATCAGAGATGCTATGCTTCCCTTAATGAATCCCCACACTGTTTGACATTTGTGTAACTGATATATTCTATGGTTCTGAAGCTAAACCATGTTTATTGTATCGTTTATAAAGACTCCACCACGCTTGCATACGTTGCCCTGGTCACCTAATGGCAGCTGTCCACACTGCTTGATCTCTGGCAATTCTCCTATTCAGTTCCTTATCTCTGAGGGCCACATTCTGTGACCTTGTCCCAGGTCTTTTTTGGTCTGCCTCTTGCAACCCTACCCTTGAAGTTCACACCTCTGACCTTCTGCACTCAGTTGCTATCTTCCATCCTCTCAACATGCCCAAACCATCTCAATCTACCTCTTATCACAGTACCAATACATTCAAGTTTCATACATCCTCTCAACTCTTAAGTTGCAGTTCTAGCTCCCCCAGATCTCACATTTAAGGATGCACTGTACATCCATCTACTTAATGTCATCTCTGTATGTTTGAGCCTACTGCTGAGGTCTCACCATACAACATCACGCTCTTAACACAAGCTGCATAAAAGGATCCCTTAGCATGGAGGGAAAGCCTCATGTGTTGGGAGGGGCAACAGCTCCCTGAACTTCCTCCAACCACTCCTCTCCCTAGCTACAGAACTAGATTCAACTCCACATCCAGTACATAACATATCCTTCAAATAACAAAACTCCTCCACACACTGAGGAGACTGTCCAGCAAGATCAATCCCTTCACACCTCTCATCATCTGCATGCTCTTCCTGACACCCTGCAGACATGAAATCAGCATTATATTACAGCCTATCTCTAATACCATTACTTCTCTTGTACACCCACTTATCACAATTCTGCACAAGATGGAGTTATTTCCCTTACCCTTCTGGCAAGCTGCACATGGCCACACTCCCTCTGCTTTGACAGTACTATCACCAGCTCTAGATAGCATAACTTTTGTTTTATCCATGTTTACTTATTGTATACAGTATATTCTTAGGATTCCAGGTGCATGAGTGGTGAGTGAATGAAAGTGTGGCCCAATTAATTGGACATACTGATGGTAGTTCTAGTGGTAGGTGGGGACACTTATTCTAGTGGTAGGTGGGGACACTTACCATCCACTCATTGCAGTGCTACTCTCAGGTGTCTGCCCTTTCCTCTCTTCCTTCCTTCCTCTTCTGTCCTTCTTTCCTTCATTCTTCACTCTTCATTCTGCCTATGGGTGACTTTACTGTACACTCCCTCTTCTGTCTTTCCTTCCTTCATTCTTTCCTCTTCCTTCTGCCTATGGGTGACTCTACACTGAGTGACAAGCCAAATGGTTTCCCGTACGCCAGGAAACCATTTACTGTGCTGGGTGGTAACCATATAACCAAATTATGGAACTTGGTGGTTTAGTGGGTAATTAAGGTGTTCCAATTGGATTGAGTCTGTAGGTTTATATCCAAGGGGTGGTTAGTGTTTATTGCTCACATAGTTCCACTCAGGGATGAGTGAGGCTGGTCACTCTCATCTTAAATGTCAGGACCAACTTGCCTAGCCCCGGGCTCCTACGCTCCTCATGGGGCAACATAGGATTGGATGATGGATGGTAGTTCACACACTGTCAGGTTTTCAATTGTTTTCTGGGCCCTACTTAACCTCATCCTTCAGTTAGCAAATGAGATTGGGATGCTAATGGTGATGATATGAGTACAGTATTTGCAAGTTACAAACAATTCATAATCATCATCCTTTACTGTAGCACGAACAGGGTGAATGTGTATTCATACCAGTGTAATTTAGTTTTCATCAGAGATTTCAGTAATCCTAATATATAACAACAAGACTGCAAAGCAGCAGTTTCTGGCAAATCCACAGTACATTACAGTATGACAAATAAGTACTGGAATTGTAGAATGAATACCTTCAGTCCAAGGACATATTTTCTGTTTTGGTTTTGTTACAACTTAATGATTTTATGCAGCTTTGCATAAACATCTACTAGTGAAGAGGTTAATGACTGCTATATATAATGCCTCCAGTTCACAGTCTATCCTTAGCTGAATAAATCATCTGTAGGCAGCAAGAATAAGACTGAAAATAAGTGTGAAGGATTTCTTTGTTTAAGGTTTTTGTGTTCAAGCACAAAGAATTTTTATGAGAAAAATTATAATTATTATAGGTGTGTGTAGCATTTGTAACATGGATAAATATTCTCATACCATTCTGAGTGAAAGGAATTCACTGTTGGCAAAATAATTATCCAAACAGATGGCTATGATGGATTTCAGAATAAACACTAAGGCTTTGGTCATCTTAGAATGGTTAGTATGTCAGGTTATGAGGTGTATCAAATAATAAATTTGAAATACAGTAGTATATACTGTATTTGTCCTTATGGTGTAACTGAAAACATCATTATCTCCTAATCACATAATCTCAGAGGGCAGTATTCAGATTATTCAATTCTTGTGTCATATTTTATGAAGATATGGTTTTAGCTGAATGTACACAATCCACAATAACTGAACAGTGCAGAGAAATTTAATGCCATAATGAAGTAAAGCTGTCTGTTAGTTTGGGTATTTGTCAGTATGTGTGATACCAAGCATTCATAATGCTTCCCCCTCTTTAATTTGGTCAAACATGTTTTCATAAAGGTGATGTCATGCTTTCTGTTAAGGAACCCCTGTACTGAGGTTGGCCATAGTCATCATCATCATCATCTGGACCTCCTTTCCCATCCTAGGGTAGGGTGAGGAGTAGCAGTGTCCAGACAGCCAGTTTGCCCTACTCAGTGGTCCACACTTCCATTCACTCATGATTCAAGCCCTTGGAATCCTAACTTCATCAGATAGCCCCCACCACCACCACCACCACCACCACCAAAAAAAAAAAAAAAAAAAAAAACTTTCACCACAACATTTACCTGTCTGATAAAGCCAGTCTGAATGCAGTCACAGTAAAAAGGGGTGCCAAATCCCTGGTTATTCACTTTGCATAAAATTCATCCAGCCAGCTCTGTTTCTTGTCAGTCCCTTAGCCTCACCAACTTCCATATCTCTCTCTTCCTCACACACTCATCCACCATATCCCTCCACATTCTTGGCCAGCCTTACCTCCTCCCTCCTTCAATTTCACTCAAATATACCTTTTTCACCACGCTAAGGGCATCCATTCTTTGCACAGGACCAAACCATCTCAGTACACTGTCTTCAATTCTGGTGTCCACAGATTTCCTTACTCCACATCTTTCACGAATCACATTATTCCATATCCTATCCACTCTCTGTACTCCACATATGTTCCTCAACAATCCCATTTCCACTGCTCTCATTCTTGACTTTTCATTTTCATGCCACACAATAGTCTCACTTCCTTATGTTAATGTTGGCACTAACACTCCTTTATGAAAGCCTTGCATAGCTGCAACATTCAAGTCTTTGTTTCTTATCAAGACCTTCATAGCACCAGCTACTTTCCTTCCTTGTGTCACTCTACTTTCCACTTCTTTTGCACATTTTCCTTGCTTTTCTATCACTGTACCCAGATAATTGAACTCTCTCACCAATTCCAGTCTCTCTCCATTGACTGTAACATTACATTGAGAGTCACCTTCACCCTCAATAACACTCACTTTACTCTTTTCTACATTTACTCTCCAGGCACGACACACACAGACATCCACAAAACTCTGCACTAGTCTACCAAGCTCTTGTCCGGTATTTGCAAGTAGCACTGCATCATCGGCATACAACAAATTTGAGATATTTCATCTATCACCAATCATTACCAACACCATCCCTCTCTCCATTACTCGTGTTTTTACTTCTCTCATCACCCCATCCATATATATATTGGACAACCATGGAGACATCACACAACCTTGGTCATGGTACAGCTGACATTTCCTTTGGACTAAAAGCTAACCTATTTGCCAAAGCCGGCTGATTTCTTCCTGACCAATGCTGGAAACTGCATGAAAGAAAGTAATATAAGGTGTATAATTTAAAAAGTTTTATAATGATGTGAAAGTGTCAGCTTGGACTTCGACTCTGTTTACTTGTGATTGGGCTTCCTGCCTAAGAGTGATGACTGAGTGGCCAGTTCTTAAATTTGTAGCCATACATCACTCTCATTGTAGTACAGTACTTCTCAGAGTCAGTGGTAGCCACCCATCTATACTAACTATATGTACACATTGAGCAATAACTGAACAGTTATTATTGTGTAGCCATCACAATCAGCTTGAGTAATTGTGTCAGTATCTTTGATGTCAAGCAAATACAGTATTTTACACCTTTGATTCATACATGGAAGTGTAAATACTGATGGATTTTGTAAGGTGTACAGTACTGTATTCAGTTCCTAGCAGTAAAAGTACAATCTGTCAGTATGTGACAAAGATTTCCTTAATCTTGTTAGCTGTATACACTTCTATTACAGTAATATATGAGATAAATTCCTACTTTAGGCTTTGAATGCACAGTGCATTATAGTATATAGAGTACCGATACTGAGAGGTAAATTAGAACTATAAAATGAAATTCCATCTTAGCATGGATTGCAAATTGTGTCCATTTGTTTAAGAGTATTCTTAACCCCTTGAAATCAGGTGATGTCTTCTCAGTTTACTCATGCTGCTAACAGACAGTTTAATTAAACCTAGGAATGCTCTCTTGTATTGAAGGGGTTTATTAAGGCTATACAGTAGAACCTCTTTAGTCCGGACCCCTTTAATCCGGATTTCTGTTAATCCGGACAAAATTTAAAAATAATAAGCTCCAAAAATATGTTGAAAGTAATTCTAAAGTCATTTTCAGTATCAACACGGAAAGCGATCGTCATTCGTTTAGTCTCAGATCACGCTAGGTCGCAACATGGGCGCCTGTTTAAACACACGCTAGCATTCGTTCCATGAACTAGTTCACCAACCATTTATATTTTTACACTGTATTTCAAAAGTTAATCCTCCTTACCATGCCCCTTAATGCAAGTGAAGCTTCTGCAATGAATAAAGGTGTTAAAAGGAGGAGTTTGCTTACAAAAAAATGGGTCAGAATATTCTGCAGTGTTTAGTGATTACTGTAGGTTATTTTTTGTACTTAAATATGCTTTACTTGTACATCAAACATTAGCTTCTTGCCCATATGGGTGTTATCAATATGCCAAAGATGACAATGTATTGTTTGCCTACATAAGTGTTATTTTTATTCCAAATATTACATTTAATTAATTAATTTATTTTTTTGCCTACACAGGCCTTAATCACTTACTATAATTTAAAATGTAGGCTAGTTTCTTGTCATGGCCTTACCTGTAAATTATGCAATACAAAACTATCGTACATGATTAGTTTTGTTATTTTAGTACCGGTATCCTTTCATCTTTTGCAGTTACGTAGGGTTGACATATGCCACATATGTTAATAATTAACAAACATACCATATGTAGATAGAGTTTGGTACGGTATGAACTGGAGATTACCCTGATGGTCCGGACAATCTGCTAATTCGGACAACCCTTCCCCCCATATAGTCCGAATGAGAGAGGTTCTACTGTATCTAACCTTCAATTCAGAAAGTCTATCCTAAGTTGAATATAATCATCTGGGGATACAGTCTCTCTTTGTCTGTCTATAACCAGACACCTTAATCCTGGATGGGGGTGGCCACAAGCAAGTCACCTCCATGTTATTTAGTCATCAAACTGCCATATCTCAGCTCTCTTTTCTCATTCTTATACCTTTCACCCAGGTTAAGGTGGAAACTACACTTACTCCAAATTACAACATCAGTGACACAGAAAAAGCTGTGTTATCTTGGAATACATTCTTGACATAAACTATGTGGGAACTGTCTATATTTGTATCAATGGAGGTTTAATTCTGTACATATGAAATAATTTATAAATGAAAATTTATTACTTATCATGGCAGATTTTTTGTGCTATCCTTATTTTGTACGTGACTGTTTTCAGTGCATTTAGTTTCTTGCTCTTATGATAATGTTATTATTGTGTGCAGTAAAATTCATGCATGTCACTCTTTCATTAAAATACTAACATTTTTAACATGGATGATGTCCTTTTTAGTTAACTCTTGTTGATACCAGACAATTTTATTCAACTTTGGGAAGGTTCTTCTGTACTGAAGGTATTATTGAAGGCTGTTTCTAATCCTTCCAGTTCAAAAAGTCTGTCTTTTAGTTGAATAATTCTAACTGGGCACTGACAGTCCTGCTGGTCATTGGCTACTTATGCTAAGCTTCATGCTGTTGAGCTGTCTGTCACTGCTTTGTCTGTCCCTTGTTACTCTTTTTCCTGCCAAGAAAAGGTACTGGTTTAACTTGGACTGGCCATACCCATCTCACCTTTGGCCATTTGTTATCTGGGGATCCTTTTCCACTTTGTTCAAGTTGTGGCACATCCTTGTCTGTCTGCCGTGTTTTTCATGATTGCCTCCTTTAATGCTGTCATCAGTCTTTCTCTTGTTTATATCACCTCAGCTGTTGCCCTCTTTTAGCTAATGTTTTAAGCAAATCCCAGATCTTTTCTGTGAACCATTTAAGATTGTTTTACTTTATTTAAATTTTTGTTGTCATATTCAACCTTTTACTGATTTTCTTGAGAGTACAGTATTTTAACCTGATCATGTTACCTTTCTTTATTACTTTCCGAGCTTTGTCAGTTATATATTATTGGTTTCCCTTGTAATTAGTGCCATAAGATCTTTAGTGGCTGGTGAGGGCACTCACCATCCACTCACTCGATGTGGTGCTGCTCTCGGGTGACGGCCTTTTCCTCTCTTCCTTCTTTCCTTTCCTTTTGTCCTCTTCTGTCTTTTTTCCTTCATTCTTTCCCCTTCCTTAAGCCTACGGGTGACTCTACACACCCTCATCTCTCTTTGTTTCCTTCATTCTTTCCTCTTCCTTCTGCTGTGTTACTTTTTCCCACTGCATGTACGAAAGGTTAATGACCATGGAGTAAAAATATCTATGATCATCTCTTGTTTTTCATGACTTGCTTGCGATATCTGCTCTTACCCACCTCAGACCAAGGATTTTATTTTTTTTAATCTGTGCCGTGGGAATCTTGGTATGTGAGAGTGTAGCATGTTGTCTTGTTCTTGTGATTCGAGTTCTAATGAAGATATCAGTACGCCCGTACCGGGAAAACCATTTATAGTCTCTGCTGCTGTTTTTGTGACAGTCATGCTAACTGATAGTTGTTCTGGTTGATGGTTATGTTGGCTGACAGTGATGCTGACTGATGGGTCAGCACGATGCAGTTATGCGGTCAACGAAGGCACTTTTATTTTTATTTTTTTTGTAGTTACCAACAGATAGACAAGGATTGTGGAAAGTGTTAAGAATTATGGAGTACTGTAGATGGGAAGTTGTTGAATGCTGTGAAGAGTATGTACGATGGTGCTAAGGCTGCAGTGCGTGTGGATGGTGAACTAAGTGAATTTTTCTCTTTGAAAGTTGGTTTGAAACAGGGATGTGTCATGTCTCCATGGTTGTTCAATTTGTACATGGATGGGGTAATAAAAGAAATACAAGGTAGGGTAGTGGATGTTGGAGTGGCCCTGGTGAGAGAGGATAGTGTTTGGAAACTCCCTGTACTGTTGTTTGCAGATGATACTGTGTTGTTGAGTGAAGACGAAGGGGAGCTGCAAGGCTTGGTGGATGAGTTTGAGAGAGTGTGTAAGAAACGGAATCTAAAGGTGAATGTAGGGAAGAGTAAAGTGATGGTTTTTGAGAGAGGTGAAGTTAGTGAATGTACAGCAAGGTTGGATGGTGAGGAATTGGAAAATGTGAGTACGTTTTAGTACTTGGGTAGTGTGATGAGTAAGGATGGAGGTTTGGAGGGTGAAGTGCTTGAAAGGGTACAGCAGGGAGGAAAGGTTGCTGGTTCTTTGAAAGCAGTGATAAGAAACAGGGAAGTGAGGATGGAAGTGAAAAAGTTACTACATGACAGAATTGTGATACCAACTCTAACGTACGGAAGTGAAGCTTGGACATTGTTGGAAGGACACAAGTCAAGAGTGAGAGCAGTGGAAATGAGTTATTTAAGAGGAGCCTGTGGAGTCACGTGGAGAGACAGGCTGACGAATGAGGATATAAAGGAGCGTTGTGGTGTGGATGTGGATGTGATAGGAAGCGTTATGAGGAACACACTGAGGTGGTTTGGCCATGTGGAGAGGATGGAGGGTGAAAGACTGACGAAGAGAGTGTATGTGGGTGAGGTGGAAGGGGGAAGAGGGAGGGGGAGGCCAAGGATGAGATGGAGGGATGGGGTGGAGAGGTATATGAGAGAGGGGGGTGTGAGTTGGGAGCAGGGCAGTGAAATGGCGGGGGACAGGGCGACTTGGAGGCGATTTGTTTGTGGCCACCCCAAACGGGATTGAGGCGTCTGGCATTAGATAGATAGATAGACCAACAGACGATTTTATTAAACTTACGAAGGGTATCTTTTAATGAAAGTGTGAATGTGTTACTCCTTCAATTCAAAGTCTCTCTTCACTGCTTCATGGCAAGGAGATTATTTTGTAGTTTATTCTTTTTGCTACTAGACGATGTTAACCTTAGGAGAGTCCCTGGTAGGGAAAGCTATTAAGGGCTATAGCAAACCCACCAAGTTCGAAATGTCTATCCATCCATCCATCATCCAATCCTACATTGTCCCAAGAGAAGCGTAGAAGTCCGGGGCTAGGCAGTTGGTCTCGACATTTAAGATGAGAGTGACCAGCCTCACTCATCCCTGAGTGGCAATCAACCCCAACCATCCCTTGGATATAAACCTTCACTGGCTCAATCCGACTGGAGCGCAATAATTACCCACTAACCACCAGGTGCCAAAATTTGGTTATATGGTTACCACCCAGCATAGTAAATGGTTTCCTGGTGTACAGGAAACCATTTGGCTTGTCACTCAGTGTAGAGTCACCCACAGGCAGAAGGAAAAGGAAAGAAAGACAGAAGAGGAAGTGTAAAGTCACCCGTGGGCAGAAGAACAAGGAAAGAATGAAGGATAGAAAGACAGAAGAGGATGGAAGGAAAGAAGGATGGAAGAGAGGAAAGGGCAGACACCCGAGAGCAGCAATACAAAGTCTATCCTAAAGTAAATATAATTGTCAGCGGATATGGTAAAACGGTAAAGGTAGGGGAAGAGGCCATCAGAACATTAGATGTGCTGCTCACCTCCATATGCATGGTTTTTGAGTCTGTGGTTGAATTACTGTATTTACCTATTCTCGTGACACAAGGTCACCGCATCAGCCAGTCTGCCACAGTTATCTCCCCTAGGTGTTAGGCTGGGTAATCATATAATTTACTAACCTTCACAGGGTGGATAGACCCTTGAGTCAACTGGTTCCAGCTGCCCACACCAGAATTTGAACCCTGGCGCTAGCAAACCCATGGCCTCGAAGGTAGCAAAACTAATCACCTAGCTACCGCAAATTTGTCTGAAAGTAGGAAAAGTCATCATCAACATCATCATCACCATCATCATCAGCAGCAGCAGCAGCAGCAGCAGCAGCAGCAGCAGCAGCACCATTCCACCTCTTTGTTTAAAAGAGATGTGTGAGGTAGAGTTCTGAAAGCACAATAAAAGCATGAATATTTAAATAACACGTCATCGGTTTGAGGAGGTCAAGATAAATACAACTGACTGGAGATAACAAGGTTACGTGTGTGTGTGTGTGTGTGTGCGTGTGTAATATTATCGCTGGCATCTGGTTTGTTATCTGCCGACATTCATCTCAGTCTTGGTGGAGATGTGTTTCAGTGTCCCATGTAAATGCTCACTCTCTCTCTCTCTCTCTCTCTCTCTCTCCCTCTCTGCTTTGCTATTCTCTTTTTTAAACCACGGTAGTTCTTCAACTTTTGTAATTAGACAGTTGGCCTTTCAATTAATCTTAAGTCAGACTACCTTGAAATGACCGTAATATCCGTGTAATCTGTAACACACACACACACACACATTCTTTCTGTGGTGTGTGTGTGTGTGTGTGTGTGTGTGTGTGTGTCTGTTAATGAATGGAAGAAGGAACTAAGGGCTAGAAACCCGCAAGACTGGTGTGTGTGTGTGTGTGTGTGTGTGTGTGTGTGTGTGTGTGTGTGTGTGTGTGTGTGTGTGTTTACAGTAGCTCTTGTTCCACTTTCATCTATTGCTTCTCATTCTTCGCATGACACTTTCTCTGACCACTTTCACATCTTGACATTTTCCTACAATTAACCACGCATTAAAAAAAAAAAAAATCTACAATTTTATACCTGGCTGACAAAAGATTATAATGTTAGCTAGGTCACACGAAGTTTTCACACTATCTTTCAAATGAGGTAAAGGGCTGGGATGATAATGTTGAAGTAGTAGTAGTTGTGGCTGTAGTAGTAGTAGTAGTAGCAGCAGTAGTAGTAGTAGCAGTAGTAGTAGTAGGCTAGTAATAGTAGTAGCAGTAGCTGTTGTTGTACCTGTAGACGTTGCTAATTACAATGATGATTATGACGATGCCTTAAACCAGGTAATCCATCCTCCCTCACCATCCCCCTCACCTCTCCCTCCACATCCTCCATTCTCCTCATCTCCTCCCTCACCCTGCATCTCCGTCATCCCTCACCCCTTCTCCCACACATGACATCTCTTTCCACTCCCCTCCTTTCCCCCTTTCTCCTTCTCCTTTTTCTTACCTTTCCTCTATGTCTTTGTATCTTCTTCACTTTTATTTTTCTGGGGGGTGGAGCTTTCCCCCCTTTTTTTTTTTTTTCTTCTCATGTTCTACCCTCTTCTTCCCTCTCGTCACTTTTCGTCCCTCTCGTTCTTCCTCTATCCCGTCCCCCTTGACCTTCCCGCCTTTCTTTATCCACCTTCAGCACCACTCTCCCTCCTTCACCAAACCTCTTCCCAAGTCCCTCCCAACTCCCCTATCTGATGGCAGGTGGGGTGGAGGTTGAATGGTTACAGATGCAGTCTATTGGTCATAAGGATGCAAGTTTGGTTCCAGGCTGGGCAGGGGAAAATGATCTGAATGTCATTAAAGCAGACTTTCGTGACCCACAAGACTCACAGGCAATTCATGAAAACAACCCTGCATACCGTTATATTAGTCCTTAATCAGACAGTCCTTGTATGTAGTCGCTAAGGACAGTGAGTATTAGCGTCCAAGTAGTTACATGTGACTGTGTGGCACGTAACAGGACTGCTGGGCCTCAGAGAACGGGCTATAAAGCTCCAGAGTCAGACTAATACATACACAAACACAGCTACCTTACCTCACCATCCCCGCCTCGTAACCTTGAGAGTCCACCCCCCTCCCTTTCTCCATCCCTCTCCCCCTACCTCTCCCTCCCTTCCTCCCGTCCTTTCCCTCCCTTCTTTCCACCCTCTCCCTCTTCCTCTCCTCCCTTCCTCCCTACCTTCCCTTCTCCCTCCCTCGCTGCAGGTAAGCTGTGAGCACTAATCACGTCAGTCAAGGTGGGACGCTAAACAGGTAAGTACCCTACCGATTTAGTACCTACCTCATTACCTGTCGGGGCACCGCTATGCAAGAAATTTCTGGTATTTCCTAATAAGCAACTCGTAGGTCGTTACTCTTTCCTAAAGTTGTCCTTAAGTAAACTCAAACAAGTCTCATAGGTTAGGTGAACAGTAACTTACCTTAACTCACCTACAATAACTATTTCTCTTCTATCTCTTAGCTAATCCCCCCTTGAATTGGCCAATTCGTAAAGGTTACTTAGCTAGTGAAGAGGGAGTGTCGGACAACCGATGACGATGGGGCTGCTTTGTGTAATTGCTTGAGCAATCAAGCGTCCTTAAGGTGCGTATGTACAACGTGCTAGCTTGACTACCGTATGTCTAGGAACAGAGAGCTTTTTTTTTTTTTTTTTTTTTTTTTTTTTGCCTATCGACCATTGAGGCCGAAGCCTCTGGTCATTAAGGCAAATATATATATATATGTATATATATTGACACATATACATATATATACAAATATATATATATACATACATACATACATACACACATCCATGCATATGAACATACATACTTTCATGCACACGTACATATATATATAATAATTTTTATTTTATTATTTTTTGTAGTTTTATTTTTATTTATTTTTTATATTTTTAACCTTATATTACTTATAAACAAAATACCTAATCTAAAGACCCTAAAACTAACCACCTAACAGACAAATCACTAACCTATACTAAATCCTAAGAGACAAATAACTAGACCTACACTAATATTCAAAAAGCCTCGACCAAGAGAACACCATCGACTGCAGATATGTAATGCTTTTCTACATTACATACCTGCACTCATCACCTGATGACTGTCAGTCGAGGCACAACCTAATATAGGGGACATCAATATATGAAAGGGAACCAGACGAGTCAGGAACATTTCCATATACGTCAGCTGTCGTCCCTAATTAGAATAACTTAAGCAAGATAATATAATGTATTTACATAATTTATACAAAAATTGAAGAACCTCGCCCAGCAGACTACCATCGACTGCAAGTGCCCAATACCTTCCTATATTGCACACTTGCACTCATCAGCTGGTGACTGTCAGGCAAGGAACTTGGCTTAATGTAGGGGTCATCTATATTAGAAATAGATCGGTGGGAGGAGGAACTATTTAAAATATGTCAACTGTCAACCCTAATTAATATTACAATATATACATATTTATTGTTCATAAAAACCATAACCACACAGTAAAAAAGTCACATCACTCTGATCAGTCCGGTCTCTCTCAAGAAAGCCATCAATTTATCAGTCATAACAATGTCCCCATCACCCAGGATGGTGGAAAGGGTGAAGGGGACGTCTACTGCGCCGCAGTAATTCATAAGTGAAGCGCGTTCACGAATAAATCGCCGACAGCGCAGGATGATATGACTGATAGATAACACCGCATTACAGATGTCACAGTGCGGTGGGAAGCGTCTTTCCATATATGGTTTTATGTGGGTTAAAACGGTGGCATTCAGCCGTAGCCGTGCCAACACTTTTTCTTCTAGGCGACTGGGACGGTTGGCAGTGTCCCAGTCGCCCAGGTACGGCTTACAAGTTGGAATATTTAGTCTGGTCCACTGACCTTGCCACAGAAGATTTATTGATTTCTTTCCGAGAGATAGACTCGACCGTAGATCACGAGGAACGTCCCAAGTCTCCTCGAGCTCCACAGCCGACTTTGCAAGTAAGTCAGCCTGCTAATTGCCGTAGATACGACAATGACCAGGCACCCAGATCAGCGTGAATGACTTGTTCCATGAATGCAACTTATTAACGATGCGGCCCTGGATCTCATGAGAGTCCGTAGTGCAAGATGCAATTGCCTGAAGGGCTGATTTTGAATCTGAAAATATGACAAATGAGTCATGTCTAGAATTAAGAGCATAGTCTATGGCTTTGTCAATAGCAAAAAGTTCTGAAGTAAACACAGATGTATGAGTCGGCAACCGATACCTGAGGGCACATTCAGTCGACCACACATTCACTCGACTTGGAGCCGTCGGTGTACAATTGATGGGACCCCAAGTGACGAACAATGATGTTACGAAACAAGTGGTGGACCTCCACCTCCGGCGCCTTGGCCTTTGGTGCTGGGAGCCATGTGACATCGACTGTAAAGCCGGGTGGCTCCCAAGGCGCTATATTTTTAAGCACCAACTTGTCACAGTCACTGGGGTCCACATCAAGCTCCTGAGTCAGTAAGTGGAGGCGAGCGGCAAGTGGCCGACGCACCCCCAGCAGAAGGTGGTGGTATTGACGCAGGGGGGTACAGGCCACATTGCCGATATTACTTTTTCTTAATGTCCTTATGCCGTAGGACAAGGCCAGGTGGTCACGGCGAATACGGAGGGGAGGCACATTCGCCTCCACTTCCATACGAGCCACACGGGTACACCGTACAGCTCCAAGACACATTCGCAAGCATTTATTCTGTAACACATCCAATCCTTTCAGCGTGGCATCAGATGCCGAGCCATACACCTGTGCGCCATAGTCTAGCTTTGATCGAATAAGGGACTTATACACCATTAATAAAGATTTTCTGTCGGCACCCCAGGTAGTACCCGCTAGGTACTTGAGGACATTTAACGGTTTATCACAACGAGCAAGCAAAGTATTAACATGAAGTTTAAAATTCATTCTACGATCAAAATGTATTCCTAAAAATTTTACAGAATTTTGAAAAGGTACCGCCTGATTATCCAAAGTTAAGCACAAATTAGGTACGTTACGATTAGTGAAAACTATAGCGGCACACTTACGTACGGAAAACTTAAATCCCCACTGCAAGGCCCATTGGTGGACGGAGTCAAGGGCTGCTTGAATCCGCCCAGCCGAAAATTGTGCATTACGGGAAGAGTGCCATATTGCACAATCGTCAGCGTAGAGTGAGTATTTAAGATTCCTCAGGATGGGAGCTGATGACAGAATATCATTGATCATAATACTAAATAAAGTAGGACTAAGCACACTTCCCTGCGGCACCCCGTTTTCCTGGATGAATATATCCGATGTTACGTTACGGGGCAATTTGACAGAGAAAGTTCTGTCCCTTAAGAAATTTGAAATAAAAACAGGTAAATTTCCTCTTAAACCATAAGCATAGAGCTTCATTAATATACCGTGTCGCCATGTCATGTCATAGGCTTTATCAATGTCCAAGAACACCCCTATCATGAATTCTTTATTGGCAAATGCCTCTGCAATACAATGCTCCAAATTCATTAAATGGTCTAGTGAACTTCTGTATTTACGGAAGCCACATTGTTGATCATTTAACAAATTCTTCGACTCTAAAACAAAAAGAAGCCTATTGTTAACCATACGTTCCATGACCTTACATAGACAAGAAGTCAACACAATAGGACGAAATGAAGTGGGATTCATAAGACGACCAGCCTCTTTGGGTATCGGTATGACGTGCGCAAAGTGCCATGAGTTTGGGAACGTTCGAGACGCCCAAATCTCATTGTACAATGCTAACATCTTAATCAGGTTGTCCTGATTATGATGCTGGATCATACCATACGTGATGGTGTCTGGTCCAGGGCTGGTGTCTTTACAGGATTTAAGGGCAAGGAGCTGTTCATCTAGCGTAAACTCTTGGTTGTACGGGGAGTCTACGTCTTCTGTGGCAAAGTCTAATATCTGTAGCTCAGCCGTGCGTTTATGATGTTGGAAACGCGGGTCATAATTGGCTGAGCTACTTACATGAGAAAAACTCCTGGCGAGGATGTTAGCAACGTCCACGGGCTCGTCATAGATGTTATTATTAACCTGCAAGGTGGTGACAGGGAAGTATGGGCGTTTATTATTTAATAATCTGATAGTGGACCAGACTTTATGTAATGGTGTTGTACGAGTCACCATGGACACAAAGGACCGCCAGGAGTCACGTTTAGCCCTTCTTATTATTCTCCTTGCCTCAGCCCGTGCCTGTTTGTATGCAATAAAATTTTCCTCAGTGGGCTGACTATCAAAAATCCTGTATCTCCTATTGCGTTTTCTTAATGCTTGTCGGCAATCCGGCGTCCACCAATGTGCTCTATGCTTCGCATGAACTGTAGAAGTCTTGGGAATAGCAGCCTCAGCTGCGTGTAGTATGGATTGGGTTATATTTTCGACCTTAACATCTATGGTCTACCCAGATATATCTAAATTGGCGATCCTTGAGAAGGATCCCCAATCTGCTTTCTTATAGTTAAATTTTGGAGGTGGAGGGTCCGAAATGGTGTCGCGTGTATAAGAAAGACAGATGGGTAAATGATCACTTCCCAAGGAGTCGTCGTAAGGGTCCCATGAGAGATCTTGATGTATACCAGGGGAGGCCAAAGATAAGTCAATGGCCGAAAAGTTACCAGTACGATCATCTACACGAGTCGCTCTACCATCGTTCAGAAGACAGAGGTTGGACTGTAGTATTAGGTCGGCTACTTGCTCCCCACGACCATCAATCCTCAAGCTACCCCATTGATAGTGATGGGCGTTAAAATCGCCCAACACTAACTTATTTCCAGGCAGATGTTCCACCAGTGAATTTAAAGCATCACTATCAATGGGGCCATGTGGAGGACAGTACAGAGAGCAAATAGACAGATACGTGTTATTAAATTTTACTCTGCACGCGACCGCTTCCAGAGTAGAATTTAGAATCACTTCCGTTTGTGGGTGTGATTTGTGTGTGTAAATGGCAACTCCGTGACCTTCATATCTTCTATACGAGTGGTAGTGTTTGAACTGTGGAGGATCAGGACGATCCTCCAGGCGCGTCTCCTGTAAACAAACAACGTCTGGCCTGTGTATAGAAAGCAAGATTGCTATATTGTGTAACTTATTCCCAATACCTCTACAATTCCACTGTAATAGGGTGAATGCGGCGGTTTAAGATTTTCTTTGGGGGCCAGTGTGCTTCGTCTTTTTTTGTCGCCCGCCCGAAGGCGAGCGACTACCGGGGGACCTATCCCGGTGCTTGTTCATGGAAACCTCCATATTATCATCAATTACGAGGTTCCCAGCCTCCCCCGAGGAAGAGCTAACCTTCCTCTCCCTCGCTGGAGTGGGAACTGGAAGAACGTGAGGACGAGATTGTTTTGTGAGGGTGGTCAGATTAATCTTATCAGACTTGTCGGGCTTCGATTTTGACCGCACCGACTGCGAAGGAGCAGCGGCAGCCTGAGAGTAAGAAGTGGCGACAGGGATGTCTGTAAGAGAGTTGGAACGTACAGGGGGTCTAGACTTAGAGGTAGGGCAAGTGGCATGTGGAGCGAATGTAAGGTCAGTCTGTGTCTCCACGGTGCACATCACAGGACGGGACACAACCGCCGATGCATAGGAGACATTAGGCTTGGGAGTTGCATGCAACTCCTTCACCTTCTTCCTAGCATCGTAAAAGGATATGCCCTCAGTCGCTTTCACTGTGCAGACCTCTTTCTCCTCCTTCCACTTGGGACAAGCCCTAGAGGAAGTGGAGTGAGCATCCTTACAGTGGAAGCAACATTCAGTCTCTGATGTACAGCGGTCAGCAGAATGTCCTACAGTCGCGCACTTGCCACATACTACGTTTGAAGCTCGACAAGCCTTTTCGTGATGTCCATAGAGTTGACATTTTCCACAACGAAGGGGATTAGGTATGTAAGGTCTCACATTAATAATTTCATATCCTACTTTCACATTAGTAGGGAGAGATACTTTGCCAAAAGTCAAAACTACTGTGGCTGTCTTCGTCCTTATGCCTTCCTGGTAACGGGTTATGAATCTTGCCTCTATGACATCTTGCTGAGAAAGTTCCTGTACAATTTCGTCTTCCTCCATTAGCACAAGATCCCTGCAGGTGATAACACCCTTGCAGGAATTCATGGAATGGGGGATCGTTGTCTGGACATCGAGATAATGGAACTTCCTCAGTTTAAGCAAATCCTTGACCTGAGCTGAATTCATGGTTTTTACGAGGAGGTCTCCACTCGCAAGTTTTTTAACTTGTTCCACCTCACCTGCACACCCATCAATCACCTTCTTGATGATGAAGGGATTGAGGCTGGACAGGGGAGTGGAACCAACCGCATGAATCTGTACAAACTCGGCGTTTTTTACGTTGATGTCAAGGCGGGTACGGGTCTGGGGCCGTTCAGTCTGGGGGCAGTCCGTCCATGCAGCAGTCGGGGGTCGGTCAGGACTACCTCCCCCCCTGAAGGGGGGGGAGGCAGCAGTGGCGTCCGCCATAGTTACCACTTCCCCCTCACGGGGGAAGTGGGAAGAGAGAGAAAAACGACCAAGGGAGAAATTGCCCGGGGATCACACACCTAATCTGAGATTACCCTCTCAAACCACTCTCGGGAGGACTCGCCCGTGTGTAACTCACCCCAGAGCGATCAGTGGGGGGTACACTCCAGAGGTGAGTAAGCAAAGGCAATCTCAGGAAACAGATATAGACACTTACTATATCTCTAAAGGGCTGGGAGGAGAATTAGTACTAGCTAACCTAACTTTATTGAAAAACGCCCTAGTGGCGGAGGAAACAAAGCTAAAGCCGGTGAGGCAACCCTGCAGCTAGAGGAGAGCCAGAGAAACACGTCTGCACACTCCACGACCATGCATCAAAGTCCAACAGAGAGCGGTTTGTGGCAGGCTCTACCTCCCTCAGAACGGTAGTTGCCAACTATTAATTAATTACAGTACTAAACACAATTAGATTACATCATGATATGTACAGGGCGAATCTAACAGATTAATCTTAGTTTTAATTAAACTAAAGTTAAAACCAAATATTCCCTTTAACTATATAAATATCTTAATTCCACATCTGCTTTACACGAAGATCTTTCCATCCTCGCCACGTCATCTAATGCGCAGACGCAGTTTAGGTCAGTGGAAAATTTCATATAATTACATGTATTTATAATATAGAGTTGTCCACGAGGGTTAAACGCAGTAGCATTTAATTTAACAATAACAAGAATTATTAAAGAGAACGTAATTTCTGGGTTATAAAAACCGCTTGAACAATTGACAATGGTCTCTAGTTTTCCTCTGCTTTTTAACCAGGGACGACTCATACAAAATGTAGAGAGCGCAACCGCTCTGGGGGAAAATATTTCCCATATCCTTACTTTCTGTACCTACGAACAACGCTCTCAAATGAACTGTGAGGGGATGATGCGGGATGAAGGGCAGATTTGTGTGTGTGTGTGTGTGTGTGTGTGTGTGTGTGTGTGTGTGTGTGTGTGTGTGTGTGTGTGTGTGTGCGTGCGTGCGTGCGTGCGTGCGCGCACGCGCTGATTGGACACCAAGATGGATGGAGCTGGGCAAACGCACTAGTGAATGAAAATGAGGTGTCACTAGTTAGATAGGGAAGAGACTGGGTGTTGGAATCTTGTGTTTTGGGGAAGAAAAATTAGGTGTCCTGAGGCGTACTTATGGCCGTTAAATGATTGAATAACAAGTGAGACGCGTTAAGGAATGGATATTAGGTGATCTATGAAATAACTGTTGATTGCTGCAGCCAATAAACCCTGACTTGACAGATCTCACGGGTGGCGGTGACGTAACCGGAAGTACACTCCGTTTGCAAATAAGAAATACTGGCATTGATTCCCAGGTAGACCATGAGACCAAGTGTCCGAGTGTATGTAGAAATGAAATACGAACCTGGATGTAATTCGACTAAGCGTGTTCTGTTCTGGAAGAAGAAACTGCAGCCTCCTATTACATTCATACATCGACAATTTCTACCTCACATGCACCCTCCCTCTTCCCTACACACCCTTTCATAACTCGACGAAAGATAAATAATGATCACTACACATGGAATGACAGGTTCAGAAGACAGAAAGAAAGAGAGAGAGAGAGAGAGAGAGAGAGAGAAGGTGGGGGGGGATAAAAAAAAAAAAAAACTTCTGAATATTACGGTACAGAAACATGGTTAAAGAGAATAAGATCGAGTGTATTATAATTGTACGAGAAGTAGTGCAGAAGGTATGACTCAGCGCAGACGTTGGGTAAAAGATATCGGTAGAACAATGAAATAATCACACTTAAAAATTGCCACAATCTACAAAAACCTAATACTTTTTGTTAGAGCCAATCCAACATTCCTACCAGATTCAACTAACACTCAAACTATCTATATTTTATCGCGGGAAATAATATGATTCATAATTGTCCTTTATTGCGAAGTAAACTAATATTTATGTAGGTCTACTCAGGAAAACATATGCTGCTCTATTGTGAATGAATAGAAATTCATGTCAATCAAAGAAAATGACATTTTGCTAAAAATGAGGAGCTCACATACAGATAACACACCGATATTAACCTAAGTGAAAATGCCTCCCAAACGCTTTTGATTATCGTACTTGAGGCTGGAGATGATCCCATCATACTCATAATCTGTTGGGAAATTATTTAAAGTGTTGTTGAATGAAGGCAAAGCAGAAATGTGGGAGGCGAGAACTATAAGCAAGTTTTTGGTTAATGATGAGCTGCAGTGTATACTAAAGGTGACTCCTGCTTGTTGTTGTTGTATATGGATACTCTACATGGAACAAGAAGTGGTGCCAAGGCTCAGAAAACCCGTCCCCGGCAGACATTTCAGTGCACGTATAAACACAACAGGACATCTAGTCAAAGATATCACATAACAAATTTGGAGTACATCGGGTGAAAATTGACAATTTTATGCCCATTTGAAATTTTAGGCTCAATCCACCTGACATTTGACCCCCCTACCGCTAACTGGGAGGTGACCCCCCGGATGTAATGAGGCATGTTATAGGATGCAAATTTGAAAGATGCACATTTAGGTTTTGGTCTCATGTCGATATGATGAATTTGAATGGAGTTATGGCGAAAAACCGTTTTTTTTTTTTTTTTTATAGTTTTGGGGCCTACAGCCTGGGCCTTGGCCCAAGTTGGCCCGAAATTTAATAAGCTGATCAGAAGGACAGAGTCCTTCATTCCTGAAATTTTTGTCAAAATCACATCAGTAGCATTTGCATAAAGTTGTTAACAGACAGACTGACGGACAGACAGACAGAGAGAAGACAGTACCTGTCCCCGAGCCCCTCCGGGGCTGGGACGGGTAATTAGCAGAAAAGGCAAGTAGAGCCATCTGTAATCAGTGGACCATTCTACATAATACAGTAAACATATGTAAATAATAAATGTTTCTGAGAAATGGCCAGGTGTACGAAACAGACACATCTAAGAAAGGACAGAAGGTAACTGACAGGTATAAGTAAAGAAAAACTCTAAATAACGTACAGACGGGACAATTCTAAATGGATGGATGTAAGTAATGGGTAAGTGTAAGTTATGGACAAGTGTAAATAATGAGCAAGTGAACGTAATGTACACGTGTAAGTAATGTACAAAATTAAGTAATGGACAGGAATAAGTAAAGGCCACGTACAAGCAGTGGACAGGTATAAGTAATGGGCATGTGGAAGCAATGAAGAGATGTTGGTAATGAGGAGTTCTAAGTGTTGGACAGGTGTTAGGTAATTTGAATTCGGTGTCCGAGAATGAGTGAATGGCGAACCCGAGGTTGAATCCTGAAATGCCGTGTTCCAGGTTCGTAATTAGTCACCAACAACGTTCTGGAAAAGGTCTTCTCTATTCCCTCCCACACCAAACAACTATTTAACTTTTCAGTATGGTGACGTTACATTCTAATTAATTGTATTCCTGCTACATCCATCCGAATTAATCCATGTTAAACGATAACTTTCGTTCTAAAGCGACTGATGAAAGCTGTAGCTGCCCCCATCGGTTCGGAAAAAAAACTCCAGAGCTGAATAAAATCGTCTATTTTTATCAAGATTAGACTATGGAAGACGTAATCATAGTGAAGGGCCAAGCAAGTTATGACAAGGAAATGATTAGGCAGAGTTCGAGTTGAGGAAATGTCATTATCTCCGAAAATCCCTCTGTCAGTCAGACATGAAGCAAGGTTGTGAAAATAAATGTGAATCACACAAAAGATATTAGAGTTTATGACATTTTAAAGTTATGACCGTTAAAATTCATGTCATATTTATGCCATCACTGTGACCCACCCACCCCTAAAAAAATGACGTAACTGTTCTGACACACTGAACAAACTTAGGTGACATTTTAAGTGAGCAGCGACTTTCATTGTTTTCTTTCATTCAATTTAATAAAATATTCTGGTTTCACTGTTAAATAGGTGAGGCAGACTACCAATAGTCAGACGTCTTAAGCATGTAGGGAGTGGCCAAAAACAAATAGCCTCCATAGTCCTCCGTCCTCCGGCATTAGGCTGCCTTATCTTCAGCTCACATCCTCACTGTCATGTATCTCTCACCCCTGACCCTCCATCTCATCCTCGGTGTCCCCCTCACCCCTCCACCTGATTCACATTCAGTCTCCTAGTCAGCCTCCCATTTTCCATCCTCTTCACATGACCAAACCATCTTAGAGTTTTTCTCCTATCGCTTTCAGTCACATCCACATAAATACCACAAAGGTCCTTCATTATCTACATGTGTGTCCGTCTCTTCATGTAACTCACATGCTCCACTAAATAAGCCATTTCTAAGGCTCCCAGTCTTCACTTGTGTCCTTCAATCAGGATCCAAGGTTCATGTCCATATGAGTAAGGATCACAATACTTTTACACAGCGATTTCTTATTTCCATACTTTCTTCCAAATTCCTTATCACTGCTTACAGTGACCCATTTTACTGATATGGCAAATTACTGGTTAGGTCACTCCTTCAGCATCATATCGAACAGCTGAAACACGTATATAGTTATTTTTTAAATAGTTCCTTGGAATGTACACTCGGCAAGATTTCCGACTGGACTACCTGGTTGCGGGATTTGGCTAACGTGGCAATAGCGCGCGCCCGTGTGTGTGTGTGTGTGTGTGTGTGTGTGTGTGTTACCGACAATTTTTCGAATCGCTAAGCTTCATCCTCCGAATTATATTATGTAGCCATTGTATTATGTATGATACAGGTTAATAAATATTTTGTGATGGGGATAATAGGCTGTGCACTATACTATTTATAGTCTGAGTTATAAAAAATAATTCTCTTGCCTTGTAGCGTGAACCACGATACAGGCTGAGTAGTGGTTCAGAAACAGGGCAAGTTCACCCAGAAATGGTGCGATGTAGGGGGAAGGGGGGAGCATGGGAGTAAGCGGCCAGCAGTTATATATTCTTAGTCATTACAGTATAGTAATTAAGATGTCAATGATATCCTGTATCCTGAATAATAATAAACTTATTTATTTTTATTATCTTTACATAGACCCGATTACACACTACGATACCCCCTCCCCCCTAACGGAAAACATGCAGCCTGCTCTACCGCCTCGACTCTCTCTCTCTCTCTCTCTAAAACTCCTCAGCTGGGTATCAGTACACACACACACACACACACACACACACACACACACACACACGCACACTATCAGTTTGTGCTAATGAGTGATGACGTTGCATTTAGTATGTTTACCTAAACTTTCATACTTTGTCAAAATACAAGTGCAATACATAACCACTTCACGTTACGGATTACGTTAACCAGTAATCAGTACTTATTTGCACAGTTTATATTTCAGTAATAGTCATGGGGTAGCCATAGCCACAGTGATATTTTTGTTAATGCTAAAGGTAATCGTGTGTTCAGTGGCGGATACCAGTTAGAGGGGAGGTGGCCGCTGACACCTCCAATCCTCATAGCTACGGTGGTGAGTTGTAGTGTCACTGCAGAGGTTCCTGTTCCTCCAGTTAGGTCAATAATTAACGTTAACATACTGATGAACAGCCATTTCTTATGAAAAATACAAACAGTCTCAAAATACATTTATGAAGCATATTGTGGGAGCTTTCCAGCTCTCACACACCAGTCACAGTCTTGGTCCTTTGTTTCAAGTGTTCCCAGCCTGACTGTGCAGTGTTAATGAACATGCTATTAATGTTAGTTCTATATGTTTATTTACATTTGGAACAACAGAATTCAAAGCAGGATTTCATTCAGTACACAGAATGCATGCCAAATACAGTATGTGTGTGTGTGACTGTGAGTGTGGGACAATACGTGTGGTGGGGGTGGGGGGAGTATAGTGAGTATGAAATTATGAAATGTCATAATGGTAATATGGGTGTGTGCATACGTGGCTATGGACGTCCAAGATTGATATGTAATCTTTGCCTTTAGCACTCGATGACACACACCTCAGTATTTATTTAGGTTCTCTTTATAAGTTTGTAGCATGTTACATTATTATATTATTTTGATTATGTTTTGGGGGTGAAACCTGAAACACCATGTAAAGACACACTGCAATATTAGAAAAATAATGCATTATGTGTGGCAAAATACATGAATAACAATATTTCAGGAGGAAATATTACCTTATTATAACATCTGTTTAAATACGTTGTAGGTGCAGCGTTTCTTAAGCTTAGATTATCGGATTTCCTTTGATCAGTATGTTAGGTTATACTGTAGCTTTGAGTTAAGTAATATGTTATATACTGTATTATAAGTGATGTCATGGTGGACGTTCACCCAAAGTTTCATCGAACAGACAGCAAGTGCAGTTGTCAGTAGTTTACCGGTATTTGTTACTGATCACACAGTGACCAACTTATTCGTGATTTTTTAAAATCTTTAACACGATTGGAAAACAGCACCTTAAGCATGTCAACAGGAGGCAAGATGTCTAGCGAGTTGACAAAATGTCTAGAGCAGGGGTTCCCAAGTTTTTCCTAGCACGACCCCATTCAGCACTTTCAACTGTTCAGAGCGACCCCAAGTTAATATATATATATATATATATATATATATATATATATATATATATATCCCGTGTCTATGTTTACTTCTACATTAACAGCACTATTGTGAATTTTTGGTCATATGATGGTATATATGTAAAGTATTTATATAAAGGAGAAACACAGTAAACATAATAAATTCTATTTACAAAACAAAAGGTAATCATAAATGAAATTCTCAAAATTGGCAATTACAAAGTGGTAATCCCATTTTAACACCACGTAACATGCTACTCAGTAATTACCTCTATTGCAAGTATCATACTGCACCTCATGGCTTTCTGATATTATGAGTAGCCTACTATTTGGGTGTTGGACTATTTGATCAATTTTCTGTATCTGGGGGTGTATGATGTCAGGCAACACATCATACAATTTTCCAAGTTGATGTTTGTCATACGGCTACGATAGTCATTTTTAATGAACACCATTGATGAGAAAGCTGCCTCACAAACATAGGTGGTTCCAAATTGTACAAGAACCTGCAAGACTCGATTTCTTACTGTTGAATGCTTATTTGCTAAATTAATCCAAAACTTTCCTATGTCCTTATACACATCAAAGTCCACTCTTGCTTCATTTTCAGCTTGTAATTCTGCCATTTCAAGTGCAATAGAACCACACTGCTTTGCATCAGTTTTGAATGGAAACTGCACAAAATCAAAAGACTTGGTTAGCAACTCTGGGAATCTAGCATTCATATTTCCCGTCAGATTCTGCAAATAATCCAGTAAATCCTGTTTCTCTTCCGCGAGATCTAGTGCTTCATTAAAATCAATATCCTTTGTAGCTGTAACTTCCAAGTAGTGATGGAAATGAGAGTACTTATCAACTTCAGCTTCTTCTCGTAGTATCTGCAGCTTGCTGACAAAAGCCTTTATTGCACCCTGAAGGTCGAACACAAATTTCCCTTTCCCTTGAAGTTCTGTGTTGAGCTTATTAACGTGCTCAAAAACGTCAGTCAGAAGTGCAAGGCGAGCAAGAAAGTGTGGATCACAAAAATAACAAGCATTCTTGTGCCCCTGATCTTGCAAGAATGTGGCCAGTTCACGGCGAAGAAGGAAAACTCTTTTCAAGGTTTTTCCTCTTGACAGCCACCTGACAGCAGTATGCATTAGCAGTGTGTTATGATTAGAATTTTCAGTGATGCACAACTGTTTGAACATGCTAGAATTCAGGTCGCTAGCCTTCACATAATTGACAGTGGAAATGACTACCTGCATCACATCAGAGAAGTTCGGAGACAAGTCTTTTGAAGCCAAACTCTGACGATGGATAATACAGTGGTTTATTTTAATGTGAGGATGTTTTGTTGATAGAATTCCACGCACTCCAATATTCTTGCCCATCATTGATGGAGCACCATCCATGCTACATTCAATTACTTTACTCCAGTCCAGGTTGTTTTCAGTGAAGAACTTATCTATAGCATTAAATATATCCTCACCTCTTGTTGTACTTTCGAGTGAAATGCAAGCAAGCAGTTCCTCAGTGACAGAGCTTTCCTTTAGAAATCTTCCGAAGATTAGAAGTTGCGGTTGTGCTGTAATATCATTTGACTCGTCCAGTGCCAGGGCTGTCCATGGGGAATTTCTGAAGTCTTCCAAACTTTGCTCTTTCAGGTCTGCTGCAATACCCTGGACGCGTCTTGTTATGGTATTATTGCTGAGAGAAGCGTCATCAACAGCTTCAAGGATCTTTTTAGCAAATGGTTCACCCTCAAATACTTCACAAAAGTTTTTTAAAGCAGGCTTTATGATAGTCTCACCCTTTGTGAAAGGTCGCTTTTGCTGAGCAATGAGGAAAGCTGTCTTATACGAAAACATTTCCATCTTTTCCTTCTGAGATAGTGCTCTGCATAAAATTGCCTGAGACTTGGTTAGATTTTCATAACGATGATGAAAAATTCTCTTGCGGGTCTCTTCTGAGAGAACAGCAATATTTGCGTGCGTTTCCATGTGTCTCTGTAGTTTATTAGGCTTCAGTGATTCCTCAGCAAGTTCTTTAGAACACATTACACATATACCTTTACCACTGACATAAGCAATTCCATACTTGTCGAGGAATGATAGATTAATAGAGCGTTTCCGTTTCTTGGCTGATGTTTCAGATGGTATCTTTAAAAACCTCTCCATAATGCCTGGAAGAAAATTGCACGTATTACTAAAAATATTTTGCTTAATGTTATTAATTAGCAATGCAAATAAAGTATCTTCAAAACAGTGACGCAACATCATCACTTCTCTTTCCATTATAATACCTCCTTTGCTGCACAATATCATAGCATTGCACCATCTTACCACACTAAAATACCACATTAAATCACCAATTGTCTGCAGTATATATATATATATACGTTCCACACAAACCCCAGATTGCAACAGTACTAATGTATTCCTCTCAAGCTCAGAGCACAACTGGTCAATGTCCAACTTCCAACTAACAATACTTAACAGTACACTCATAAAAATATAGTTGCATCATAGTTTTGAGTTAGAAAAAGGCTAAGTTTTAAGAATATTAATAACACCTCGAAAATACTAAATAATTTCAATGATTAAAAAAAAAATTGAATATTATTATTATTTCGTTTATTTAACACCATGTCTTGTACCCGCAGTTAAGAACCAGTACAATATACCATAAAAAAACACACTTCACTAGCAACACGAACCTGTCACTCCAAAGCCCAGAATACAACTGAGAGTCTGGGGCTGGGCGATCAGCGAAGCTACACTGCAACAGCGCCAGTCATATAACTGAACACGTATTATACGCGTATAACTGATGACATATGAAACACGTTAAGCCTCACCCATGTAGTTAGATATAAAAAACGAGCCATACACAGCACAAGCAACGCCAGACCTACACGTCTCACCACGCCACACCAGCGACAACCCGCTTAGCCCCAGTCGGCTGCCGCGCCAAACAATCAGGTGACACGCAGTCAGCTGACGCCATGTGCACACACACACACACACGCACCACGTCGCCCACTTGGCCGGCTCAGGACAGGACAGTTCGCCACACACACACACACACACACACACACACAAAGCGACACCACCGAACCACAAACCTGCAGGTACAAGCTGGGTACTGGTATCAATTATGACTATTTAATTGCATAATTGTTTTTAGTTAGAAAACGGATAATAATGTAAAATAAATACCTTAAGTATAATACGGTACCTGTAATGATAATCATACGGTAATAATTTGAACCATTCATGGCATGAAGCTTATGGCTTAGATTCTGTTTCGTACCCCCAGGCCTTGTGGGTACCTCAGCGACCCCACCGACCCCATGACCTGCTTGTGACCCCACATAATGAGCATTCCGACCCCACTTGGGGTCCCGACCCCTGGTTTTGGAACCCCTGGTCTAGAGAGTTGTGATTGTACCAATCAAGAAAGCATCATAATTTAATGGAAAAAAAAATTGTTATTGTAACAAGAAAGTTGCATTAAGAAATGCACGTAAACATCACTCATCCCTGTATAAGTGCCCCATAATAAAAATCATGTCAGTGAGCAAAATATATAAGATAGTGTCGTATCAGTTATATTGTCAGGTAAGTTATAGTAAGTTATTAAAGTTACTGTTATATTGTTATACTGCATGGAATATTATCCATTATAATCAGAGGATAATAATAATAAAAAAATAATAAGATTTTTATGGAACTCATTCATTAGTAGGAAGTAACCCACCCTCCTTTTCTATCACCTCTCGCAGTCTGTTTGCATAGAGGCGGCATGGTTCCGTGTGAGCTGTTTCTGGCTTCTGAACTGTTCCCATTAGGCATGGATGTGGGCCAGAAGTTCATCTGTGGTGTCCGTTCACTCTCAGGCTCCCAACAGTTAACCATATTCCCCCATACATTTTCGATGGGGTTCATGTCTGCTTCCTTACTGAGCCAGTCGAGCAGCTGCAAGTCCTCTCGACTTCCAAACCATTCCGAGACTCTTATCGCCGTGTGGATGGGGCAGCGGTCCTAAACAAAAATTATAGGGCTGGGAAGAAACGGATAGTTCCGCTCCTGAACTGAGGGGAGGAAAAAATCCTGCAAAATTTCAATGAATTTTTGGCAGTGTAACTCCGTTCTTTGTGGTGGGTGGGGGCGCTCACCATCCACTCACTCGATGTAGTGCTGCTGTTGGGTGTCTGCCCTTTCCTCTCCTCCATCCTTCTTTCTTTCCATCCTCTTCTGTCTTTCCTTCATTCTTTCCTTGTCCTTCTGCCTACGGGTGACTTTACACTCCCTCTTCTGTTTTTCTTTCCTTCATTCTTTCCTCTTCCTTCTGCCTTGTAGGTGACTCTACACTGAGTGACAAGCCAAATGGTTTCCTGAGCACCAGGAAACCATTTACTACCTAGGTGGTAACCATATAACCAAATTTTGGCGCCTGGTGGTTTAGTGGGTAATTATTGCACTCCGATCGGATTGAGACGGTGAAGGTTTATATCCAAGGGGTGGTTGGGGTTGACTGCTCATGTAATGCCACTCAGGGATGAGTGAGGCTGGTCACTCTCATTTTAAATGTCGGGACCAACTTCCTAGCCCCGGGCTCCTACGCTCCTCATGGGGCAATGTAGGATTGGATGATGGATGGATGGGTGGAACTCCGTTCTACAGTATCCTGGTGACGTTACCCATACCGTGGATGCACAACCAGTCACCCATCCCCAGACATTGACGGTGACGTGTTCACTTCTGGCCTCCTCGTAGATGTTCCTACGGTCGTAACTGCACATGAATAGAATATTTATACATCGCTCATATATTTTCATTTTTTTTTTTTTTTCATATATTTTCATTTCTAATATCTTTGACGCTTCGGGAAAAGCCACCGATATTCATGTTATGGTTCATTATCCACTATTTGTTTGGTATATTTTCCGATCATTGTAAGGCTTAATAAACAGGGGTGAAAGTGTTAGTAATATGCGTTCATCTAGAAGTATTATTGCTTTGAATATCAATTTTTTAATAATATTAAAATTGTTTATTGATACAGTATAAAAATATGTTTGTTATACAGATCGTCAGTAAATATATACCTATGCATTAGAGTACTGTCGTCTTCAGAAATCTTTTCTCTATCATTAAATTTTATGAATACAAAATAACATAACAGTCACATGGAGAAGTGTCAGCCATACGATCAACTCATCTCTATACTCTGGCCTTTATCTACCCTACTGCTCTTTCACACTCTCCAATTTTTCCTCAACCTGTTTACCATAATTCTTACAATTCACCAATATATATATATATATATATATATATATATATATATATATATATATATATATATATATATATATAGTGTGTGTGTGTGTGTGTGTGTGTGTGTGTGTGTGTAGGTTCTCACTTTTACATGATGACCATACACCCACATATTAATCAAGAAACTTCATACTGTCTAGGTTATATTCAATAAATCCACGTTGGCTATTGTGTCATTTACTCATCCGTTCCAAGTGGCCCAACATTAAAATAAATAAAACAAAGATTCTGGGTGTGGTAATTCGGGAGGGTCATGCAGTAATCATATATTGTTATCAATTATCATTTTCAAACTACTATGCGACATACGGTACTGGTTTTACACTTGACCACTCTAATTTTATAATGAATTATATTGGCCAGTAAAGGACAACTGGATTTATAACCACACCAAAAAATACGTGAACTTCGCAAACTATTAAATACTGAACTTGTTGCCTTTTCGTAGTAGTTTACGTGAAAGTCCACTGTGTGAGCCTTCATGACATAGTTAATACAATATATAACGGATATATTACATAAATATATGCTATAGTATAACTTAAACTAATCGCTGGGAATCCGGTAAGCTACCATTAAAAACAGATGCTCCTACAGTGTAATTTTGTTATGAACATTAAAATAACATTACTTTCTCCTGGAAGAAATAGTTATTCATGTAATATGGATTCCACATTACAGTATTATTTATAATACTTCAGTATTTGTCTTTTTATGGTGTTTCAGGTTTCATCCCAAAACATAATCATATTATAATAATGCGACATGCTACAAACTTATCAAGAGAACCTAAATAAATACTGAGGTGTGTGTCATCGAGTGCTAAAGGCAAAGATTACATATCAATCTTGGACGTCCATAGCCACGTATGCACACACCCATATTACCATTATGACATTTCATAATTTCATACTCACTATACTCCCCCCACCCCCACCACACGTATTGTCCCACACTCACAGTCACACACACACATACTGTATTTGGCATGCATTCTGTGTACTGAATGAAATCCTGCTTTGAATTCTGATGTTCCAAATGTCTATCTATCTATCTATTGTCAGACGCCTCAATCCCGTTTGGGGTGGCCACAAACAAATCGCCTTCAAGTCACCCTGTCCTCCGCCATTTCACTGCCCTGCTACCAACTCACACCCCCCTCTCTCATATACCTCTCCACCCCATCCCTCCATCTCATCCTCGGCCTCCCCCTCCCTCTTCCCCCCTCCACCTCACTCATATACACTCTCTTCGTCAGTCTTTCACCCTCCATCCTCTCCACATGGCCAAACCACCTCAGTGTGTTCCTCATAACGCTTCCTATCACATCCACATCCACACCACAACGCTCCTTTATATCTTCATTCGTCAGCCTGTCTCTCCATGTGACTCCACAGGCTCCTCTTAAATAACTCATTTCCACTGCTCCCACTCTTGACTTGTGTCCTTCCAACAACGTCCAAGCTTCACTTCCATACGTTAGAGTTGGTATCATAATACTGTCATGTAGTAACTTTTTCACTTCCATCCTCACTTCCCTGTTTCTTATCATTGCTTTCAAGGAACCAGCAACCTTTCTTCCCTGCTATACCCGTTCCAGCACTTCACCCTCCAAACCTCCATCCTTACTCATCACACTACCCAAATACTTAAACGTACTCACATTTTCCAATTTCTCACCATCCAACCTCGCTGTACATTCACTGACTTCACCTCTCTCAAAGACCATCACTTTACTCTTCCCTACATTCACCTTTAGATTCCGTTTCTTACACACTCTCCCAAACTCATCCACCAAGCTTTGCAGCTCCCTTTCCTCTTCACTCAATAACACAGTATCATCTGCAAACAACAGAACAGGGAGTAGACTGTAGCACCAGTTGAACAGGGCAGTACTCCCGAGGTTGATGACAAGCTGGTGATAGGGAGAGCTGGAGCTCCCGTTTCACCAGCCCTCAGGACTTGATCCTGACCATCTCCCTTTTCTGAACATTTTCAGTGCATTCATTTACACAGAGAGTAGGCCAGCATGCTTTCATAATACCTCTACCTTCAACAGTCTACACCACACTACATGCGCATAACAAATCACACCTTCTACTCACATCTTTAGTAATGGCCGCTGCAATCTTACAATCAAATGAGGTGGTACCCCGGATTGCCACCACCGGCAGGGTAGGGCTGGAGGCACAGGGTCCTCCCAGTCGCTATCAAGCGACTGTGCCGGCAGCGACTGTTGCTATTTCCGGGAATGCTCGTCGGCGAAGAGGTGACGGTGCGGCCTTATTCTTTACCAACATCCGCGGCCTTACCACAAATTTAAACTCAGTTCATTTTTTCCTTCAGTCCATATCCCCTTTGGCCCTTTTCCTCACAGAACCACAAATCTCACCCTCTACCGATATATCTCCATTTTGTTTTCCTGGTTACCATCTCCTTACAAACTTTCGAAACAAGGGCGGCACCTGTTGTTATATCAAATCCCAATATGCAGTTGATACTATTTGAAACTTCACTTCATCCAGTTTTGATTACTCATTATATAAATTAAATTGCCAAAACATTACCAAATATATCTGTGTAGTTTATCGTTCCCCCAATGTTTCTTCGGAACCCAGTGTATTTGATTCCATATCCACTCAGTTGAGTAACCTTGACCTTGCCCTTGGCAATGAAATTACCATTTTGGGTGATTTTAACATACATAATGTTGAATGGTTATTGCATTCTGCCCGGACTGACGATGCTGGTCTAGAATGCGAGCTGTTTGTGGAATCGTTTAATCTCACCCAGTTGGTAAAGCAACCAACCAGAATACCTGATAATCCTGACCATAATGCCCATCTCTTGGATTTATTCTTGACAAATAATCCAGATCAATACAGGATAGAGGTACTGTCACCACTTGGATCCTCTGACCACAATCTCATCAAAGCCTCATTAGTTAACCCTCCTACACCTCCCCATTCCGAACCTGTCAGGGTGACCCAATGGCACTTTGACAGGGCAGACTGGGATGAATTTAGAAATTATCTTGCTGATGTTCCATGGCAGTCTTTCTTCTCTAGTGATCCCAGTTCTACCCAGTCCCACATTTGCGACTTAATACTGGCTGGTATGGATTTATTCATACCAAGTCAACAATTCACTAAAAGATCAAACTCTCCAAAATGGTTTGATGGCAATTGTGCCAGAGCAACAGCCCAAAAGTCATTAGCATATAACTCTTACTTGAAATCAAAAACATCTGAATCACTCTCCCAATTTAAAATTGCTAGAAATCATGCAAAAGCTGTATTAAATCTATCTAAATCAAACTTTCTTCAAAAGCAAGCATCAAAACTATTTAACAACCCTAATGACAATAGAATATTCTGGTCAATTCTTAATTCTTTCAATAATAACTTTAACAAGTCATCTTCCATTCCCCCACTAAAATCTTCAGATGGCAATATTACAAATGACCCACGTGGGAAAGCAGATATCTTTGCTAGTACCTTTGCAAGAAACTCTACCATAGATGATACCAGCCAGAATGTCTCAGTACTGGAACTTGATTCTCCCGAAATTGCCCCACTTAAAATACAGACAAGATTCGTAAAATCCATCCTAGACAATTTACCTACCAACAAAGCTCCAGGCCCAGATGGAATTCCGCCAATTGTTTTGAAAAGTGTTCCCCTGAACTTGCCTCTGTCCTAGCCAAATTATTCAGACTATGCATACGTACTTCTTTATTCCCAAATTCATGGAAAGAAGCCAATATCCACCCAGTTCCGAAGAAAGGAAGTTCGTCTGACCCTTCCAATTACAGACCAATAGCTGTCACATCTTCTCTTGGTAAGGTATTTGAAACTTGAATTAATAAGCATAATGTTAAACATCTTGAATCCAACAACTTAATTAGTGATAGACAATACGGTTTTCGCCACGAAAGATCCACCATTGACATACTCAATCTCTTAACTCATACCATCCATCAATCAATTGATCTTTTTGGAGAAACTCATGCAGTAGCTCTTGATATCTCTAAAGCTTTTGACAGAGTATGGCACCGTTCCCTGCTGTCCAAACTCCCTTGCTATGGACTAACGTCTTTTGTTCCTTTGATTTCGTCTTATCTTAGTGACAGGAAAATAAGAGTAAAAGTAGATGATGTATATTCGAATTTCCACTCAATTAACGCCGGCGTGCCGCAGGGATCAGTTCTGGCGCCAACCCTATTTCTGGTTCATATTAAGGATCTCTTATCTGTCACTCGCAATCCCGTTCACTCATATGCAGATGATTCAACACTACATAGTTCATTCACACTCAGACATCCATTTACAAAGTCTAATATCTCTACCTCTCAACTCAGTACAGCCATCTCCATAAATCAAGATCTAGCTACAATCAGTGAATGGGGACAAAACAACCTTGTCTCTTTTAATGCTAGTAAAACTAAATATATATACAGTTTACTAATAGACAGATATTGCCAGATTCGTACATTACCTTCAGTGCTACTAATATTCCCATCACCAAAAGTATTGAAATTCTTGGTGTCTCCATCAACAGTGCCCTCAGCTGGACCTCTCATGTCAGATCACTTGCTAAAACCGCCTCAAAGAAACTTGGATTATTGCATAGAGTCCGTAACTTCTTCGCCGATGAGCAGTTAGCTATAATTTATAAGAGTCATGTGCGCTCTCAGCTTGAGTATTGCTCACCCTTGTGGAATGGTTGTGGAGAGGTTGCATTAAGACAACTAGACAAAATTCAGAATAAAGCTGTTAGAATCATTAACAACCCTGCCATTACATATAAACTACCTCCCCTGCAGTAAGAAGGAATGTTGCCTCCCTTGCATTATTTTACAGATATTTTTTTGGCAAATGCTCAGACGAAGTTGCGTCCATGGTGCCACCTCTCCATGCCTTCCCTCGTGCTACACGGGCATCTGGTAGCGCTCATGACTGGAATGTCACTCAACCATATTGCAGAACTTCTGCTTATCAGAATTCTTTCATTCCCCGAACTGCATCTCTCTGGAACTCGCTTCCCCAGAGTTGTTTTCCTCCAAATTTCAACCCACAACTGTTCAAGTCTAACTGTTACAGATATTTTATGAATAGAGGACACCAGTAATCTGGTGTATGGATTACTTTTTTTTCCCCATTTGTTTTTCCTTCCTCCGTTCTGTTATTTAAAAAAAAAAAAAAACCCTCTCTCACCAGGGCCACTCCAACATCCACTACCTTACCTTGTACCTCTTTTATTACCTCATCCATGTACAGATTGAACAGCCATGGAGACATGACACATCCCTGTTTCAACCCAACTTTCAAAGAGAAAGATTCACTTAGTTCACCATCCACACGAACTGCAGCCTTCGCACCATTGTACATACTCTTCACAGCATTCAACAACTTCCCATCTACTCCATATATTCTTAACACTTTCCACAATCCTTGTCTATCCGCCCTGTCATATGCTTTCTCCAAATCCATGAAAGCCGCATACAACTTCTTTCCCTTCTCTAGAAACTTTTCCACTAAAGATCTAAGAATGAATATCTGATCTACACAACCTCTTCCCTTCCTAAAGCCTCCCTGTTCTTCTCCAACTAATTTCTCTGTTCTTTCTCTAACTCTGTCAATAAGTATCCTACCATACACTTTTCCTATTATACTAAGAAGACAAATGCCCCTATGATTACCACACACTTCTTTTTCCCCTTTTCCTTTGTACAAGGGAATAATTATACCTGACTTCCAATCCTCCGTGACTCTACCTTCCTCCCAGGCCAATCTGCACATCTTCCACATCCATTCTACTACTATCTCTCCCCCATGCTTCAGCATTTCACCACACACTCCATCAATTCCTGGGGCTTTCCCTGATTTAACTTTCTTCATTGCTTCCACAAATTCTATCCTACTGATTCTTCCTGTCTTCTCACCTCCCTCCTTCTCCCGGCCATTCCCCAGCCACTTATACTCGCATTACTTCCATCCTCTATGTTCAACAATTCCTTAAAGTGTTCTCTCCATCTGCTCACTTTTTCTCCCTTCTCCACTAGTAATCTACCATTTTTATCTTTCACTCCCCTGCTAACTTCACTTCCACCTTGTCTTACTCTTTTCACCTCTTTCCAGAACATTTTCTTACAGTCCCTCCACTTTGCACTCAAATTCCTTCCAAATTCCTCATCCACTCTCTTCTTACTCTCTCTTACTAATCTTTTCACCTCTCTTTCTTTCTACATACAGTATAACTCTCTCTTCCTCCTCTCAATTTCTTCCACGCCCCTATTTCTCATCCATTCATTGTATGCTTTCTTCTTTTGTGCCACAGCCTGTCTCACCTCTTCATTCCACCACGCTGTTCCTTGCACCCCCCCTCCGTCTTCTCTTCCTTCCACACACCACATCCCATGCTGCACATATTTCTTCTGTAAATATCCTACACACACCTTCCACGTCTCCCATCTGCTCCAATTCATATTTGCACAATCGTTCCTCCATTTCTCTCTTATGCTCTGCCTTTTTCTCATCCTCTTGTAACCTTTCCACTTTCCTTGCAACTACTCCTTCCTCTCGTCTTTCCCTTCTTCTAGTCCTCCATCTTACTTGAATCCTGATTCTGGCCACCACCAAGTAGTGGTCAGAAAGTCCACTCCCCCAACCTCTATAAGCTCTTGCATCCATTACACATCTTCGCATCCTTTCATCCACACACATAATCAATCATTGCCTTCCTTTCATTCAGTTCACCACCCACCCTTCTCATCACTTTCCATGTATACCTGTGGATCATTTTATGACTGAAGAGGGTATTGGCTATCACCAACCCCCTCTCAGCACAAATGTCCACTAACGCACTCCCATTCTCATCTATCTCAGCAGGCACACCCCACTCACCAACTATTCCATCCACATTCACATTCCCAACTTTACCATTCATATCACCGATCAAAAAAATATAAGCATATAGAACTAACATTAATAGCATATTCATTAACACTGCACAGTCAGGCTGGCAACACTTGAAACAAAGGACCAAGACTGTGACTGATGTGTGAGAGCTGGAAAGCTCCCACAATATGCTTCATAAATGTATTTTGAGACTGTTTGTATTTTTCATAAGAAATGGCTGTTCATCAGTATGTTAACGTTAATTATTGACCTAACTGGAGGAACAGGAACCTCTGCAGTGACACTACAACTCACCACCGTAGCTATGAAGATTGGAGGTGTCAGCGGCCACCTCCCTTCTAACTGGTATCCGCCACTGAACACACGATTACCTTTAGCATTAGCAAAAATATCACTGTGGGTATGGCTACCCCATGATTATTACTGAAATATAAACTGTGCAAATAAGTATTGATTACTGGTTAACGTAATCCGTAACGTGAGGTGGTTATGTATTGCACTTGTATTTTGACAAAGTATGAAAGCTTAGGTAAACATACTAAATGCAACGTCATCACTCATTAACACAAACTGATAGTGTGTGTGTGTGTGTGTGTGTGTGTGTGTGTGTGTGTGTGTACTGATACCCAGCTGAGGAGTTTTAGAGAGAGAGAGAGAGAGAGAGAGAGAGAGAGTCGAGGCGGTAGAGCAGGCTGCATGTTTTCCGTTAGGGGGGAGGGGGTATCGTAGTGTGTAATCGGGTCTATGTAAAGATAATAAAAATAAATAAGTTTATTATTATTCAGGATACAGGATATCATTGACATCTTAATTACTATACTGTAATGACTAAGAACATATAACTGCTGGCCGCTTACTCCCATACTCCCCCCTTCCCCCTACATCGCACCATTTCTGGGTGAACTTGCCCTCTGTTTCTGAACCACTACTCAGCCTGTATCGTGGCTCACGCTACAAGGCAAGAGAATTATTTTTTATAACTCAGACTATAAATAGTATAGTGCACAGCCTATTATCCCCATCACAAAATATTTATTAACCTGTATCATACATAATACAATGGCTACATAATATAATTCGGAGGATGAAGCTTAGCGATTCGAAAAATTGTTGGGCACACACACACACACACACACACACACACACACACACACACACACACACATACACACGGGCGCGCGTTATTGCCACGTTAGCCAAATCCCGCAACCAGGTGGTCCAGTCGGAAATCTTGCCGAGTGTACATTGCTTTCGATCTGATATAAAATTAACAAATCAACAACAGTCTGGAAACTTCTCACTGGCATGACAGAACAGTTGATGTAAATCACACTTCAAAGATTATCTATCTCTATCTATCTATATACCTAGGCTGCTTCCCCCAAGGAAAGGGAGGTAGCCGAGACAGGACGACTCACTCTCCATTTACTCATCCATTCAAACACATTCATTCGCATCTTAGCCTCAAAGGGGAGAACGGACAGATCCTCACCGCATCACACCGCACAAGGGTCAACTGCGCAATGCAATCAGTGACATCCGCAGCAGGGCCCGACAGCAGAACTGGTTTACCCCTGCCACATCATAACAGACCCATCCCCTTACCCGCACCTGACCTGACTAGCTGATCAGACCAAATGCGGGAGAATATCCCCTCAGGGCTGCGTCATCACTTATTCATTCACAATTTCTCTCCATTTATTTCTGTCACGCACAGCCACTCTTCCTTGCTCAACAGACATCCCTCTCGCATCCAGCGCTCTCTTCACACTGTCCATCCATCCTATTCGTGGTCTCCCTCTCAGCCTTACACCTTTCACATCAGATCTAGTTATCTTTTTCACCAATCGTTCATTATCCATTCTCTCCATATGCCCAAACCATTGCAACACCCTCTGCTCAACTCTACCAGCCATCTCCCGAACAACTCCAGTTCTCCTTCGCACTTCATCATTTCGCACTCGATCCATGCGCGTCACTCCACACATACTCCTCAGACATCTTATCTCCATTACATTCAAACTTTTCCTCTCTGCTACACCCACATTCCATGTTTCAGCCCCATATAATGCAGTCGGTACCACAACACCCTCATACAGCCTTCTCTTTACATCCATTCTAAGCGAACGACATTTAAACACTTTTTTCATTCCTCCCAGCACCTTTCCTACTTCATTTATTCTAAACTTCACTTCTGCATCTATTCTTCCATCCACAGCAACATGTGACCCTAGATATTTGAAACAATCTACCTCCTCAAGCAACTCACCATTCAAAACTATATTCATCCCCCTACCATCTATCAACCTCGTGCACTTCATCACTTTACTCTTATTCTCATTTACTTTCAATTTCCTCCTTTCACACACCTTTCCAAACTCCTCTACCAACTGTCTCAATCTCTCCTCTGAATCAGTCACCAGTGCAGTATCATCTGCAAACAGCAGCTGCTTCAGATTCCACTCTCCTCCATCAACATTTACCAGACTCAGACCACCTAAAACTCTTGCATTCACCTCCCTTACAACAGTAAGAAATACGGAGTAAATATATGTTCACACATCTTGTTTGATTTAGTAACACTGACAGTTTGGGAATTACACCATTTCTCTCTCTCTCTCTCTCTCTCTCTCTCTCTCTCTCTCTCTCTTATATATATACTGTGTATATATATATATATATATATATATATATATATATATATATATATATATATATATATATATATATATATATATATATATCTCAAGTCATCACCGAAAAAAAAAGGTTCCACCCCTGAAAACAATAGGTTCTTGAAGATCCATATTCTGGACTGTATGACTGAGGTCACTGCGGCTCTGGTGGTACACAGTATTAATAGAACCATCCCTGAGATGTATAGGAAGACAGAAGAGTTCACTGGAGCATGGCGTAAGTGGAATTTGGAGCAGAGCTGGTTAATGAAAGTTTCTTTGAAAATTACAAATTTTATGTGGTAGTCTGCAAGTAAACAATTGGGTTAATCTAACATTATATGAAAACAAAATATCTGTGAGCACTGCAGGCTGTATTAGGATTCGTTCTGATTTTTTAAAAGTATTTTTTGGTGTGCTCACCCGTAGTTCTTGTGGCAAACAAGTTGTTACCCAGTAACTAAAATCCTGTTCCCAGTTCCTGATCACAAAAACTTATAACCCAGCTTCGCCGGCAGACGTCGTCAGCCCAGGACAGTTTGATGAGAGTTGTGGCGAGGCAAGATGGTACGGATGTCAGTGGCATAAATCCCCGGCTTCTCATATGTCCTAATACAAGTCAGGCATGCTAGATTCTGACGGACACCAACACACAATGGCTTTCAGCTGAGACGCAATACATCTCAACCTATAAACAGTAGTAGCTTCATATCACTTTTATTTATACAGGTGATTTACAGGAAACTAGGATATATCTCATAAAGTATCCGTCAAAATGCTTCGTCATACCGTAATCTCACTGATGAATCTCATGGAGGACATCACAGACCAAGGAAGAAAAGAGGAAGAGGAAATTGGGTGGGCGAAGAGGATGAACAAAAGAGAGTAAAAGGAATGACACAGACTGAAGCAAAGGTATAGGTAATGGAGGGAGAAGATGGGAAAGGAAAAATAAGCAAATGGATATTTCAGAGACCGTTAGGAGGAAAGAGAGGGTTGTTGATAAGGAGAGGATATCAGTGAAGAGGAAGGGAGACGACAAAGTGGAATACGAGCGGTAAAAACGAAAGGAATTTTAATGTAAAACAATGTAGGACTAAGCATTTTTGAAGGGAAAAGTAAAATGAAACGGAAGGCGAGAAGAGAAAAAAGTCATTGATAAAAATTAAGAATGACTGATGAGGAAGGAGAACGAGTGATGTGAAAGAGGAGTGGCTGATGTGAAGACGAGAGGCTGAAGAGAAAGAGCAGTAGGTGAAAGGAAAGAAGAATAAGTGACGAAATAGATTAGCATGTGAGGAGAAAGAATAGTGGATGAAGATACATAGTGAGTATCAGCAAGAACAATGTAAGAAGGAAAAAAAAAAACAAGTAATGCAAAATAAAAGACTGTTTGAAGAGAAACATTGTGTGATTCAAGAGAAAGGAAAAAAAAAATAAAGAAGAAGTAAAAAGGGAATGTTTTGAGGTGAAATACTCGGAAGGAAAATTCGAAAACCAGTGCAAGGGAAAATGTTGATCGCCGCACACTGAACTTTCACCTTTGACCTATATACTGTATTTGTTTTAAGATTGAGTCACATCTTTCCAAATCAACACGTAATTTATGTAGGCTTTGTCTGCATTCTTACATTAAAACACATGCCTTCAGCGTCACCAAACAACGCATGCCTATAGTTTTAAAAATATATATTTGACGTAATTTCTATACGGGACAAAAATCGACAGACAGATATCGGGAAATCAAACTTATAGCTTTAAACAATAATAAGTAATAGAATTAAATTCAAAAAATCATTGTTCACGTACTTTTCAGTGGAAAACTTTATGATGTTGTGAGAGTATTACTCCAGATACTTCCAGAAACATCCAGAAACTCAAAAAGAGGTTATTTTGAGAAAAGGGTTGTAATGTATCCAATTAAATTGAACTGAGTACTGTATTCAAATATTTTTTATGGGTATCTGCTTCTTAAAAACAACACATTTCCTTTATTGCCTTTACTTTAAAGTAAGCATGTTTTCAGTATGAGGAAGTAGTGGAATCAATGATAAGTCATAATGGGGAAAGCCCCAGGAATTGTTGGAGTGTGTGATGAAATGCTGATGCACTGCTCCTGTGGAGGGCTCTTGTGCTGCGCGCCCGCTTTCTCATGCGTCGCACTTGTTTCCTCGTGTTTCTCACTCATTTCCTCACGATTCGTGCGCGCATTACGATCATTTCAGGTAATCTGAGCCACGTTTATGTGCTGTGCTAGTCTAACGTTGTCACTATCGGCCATCAAGGTGACATCAACGGGCCCATGATGGTCCGTTTAAGTGCTGTTCTTGTCTAACATTGCTTCTCACTCATTTCCTTGCACTTCGTGTGCACATTGCGATCATTTCAGGTAATCCGAGTCACGTTTATGAGCTGTTCTAGTCTAACGCTGCCACTATCGGCCGTCAAGGCGACATCGACATAAAGCCATCAATAACTCTACAGTGAACGCAACACTAATTTCACGCACTCACGTCGGGAGCGGAGTTTTTTGGTCAAACTTTGATCACTCATTAAATACTGTAAAAGTTTTTCAGTCGTGATGGGACAAATTTTTTTTTCACATCAGCGAATTTTTTTGAGATTTTTGTGCCAATTTTGGTGCGATTTGAATGTCTAGTTTCGACTGCCCAAAACACACACACACACACACACACACACACACACACACTGCTACTGCTATAGTATATTAGATTAACATGGAAAATGCGGAGATTGGCCTGGGAGGAAAGCAGAGTTCCGGAGGATTGGATGTCAAGTATGATTATTCCGCTGTGCAAAGCCAAGGAGAAAAAAGAAGTGTTTGGTGATTATATAGGCATCTGTCTTTTTACTCCAATAGGAAAAGCATACGGTAAGGTAGAATACTTATCGACATAAAGAAATAACAGAGCAATTACTTGGAGAAGAACAGGGACGTTTTAGGAAGGGAAGAGGTTGTGTAGACCAGATATTCATCCTAAGGTGTTTAGTGAAAAAGTTTCTAGAGAAGGGAAAGAAGTTGTATACTGCCTGCATGGATTTGGAAAAGACATATAACAGAGTGGATATACAAGGATTGGAAAATATTTAAGAATATGGAGTAATTGAGAAGCTGCTGAATGCCATGAAGAGTATGTATGATGGCACTAGGACTGCAGTTGATGTTGATGGTGAACTGGGCGAAATATATCTGCATGGTGGAATGAAACAGTGATGTGTCGTACCTTCATGTTGTTTGCAGATGATACTGAATTGCTATGTGACGACGAAGAGGAAGAGCAAGGCATAGTGAACGTGTCTGGGAGAGAATGAAAGAAATGGAATCAAAAGGAGAATGTAGGGAAGAGTAGAGTTGTGATCTTCGATATAGAGTCACTGAATGCACTGTGAAGCTGGATATTGAGGAAATGAAAAATGTGAGTGGATTTAAGTGTTTGAGTAGTGTGATGAGTAAGGATGGAATTTTGGAGGATAAATGCTTGAAAGGGTACAAGAGAAAAGAAATGTTGCTGGTTCATTGAAAGCAGTGAGGACAGATAGGGATGAAAGCATGGAAACATAAAAATCGCTGCATGACAGTATTGTGATCACAACTCGAATGAATCGAGGAGAAGGTTGAACCTTGTTGCAAGGACACACGTCAAGAGTGAAAGCAGTGAAAATGAGTTATTTGAGGGGAACGGGTGGAGTTACATGGAGAGACAACTGACAAGTAAGGAAGTGAAGCGTTGTGGTGCGGATGTGGATGTGCTAGAAAGCGTTAGGAGAAATACACTGAGGTGGTTTAGCCAAGTGGAGAGGATGGAGAGAAAGAGAGACTAACTAGGAGAGTGTAGGCTATGTGAATGTGATGGAGAAGGGGAGAGGAAGGGAGAGACAAAGGATGAGATGAAGGGATGGAGACGGAAGGTATATGTGGGAAAGGGGGTGCAAGCTGGGAGAGAGGGTGCAAGCTGGGAGAGAGGGTGCAAGCTGGGAGAGAGGGTGCAAGCTGGGAGAGAGGGTGCAAGCTGGGAGAGAGGGCAGCTAAATGGTAGGGGATAGGGCGACGTGGAGGTAGTTTGTTTGTGGTCACCCCTTGTGGACTCTAGGTGTATGGCTATAGACTGACAGATTGCTTTCAAGTACTTTTAATCCGATAAATTTGAAAATTGGCACAAAACTACTCGTTACTTTAAACAGTGAAGCATGACTCTGTGGCCACAGGCAAATAACATAGAAAACAGTGCAAATATGGATGCTGATTAATTACGGTTTGCTCTTCATGTTTCGAACAATCATGTGCAGCATTTCACTTGCTTCGTCTCGTCCGTCGCGCTTCCTTCCCGCTGTATTAGCGCCATCAGTCCTTGTGCATTATCATCATGATCATCATCTTCAGCACGACTTCTATGTCCCGCATAGAATGAGCTGAAATAGTGTCAAGAAAGAATTAAAATAGGATGACACTACAGAGTGAAAACTAAATATCAACATCCCATGTGAAACAGGACACACGCTCATATACTTGCCCTACAAGGCTCAGGAATGCTGATGTAACTTCACAGGCATGACGATCGGAACGATCTTCTTTATAAAAAGATCCGGTTCACATTACCTGTCAGATAGTCAGTCCGAAAACCGGCTCAATCTCGTGTCAATTCGCTCACCTCATCGACATTCACACCCACTGATTAATCGTATCTATCCACTTTTTTGTGGGAGGCATACCACGCCTCCTCTCAACTTCAGACTCACTCACAAACACAATTCACTACCCTGCTTACATTTATTCCCAATTTACTGTACAATCTGGGCAGACCATCTTCAGCCCTATTGTCAACACACTTCCTTTCTGCACGTTATTCACTAAGTACATTATTTCTTTTCTACTGAACTCTAGCTTAGGCACTTCACATACGTTCTTCAGTAATCTCATTTTCACTGCTCTTCTCTTGACATTTTATTCTCCTACCACACCAAAATATCAAACATGTAAGTTAATGTCGGCACTAAAATGCTTTTACGCAATTCCTTTCCAGTCTCCACACTCCGGTTAAATCCAAGGCCTTCGGTACCACCCAATTCTTTCCTTATGCTAAAGTACTGCCACTTTCCATGTTTATTTACCACGCTTTCCTATTACAAGATCGAGACAAGTAAACTCCCTAACCAGTACGTCTCAATCACTTCACCATCACATTACAATGAGAGTCACATTCTCCCTGAGCAACCATCATTCACTTTCAAAGCACGACGTTCACAAACATTAGCAAAACTCTGCAGTGTTTCTCAGACATCTCGTGTGTCTGTTAATCCTCATTATATATATATATATATATCTATATATATATATATATATATATATATATGTCTATCTATCTACCTATCTCTCTCTCTCTCTCTCTCTCTCTCTCTCTCTCTCTCTCTATATATATATATATATATATATATATATATATATATATATATATATATATATATATATATATATATATATATATATATTATAAAAATATATATGTACATATATATATATATATATATATATATATATATTATATATATATATATATATATATATATATATATATATATATATATATATATATATATATATATATATATATATTATATATATATATATATATATATATATATATATATATATATATATATATATATATATATATATATATATATATATATATATCATCAGCCATTTGAGTATCCACTGCAAGATCGGCCTATGCCGACCTAAATTGGGATGATACAGCCAATGTATCTCTACCAAGTGGCTTAGGCTGTCTGGTCGATATTGTATGAAGGGTGAGAAGTGCTTTTAAGTGTAATTGTAGTGTTGGAGTGGCTTTGGATGTGTGTGTAATCTCTGAACCAAGTGTAATAGGCCCGCGGAAGCCGATTGGGTGCAAGCATACTTTATAGTAAGTGAGACTGGTTCAACCACAGCACCCCTTATGTCCGCCAATGCAGTACGTGGCCGGGTGAACACTCCAAAAGTTTATTACCCTGGCGGGGCGCGAACCCTTGTTCACCCGTGTACGAAACGCACAGTCTACCACTGTACCACAGAGGTTCCATATATACATATATATATATAAAGAGAGAAATTCTACGAGGGTATGACAAATTTTGCCTCACTCAACCAATTAGATGCCCAGTTACTCTTCCACAAGCTTCAACACCATCATATTCATTTAAACTCTAAAGAGCATCCCATCCATCTATCTATATACATAGACTACTTCCCCCCAGAAGAGGAGGATAGCCGTGACAGGACAGCACACTTCCAATTTACTGATCCACGCACACACACACACACACACACACACACACACACACACACACACACACACACACACACACACACACACACACACACACACACACACACACACACACACACACACACATTTACTCGCATCATAGCCCCAAAGGGAAAAGGGACAGATCGTCACCTCACGACACCACTCGAAGGTCAACTGTGCAGTGCAATCAGCAACATCCGCAGCAGGACCCGGCAGTAGAGCTGGTTTACCCCTGCCACATGATAATGGACCCATCCCCATGATAATGGACCTATCCCTTACCCAGTTCCTTACCTGGTCAGCTGAGTAGACCAAATGCTGGCGAATATCCCCTCATGGCCTCATCACCATTAATTTTTGTCATTCACAATTTCTCTCTAATCATTCCCATCATGCGCAGCCACTCTTCCTCGCTCTACAGACATCCCTCTCGTATCTAACGCTCTATTCACACTGTTCATCCATCCTATTCGTGGTCTTCCTCTCAGTCATACATCTATCACATCCGATCCAGTTATCTTTTTCACCAATCACTCTTCATCAATTTTCTCCTTGTGCCCAAACCATCGCAATACTCCCTGCTCAGCTCGATGAGCCGTCTCCCGCATAACTCCAGTTCTCCTTTTCATTTCCACTCTATCCATTTGCGTCACTCCACACGTACTCCTCAGACATCTCATTGCATTCAAACTCTTCCTCACTGCTACACCCATATTCCTTGTTTCAGCTCCATATAATGCAGTCAGTACCACTACAACTTCATACAACCTTCTTTTTACATCCATTCTAAGCAAATAACATCTGAACACTTTTTTCATTCCTACCAGCACCTTTCCTGCTTCATTTAATGTAAACTACATTTCTACATCTATTAATCCATCCACAGCAAAATGTGACCCCAAATACTTAAAGCACTCAACCTCCTCATGCAACTCACCACTCAAACCTCGTACACTTCATCATTTCACTCTTACTTTCATTTACGGTACTCTGAATTTCCTTTCTTTCACACACCCTTCCAGACTCCTTTACAAACTGTCTCAATCTCTCCTCTGAATCAGCCACCAGTGCAGCAGCATCTGCAAACAGCAGCTGATCCAGATTCCACTCTCTACCATCAGTATTGACCAGACTCAAACCTCCACCTAACACTAGCACTCACCTCTCTTATAACACCATCCATATGGATATTAAACAACCGAAACGACATCACAAACTCCTGCCTCAGCCCCACTCTCATGGGAAACCAATCGCTTACAGTATTTCCCACTCTTACACACGCTATACTATTTACCTAACAACTTATCACTCCTTTTAACAACCTACCACCTAGTCCATACAATATCAAAACAGTTCACAATGCCTCCCTATCAACTCTATCATACGCTTTCTCCAAACCCATGAATGCCCAGAACACATCATTACCTTTCGCTAAATACTTTTCACACACCTGTTTACAGCAAACGCCTGATCCACGCATCCCTTCTCTCTCCTAAAACCACACTGCTCATCACAAATCACTCCCTCTGTACGGTCTCAAACTCTCTTAATCAACACTCTTCCATGCACCTTACCTACAACACTCATTTGACTTAACCCCTAAAACTATAGTAGGCTACAATACATCCTCCTAGTACGTGCCTATATGGGCGGCAGAGGACGTTGCGTACTAGGTTTCGCTTTCTGTGAATACATAAACTTACGGGAAAAATTACATATGGGCGGGAACCCCCTTCATGGGGAACCCTTGAGACGCCTCTCAGACCTAAGTATTGTACAATGCAGGGAAACTATCTAAGACACATTACCTGAGGTAAAGTAAACCAACAAGATTATGGCTTTACTAGGTAAATCAACAAGGATATGGCTTAACTAAACCAACAAGAATATGGCTGCTCGCCTTTACCCAAGAGAACAACAGGCGTGATGGAGGTAAGAAGAAGATCCGAGGCGGGATGAGGCACCTAGCGTGCATATCCTGCATCACCCGCCACACCACCCGACACACCATCTTCCTCACCACTTTCGTCACCAGCACTTTCGACATTTTCACTACCTAATGCACTCACTTCGTTCATAAACCCTTCAAAGTCTATTTCTGACACTTCAGATATCGAATCAGCCTCTTGATCCTCCTCAGGATATGGGTTTTCTGATGTTGAGGGGAGTGATTCCTCACTTTGTCCAAGCTAAAGGAAATGGGTGATGAGTGTTTGCTTCTGTCTGTTTACTTCCTGGTTGTGCTTGTCAGTGTAGTAGCGGAAGGTTCTGTCCAGTGAAGGCATCACCTCTTCCACTCGCAACTGAGAGCGTTCGATGTCCTTGAATTCCTCCTTGAATTTATCAAGGGAACACAGTACCCTGCTGATCTCCATCATGGTCGAATCTTCGCTCTCCATCACTAGTGTTGCTGCCTTTTCTGTTGCTATCTCCTGCTCAAGGTGGGCGGAGTGTAGGCAACCGTTATCGCTTCCTGGGGGGGCAGTGTCGGTACTCGGGGTAACCCCGAATTTGGGCCACTCTTTGCTGCCCGTCTCGCTTACAAGGAGTTCAGTTCGCGTACTAATAAAAAATACAATAAATTTTTTTAAAAATTAGGTCCTTGCATACAAGGGGGATCGCGTACTCGGAACTCAACTACTGTGGGGATGTACTATACATTCATACATATCACCAATATGTTTATGCAATGGAATCGCATACGCACTTGCCCAGTCAATCGGCACCATACAGCTCACAAAACACACATTCAGCAATCTTACTAACCACTCAACAAGAGTCGCTCCACCACCTTTCAAACATTCAACAGCACACCCATCCATACCTGCAGCTTTCCTTGCTTTCATTCCTTTACTGCCTCTTGTGCTTCCTCTGTCATGATCAAAGGATCATTCAACTCTCCCAGCATATTTAATCCTTGCACCCTTCCTTCTGCCATAGTCTTAGCCTCCTTTTCCTCCTCTGCATTTAATTTTCAACATACTCCACATTCATTTCAGTTCCCACCTCTGCTTTTACTCACGCTTCCTTCCCAGACTCTCCCTTTTGCACCTTCTTGACGTGGTTCTAAAACATTTTCTCATTCTGTTGAAAATTCTCAGTCGACCGTCTACCCCACCTCTCATCTGCTGCCACTTTAGCATCACACAGCCCCTCTCGCCCTATTCCTCATTTCCTTATATCTCTCATGTGACACCTCATCCCTCCACTACAGCCACACTTCATATGCACGTTTCTTCTCAGCTACAGCCATACATACTTCCTCACACCAATATTCATTTCACTTTCTTATACCACAACCCACTCGTCTCACACCTCACACCTCTTCCACTTACCCCACCACAGCACACTTAAAAAACTGCCATTCCTCCTCCAACCTACCATTTTCCTGATCTTTCACTGTGTTTCACTCATGTTTCAACTTCTCCTGATACTCTATCATTTTCTCTCATTTATCAAACTCAATCACTTTCAAAACCTCCCGGCAACACCCAACTCTCCTAGTTCTCAACCACCTCATACCTACCCTCAACGTTCCCTCCACCAGGTAGTGGTCAGACATACCCCCACCCTTTCCTCTCAAATCCCTCACACCCAACAATCTTCCTCTTGCATTCCTAGACACAATAACAGAGTCCATCAATGCTCTGTCAACAACCCTTCCACCCTCCTGTCTCACCCATGTATAGATATAAATATCTTTGTTCTTACACAAGGTATTTCCAATAACCATCTCTCGCTCAACACACATCTCTATCATTCCTTCCCCATTATTCTTTCTTCCAGGCACACCATACGTACCAATGACACCTTCAACTGCTACATTCCCTAGATTAAAATGCCGTAACTACCTTACAGTCTTTATACAAGCATTCTCCACTGTTTAATTGCAGATATTTTATCCGCACATCCCCTATCAATCCTAGAACCACCCTGTTTGTAACTCACTACTCATTATGATACATTCCTTACCTTCTGCATGATTAGCTTTCCATTTACCCTCCTACAACCCTCACAGTCTTAGCATGATCGACATTTCGTTTTGCCGGACTACCTTTGTTTCTGTACAAAGCAGAACCACAGCCTTCTTGCACCCCATTGGTTTAATAACACACCCAAATTTTTCACATACTTCCTCCAAACACTTCATTCCAAGGAGAGACAGACTGACAAATGAGGAAGTGAACGAGAGTTGTGGTGTGGATGTGGATGTGATAGAAAGCATTAGGAGAAATACATTGAGGTTGTTTCTCCATGTGGTGAGATTGAAGAACGACAGACTGACGAGGAAAGTGTGTGTGAGTGAGGTGGAGGGGGAATAGGAAGGGGGAGGCCGAGGATGAGATGGAGGAATGAAGTGGAGAGGTAATGAGAGAGGTGTGTGAGGTGGGGGGAAGGGCAGTGAAATGGTGTGGGGCAGAGCGACATGGAGTCGATTTGTTTGTGGCCACCCCTTACGGGATTGAGGCGTCTGGCAATAGACAGACAGATAAACTTCATTCCTCTGTCCACTTCACTTAACATTAAATTGCACTTCATCAACATCTGATACCTTTCAATTGTTATACCGCTTCACGATATTTTATCATATCCGTCAGTATCAAGCTGACGGCATCAAATAAATAACTAATAACATCTAGAGAATGTGCTATACCTGCGCCCACCAATTGGTCTATGGGTCCAACATATAACTTTGTCCTGTGACCTTGACATTTAAACGGCTGTTCTCAAAAGTGACTTACTTCATTCCTGCCTGATCTTTAACACGTCCTCGAAGTTTGGGCCAAATCAGATAAATGTTGTTTGTCTTAAACTTCTCCTGTGACCTTGAGTATAAATGATTTTTCTCAAAATCGAATTTCATAAGCTTTGTCCCATCTTGAACCATTTCACAAACTTTGGTCTATATTAGATAAAGATTGAGCTGAACTTGACCTCTGACCTTTACCTTTGACCATTGTTCTAAGATTAAATTGGTCAACCCCTTCACTGATCTTCAGCACTTCCACCATGTTTGGTTCAAATAATATGAAAACTGTTTTAGTTATCTTGCTCAAATCTGTCACACAAACCGAAATTTGACTTTGCCCTGTGACCTGGACCTATGGCTGATTCTTTTGTAAATCATCCCATTTCTTTCTTGCCTTACCATTTACCCTTCCTCCAAGTCTGGGCTAAATTGGATGAAAATTGTTAAAGTTCACTTTGTTAGGTCAAACTCTGACTTTGCTGTGTGACCTTGACCTTTAATCTGCTGTAAAAGAAAATAGTCTACTCCTTGACTCTAATCTAACCTTTCCACTAAATTTGGTGAAAATATGAAAAAAAAAAGTCACTTTGTTACACACACACACACACACACAGTGTCTTTGAGGAGATAACACAGTTGAATGAAGGTGTGCAGAGCTACAAAAATGATGTGGAAACCACGTATGCTGAAATGATGAAAGTAAAGAAAGACTTAGAAACAAGGGTAGAGGAAAAAAGCATTAAAAAGGAAGTGAAAAGAATAATCCAAAACAATCCAAAGTTAGTCAGAGATTCGGTAGATATTAACAAATCTATAGTAATCACTGGTATAGAAGAGGAAGAAGTAAAAAACAAGATCACAGGAGACAAAAAGGAGATGGCAAATGTAATGAGCTTACTGAAAGAAGTATCAGAGGAAATCTGTAGTAAAGACATAGAGGAACACAAAAGGTTAGGGAAATACGAGAAAAGAATAGACAAGACCTCTAAAGGTGACTTTCCAGAGTGTAAACACTGTGGAGGAGATACTAAAAAATGCAAAGAATCTTATGGAAAAAGAGGAGTTTAAAAATGTATGGATAAAAAGATGCCTAACACAAGAGAAACTGGAATTACTGAAAGAGAAGAGGGAGGAAGCAAAAACAAAAAATGAGGGAAGATCAGAAGACGAGAAGAACACATTATTTTTTACAAAGTAATAGGATTGCAGGTACGAAAGTGGTACATAAACAGGAGGGAATAAAAAGGAGGAAGGTAGTAGAACCATGTCATGACAAGTATATAAACAAGATGATAAAGTTGATGTACTCAAATGTGGATGGAATGGTATCCAAATTACTAGAGATGAATGATTATGTCAGAGAAAATGAACCACAAATAATATGCCTAACTGAAACAAAATTAACACCAAGGATATCCAATGACATACTAAACTTAGAGGAATACAATATATGGAGATGAGACAGAAATTTAAAAAAAGGAGGAGGAATTATAATATTAACTAAGAAAAATCTAAAAGTCAATGAAATAAAACTAGATATACCATCACAAGTAGAACTGATTGCAGTAGAGATCAACACATCTGAAGGGAAAGTAATTGTAGCCAATTTGTACATGCCACCCAGATCAAACACATGGGAAAGAGACGAATATGAGGACCTGGCAGAGAGTACAATTCAGAGTTTAAGATCATTACTACATAAAATGGAAGAGAAATCGGAAAGAATTATACTAACTGAAGATTTTAATACAAATATAAATTGGAATACTCTAGATATAATTAGCCAAGAAAGCTGTTGGGACCAAAAGCTCCTGGATCTCGTGCAAGAGTTTTCCCTAACGCAACATGTGGGGGAAATTACCAGAAAAAGAGGACTCGATGTACCTTCAATGCTAGATCTAATATTTACCAGGCAAGAAAATGATATTGACAGTTTAATATATCACCCTCCACTCGGCAAAAGCGATCATACAGTACTAAATTATAACTTCAGGATAGCATATGACATAGTTAACAGCAATGAAAGTTACAAAAAGAGCCTAAACTATAAAAAGGGAAATTATCAAGACCTAAAGAAGTATTTCTTAGAAGTTGATTGGGAAAATGAGCTTAGAGGACAAGATTTAAATGCTGTATATAAAAAATTCTGTGAATTTTATGCAACAGGAATCCAGAAGTACATCCCACAGCACAAGGAACAGATAAGAAAATACAGAAATGGTTCAATACAGAATGTAAAAAATCAAAAGAAAGAAGATATTTGTTGTGGAATAGATACAGGAGACACAATAGTGAAAGGGCATATAATAATTACAAACAGGCAAGAAACGATTATACAAGAATAAGGAGGGAAGCCCAAAAACAGTTTCAGGAGGATATAATAAATAAAAGTAGTGATCAACCAAAGCTGTTTTACAGCTACATCAGAAGCAAAACCAAAGTAAAAGATATAATACAATCAATTACGGACGAGGGAATCACTTATACACAAGAGAAAGATATTTGTGAAGCACTAAATAAGAATTTCCAATTAGTTTTTACAGAAGAAAAAAGTTTTGAGAGGGACTATGTGGAACACGCATGTCCCCACACATACTACCAGATATACAAATATTAGAAAAAGTAATACAGGAGGAGTTAAGTAAATTAGACAGAGGAAAAGCAAGTGGTCCTGATGAAATTTCATGTTGGATACTACGAGAATGTGCAAAGGAGTTAAGTAAACCATTATTTTTAATTTTCAAGAAATCCTTGAGTCAAGGTAAACTACCTGATATTTGGAAGAAAGCAAATATTGTCCCCTTATTCAAGAAAGGATATAGACAAAATCCACTCAACTACCGACCAGTATCACTGACCAGTGTTGTAAGCAAGGTATTAGAAAAGCTTATAAGAAAAGCTTGGGTAAATCATCTAGAAGAACACAGTATGATAACAGAAAGACAGTTTGGTTTCAGAAAAGGAAAATCATGTGTTACTAATCTGTTGAGCTACTATGACAGAGTAACAGACACAATACAGGAAAGAGAAGGATGGATGGACAGTATCTATTTAGATTTCAAGAAGGCTTTTGACACAGTACCACACCAAAGACTTTTATGGAAGCTGTACCATCAAGGAGGAATTCGAGGCAAACTGTTTTGTTGGATGCAAGATTTTCTCATAAAAAGAGAAATGAGAACAGTACTAAAAGGAAACTACTCATCATGGAAAGAAGTGACTAGTGGAGTATCACAGGGTTCAGTGCTGGCACCAATCATGTTTTTAGTGTATATAAATGATATAAACAGTAACACTGGAAATGATAGCTATCTGAATATGTTTGCAGATGATGCAAAAATACAAAGGAGAATTACTAACACAGACTCTTGTAAAGAGCTACAAGAAGAATTAAATAAACTTCATGAATGGAGTAATACATGGCAAATGGAATTCAATGTGGACAAGTGTCATGTAATCAAGTTTGGTAAGAGTGGAAAAAGACCTGATTAGGATTATAAGTTAGGAAATAAAACCCTATACACATCAGAAAGAGAGAAGGACCTAAGTGTGTTTATCAATAACAGGCTATCTCCGGCTGACCACATCAGCGAGAAGGTACGGAACATGTATACACTGCTTGCAAATATGAGAATAGCATTCACATACATAAATGAAGACATGCTAAGAAGGATAGGAACATCATTCATTAGACCAACCCTGGAATATGCATCAGTAGTCTGGAGTCCTCATCTTAAAAAGCACATAGACAAGATTGAAAAAGTTCAAAGGGCGGCTACAAGATGGATACCAAGCTTAAGGGACCTAAGCTACGAAGAAAGACTAAATAAACTGAATCTACCAACACTACAGGAGAGAAGCAAAGGAGGTGACATGATAATGCTAAATAAGTGCATATCAGGGAAGGAGAGAATAGACATAAATGATTACTTAACATATGGAGAAGCATCAGCAAGAGGACACTGCAAAAAACTGCATAAGAAGAGAGGTGATAAAGACGTAAGGAAATTCAGTTTCCCAAACAGAGCAATTGATCAATGGAATGCACTACCGAATGAAAGTGTGTGCCAAAACAATTCACAAATTTAAGGATAAGTACGATAAATATGGTTTAAGACACGGGACAGTACGAGCTTGACTCATTCCTGTAAAGATACAATTAGGTAAGAACACACACACACACACACACACACACACACACATGCAGTACTAAATTATAACTTTAGGATAGCACATGACATAGTAAACAGCAATGACAGTTACAAAAAAAGCCTAAACTATAAAAAGGGAAATTATCAAGACCTAAAGAAGTATTTCTTAGAAGTTGATTGGGAAAATGAGCTTAGAGGACAAGATTTAAATGCTGTATATAAAAAATTCTGTGAATTTTATGAAATAGGAGTCCAGAAGTACTGTACATCCCACAGCACAAAGAAGCAGATAAGAATATACAGAAATGGTTCAATACAGAATGTAAAAAATCAAAAGAAAGAAGAGATTTGTTGTGGAATAGATACAGAAGACATAATAGTGAAACGGCATAAAATAATTACAAACAGGCAAAAAACGATTATACAAGAATAAGGAGGGAAGCCCAAAAACAGTTTGAGGAGGATATAATAAATAAAAGTAGTGATCATCCAAAGCTGTTTTACAGCTATATCAGAAGCAAAACCAAAGTAAAAGATATAATACAATCAATTACGGACGAGGGATTCACTTATACACAAGAAAAAGATATTTGTGAAGCACTAAATAAGAATTTCCAATTAGTTTTTACAGAAGAAAAAAGTTTTGAGAGGGACTATGTGGAACATGCATGTCCACACATACTACCAGATATACAAATAGCAGAAAAAGTAATACAGGAGGAGTTAAGTAAATTAGACAGAGGAAAAAAAAAGTGGTCCTGATGAAATTTCATGTTGGGTACTACGAGAACGTGCAAAGGAGTTAAGTAAACCATTATTTTTAATTTTCAAGAAATCCTTGAGACAAGGTAAACTACCTGATATTTGGAAAAGAGCAAATATTGTCCCCTTATTCAAGAAAGGAAATAGACAAAATCCACTCAACTACCGACCAGTATCACTGACCAGTGTTGTAAGCAAGGTATTAAAAAAGCTTATAAGAAAAGCTTGGGTAAATCATCTAGAAGAACACAGTATGATAACAGAAAGACAGTTTGGTTTCAGAAAAGGAAAATCATGTGTTACTAATCTGTTGAGCTACTATGACAGAGTAACAGACACAATACAGGAAAGGGAAGGATGGGTGGACAATATATATTTAGATTTCAAGAAAGCTTTTGACACAGTATCACACCAAAGACTTTTATGGAAATTGTACCATCAAGGAGGAATTCGAGGCAAACTGTTTTGTTGGATGCAAGACTTTCTCATAAAAAGAGAAATGAGAACAGTACTAAAAGGAAACTACTCATCATGAAAAGAAGTGACTAGTGGAGTATCACAGGGTTCAGTGCTGGCACCAATCACGATTTTAGCGTATATAAATGATATAAACAGTAACACTGGAAATGAGAGCTATCTGAACATGTTTGCAGATGATGCAAAAATACAAAGGAGAATTACTAACACAGACTCTTGTAAAGAGCTACAAGAAGAATTAAATAAACTTCATGAATGAAGTAGTACATGACAAATGGAATTCAATGTGGACAAGTGTCATGTAATCAAGTTTGGTAAAAGTGGAAAAAAACCTGATTGGGATTATAAGTTAGGAAATAAAACCCTATACACATCAGAATGAGAGAAAGACCTAGGTGTGATTATCAATAACAGACTATCTCCGGCTGACCACATCAGCGAGAAGGTACGGAACATGTATACACTGCTTGCAAATATGAGAATAGCATTCACATACATAAATGAAGACATGCTAAGAAGGATAGGAACATCATTCATTAGACCAACCCTGGAATATGCATCAGTAGTCTGGAGTCCTCATCTCAAAAAGCACATAGACAAGATTGAAAAAGTTGAAAGGGCCGCTACAAGATGGATACCAAGCTTAAGAGACCTAAGCTACGAAGAAAGACTAAATAAACTGAATCTACCAACACTACAGGAGAGAAGGAAAAGGGGTGACATGATAATGCTATATAAGTGCATATCAGGGAAGGAGAAAATAGACATAAATGATTACTTAACATATGGAGAAGCATCAGCAAGAAGACACTGCAAAAAACTGCATAAGAAGAGAGGTGATAAAGACGAAAGGAAATTCAGTTTCCCAAACAGAGCAATTGATCAATGGAATGCACTACCGAATGAAATAGTGTATGCCAAAACAATTCACAAATTTAAGGATATGTACGATAAATATGGTTTAAGACACGGGACAGTACGAGCTTGACTCATTCCTGTAAAGATACAATTAGGTAAGAACAATTAGGCAAGGCAAGAACACACGCACCCACGCGCGCGCGCGCGACGAGTGCAGTGTATGTATACTGTATGTAGATTATGGCATGAAGTTAGCTGCGAAGCTAGTGATTACTATTTACCTTCAGTACTTGGATACTTTATGAAGATTATACTATTTTACTTTTACTCGAGTACATTCTCCTAGCGATACTTTTACTTTAAAATCAATAAAATAATGTTAATGAAATTTCACTTTGATTAAGTACATAATTTTGGTACTTTCAACAACTCTCTGTTCGAGTGACGAGACCTTGCACGAACATTTATCAAACACACAGCAGTTGAGAGACAGTGTACTCAGCCAAACTGTTTTATGTTAGAAACTTTTAGTGCAGCACATCACTGGGAAGCTCAAGAGGTTATTGGTGTTTTGTATGTGGTTTTCCACAAAATTTGCTACCTGAAACCTTATGCCATTTAGCGCCAGATTTACTGTAGCACTGTAAAGTTACAACAGATATACACATGAATTTGGAAAGCTTGTGAAAATTAACAGAGTAGGTGTTACTTCAATGTCTCTCAAAATGACCTAAAATATTATTGGGAAAAGCCAAAAAGTCCAAACAGAACACTATAAATGTTATCTCAGAAACAGATAAAGCTACACTGAGTATATGTACATTATTGGAAAGCTTATTAAAATGTAATAAGTGTTACTTGAGAAACTTTTCACAAATATTCGCCATAACATTGTTGAAAAAACCGACACACAAAACTGATTATGAAAACTTTGTTATCTGGGAAATTATTATAGCTACAGAGGACATACAAGTTTGTTAAAAGCTAAACTGTGTCACTTATGTCGCACTATAAAATGTCTTCCTGCCAGCCAAATAATTTATATATATATATATATATATATATATATATATATATATATATATATATATATATATATATATATATATATATATATATTACTAAGGACCTTATACAGCCACGGTCTGTAAATATTATTGGGGTTATTGATTACGGATTTATCGTTTTAAGAGCGAATCGTTTCGTTTTCGTTTTCGTAGGCTCCAACATACTTGCATGCGTCGGCCTTGGTGCTGCTTGATCTCTGGCAGCTTCCCTATTTAGTCCCTTAACTCTGAGATCACACTCAATGACCTCCTCCCAGGTCTTTTGCTGTCTACCTCTCAGTACCCTACCCCCAACATTAACACTTCTCACTTTCTGCACCCAATTAATATCCCCCATCCTCTTCACATGCCCAAACCATCTCACTGTACCTCTCACCATCACAACATCAATATACTCCAGTCCAATCCTACCTCTCAACTCTTCCATCTTAAACCTAGCCCCTCGTGGCCTTGCACTCAAGGACGCAATGAACATCCACCTGATCATTGCCATTTCTGTACGTTTGGGCCTGTGAATATCCTCTTCTTTTACTACCCAGGTGTCATTACCATACTGCATTACACTCCTCATACATGCCGCATAAGATCCCTTAGCACGGAGGGAGAGCCCTCTCAATGTTAGGAGAGGCAAGAGCTCCCTGAACTTCTTCCAACCACTCCTCACTCTGGCCACAGAGCTAGCTCCTGCCCCACCTACAGCACACAACGTCTCTCAAATAACAAAATTCTTCTACACACTCAAGAGACTCACCAGGAAGTACAATCCTTTTATGCCTGGCAATATCCACATGCTATCCTCGACACACCGCACACACTAAATCAGCATTATCTCACATTCTATCTCTTATTCCACTACATCTCTTATGCACCTACTTATCACAAACACTGCACAAGATGGAATTACTTCCCATGCCCTTGCGACAAATCGCACATGGCCACTCTCCCTCTTCTTTGACAGTACCGCCCCCAGCCCTAGACATCATCCCTTTTGTTTCATCTGCATTTACTCTTAAGCCCTTGTGCCCATACCATCTCTAAACTTCCTGTATCTTTCCTCCCATCTACCCATCAATATCCACAAGGCTTAAGTCAAACTCAAGCCCACTCAGAGGTGGCCTGGACTTGAGAACATTGGCTCGTAATGCGAAAAGTTCATATCTTATTTCTGGATGTCGGTTTTTAGCCTGTTGATTTTCTGAAGTCCGATTTGACTTACTCAAGCCCCATGTGCTGACCATGTCTTTTTCTTGCATTAGGGCCTTAGTTTTACAGGGTACTTATTGAAAGCGGCGCTAAAGAGGAGCCTACACGTAGTGGCTTTGTGCATCCTGGGTGGAGGAGCTGCAGCATTCACGTGGGAGCCAAACCTCCTTATATTTCCGTGCACCTCACTTTGAAAAGGGCCCTGGTCTACCGCTAGCATGATGTTGGCTACTGCACAGGGGTGCCAGTTTCCTACACAGTTTATGTACTGAATTGTACAGTACTCTCGCCAACACTTATAGCTGGTACAGTCAGCATTGTCAATCCTCTGTTTCCTTGGTGTGAATCCTGTGCAGCTCGACTCAGTTTCTCTGAGTAATTTACTGGTGAGAGGGAGAGTCGCCGAAAGATGTGTGTGTGTGTGTGTGTGTGTGTGTGTGTGTGTGTGTGTGTGTGTGTGTGTGTGTGTGTGTGTGTGTGTGTGTGTGTGTGTGTGTGTGTGTGTGTGTGTGTGTGTGTGTGTGTGTGTGTGTGTGTGTGAATTACCATGTTCGTTTATGTTAGTATTTTTTTAGCATTCTGCAACAGTTCAATGATTAAACATTACCGGGTGTTGTTCTTCCTCCACACGTGTATATTTCCGTGATCTGAAAATCGGAAGGTTTTCTCATCTGAGAACACCACCCTCGACCAGAAGTCTAGGCCTTTGTCGACATAGTGACGTGCAAAGTTAAGCCTGGTAGCACGGTGCACTTCAGTGAGTGACTCCTTTTTGGCCAGAACACGGCCATGTATTCCGGCCTCATGAAGCCACCTCCGGACTGTAGCGACAGACACATCCAGCTGGAGTCTGTTCCAAAGTGCCACCAGTTTCGTTATGGGGGTTTCCTCATGTATAATGTGCTCATCCTGATGAGGTGTCGTTACACGGGAGCGTGGTGTCCTGGCTATGAGGAAATATTATAAGCAGAATATGTCATTGGAAACCACTATTTTACATGCTAGTAGGAGCGTGGTAGACGGAGAAGTTGAGGACCGGGGGGAGGGGGAGGGTTGGGGGGGCAGGGAGGGAAAGGAGTACGTTGGTGGACATGGTGTGGGGAAGGATTGCAAGGGAGATGATATATCACACTAAACTGGCATCCTGTTACCAATACAACAGGGTTAGTATAGCATAACGTCGTTGATGCTGGTTTACATTTTTGTAGGTAAAAAGTATGTCATACATCGTTGATGCTGTACTGTGGGTTAATGCCAAATACATAACTATTGACAGTATAAATATTAATGTAACCAAAAACATTATGAAACAGTCACATCATACACGTTCGACATACATATATGGCAAAAAAGTAACTAACCAAATCTTCTACAGGCGCTCTTATCCTGATTAGTAAGTTCTGTCTCTTCCCACCTCTTGACCTATTTTGCCGCAGTTGCTGGGGATATGCCTAACTGATTGGCGATGACCCGAATACTCGAGCCTCTTTTCCGCAGACCGATGATCTGCTGTCGCAGGGCTACTTGCTTTTCCTGTTCATTGTGAATCCTGAACTGTGAGTGGTGTAGGAATGCTTCGTTGTGTATGGACAACACCTCTGTATACACCCAGACTCACTGAGAGGTGAGACATATTGGTGCCAAGTTTTAAGTTGAGAATAGCCAGATGGATAGTTTGGAGGTTGGCCTCTGCAGACAGACATATTTTATCAGTTGGTACAAGGCCTAAGAAGTGCTTGAAAGAGGAGCTGATAGTTCTATCCCGGCCTAAATCATTTTGTTTATACTTGCCCAATGACTATGAATGATTCCAAAAAGACCCATATTCTGCGAGAGGTTATAGAATGAAGGATGGCTGGACATTTATACTGAATTAATATAAATTACAAAATGTGTGCTGTCGTTTCCATAGTACTGTATGTGTTTAATTTGCTCTTATAGTGTTACAAATTTCCAATTGTCACTCCCACAATCAGAGACAGTGCTTGCATGGCGAAGATGATATGAATACAGATAAGATAAAGGAACAGATATTTTATAATTTGTGCTCGTAACATGATAACACCATTAACATTATAATTATCTAACTCGAAATTTATGGAACCATCAAAGAATCGATATCTGCAGCATTTCCTAGGCATTGTGTAACTTAACTCATATCGAACACACTTAAAAAATTATCGTATTATTTTGGGTATGGTCTTTTTACGCAAAACTTACTGTAGTTGTTCTTTATGGATTATCTATTACAGAGTCAGATGCTACAGCAATACCTTTTGCCGTTTGTTCGTTAAAACTGTAGTTTCCCCAATTATTGCCCTATCAAACCTATGTAACATCCCACCACTTCCAACTGTCAACATTTATCAGTCTTGTAGCACTGTCGTTAAATGACAGTTCCTGTATATGTTATCCTCAACACACCGATTGTAGTATCATTATGAGGTATAAGTGGAATCCCTAAAGCAGTGTCGTTACCACTAAAAAGAGGTTGTTTTAGTTCATTCGCTTCGTAAACTTACGTTTTTAACAAATACGTTGGTGCCACATCTGTATAACACTGGTGTCACATTTACTCAGTCACGTTCCCCCCCCCCACCCTCACCCTCCCGCCCCCCCAACACCACCACCCGAACACTTGCGCCAGACATCTTCCGGCGACTTTCCCTCTTACCAGTAAACGATTCTGATTCACACCAAGGATTCACACCAAGGAAAAAGAAGACTGATAACGCTGACTGTACCAGCTATGAGTGTCGGCGATAGTACCCATAGTACATCCTGAAAGAAGCACAGACACATTTTCTGTAGTCGGCAGGTCTGCTTTGCTAGATAGACCGGGATTCAGCGATAAAAATAACAGCAATAGAACTCAGAATCTTTGGAGCAAGAGCCAGTTTATATCTAAAAGCCAGCTTTTACGTCCAGGCAATGAAATTCCTAGGTTGAACACTGTAAATTATGTAGCAGGCTGTGGATTCCTTTACCACACACACCACCTAAGGTGTTATTTCAGAAAGTATCAGAGGTACAGCAGGTCTACACATTTCCCTGGAAAGTTAATGAAAAAGTAAATGTCACACTTCATATTGGTTCCTTCATAGGGAACCGGATTTTCAGTAGGAAGAGTAAACACAGTGTCGTGACGGACATAATGGATTTTATTACCAGACATTTCGACATTACCTTAATGTCATCTTCAGTGGTCTAAAATGATAAAAGTATTAAAATTACTTGAATGTAAATACCATATTAACAAAGTGCTTTAGAGATACAACAGTGATAAATAACGGAATTAAGCAATGTTCAAGGGGTAGGATGATATAGCATTGTCACGTTGGGGCTTATGCAATTTCATATACAAGGACTCTAAGATTCTTACACTGTCACTAGAGGCCTGTCGGGTTGATAGGTGTAAAAACTGAGTCTTGGATGTGTTTAAAAAAAGATTATTTTTACCCCAGTCAGAGATATGAGCCAAGTCAGACATTAGGTGAGCCATTGCCTCATCCCTTGTTTGTTGAAGTAATTGCTGAGATGGACGTTGCGCGAACCAAATGGAAAGGTGAAGGGTGAAATCATCAGGGTACGAATGGATAGGGTTAGATGTACAACTTAGAAAGTCATTGATGAATTAAAGGAAGAGAGTTGGAGATAGGACATAGCCCTGAGGAACACCACTGCTGATAGATCTAGAAGAACGATGGCTGTCTACAACAGTGGCTATTAAACGACCAGAAAGGAAGCTAGAGATGAAGGCAGAAATAGAATGATAGAAACCGTAAGAGGGCAGTCTGGAATTTAACCCCTAGGATATACAATTCAATCGACCATACCGGGGTGAAAATCTGTATATGGAGCCGATTTTTCGACTCTTACAGAAGTAAAAAGTGTTATGTCCAAGGTTTAGAGCTTGAATTGACACACCTTATGCTGCAAACCAGAGCAATTTAGACCAACTGGTTCATTAGCTGTAGGCCATCAAATCTGAAAAAAGCTACCCTTCCAGGCAGTGTGACTCCTGTTTTCTATGAGTTCCCATCTCATTCCTCCCTTATTCCTCCCTCATTTCTCCCCTCCCTCCTTCCTGCCTATTAAGCATTTAGTTCTGATTAGTTGGAAGGGATATACGTCACAATTGGGGTGAAGCGTGTTTTTCCCAGTTTTTCCCTGAGCCCCTCAATCGATCACATTCGGTATTTGTGTAATCCTGAAAAAGGATCAATCATTCCCGTGTCACTTTAGGGGTTTAAGATTTATGCCAGACTCGATTGAAAGCCCTTGAGATATCAAATGCAATGCTTTCACCAAAGTCCCCAAAGGAGGATGACCAGGAGTCTGAAATGTAGGTGAGAAGATTACCAGTGGAGCGTCCCTGATGGAAACAATACTGACGATCAGAAAGAAGGTTGTGATAGGGAAGATACTTTAAAATTTTTCTACTAAGAATAGTCTCAAAAACTTTTGAGACAGGGGATGTAAAGGCAATTGGACGATAGTTTGAGGGTTGGGAATGGTCACCCTTCTTTGGGACTGGCTGAATGAGAGCAAACTTCCAGCAAGAAGGAAAGGTACAAGTTGACACACAAAAGCAAAAGTGTTTACCTAGGCAGGGTGTAAGCACAGAAGCATAGTTCTTGAGGACAACAGGAGGGACTCCATCAGGCCCATATGCCTTGTTAGCATCGAGGCCAGTGATGGCAGAAAATACATCAGCTCAAGAAACTATAATGTCAGCCATGAGGAAGTCAGAGGGGGGGGGGAGTGATGGACGAACAGCACAGGAATTGTCTAAGGTGGGACTGGAGGAGAAGTCTGAATGAAGAGATCTGCTTTACCAATAGAAGAAATAGCTGCTGAGCCATCAGAGTAAAAAAGGGGAGGGAAGGATGATGGGAAAAATTTGTTAGAAAGGTTAATGGCAAGGTGCCATAAGAAGAGGGAAGAATTCGAGTTGGAGAGTTGAGAGCATTTAATACGAATGAAATTATTTTTAGCAGAGTGAAGAACAGACTCAGCATGATTCTAGGGAGAAACAAAAACAAAAAGTTGTGATTCAGGGGTGGGTTGGCTCCGGTACCTTTTATAGGCCTTCTTGTTTTGGACAGCATTTGAACAAGCGTATTTAAACCAAGTTTTTTTGCATTAATCAAAGGATATGAGAAGGGAATATATACTTCCATGCTCGAGAGAATAACCTCTGTAATGCACTAGGCACAGTCAGATGGCTCCCGGCCATGGAAGCAATAATCATTCCGGGGAAAATCAAAGAAGTACTGCCTGAGGGCCTCCCAATCCGCGACTCAAGAGTACCACAATAGATGTTTCTTAGGAGGGTCCACAGGCCATACCAGAGAGATAGGACAGGTTAAGGTAATAAGGTTGTAATCAGAGGAACCCAATAGAGAGAAAAGATTAACAGTGTAAGCAGAAGGATTAGATGTACAGAAGAGGTCAGGTATATTGGAGCTCTCTCCAAGGCAGTCCGGGATATGTGTAGGGTGCTGTACAAACTGCTCTTGGTCATTAACGATAGAAAAGATGTAGGCTTATTCACCAGGTGGATCAGTGAAAGGAGAGGAGAGCCAAAGGTGGTGGTGAACATTGAAATCTTCTAGAATGGAGATTTCAGAGAAAGGAGAAATGGATAGAATGTGTTCCATCATAGAAGTATGACAGTCGAAGAATATTTCATAGTCAATAGAGTTATGTGATAAGTAAACAGCACATATATATTTAATCAGAGAATGACAGGAAACCCGAAGCCAGAGAGCAGAGAATTCAGAAGAATCAAGTTCAGGAACACGAGAGCAAGATAAATCATTGTGTACATATACACAACAGCCACATTTGGCTTTGAAATGAGTATAGAGAAAGTAGGAGGATACAGAAAAGGGTTTGCTATCAGTTGCCTCAGACAGCTGAGTCTCAATTAAGAAGAGAATGTGAGGTTTAGAGGAGGGAAGGTGGTGCTCAACAGAGCGAAAGTTGGAGGAAAGGCCACGAATGTTGCAGAAATGAAGAAGAAGAGAGTCAGACAGTGGTTCCAGGCATCTCTCTGAGTCATCACCAGGAGAGGGGCAGATGGTGGGGGCATTTATGCCCCCCCCCCCAGGGACTCCGAGGCTTTGTTATTGGATGCCATTTTTCTTTTTTACTTTTGAAAAGGGAAGTGTAATGTGTACTGTGCATGTAGTTTGGTGTTGACAGATAGAGAAACTTGTATTGGAGAGCATGCTGGCCTACTTTCTGTGTTACTGAAACACTGATAAAGTTCAGCAAAGGTGGATTGTCAGGAAGTAGTCCCGAGTGCCGATGAAATGGGAGCTCCAGCTCTCCCTGTCATCAGCTTTCCATCCACCTTGAAAGTACTGCCTCGCTCGACTGGTGCTACAGTCTACTCCTGAATGGAATATTTATTATATATCCTGGTATCTTAACTTGGCAAACTTAGTCAAATCATTGAGAATAACATTCATCCTAGCAATGTAGTTGTCTTTATTTAACAGATCAGTCCCTTTTCCATGTCCAGTCTACACATCACAATGTCATTTCTTTTCCCAAGATTCCCCAGTATACTGATATCAGCATGGGTAAAAATAGGGGAGAAAACTTTGCTAGACATTAAGGAATAAAAATTACTACACCCCACATTCCGAACGCATCTGATAACCTCAAATGTAAAACCACTTGCTAATTTGCAAGACTGTATTCTATTAACCCCTAAACCGCAGGGTTGTTTTTGCTTGACTTGCGTGTCTTGCTGGCATATTCACGCTCCGACAGACTCTCTAAAAATATTTGCCAAAAATCAGTTATTAGTCCTAGAATATTAAAATTATAATTATGCTTATGGCACATACCTTCAGCTTTCTCCTGAGATGTTTGTTGAGCCTTCGTCGAGTACTGTAGGACTTGTGGAGATCTCTGAAGTTGGGTAACGAAGTCTCCACTTTACACTTCCCGACAACCCGTAATATGATTACCACAGCCTGATATTATCACTAGAAACACTATTCCATGATTCTCAAATAGTTTGGAATCCATACTCCAAAAAAAAAAAAAAAAAACACTGAAAGCAGTGAAAATTACGAGCACGTATGACCTTCCCACTTAAGCTCGTTCACCGCTAGTGTTCTGTCATTTATTATTCATAAAACACTCACACTTTATATTTCTGTTACTATATAACACTTATACATGTCTGCAGTCTTTATCCATAAGTTTCCTTCAGTAATAGTAGTTTATTGTCACTGTAGGCATTCAATTTCTCTTTCAGTAAAATATTTAGCATTCACTTTCTCGTCCTGTATACTAGCGTTGAGAGTGAATCTGTCACTTTCACTTTCAAAACTCATAGTATTCATACATGCTAGAGTGAAACTTTCACTTTCATTACTCCTAGTATATATACTCATATTCTTATATTACTACTCATTTACACTTCTAATTACATTCTCTATTTTATTTACATTATTTACACATCTATTTTATTTACACTGTGTTATGCAGTCACTTGCAGTAACTTATAAAACTATTTTCCACTGTTCACTTATATTTACATTCATTGCTTTCACTTGCTGTTTACACATTATTTACACATTATTTACATTTCCACTTCCACTGTTTTACTCACCAGGAAGATAATAGTCACTGTCCACCATTTTCATTGATAAATTAGCTAGTTCACGTTCCACAGCAGTCACCTAGCCCTTTACCTCTTTCCACACGAGGTTTAATAGGGGGTAGAGGTCACAGGGCCCTTTGCATGGGGCTAAAAAGCGGCGGAATTGGACAGGAGCGAATCCGACGTGGTTTCACCTTGAAAGACAACAGTAAACTGAATACAGTGTGGTGGCCTAGGGGGAGTGCAATGCTGCCAATGTCAGCGTGGTGACAGCTGCTAATATATATGCTATGAAATGATTGGCAGGAAATCTAGACAATACATAATAAATTAGGAAGTTCCAGGTGAATGTAAATATCACTTAGGCTTCTCTCTTCCTTTCTTATATATATTTTTATTACGAGAATAGATTATACGGCATATTTCAAGGGGAAATAAACAGTGAAAATTAGCAAACGAGTGCATTTGAGGTGTTGTCAGGTGATAATTAGCCAATTCCAGGTGTATGACACTATCATTACCTTATTTCTTTATTGTAAATATTATTTGGTATAAGAATAGGGCATAGAGCTTATTTCAATGGATGAATTCAGTGGACAATTCCAGGGAAGATTTACTTAGCATAGCACGGCCGGGCAGGCGAGAGGAGAGGGTAATGGAGGGGAGGTAGGGAGGGGAGTCAAGAACGGGGAGAAATGGCTAAATTGTCAATAATGGATGGGAGTACAGATGAGATTAGGAGTGCTGACTAGTGTTGGACATTGGCAGTACTGATAGATGATACAAGCCACCACTTGAAAGCCCGGGCAATTTCAAAATAACACAGAATCACAAAAATGATGCCCCGCAGTTTGATCCCTTGCTCCCAGGAGTTTCGTGATGCCCCGCGGTATGATCCCTTGCTCCCAAGCGTCACGAAAGTGCCACCCCGCTGTTAAGGGGTTAACCAACTTCTCAAAGCATAATAAATATTTAGTGTAAGATAGCTTGAACTCTGGTAGGCAAAATTCTAACTCAGTTGCCAACAGGAACTTCTATCTGACGGATAGACGCACACCTCAGTAGTTAAAAATAACTTTTATCAGGACAAGATGATTCTAGTTTATAATTAGCACCAAGTTTAAATTGCTTATTTTCATGGCTGTGAGAAACATTCTTCTTCATATTATCTACTTTCTGAACAACGAACTTGTTCATGAAACACCAATCAAGTTTGGACACTGATTTTTGCAAAGCTTCTTTTACATGAGAGATCTCGTTCAATATTGGTGACTTCTCTTTGTTTTGAGCGAATTTCGTAATCCAAGAGTTCGTTCGTTCATTTAAACTTTTCCGCACCTATAGTGCAGGCCAGGCCATACATTGGCCTGGTCAGTGGGGTGTGGGCTGACTTAAAAAATAGTAAGAGGGAAGATAGGGCTTGGTGACTGCCCAGCATGCACGCCCTGTTTTCTGGCTGGCTTTGTGGTGTGTGTCAATCCAAGAGTTGGTGTTGCTATGATCTATAGAACTCCAAGTTTGTGAGGTTTTTATGGTAAAGTTTGAAACAAAGATACTTAGGAAAAACATTACAAGTTTTGCACATGATGAAAAATTTTAAATCCAAGATCTTAGACAGTTTCTTGGAGCACTGTTCGAACTTGAGGAACATTTGAAGAGTAGGGTGACCATACCGACGACGTATCACCCTTGATATTGGTTCATTCTTTTGGAACCGGATCTTCAGTAGGAAGAGTAAACACAGTGTCGTGACGGACGTAATGGATTTATTACCAGACGTTTCAACATTTCCTTAAAGTCATCTGCAGTGGTCTAAAATGATAAAATTATTAAGATTACTTACATGTACAAAGGAAAAGGGGAAAAAGAAGTGTGTGGTAATCATAGGGGCATTTGTCTTCTTAGTATAATAGGAAAAGTGTATGGTAGGATACTTATTGACAGAGTTAGAGAAAGAACAGAGAAATTAGTTGGAGAAGAACAGGGAGGCTTTGGGAAGGGAAGAGGTTGTGTAGATCAGATATTCATTCTTAGATCTTTAGTGGAAAAGTTTCTAGAGAAGGGAAAGAAGTTGTATGCGGCTTTCATGGATTTGGAGAAAGCATATGACAGGGTGGATAGACAAGGATTGTGGAAAGTGTTAAGAATATATGGAGTAGATGGGAAGTTGTTCAATGCTGTGAAGAGTATGTACGATGGTGTGAAGGCTGCAGTGCGTGTGGATGGTGAACTAAGTGAATTTTTCTCTTTGAAAGTTGGGTTGAAACAGGGATGTGTCATGTCTCCATGGTTGTTCAATCTGTACATGGATGGGGTAATAAAAGAGGTACAAGGTAGGGTAGTGGATGTTGGAGTGGCCCTGGTGAGAGAGGATAGTGTTTGGAAACTCCCTGTACTGTTGTTTGCAGATGATACTGTGTTGTTGAGTGAAGACGAAGGGGAGCTGCAAGGCTTGGTGGATGAGTTTGGGAGAGTGTGTAAGAAACGGAATCTGAAGGTGAATGTAGGGAAGAGTAAAGTGATGGTCTTTGAGAGAGGTGAAGTCAGTGAATGTACAGCGAGGTTGGATGGTGAGGAATTGGAAAACGTGAGTACGTTTAAGTTCTTGGGTAGTGTGATGAGTAAGGATGGAGGTTTGGAGGGTGAAGTGCTTGAAAGGGTACAACAGGGAAGAAAGGTTGCTGGTTCTTTGAAAGCAGTGATAAGAAACAGGGAAGTGAGCATGGAAGTGAAAAAGTTACTACATGACAGTATTGTGATACCAACTCTAACGTACGGAAGTGAGGCTTGGACGTTGTTGGAAGGACACAAATGAAGAGTGAGAGCAGTGGAAATGAGTTACTTAAGAGAAGCCTGTGGAGTCACATGGAGAGATAGGCTGACGAATGAGGATATAAAGGAACGTTGTGGTGTGGATGTGGATGTGATAGGAAGCGTTATGAGGAACACACTGAGGTGGTTTGGCCATGTGGAGAGGATGGAGGGTGAAAGACTGACGAAGAGAGTGTATGTGAGTGAAGTGGAGGGGGGAAGAGGGAGGGGGAGGCCGAGGATGAGATGGAGGGATGGGGTGGAGAGGTATATGAGAGAGGGGGTTGTGAGTTGGGAGCAGGGGAGTGAAATGGCGGGGGACAGGGCGACTTGGAGGCGATTTGTTTGTGGCCACCCCAAACGGGATTGAGGCGTCTGGCAATAGATAGATAGATAGACTTACATGTAAATATCAAAGTGCTTTAACGACAATGCCTGCCTCTCATAAATGTGAACCGAAGTAATGGATTTTCTATGCAATGTTCTGAGAACCAGAAACAGTCCTCAAGATTATGAAGAGCTTCCTCGACTGAGCCTCTTGTACCTCGGGGGAGACCTAGGACACTACAAGCTTTCGCCCTCAGATGCATATCATCAGGCCAGGTGGATGGGAAAAGCTATATATTGTGTGAGGATACCTCTACTTCAGTCCCAGTTCTCCAAACTCACACCAAGAGAGGCAGGAAGTGCGCCGTATGGTTTCCTTTGTGAGTATGGTATATGTGCGTCACTAACACGAGGCTCCAGTCACCATCAAAGCGCCTAAAAATGAATTCAGTCTTTGTGAAGTACGGTGCCGGTACCCTGACAAGGACATTGGTAACATAGCTTACCAGGCTATGCTCTGTCATCTGTGGTATATCACGGAAGATGTGATCTGTCTTGCCCTGCTTGACGACAGGGTTAATGATGATGAGAAGAGTGAAATTACACCCAACCAAAAGAAGTGCCCAGGAAAAAGACTCAAGCGGCTTGAAAACAAAGGGCTCGAGTGGATGGCCGTTTGAGTCCATGGGTGATGAGCCAGTTCACATAATTGTTCCAGTTTCTCCAAGTTGAGCCCAAGTTCCTTGCCAGAAACCTTTTAACATGACACTCTGACGATAACTTCCGTCTTACAAAAATGCGAGCAGAAAACCTGAAGGTGTTCAGTGATGCAGCAGATAGCTTAAGAAATTGACAAGCACACCTCTACGCCGTAATGAAAATGGCCTCCAATACCTCATACAGACTGTTCACTTTCACCGACTGACTATAAAGCGGAAGGGAACGAAGGCGGACCTCATGAAGCAAGTGTTTATGTTAAATTTATTCATGCAAAGATGAAGTTTAGGATATATGTTTTATTTTATTGCTTTTTTAGGAGTGTCGATTTTTCAGTTACGTTTGGCTGAATGAGAACTCATGAAAAAGTACTGTGTTATTTGTATGTCACTATCAGTTGTTTCATTTGGATAACATATGAAATGAAGAATTCAGTTGTCCGGACCTTTAATTGCCATTCAGTCATTCTGAAGTTTCCCTGGAAGCTGTCTGATGGGGAGAACCAACGAGGCACAACAGGAGCAAGATTGCACCTCGATATTTTTTTCCCACTCTTATGTGCTTGAGCCACCCTTAAGTGCTTTATATATATATATATATATATATATATATATATATATATATATATATATATATATATATATATATATATATATATAATGATGGCCAGCAAAACCAGAGTGATGATGTACAGCCGAGCCCCAAAATTCGCGACCACGTACCTTACTGTCTGCGGAAACAGTGGTGGTAACAATGAGTGGGGGAGGGGTCAGAGTCACAGAGTTATACATATAGAGTGCGCCACCCTGGTTTGAAAGTGACGCAACCGGAAGTGGCTCAGCGGCCATATTGGGATGCCCAGTCTCACGCTAAATTCAAAACAGGTAAGATGTTCTCGCTTCTCTGTGATCAGGAAATAAAATAGAATGGAAATATATTCAAGCACTGCATCAACTTCAAGAAGAGGAGGGCCTTCATTTAGGAAATAAACTCAGGGATATTCATCTTTCATGGCACACTCAAAAGATGAAAGTAAAACTTGCTGCGCAAACACTGAGTTCTAGTGTAGCTGATGCATTAATCTTCTGTCGGGATTCAATACATCTCCCACAGTTTTAAGGATTGTCAGGGTACAGTTAAATTTCTGCAAATGGCTGATAAACTTTTTGATGTACTGAACTCGAGAAACAAATTTGCTAGAGGAATGAAAGCAGCACTTCAACCTGAGACAGAAGTAGTTTCAATGTCATTCTTAGATCAAGCATTTGCTTATCTAATGACTATCACTAATTCTGATGACATCCTCATGTACAAAACTTCTAGAAAGACACCTTTCATTGGTTTTTTGGCTGCCATTAAGAGTGCTCAGGCACTTTATAAACAGTTTGTAGGTGTAAATAAGCCACTCCAGTACTTTCTAACTTATAAGCTGTCACAGGATCACTTAGAACTCTTTCTGTGCAATTCGAGCATCTGGTGGCTTTCGAAATAACCCTTCTGCGTTAAACCTCATGGCAGCATACAAGAGACTCCTTCTGAGGCATGAAATAAAAACGTCAAACGGGAATGTCTCTGCACAAGACCTCACTGAAGTGCTCACATCTGCAACATCTAGCAGTGTCATGAAGAAAGCTTTAGAGGATAAAACTGAAGATATTATGATGGCAAGAAGATATGATATCATTCCTCGCAGTCCTGCCCAAGAAGATCATGATTATGTAGACTGTCCAAACTTTACAGATGTGTCAGATTATAAGGAAGCTGCAGTAGGTTACATTGCCGGATATGCAGTTAAAATGGTAAAGAGAAATATTTCATGTCCAGACTGCTTGTCTGCACTTACAGCAACAGAAATGAAGAACAATGATAAAAGTTGTGCATTGATACTGGTTAAGGACAAAGGCGGCTTGATAAAGCCCTCTATGAGTGCTGTGTCTGTCTGCAGATCAACAGAGAAAATATTTCAGAAAATGTTGAAAAGTCATGACAAAGAGCTACGTAACATTCCCAGAATTTCCTCTCTAGTTGCATATTCTGTATTGAAAGAGACTGGTAGCACTGCATTTAAAACACATGATTCCCATATGTTTGAATGTTCACCTGATAATAATCACATTTTTCTCTTATTAAAGCAGTGGTGCTTGCATATTGCAAGATACGTTTGCATCATCTTGCAAAAGCAACCACTGCTAAAGTAAGAGGCTGTTATGTTAGGAAAACACTAACTAAGTTAGTATTATTTAAGAACCAGTAAGTGAGGGAACTCACCATCCACTCAATTAATGTAATGCTATTAATAAATTGGTATATGTTCGCTTCTAATCGTTGATTTTTGTGTATCCAAAGTAAAATGGTGCGTAGAGACAAGGTAAGGGGACCGGGAATAACTTTTCTTCTCACTTCATTCAGAGCGCAATAGTAATGGAGAAAAGGCTTAAAATAGCTAAAGTAATTATATTGATAACTGCTCTATCTATTTACATCAGGATATAATGCAAAAAACACTCGGGAAAGGTTAGTATTTGTGAATTAAGATGAGCTGTACGAGAAGGTCGGGACTTGGTAGAGTGGGCATCCTAAGATGGCCGCCGCCCCGGGCCCGCTGGCTTCACTTATCGCCCATACCACAACACAGGGACGCGCGCTCTATATGTATAACTCTGTGGTCAGAGTACGTGGAATAACCCCGGCCCCTCACACAATCTCTACATGGTTTGATTTGGTTTCATAAGGTTCGTCTGCATTAATAAACGCTATCGACATGGGATACTGATCCTAGATAAAACATATCACCTTTATCAGTTGTAGAGTTGAGTTTTCATTACTAAGAATTGTATGGAGCTGTAATTCGTTCGGGTAACGATACAATTGTCCCTTACTCTGTTATTTTATTAGTGAATGGATACAGTGAGGGAGATAACACACACACACACACACACACACACACAGGCTACACATACACATACACACACATACACATACACACACACACACATACACATACACAGATACACACACACACATACACATACACATACACACACATACACATACACATACACACATACACAGACACACACACACACACACACACACACACACACACACACACACACACACACACACACACACACACAGTAGATGTTTTTTTTACATCAGTAATGTGTCCATCCGCCCTCGTTGTTAATAACTTCTTGCATTCTGGATGGGAGGGATGCAACAATGTTGTAAATATCGCCTTGTCGTCTCCGGAGTCGTTCCCAGTCATGCATACAGTGCTGCACAAGTGCTTGAGGTGTCCTCTCTTGTCCCTGGTCCCAGCTATTAACCATCATCGCCCAACAATTTTCTATTGGGTTTAAATCCGCACCCTTAGCTGGCCACGGCAGCAGATCTATGTTCGGCTGGTCACTGAACCATCGGCTTACGATTAGTGCAGTGTGGACGGGGCAGTTGTCCTAATAATGGCAAATACACATGGATAATAATGGCTCCTTATAGGTAATGTCGTATAATGACAGACTCAGTTGATAAATTATAGACGTGCTGAATATGCGATAATTTCTGACAGATGAATATAAGACATGAATATGGAAATGGAGTAGACAGTATTTGATATACTAACCTGCATGAAAATAAACCGTTCAGGATAAGGTATAGCCATAGCACGAACTGTAGGGACCATCACTTCCTCTAATATTTCAATATATTTCTCTGCAGTCAGTCTCCCGTCGATAGTAGTCAGTTCACCCACGCCGTATAAATGGACCCAGCCCCACACGTTGCTCGTCACGTGGCCACTACGTGCTACTTCATATATGTTTTCACTGTTGTATCTTGTTCCGTTGCGTCGCCAACAGTGAGGGCGTCCGTGTGTAGTAGAAGAAAAGGTTTTCTTGTCAGAGAATATCACTCGCCCCCAGTATTCAAGGTCCATGTTCACATGCTGTTGTGCGAAAACAAGGCGGCCGTTCCGATGCCTCTCAGTTAACTTTTCTTTTTCCTCTGGGATCCTATGATGCACTCCTGCTTTATGAAGACGTTTGCATACAGTTTTTCTGGACACTTGTAACTGAAGCTGCTCCCTGATTTGCATGGCATTGATGATGGGTGTTCGTCTTGCCTGCTCACTGATTCTCTGGTCTTCCTCAGGTGTTGTTTTCCTAGGTCTTCCGCTCCTCGGACGGTCACACACATCGCCTTCTGCTTGCCACCTAGTCCACCATTTCTTAACTGTTGTTTGTGACACACCTTCATCTTCTGCTATGGCAGCAGCAGACATTCCTGCTTGTCTCTTGGCAACAAGCCTTGAACGAAGGCTTACTTTATGAGGGTCTTGAGCCATGTTTGCTGGTAGGCAGAAGTATGGAGACTGATCTCCGGCCTTAGGCGCCATTACGACAATTCCCTCGGATAAATCTGAGACAAATGAATCGTTACTCGAACGAATTACAGCTCCATACAATCCTTAGTAAAAAAAGCTAAGCTCTACAGTTGATACTACTCATGTCTCAATATCCTTCCAATGATAAAGGCGATATGTTTTATCTAGGATCAGTATCCAAGGTCGATAGCGGGTGACTAAATTGTTACTTTGTTCCTCGTTATTTCCAGACGATGTTGTTATTTTAAGTGAGTTCTATCGTGTTGGAGGGATTTATCAGGTTCATATCTAACCTCTAGACTCCTAACCCTCTACTCTATCCATAATGAATAAAATCGACAGAAAACAGACGAAATAAAGTGAATAAAGGTTTGCCCGCCATTGAAGGGTTTATGCAGACGAACCTTATGAAACTAAATCAAACCATGTAGAGATTGTGAGGGAGCGGGGTATATAGTCCACGTACTCTGACCCCTCCCCCACTCAGTGTTACCAGCACAGTTTCCACAGACAGCTAAGGTACGTGGTCGCGAATTTTCGGGCTCGAGTGTACATGATTTATTATTGGTGACGTTTCGGTTTTATAACACAAACCATCTTCAGACCTAAAACAAAAATAAAAAGGTACAAAATAGAAAATAAATCAATATGTACGAGTAATTTTCTCATCTTCCACAGAATAAGATAACAGGGAACAGAGCAGGTCATATGAAATAAAATTACAATACAACAATTTACCAGCTAAAAACAGAGCAACTGTGTAGAGGAGTCGTGTGAGCCAAGGGATGGTCGTAGCTCTGCCGTTAGTAGAGACTCCGCTATAAGTCTAGTCATCTCGTGCAGTGAACAATTTTTTTTTTTTTTTCCGGCCTATCAACCATTGGGGCCGAAGCCCCTGGTTATTAAGGCCATATATATATATATATATATATATATATATATATATATATATATATATATATATATATATACACACACACACACACACACACACACACACACACTTCCATGCATATATACAGACACACTTTCATGCAAACGTACATAAATTATATAATAATTTTAATCTTTTTTTTTTTTCTTGGTTTTATATTTTTTATACCTTATATTGTAAAGAAAAACTAATCTAAAGACCCTAAAACTAATCACCTAACAGACAAATCGCTAACCTATACTAAATTCTACAGAGACAAATAGCTAGACCTACACTAATGGTAAAAATACCTCGACTAACAGAACACCATCGACTGCAGATATGTAATGCCTTTCTACATTACATACCTGCACTCATCACCTGGTGACTGTCAGTCGAGGCACAACCTAATATAGGGGACATCAATATATGAAAGGGAACCAGACGAGTCAGGAACATTTCCATATACGTCAGCTGTCGTCCCTAATTAGAATAACTTAAGCAAGATAATATAATGTATTTACATAATTTGTACAAAAAGTGAAGAGCCTCGCCCAGCAGACCACCATCGACTGCAAGTGCCCAATACCTTCCTATATTGCACACTTGCACTCATCAGCTGGTGACTGTCAGGCGAGGAACTTGGCTTAATGTAGGGGACATCTATATTAGAAATAGATCGGTGGGAGGAGGAACTATTTAAAATATGTCAACTGTCAACCCTAATTAATATTACAATATATACATATTTACTGTTCATAAAAACCATAACCATACAGTAAAAAAGTCACATCATTCTGATCAGTCCGGTCTCTCTCAAGAAAGCCATCAATTTATCAGTCATAACAATGTCCCCATCACCCAGGATGGTGGAAAGTGTGAAGGGGACGTCTGCTGCGCCGCAGTAATTTATAAGTGAAGCACGTTCACGAATAAATCGCCGACAGCGCAGGATGATATGACTGATAGATAACACCGCATTACAGATGTCACAGTGCGGTGGGAAGCGTCTTTCCATATATGGTTTTATGTGGGTTAGAATGGTGGCATTAAGCCGTAACCGTGCCAATACTTTTTCTTATAGGCGACTGGGACGGTTGGCAGTGTCCCAGTCGCCCAGGTACGGCTTACAAGTTGGAATATTTAGTCTGGTCCATTGACCTTGCCACAGAAGATTTATTGATTTCTTTCCGAGAGATAGACTCGACCGTAGATCACGAGGAACGTCCCAAGTCTCCTCGAGCTCTACAGCCGACTTTGCAAGTAAGTCAGCCTGCTCATTGCCGTAGATACGACAATGACCAGGCACCCAGATCAGCGTGAATGACTTGTTGCATGAATGCAACTTATTAACGATGCGGCCCTGGATCTCATGAGAGTCCGTAGTGCAAGATGCAATTGCCTGAAGGGCTGATTTTGAATCTGAAAATATGACAAATCAGTCATGCCTAGAATCGAGAGCATAGTCTATGGCTTTGTCAATAGCAAAAAGTTCTGAAGTAAACACAAATGTATGAGTCGGCAACCGATACCTGAGGGCACATTCAGTCGACCACACACTTGCACCCACACATTCACTCGACTTGGACCCGTCGGTGTACAATTGATGGGACCCCAAGTGACGAACAATGATGTTACGAAACAAGTGGTGGACCTCCGCCTCCGGCGCCTTGCCCTTTGGTGCTGGGAGCCATGTGACATCGACTGTAAAGCCGGGTGGCTCCCAAGGCGCTATATTTTTAAGCACCAACTTGTCACAGTCTCTGGGGTCCACATCAAGCTCCTGAGTCAGTAAGTGGAGGCGAGCGGCAAGTGGCCGACGCACCCCCTGCAGAAGGTGATGGTATTGACGCAGGGGGGTACAGGCCACATTGCCGATATTACTTTTCCTTAACGTCCTTATGCCATAGGACAAGGCCAGGTGGTCACGGCGAATACGGAGGGGAGGCACATTCGCCTCCACTTCCATACGAGTCACACGGGTACACCGGACGGCTCCAAGACACATTCGCAAACATTTATTCTGTAACACATCCAATCCTTTCAGAGTGGCATCGGATGCAGAGCCATACACCTGTGCGCCATAGTCAAGCTTCGATCGAATAAGGGACTTATACACCATTAATAAAGATTTTCTGTCGGCACCCCAGGTAGTACCCTCTAGGTACTTGAGGACATTTAACGGTTTATCACAACGAGCAAGCAAAGTATTAACGTGAAGTTTAAAATTCATTCTACGATCAAAATGTATTCCTAAAAATTTTACAGAATTTTGAAAAGGTACCGCCTGATTATCCAAAGTTAAGCACAAATTAGATACGTTACGATTAGTGAAAACTATAGCGGCACACTTACGTACAGAAAACTTAAATCCCCACTGCAAGGCCCATTGGTGGACGGAGTCAAGGGCTGCTTGAATCCGCCCAGCTGAAAATTGTGCATTACGGGAAGAGTGCCATATTGCACAATCGTCAGCGTAGAGCGAGTATTTAAGATTCCTCGGGATGGGAGCTGATGACAGAATATCATTGATCATAATACTAAATAAAGTAGGACTAAGCACACTTCCCTGTGGCACCCCGTTTTCCTGGATAAATATATCCGATGTTACGTTACGGGGCAATTTGACAGAGAAAGTTCTGTCCCTTAAGAAATTTGAAATAATAATAGGCAAATTTCCTCTTAAACCATAAGCATGGAGCTTCATTAGTATACCGTGTCGCCAGATCATGTCATAGGCTTTATGGATGTCCAAGAACACCCCTATCATGAATTCTTTATTGGCAAATGCCTCTGCAATACAATGCTCCAAATTCATTAAATGATCTAGTGAACTTCTGTATTTATGGAAGCCACATTGTTGATCATTTAACAAATTCTTCGACTCTAAAACAAAAAGAAGCCTATTGTTAACCATACGTTCCATGACCTTACATAGACAAGAAGTCAACACAATAGGACGAAATGAAGTGGGATTCATAAGACGACCAGCCTCTTTGGGTATTGGTATGACGTGCGCAAAGTGCCATGAGTTTGGGAACGTTCGAGACGCCCAAATCTCATTGTACAATGCTAACATCTTAATCAGGTTGTCCTGATTAAGATGCTGGATCGTACCGTACGTGATGGTGTCTGGTTCAGGGCTGGTGTCTTTACAGGATTTAAGGGCAAGGAGCAGTTCATCTAGCATAAACTCTTGGTTGTACGGGGAGTCTATGTCTTCTGTGGCAAAGTCTAATATCTGTAGCTCAGCCGTGCGTTTATGATGTTGGAAACGTGGGTCATAATTGGCTGAGCTACTTACATGAGAAAAACTCTTGGCGAGGATGTTAGCAACGTCCACGGGCTCGTCATAGGTGGTGTTATTCACCTGCAAGGTGGTTACAGGGAAGTATGGGCGTTTATTATTTAATAATCTTATAGTGGACCAGACTTTATGTAATGGTGTTGTACGAGTCACCGTGGACACAAAGGACCGCCAGGAGTCACGTTTAGCCCTTCTTATTATTCTCCTTGCCTCAGCCCGTGCCTGTTTGTATGCAATAAAATTTTCCTCAGTGGGCTGACTATCAAAAATCCTGTATCTCCTATTGCGTTTTCTTAATGCTTGTTGGCAATCCGGCGTCCACCAATGTGCTCTATGCTTCGCATGAACTGTAGAAGTCTTGGGAATAGCAGCCTCAGCTGCGTGTAATATGGAAGTAGTTATATTTTCGACCTTAACATCCATGGTCTCCCCAGATATATCTAAATTGACGATCCTTGAGAAGGATCCCCAATCTGCTTTCTTATAGTTAAATTTTGGAGGTGGAGGGTCCGAAATGATGTCGCGTGTATAAGAAAGACAGATGGGTAAATGATCACTTCCCAAGGAGTCGTCGTAAGGGTCCCATGAGAGATCTTGATGTATACCAGGGGAGGCCAAAGATAAGTCAATGGCCGAAAAGTTACCAGTACGATCATCTACACGAGTCGCTCTACCATCGTTCAGAAGACAGAGGTTGGACTGTAGTATTAGGTCGGCTACTTGCTCCCCACGACCATCAATCCTCAAGCTACCCCATTGATAGTGATGGGCGTTAAAATCGCCCAACACTAACTTATTTCCAGGCAGATGTTCAACTAGTGAATTTAAAGCATCACTATCAATGGGGCCATGTGGAGGACAGTACAGAGAGCAAATAGACAGATACGTGTTATTAAATTTTACTCTGCACGCGACCGCTTCCAGAGTAGAATTTAGAATCACTTCCGCTTGTGGGTGTGATTTGTGTGTGTAAATGGCAACTCCGTGACCTTCATATCTTCTATACGAGTGGTAGTGTTTGAACTGTGGAGGATCAGGATGATCCTCCAGGCGCGTCTCCTGTAAAGAAACAATGTCTGGCCTGTGTATTGATAGCAAGATTGCTATATCTTGTACCTTATTCCCAATACCTCTACAATTCCACTGTAATAGAGTGAATGCGGCGGTTTAAGATTTCCGTTGGGGGCCAGTGTGCTTCGTCTTTTTTTGTCGCCCGCCAGTAGGCGAGCGACTACCGGGGGACCTATCCCGGTGCTTGTTGATGGAAACCTCCATATTTTCATCAATAACTAGGTTCCCAGCCTCCCCCGAGGAAGAGCTAACCTTTCTCTCTCTCGCTGGAGTAGGAACTGGAAGGACATGAGGACGTGACTGTTTCGTGAGGGTGGTCATGTTATTCTTAGTAGGCTTGTCAGGCTTCGCTTTAGGCCGTACTGTTGGAGAGGCAGCAGCAGCCTGAGAGTAAATTGAAGCTTTAGGGATGTCAGTGAGAGAGTTGGAACGGACAGGAGGTCGAGATGGAGATGAACTGTGAGCGGCAGGAGGGAGAAAGACAGGGTCAGTCTGCGTCTCGACAGAGCACATCACAGGACGGGATATTACCGCTGAAGCATAGGACCTATTCGGCGTGGGAGTTGCATGCAACTCCTTAACCTTTTTCCTAGCTTCGTAGTAGGAAATACCCTCAGTTGCCTTCACTGTGCAGACTTCCTTCTCCTCCTTCCACTTGGGACAATCCCTAGAGGAAGTGGAGTGAGTACCCTTGCAGTGAAAGCAACGTACTGTCTCTGATGTGCAACTTTCCGCATCATGACCCTGGCTTGCACACTTGCCGCACACTGGCTGGGAAGCCCGACAAGTCTTTGTACCATGCCCATACAGCTGGCATTTCAGGCAACGCAAAGGGTTAGGGATGTACGGCCGAACGTGAATAATTTCGTAACCAACTTTGATATCATTAGGAAGAGAAGATTTGGCAAACGTCAAGATGATAGTTGCTGTCTTCGTCCTTATGCCTTCCAAGTAGCGAGTTATGAATTTAGCCTCTATGACATCTTGCTGCGCCAATTCACTTACGATCTCGTCCTCGCTCATCACCATGAGATCCCTGCAAGTGACAACACCCTTGCAAGAATTCATGGAGACTGGGATTTTGGCTTCGACATCGTAACAATGGAATTTGCGCAGTTTCAACAAATCCTTTACCTGTGTTGAGTTAACTGTTTTGGCCAGGAGATCTCCATTAGCAAGTTTTTTTTAACTTGTTCGACTTCTCCTGCACAGTGGTCAATCACCTTCTTGATAAGGAAGGGATTGAGACTGGACAGGGGAGTGGAACCTAGTGCATGGATGGTGACGTAGGTCGCATTTGCTACTGGGATATCAAGTGGGGCTCGAGTCTGGCGTCCGTCAGTCTGGGGGTGGTCAGTCCTGTCGTTCCTACTTTCGTCAGGACCACCTCCCCCCCTGAAGGGGGGGGAGGCAGTAGGGGCGTCCTCCATAGGTACCACTTCCCCCTCGCGGGGGAAGTGGGAAGAAAGAGAGAAACGAGCAAGGGACAGAGCACCTGGGGAAGACCCACCTAGTCTGAGATTACCCTCTCAAACCACTCTCGGGAGGACGCGCCTGTGTGTCACTCACACCCCAGAGCGATCAGTAGGGGGTACACTCCAGAGGTGAGTAAGCAAAGGCAATCTCAGGAAACAGATATAGACACTAACTATATCAACTAAGGCCAGGGAGGAAAATGAGATCTAGCTAACCTAACTTTTACTCCCCTATTTACAAAACTATTGCCGGTGAGGCAGCCCTAGATCGCTAGAGGAGAGAGCAACGAATACACGACTGCACTCTCCGCAACCATTCATCAAAGTCCTCCGTGAACAAAATTCGAAAGTTCTGGTTATTTATAGGATGACTTTCCGAATCTGAACGATTTCGAACTGCAGAAAATGATGGTTTCGAGATTGGGAGTCCTGTCCTATGAGACCTTCCCTGATGCTCGGCAATCCTGGTAGCTAGATGGCGCTTAGTTTGACCAATATAGGATGCATTACAGCAACCACACTGAAATCGATACACCACCGAGGACTGCAGGGCATCCGGGACACGGTCTTTAAACTTGAAACACTGAGACAGGATTTGGGGAGATTTAAACACCACCCTCAACGATATCTGCGGATAAAAGTCGTGAATTAGTTTGATTATCCTGTTACGTAAAAAATTTGATTTAGGGCCTAAATACTGTACTGAAAAATGAACTTTAGCTTTCTCAACCGTGTGAATTTTTTTCAAAGTATTGGTTCTTAATTTAGTTAGCTGTATTCCAATATACTTATCTACAAATTTAGTTGGGAATCCATTGTGGTACAGGGTTTTCCTCAGAAACTGCAACTCATTATGTAGAGAAAAATATGAGGAGCATAAATTATAGGCCCTAGTCACCAGAGTTAGAATTAAATTACGTTTATATTGGAGGGGAACGTTTGAGTTAAATTTAGTAGTTAATCCTGTATATGTAGGCTTCCTGTATACTGACGTAAAAGTTCCTTCTGTTCTCTCTATGCAAATATCTGAAAAAGGGAGTTTATTATTTTGCTCCGTTTCACAGGTAAACTGTATATTTTTATGTTTAGAATTTAAATAATCCAAAAACAAGGGCACATGAGACGGGGACCTAAAAATGGCAAACGTGTCATCATTGAAATAAAGTGGCTTAAAATGGGTGGGACAATCCTTTAACCATATAGATTCGTGATAAGCTAAAAATGCATTAGCAAGGCTGGGTCCAAGAGGATTTCCCATAGCCATTCCGTCGACTGGTTTAAAGTAAGAACCATTAAAAGTAAAGTAACAGTCTTGCACTGACAATGAGAGCAGTTTATGAAAATGGTCTTTATTTAACCCTCCAATGTTGTTAGTTTCATTAAACAAATTATCACGGCAGATATCCACAGTTTCATCAAGGGGGTATAAAAATTGCCAACGTAAACTTCTTACCAGTGAAATCAAAACTAAAAGTAAACATGTAAATTCCTTAAAACTACGTTTGGATGAGTCTTTGGTTAAATTAAAATCTGCAGTTTCATATATTGATTATGTACATCTGACCAGCTTAATTGAACGCACTAACGTAAATTCCCTTGCTAGAACTAAATTTATACACCAAAAAAAAAAAAAAAGAAAATTGGATTTGTAGATCCCCAAGGTATATCTCCCGACAGAGTAATTTATAATTTTTCGTCGAGAAGTCTCTGCAGTGTGGAAAAGTCCCTTTTATCTAGGGGGTTGAAGTTTTCTTTTCCCCCCCAGGAAGAGTAGTTTTTTTAATCCCACTTTCTCCCTTTTGAGAAGCTTTTTAAAATCTTGTCAAACCATGCCTTTTTCCCCAACAAGGGTAGAACTTTCGATTATTTTAAAAGTAGTTTAAAGCATCTGGCTTTTTCTAGTTTTTATAATTATAAAGCTCGGAGTTCTTTCACAAAGGAAGAATATGCTACCCTCAAGGATTTGAAATCTGACAACTCTTTAATCATTTTAAGACCTGACAAGGGTAATGGAGTAGTGTTACTGAATAGGACAGACTATAACTCTAAGATGCTTGATATACTTAGTGATTCTTCAAAATTTTGTAGGGTGACTGGGGATATATTTCAGTTTATATTGAGGAGTGAAGATAAAATTAACAGCTTTCTTAGAAACTTGAAATCTAAACATGCAATTGAGGAAACTACTTATTCGGAATTATTTGTATCAGGTTCGAAACCAGGTGTCTTGTATGGTTTGCCTAAGGTTCATAAGGAGGACTGCCCACTTCGTCCTATACTATCTGCCCTAAACACTGTTAATTATAATCTTGCTAAGTATCTTGTTCCATTGCTGTCTCCGATAACTTTTAATGATTACACTGTGAAAGATTCTTTTTCTTTTGCTAAAGGAATTTGTGAACTTAAATATAACGATTGTTTCATGGCTTCATTTGATGTAAAATCCCTATTCACAAATATCCCCCTTGATGAAACTGTGGATATCTGCCGTGATAATTTGTTTAATGAAACTAACAACATTGGAGGGTTAAATAAAGACCATTTTCATAAACTGCTCTCATTGTCAGTGCAAGACTGTTACTTTACTTTTAATGGTTCTTACTTTAAACCAGTCGACGGAATGGCTATGGGAAATCCTCTTGGACCCAGCCTTGCTAATGCTTTTTTAGCTTATCACGAATCTATATGGTTAAAGGATTGTCCCACCCATTTTAAGCCACTTTATTTCAAACGCTACGTGGATGACACGTTTGCCATTTTTAGGTCCCCGTCTCATGTGCCCTTGTTTTTGGATTATTTAAATTCTAAACATAAAAATATACAGTTTACCTGTGAAACGGAGCAAAATAATAAACTCCCTTTTTTAGATATTTGCATAGAGAGAACAGAAGGAACTTTTACAACGTCAGTATACAGGAAACCTACATATACAGGATTAACTACTAAATTTAACTCAAACGTTCCCCTCCAATATAAACGTAATTTAATTCTAACTCTGGTGACTAGGGCCTATAATTTATGCTCCTCATATTTTTCTCTACATAATGAGTTGCAGTTTCTGAGGAAAACCCTGTACCACAATGGATTCCCAACTAAATTTGTAGATAAGTATATTGGAATACAGCTAACTAAATTAAGAACCAATGTGGGAAATATTTTCCCCCAGAACAGTTGCGCTCTCTAAATTTATCATAGTTATCCCTGGTTAAAGGCAGAGGATATAGAGACTGTTGTTAATTATTCAAGCGGTTTTAATAACCCAGAAACGACGTTCTCTTCAATAATTCTTGTTATTGATAAATTTACTGCTACTGCATTTAACCCCCGTGGACAACTATGCATTGTAAATACATGTAATTATGTGGTATTTTCCACTGACCTAAGCTGCGTCTGCGCGATAGGTGACGTGGCAAGCAGGGAAAGATTCCCCTGTTAAGGCAGATGTGGAATTAAGATATTTACATAGTTAAAGGGAATATTTGGTCTAACTTTAGTTAAAGTGGAACTAAGATTAATTTGTTAGATTTGCCCTGTACATATCATGATGTAATTTAACTGTATTTAGTACTGTAATTAAATAAGAGTTGGCAACCCACAATTCGATGAAGATCTGGGGCTTGCCGCATTCACGCACTCTGCTCCTAGCTCTCGTGGAGTTAAGACTCTGCTCCTAGCTCTTGTGGAGTTAGCAAGGTTGTACATACACACCATAAGGACGCTTGCTTCCCCAAGTAACTATACCCGGCAGCCTCATCGTCATCGGTTAACGATCACTCCCTCTTCATATAGCTAAGTAACCTTTACGAATTGGCCAATTCAAGGGGGGATTAGCGAAGAGATAAGATAGAAGATAGTATTGCAGGTGAGTTAAATTTAATTTACGTTTCACCTAACTCTATGAGACTTGTTTGATTTACTTAGACAACTTTAGGGAAGAGTAACGACCTACGAGTTGTGTACCGAGAAAATTCTTGCATAGCGGTGTCCCGGCAGGGATACCGACTTGGATACATTTAACATTTCTCACATTTTGGTGCCCAGAAAGAGGGCCCCGATTTGTTTAACAGAACTACTCAACATTTTTCACACTTTTTGGTGCCCCGACCGAGTGAGGATAACCGATGTGTGCCGAGGCGCTGAATGTGTTTAAAGTTGCTTTTAATGGGCATAGCTACTACTACGTTCGGTTGCAGGGAAGTAGTGGAGAATATTTTAGCAGTGGTAGGAGCCATAGAGGGCTCTTGTAAATCCTCAGTAGCCATAACCCTCCTCGAGCCAAGGAACCTGCCATATGGCTCTCCAGTTTGTTATGGAACAAATAAATTAATTAGCAGAGCTGTAAACCGAAAGTTGCAACGGGCCAGAAAGGGAAGGGATTTCATACATTTTAATGCCAAGCGCTTCCAAGCAATGTTGAAATCTGATGGTATACATTGGAACCATCATGGTAGGGAAGCGGTTCTGCAGAAATTTATAAATTATGTAGAACATAAGAAAGGAGAGTTCTATGCTGTACAAGCTATGGGTGGGCCTATGGAGTATTGAGGTAATAAATTCTGAGCTCGGGGAATATGGGTGTCTTGGCAATTGAGTGTGGGGATGAAATAAAGCCCTGGAGGTTTAATAACCCTGGGGAATAGGTTGAAATTATAGACCTAATCCCTACACTCCTCAAAATTAAATTAAATAATTAGCTGAGCTGTAATGAATATTACGAAAATGGGAGAGGGGATAATTTGCACAATGAGGACTTAATCCCTACCCTCTTCAAAATTTAAAATAATCAAATCATTACTAAGTTGAGGTAAATTTGTGGTTGGAATTCATAATTAAATTATTAAATTAGAACTCTGTCAACATGTCTGTTTCTTTATTGCAAAAGATCTTCTAGTAGTAAGGCAGGATGGGTAACTAGAGCCATAAATGATTGTAACCAGTCGTTGGACCAAATACCTCTGTCCAAGGAGAGAATAAATAGTCTCCTAAATATTCTGAAAGATCGATGGAGTAAGTATGAAGAGAGTTACTTAACTTTAGAAGCGGCTATAGTAAAGGCTGAGAATAAGGAACTCTTAGAGTCAGAAACTACGAAGTTTGAAAACCAGTTAGAAGAATACTTAACTGTAGTAAAGACACTAGAGTCAGAATTAGCTGACACTGCCGCAGAAACACAAGTTGTGGCATAGCAGAGTAGAGCTGTGTTACCACAAATAACGCTTCCGGAATTTGATGGAGAGCAGAACTGGAAATCCTTCTGGGATCAGTTCAAATATTTGGTACACGATGGAACAGATCTCCCTAAAGTCACCAAACTTACGTATTTGTTAGGACAGGTCAAGGGAACACCATATCAACTGATAAAAGAATTACCAGTAGAAGAAAATAATTATGAAGTGGCTTTGACCATCCTTAGACAAAATTACGAAGACAGGGAACAAATAATTAATCATTTAGTAAAGGCTCTAATAGAATTACCCATGCCTAGGCACGATTTTGATTCCTTGCAAAAATTTAGAATTGCACTAAGTTGTAATTTAAAAGCCTTAGGTATTTACGAAGATATTAAAACATCAGATTGGGTGCTTTCAAGAATTGTGTCCTTAAAGATACCACCGAAAACCAAGGATGCTTTGTATGGTAGGTACCAGAAGGATAATTTCTCCTGTGAAGAGATAGAGGAAGGCTTGATGCAACTCTGTAAACATTTGCAAGGAACATTAAACACTACTGAGGTCAAACAGAAGACTGAAGTAAAGAAAAAACCCACTAACCAACTGATAGGGAAAGTTAAGTCAGAGAAGACTAAGTATGTGCCTAAAGAAGAGATAGGTACTTTCCTTAGCTCCACAAAGGCCGAGGAGAAAGTATTAAAGATAAGGAATAGACATGCTGAGGATATTAAGGAAATAAAACCTTCCATGGTAAAAGACAGGAAAGTTTGTGTCTTTTGTGGTGAGCAACATTCCAGTGTATTTTGTCAACACTACCCTGATTATGCTTCTAGAGTAGGGAAGCTTCAGGAACTGGGGTGTTGTATAATCTGTATGAACTCCGAACATACTGCCGCGGACTGTAAGACTAAATTAAATCTTTGTTTTAAATGCAAAATAGATCATCATCATAGTGCTTTATGCCCTAGGATGAAAATTGAGGTTCCTAAACCTGCAAGCGTCAACATGACAATTGCAAAAGGGAATGCTCCATTAGTAATGCCAGCTGCAGTACCAATAGCAGATGTGAAAGTATTGTTTGAGAATAGAAACCAATTGGTATGTACCCTGTTTGATACGGGTGCTCAGAAAACCTTCATTTCTGCAGACATTGTGGAGAAATTAAAGTTACCAGTTATCGGCAAGGTAAATCTAGCCATTACAGGATTCTTGACAACTAGGAAGGCTCAGTCTTTTGATTTAGTTAGACCTGTAATACAATTAGGCGGATATAAATGCCGTATAACAGCAGCTGTGCTTGATACTATGGAGACAAGCATATACATAAAGGGATTGAAGGAAACCTCTGATCATCTACAAGGTTCAGGGATAAAGTTGGCTAAACGGAATGTGGAATCAGATACTGTGGGTCCCATAAAAATGATAATTGGTTCTGATTATTGTGGAAGATTACTACATAGGACTTTCAAAAGGAATAAGGTACAGTTGTTCAAGAGTCCAAGAGGTAACCTTATTATGGGTCAGTTGCCTTTTCCAAAACAAGTTAAAAGAGAGGCCAAACTAGCAGACTCAGTCTTTGTTACCCCCACACAGTCATTGATGGTAGCTAGAATAGGTGCAGAATTAGAACCTACTCAGATAAATGACTTGTTGGATGAAAACATTGAACCTGTACACAAACTGTGGGACCTAGACATTATAGGTATACACTCTGAGGAACCAACCCCTGAAGATAAGATAACTTTGGATCTGTATAATCAGTCTGTGGAATTTAAGGATGCACAGTATTGGGTAGGATTACCATGGGAACTAAACCACTCAGAGTTACCAACAGATTACCAAGCAGCTAAAGCTCAGTTAAATTCTTTTCTAAGAAAGTTGAGAGATAAACCAGAACATCTGATCCTATATGATAATATTATAAAGGATCAATTGAAGAATAAATTTATAGAAGAGGTAGAATACCCTGTTAACCACAAAGAAGGACACTACTTACCACATCATGCTGTAAGCAAGGATTCAGTAACTACTCCCATAAGGATAGTATTCAACTGTAGTAGTAAAGCGTCCAAGGGATCAGCTAGCTTGAACGATTGCCTATACTCTGGACCTACACTAACAGAGAAGTTAGGGAATGTGTTGCTAAGATTTAGAGAGAAACCTTACGCTTACACAGCAGACATTAGTAAGGCTTTTCTCAGAATAGGACTGAGAGATGAGGATAGGAAATTTACAAAATTCCTCTGGCCTCATGATCCTCAAAATGAGGATAGTCCATTGAAAACTTACTGTTTCCGATCGGTGCTCTTTGGCTCTTGTGCTAGTCCTTTCCTACTTTGCAACACTTTAAAGCATCATTTTGAAAACGCCAAATGTCCAGAAATAGGGCAGGCTTTTTATATGGATAATTTGCAAGGTGTTGCTGATACAGATTCGGAAGCTTTGAAGGCTTATGAAGTAGCCAATTCCGAATGTGGGAAGGCAAATTTGCCGTTACAGAGCTGGAATACAAATTCACCGCTTTTGAGGAATAAAATACAAGAGGACTATCCAGATTCTGACATTCCCAAAATTCAAAATGTGTTAGGTCTTAACTGGGATACAACAGCTGATGTAATAAGTTTGAAACCAATTAAGTTCTCTGATGTCACTCTCACCAAGAGGTCCTGGTTAAGTCAGGTTTCCCAGCTATTTGACCCATTGGGATTTGTCAGTCCTATAGTTATTAGGGGCAAATGTTTAGTACAGGAGGCTTGGCGAGAAAAGTTAGACTGGGACACTGAATTGGGTGAGACATATGTGGAACAATGGAAACAGATTAGAAAGGAGTTTGAAACTACATCAAGCATATGTATTCCCAGGAAAATAAACAGTAATGAGAAGTCGCACTTACACATATTTTGTGATGCTTCTCAAAGGGCCTATGGAGCAGTAGCTTATTGCGCAACAGGAGAGGATAGTAAGATTATTATGTCCAAAGCCAGAGTTGCGCCAATTAAAGAAAGAACCCTACCTCAAATGGAATTGGCTTCCATAGAAGTAGGAACTAAATTGGCCAGGTATATAACCATTACTCTTGATACTCACTTTGAGGACATTTACATATGGACTGACAGTGAGATTTGTCTTTACTGGATAGGGAAGGAAGACAGTAAAATTCCTTTCGTCCGTAATAGAGTGAAGACTATTAAAGAGCTGTCTTCCAAATTTAAATTCATGCATGTGTCCTCCAAACAGAATCCAGCTGATCTGCTCTCGAGAGGTTCGACCGTAAGGAGACTGATCAAAGATAATTTGTGGTTTAAAGGTCCTAAATGGTTACTCACTAAGGATTGGCCTGAACAGAAACAGTACAGTATTGCTGAGATTAGTGCAGTGAACTTGGATCCTATAGTACCTGAGCCAGAAGTAATTGACATCAGCCGATTCTCGTCAATAAGACAACTTCTAAATACTACTAAATTGGTTGTTGAATTTTTGAATAAGAAGGTGGGGTTTCAGAAATTTGATCCCCTAGAATACTGGCTGAAAAGAGTACAAAGAAATTCTTACGGGGAAATATATAAACTTTTAGGCCAAGACACTGGAAAAAGGAATAAGCTGATGAAGAATTTAGGCTTGTTCTTAGACGGAAAGGGTCTGATAAGATGTCGAGGCCGATTGGTAAAGGCTGACTTGCCTATCCAAACCAAACATCCCATTTTATTACCTAAGAGTGGATGCTTTGTACAACTTATTATAAAGGAAGCCCATGATTCCACTCTCCATGGAGGTGTACCGCAGACCTTAGCCCAAATTCGGGAAAGGTACTGGATTCCTAAGGGTAGACAGGTTATTAAAAAATATCTCAAAAACTGCATCATTTGTAGGACGTATGAGCAGCGACCTTATATCTACCCAGGACCACCAGCCCTACCGAAGGATAGGGTGAACGTAAGTCGGCCCTTCCATATAACAGGAGTGGACTACACAGGGGCTATAACTGTTACGGGTGAGGAAACTCCCCATAAAGTTTACATTTGTTTATTTACTTGTGCCTACACAAGGGCAGTCCATCTAGAACTAGCGGAAGACCTAAGCTCAGAAACATTCCTCAATGTCTTTCGCAGATTTGCCGCTAGAAGGTCTTGTCCTGGCAAGTTAATAAGCGACAACGGAACTAATTTCGTTGGAGCAGCATCTTTACTGTTGAACCTAATGAACGACCCAAAGGTTAAGTCGGCGCTGGGAATCCGAAATTGTATTTGGCAGTTCACAGCTCCAAGAGCTCCATGGCAAAATGGATTTACCGAAAGAATGATTGGTATTGTCAAGAACTGCCTGAGGAAAACATTACATAGAACTAAGAACAGTAATAACTGAAATTGAAGCCAGGATTAATAATAGACCTCTGACTTATCAAGATGACACTAGCGACTCGCTAGAGGCCTTAACACCGGCTCATATGTTATATGGCAGGAAGCTCCATCCGATGTCTTGTGTGGATATCCAGAAAGAAGTTGATGATCCTAACATAGAAACTAATGATTTAGGACAACACCTTCGGGAGGGATATCAGTCTGAAAAGGGTGCTGGATACTTGGAATAGACATTGGAGCGAAGAGTATCTTTTGAGCCTACGCGAGAGGTTTTATGGAGCTCAAGCTGCCAGCAACAAATCAGTTATTAACATAGGAGCTGTGGTCTTAGTGAAGACTGAACAGCCAAGATCCCAGTGGCCATTAGCTAAAGTGATCTCCACACACCCAGATTCTGAAGGGGTGCTGAGACTAGTAAAAATAAAATGCAGGGGACATACCAGTATAAAAACTATTGATAAACTGGTACCCCTTGAGTTAGCAGCCACTCCGGATCCAGAGAATGGTGAAGATCAAACGGGTCAAGAGGCGCGACCTAGTAGGGCCGCAGCACAGGGTTCTCGAGAACTATGGAGGGAACTCTTAGCTCAGGGTCATATTACATGATACAACGTATCATTTTCTGCCGGCCCCAAAACTGTGGGAAATATTTTCCCCCAGAGCAGTTGCGCTCTCTAAATTTATCATAGTTATCCCTGGTTAAAGGCAGAGGATGTAGAGACTGTTGTTAATTATTCAAGCGGTTTTAATAACCCAGAAACGACGTTCTCTTTAATAATTCTTGTTACTGATAAATTAAATGCTACTGCATTTAACCCCCGTGGACAACTATGCATTGTAAATACATGTAGTTATGTGGTATTTTCCACTGACCTAAACTGCGTCTGCGCGATAGGTGACGTGGCAAGCAGGGAAAGATTCCCCTGTTAAGGCAGATGTGGAATTAAGATATTTACATAGTTAAAGGGAATATTTGGTCTAACTTTAGTTAAAGTGGAACTAAGATTAATTTGTTAGATTTGCCCTGTACATATCATGATGTAATTTAACTGTATTTAGTACTGTAATTAAATAAGAGTTGGCAACCCACAATTCGATGAAGATTTGGGGCTTGCCGCGTTCACGCACTCTGCTCCTAGCTCTCGTGGAGTTAAGACTCTGCTCCTAGCTCTCGTGGAGTTAGCAAGGTTGTACATACACACCATAAGGACGCTTGCTTCCCCAAGTAACTATACCCGGCAGCCTCATCGTCATCGGTTAACGATCACTCCCTCTTCATATAGCTAAGTAACCTCTACGAATTGGCCAATTCAAGGGGGGATTAGCGAAGAGATAAGATAGAAGATAGTATTGCAGGTGAGTTAAATTTAATTTACGTTTCACCTAACTCTATGAGATTTGTTTGATTTACTTAGACAACTTTAGGGAAGAGTAACGACCTACGAGTTGTGTACCGAGAAAATTCTTGCATAGCGGTGTCCCGGCAGGGATACCGACTTGGATACATTAAACATTTTTCACATTTTGGTGCCCAGAAAGAGGGCCCCGATTTGCTTATCAGAACTATTCAACATTTTTCACAACGAATACTTTGAAAAAAATTCACACGGTTGAGAAAGCTAAGTTCATTTTTCAATACAGTATTTAGGTCCTAAATCAAATTTTTTACGTAACAGGATAATCAAACTAATTCACGACTTTTATCCGCAGATATCATTGAGGGTGGTGTTTAAATCTCCCCAAATCCTGTCTCAGTGTTTCAAGTTTAAAGACCGTGTCCCGGATGCCCTGCAGTCCTCGGTGGTGTATCGATTTCAGTGTGGTTGCTGTAATGCATCCTATATTGGTCAAACTAAGCGCCATCTAGCTACCAGGATTGCCGAGCATCAGGGAAGGTCTCATAGGACAGGACTCCCAATCTTGAAACCATCATTTTCTGCAGTTCGAAATCATTCAGATTCGGAAAGTCACCCTATAAATAACCAACACTTTCGAATTTTGTTCACTGCACGAGATGACTTGACTAGGGACTTTGATGCATGGTCGTGAGGAGCGTAGACGTGTTTTCTGTTGCGCTCTTCTCTAGTTTTCAGGGCTGCCTCACCGGCAATAGCTTTTTTTTTCACCCTTCTGGTGATGTTTAGGACTAGCTAGTACTAATTTTCCTCCCTACCCTGCTAGAGATATAGTAAGTGTCTATATCTATTTACTAAGGTTACATTTGCTTACTCGCCCATGGAGGGTCCTCCCCACTGATCGCTCTGGGGTGTGAAGTAACACGGTCGGGCCTCCCTGGAGTGGTTTGAGAGGGCAATCTTAGCCATAGGTGTGTGGTCCTGGTTTTTTGTCCCTTGTTTGTTTTTTCTCTTTCTTCCCACTTCCCCCTTTGGGGGAAGTGGTCACTATGGCGGACGCCACTGCTGCCTCCCCCTCCTTCAGGGGGGGAGGTAGTCCTGACCGACCCCCGACTGTCTTACGGACGGACTACCCCCAGACTGAACGGCCCCGGACACGCCCTTTGCTAGACATTGATGTAAAAAATACGAGTTTTGTTTTGTTGCACGCGGTTGGTTCTACTCCCCTGTCCAGCCTCAATCCCTTCATTATCAAGAAGGTGATTGATGGATGTGCAGGAGAGGTAGAACAGGTAAAAAAACTTGCTAGTGGAGATCTATCTATCTATCTATCTATCTATTGCCAGACGCCTCAATCCAGTTTGGGGTGGCCACAAACAAATCGCCTCCAAGTCGCCCTGTCCCCCGCCATTTCACTCCCCTGCTCCCAAATCACACACCCCTCTCTCATATACCTCTCCACCCCATCTCTCCATCTCATCCTCGGCCTCCCCCTCCCTCTTTCCCCCTCCACCTCACTCACATACACTCTCTTCGTCAGTCTTTCACCCTCCATCCTCTCCACATGGCCAGACCACCTCAGTGTGTTCCTCCTAACGCTTCCTATCACATCCACATCAACACCACAACGCTCCTTTATATCCTCATTCATCAGCCTATCTCTCCATGTGACTCCACAGGCTCCTCTTAAATAACTCATTTCCACTGCTCTCACTCTTGACTTGTGTCCTTCCAACAACGTCCAAGCTTCACTTCCGTACGTTAGAGTTGGTATCACAATACTGTCATGTAGTAACTTTTTCACTTCCATGCTCACTTCCCTGTTTCTTATCACTGCTTTCAAAGAACCAGCAACCTTTCTTCCCTGCTGTACCCTTTCAAGCACTTCACCCTCCAAACCTCCATCCTTACTCATCACACTACCCAAGTACTTAAACGTACTCATATTTTCCAATTCCTCATCATCCAACCTCACTGTACATTCACTGACTTCACCTCTCTCAAAGACCATCACTTTACTCTTCCCTACATTCACCTTTAGATTCCGTTTCTTACACACTCTCCCAAACTCATCCACCAAGCCTTGCAGCTCCCCTTCGTCTTCACTCAACAACACAGTATCATCTGCAAACAACAGTACAGAGAGTTTCCAAACACTATCCTCTCTCACCAGGGCCACTCCAACATCCACTACCCTACCTTGTACCTCTTTTATTACCCCATCCATGTACAGATTGAACAACCATGGAGACATGACACATCCCTGTTTCAACCCAACTTTCAAAGAGAAAAATTCACTTAGTTCACCATCCACACGCACTGCAGCCTTTGCACCATCGTACATACTCTTCACAGCATTCAACAACTACCCATCTATTCCATATATTCTTAACACTTTCCACAATCCTTGTCTATCCACCCTGTCATATGCTTTCTCCAAATCCATGAAAGCCGCATACAACTTCTTTCCCTTCTCTAGAAACTTTTCCACTAAAGATCTGAGAATGAATATCTGATCTACACAACCTCTTCCCTTCCAAAGCCTCCCTGTTCTTCTCCAACTAATTTCTCTGTTCTTTCTCTAACTCTGTCAATAAGTATCCTACCATACACTTTTCCTATTATACTAAGAAGACAAATGCCCCTATGATTAGTAAAGACTGCAAACTCGTCCCAGGTTAAGGATTTGATGAAGATGAACAAATTCCATTGCTATGATGTTGTGCTGACTATCCCTCACTCCATGAATTCCTGCAATGGAGTCATCACTTGCAGGGACCTCATGGTCATGGAAGAGGACGACATCATACGTGAACTTGCTCATGAAGATGTAATTGAAGCCCGTTGCATCATGAGATTTTCCGAGGGCAAGAGGACGAAAACAGCAACTGTTATATTGACTTTCGGTAAAGTGACTCTCCCAACCCATATCAAAGTGGGGTATGAAATTGTTAACGTAAGGACATACATCCCTAACCCACTTCGTTGTTTATGATGTCAGTTATATGGACATCATGAAAAGTCTTGTCGGGCTTCTCAATCAGTTTGTGGCAAGTGCGCAACGCAAGGTCATGATGCTGACCATTGCACATCAGAGGGTGCCAGCTGCTTTCACTGCAAGGGTGCTCACTTCACTTCCTCTAGGGATTGTCCCAAGTGGAAGGAGGAGAAAGAGGTCTGTGCGGTGAAGGCGACTGAGGGCATCTCTTTCTACGAAGCAAGGAAAAAGGTCAAGGAGTTGCATGCAACTCCCACACCGAATAGGTCCTATGCTTCGGCAGTGATGTCCCGACCTGAGATGTGCACTGTGGAGACGCAGACTGATCTCGTGCTTGTTAATCAAGTCACTCACTCTACCTCCACCTCCACCTCTAAACCTCCTGTAAGATCCAACTCTCTAACTGACCTCCCTAAAGCTTCATCATACTCACAGGCCACTGCTGCTTCTCAGTCAGTCAAGCCTAAATCGAAGCCTGACAAGACTGTAAAACATAACTTCACCACCCTTTCAAAGCCACGTCCTCATGTCCTCCCTGCTCCTAGCCCAGCGAGGGAGAGGAAGAATAGCTCTTCCTCAGTGGAATCTGGGAGCCTTGTTATTGCCGATAATACGGAGGTTTCCGTCAGCAAGCACCGGGAAAGGTCCCCCGGTAGCCACTCGCCTGGTCGCGGGGGGCATAAAAAAACTAAACACACTGGCCCCCTTTGTAAATCTTAAACCACCGCATTCACTATACTACAGTGGAATTGTAGAGGTATTGGGAATAAGTTACACAATATAGCAATCTTGCTTTCTATACACAGGCCAGACGTTATTTGTTTACAGGAGACGCGCCTGGAGGATCACCCTGATCCTCCACAGTTCAAACACTACCACTCGTATAGAAGATATGAAGGTCACGGAGTAGCCATATACACACACAAATCACACCCACAAACGGAAGTGATTCTAAATTCTACTCTGGAAGCGGTCACGTGCAGAGTAAAATTTAATAACACGTATCTGTCTATTTGCTCTCTGTACTGTCCTCCACATGGCCCCATTGATAGTGATGCTTTAAATTCACTAGTTAATCATCTCCCTGGGAATAAGCTAGTGTTGGGCGATTTTAACGCCCATCACTATCAATGGGGTAGCTTGAGGATTGATGGTCGTGGGGAGCAAGTAGCCGACCTAATACTACAGTCCAACCTCTGTCTTCTGAACGATGGTAGAGCGACTCGTGTAGATGATCGTACTGGTAACTTTTCGGCCATTGACTTATCTTTGGCCTCCCCTGGTATACATCAAGATCTCTCATGGGACCCTTACGGCGACTCCTTGGGAAGTGATCATTTACCCATCTGTCTTTCTTATACACGCGACATCATTTCGGACCCTCCACCTCCAAAATTTAACTATAAGAAAGGAGATTGGGGATCCTTCTCAAGGATCGCCAATTTAGATATATCTGGGGAGACCATAGATGTTAAGGTCGAAAATATAACTACTTCCATATTACACGCAGCTGAGGCTGCTATTCCCAAGACTTCTACAGTTCATGCGAAGCATAGAGCACATTGGTGGACGCCTGATTGCCGACAAGCATTAAGAAAACGCAATAGGAGATACAGGATTTTTGATAGTCAGCCCACTGAGAAAAATTTTATTGCATACAAACAGGCACGGACTGAGGCAAGGAGAATAATAAGAAGAGCCAAACGTGACTCCTGGCGGTCCTTTGTGTCCACGGTGACACGTACAACACCATTACGTAAAGTCTGGTCCACCATAAGAATATTAAATAATAAAGGCCCATATTTCCCAGTCACCACCTTGCACATAAATAATAACATCTATGACGAGCCCATGGACGTTGCTAACATCCTCGACAGGAGTTTTTCTCATGTAAGTAGCTCAGCCAATTATGACCCGCGTTTCCAACATCATAAATGCACGGCTGAGCTACAGATATTAGACTTTGCCACAGAAGACGTAAACTCCCCGTACAACCAAGAGTTTACGCTAGATGAACTGCTCCTTGCCCTTAAATCCTGTAAAGACACCAGACCTGAGCCAGACACCATCACGTACAGTATGATCCAGCATCTTAATCAGGACAATCTGATTAAGATATTAGCACTGTACAATGAGATTTGGGCGTCTCGAACGTTCCCAAACTCATGGCACTTTGCGCACGTCATACCGATACCCAAAGAGGCTGGTCGTCTTATGAATCCCACTTCATTTCGTCCTATTGTGTTGACTTCTTGTCTATGTAAGGTCATGGAACGTATGGTTAACAATAGGCTTCTTTTTGTTTTAGAGTCGAAGAATTTGTTAAATGATCAACAATGTGGCTTCCGTAAATACAGAAGTTCACTAGATCATTTAATGAATTTGGAGCATTGTATTGCAGAGGCATTTGCCAATAAAGAATTCATGATAGGGGTGTTCTTGGACATCCATAAAGCCTATGACATGACCTGGCGACACGGTATACTAATGAAGCTCTATGCTTATGGTTTAAGAGGAAATTTACCTGTTTTTATTTCAAATTTCTTAAGGGACAGAACTTTCTCTGTCAAATTGCCCCGTAACGTAACATCGGATATATTTATCCAGGAAAACGAGGTGCCACAGGGAAGTGTGCTTAGTCCTACTTTATTTAGTATTATGATCAATGATATTCTGTCATCAGCTCCCATCCCGAGGAATCTTAAATACTCGCTCTACGCTGACGATTGTGCAATATGGCACTCTTCCCGTAATGCACAATTTTCGGCTGGGCAGATTCAAGCAGCCCTTGACTCCGTCCACTAATGGGCCTTGCAGTGGGGATTTAAGTTTTCCGTACGTAAGTGTGCCGCTATAGTTTTCACTAATCGTAACGTACCTAATTTGTGCTTAACTTTGGATAATCAGGCGGTACCTTTTCAAAATTCTGTAAAATTTTTAGGAATACATTTTGATCATAGAATGAATTTTAAACTTCACGTTAATACTTTGCTTGCTCGTTGTGATAAACCGTTAAATGTCCTAAAGTACCTAGCGGGTACTACCTGGGGCGCTGACAGAAAATCTTTATTAATGGTGTATAAGTCCCTTATTCGATCGAAGCTTGACTATGGCGCACAGGTGTATGGCTCGGCATCCGATGCCACTCTGAAAGGATTGGATGTGTTACAGAATAAATGTTTGCGAATGTGTCTTGGAGCCGTCCGGTGTACCCGTGTGACTCGTATGGAAGTGGAGGCGAATGTGCCTCCCCTCCGTATTCGCCGTGACCACCTGGCCTTGTCCTACGGCATAAGGACATTAAGGAAAAGTAATATCGGCAATGTGGCCTGTACCCCCCTGCATCAATACCACCACCTTCTGCGGGGGGTGCGTCGGCCACTTGCCGCTCGCCTCCACTTACTGACTCAGGAGCTTGATGTGGACCCCAGTGACTGTGACAAGTTGGTGCTTAAAAATATAGCGCCTTGGGAGCCACCCGGCTTTACAGTCGATGTTATATGGCTCCCAGCACCAAAGGGCAAGGCGCCGGAGGCGGAGGTCCACCACTTGTTTCGTAACATCATTGTTCGTCACTTGGGGTCCCATCAATTGTACACCGACGGGTCCAAGTCGAGTGAATGTGTGGGTGCAAGTGTGTGGTCGACTGAATGTGCCCTCAGGTATCGGTTGCCGACTCATACATCTGTGTTTACTTCAGAACTTTTTGCTATTGACAAAGCCATAGACTATGCTCTCAATTCTAGGCATGACTCATTTGTCATATTTTCAGATTCAAAATCAGACTTGGAACGTTCCTCGTGATCTACGGTCGAGTCTATCTCTCGGAAAGAAATCAATAAATCTTCTGTGGCAAGGTCAGTGGACCAGACTAAATATTCCAACTTGTAAGCCGTACCTGGGCTACTGGGACACTGCCAACCGTCCCAGTCGCCTAGAAGAAAAAGTGTTGGCACGGTTACGGCTTAAGGCCACCATTTTAACCCACGTAAAACCATATATGGAAAGACGCTTCCCACCGCACTGTGACATCTGTAATGCGATGTTATCTATCAGTCATATCATCCTGCGCTGTCGGCGATTTATTCGTGAACGTGTTTCACTTATAAATTACTGCGGCGCAGTAGACGTCCCCTTCACCCTTTCCACCATCCTGGGTGATGGGGACATTGTTATGACTGATAAATTGATGGCTTTCTTGAGAGAGACCGGACTGATCAGAGTGATGTGACTTTTTTACTGCGTGGTTATGGTTTTTATGAACAGTAAATATGTATATATTGTAATATTAATTAGGGTTGACAGTTGACATATTTTAAATAGTTCCTCCTCCCACCGATCTATTTCTAATATAGATGTCCCCTACATTAAGCCAAGTTCCTCGCCTGACAGTCACCAGCTGATGAGTGCAAGTGTGCAATATAGGAAGGTATTGGGCACTTGCCCCCCCCCCCACACACACATTATATATATATATATATATATATATATATATATATATATATATATATATATATATATATATATATATATATATATATATATATATATATATATTGTTACATAGCCTATGATTTCATCATCCTTTGTGTAATTTTAACGCACAGTTGCTGCATGTTTGATCACGAGCGTGTTCTGCCTCAGTCCCCCCCTTCAACCGTTATAGTAGAGTAAGTTGTTCTCTCTGTTGTACTTTGCGGGATTTTCAGCTCTCTGTCCCCGTGGCTTCATTTGCGCGTCCTTCTTGCAAGTTGTATCAGGCTCTGCTGGCCCCTATATAATGAGCTCAGTCTCTGCATCATTGCCACTTAGATCTGCTCCTCATTTTGTTCACATCTCTGTCCTCCCCTGTACAGATATTATTATTGTGAGTGCTCAAGAAATCTCCAACCATCTAGCAGCTGTGTGTAATTTGAGTATAACTGTTGTTGCATTTTTTCTTGTACTGTATAGCATAAGTTTAATTTGTAGGCCTAGTGAAGTTTTTGTAATTCATGTGGGGTTCTTTATGTCAGTCATTTTTGATAATAGTTTGTATCTGTAATTATTTATCTGGCATTCACTGAGTATTATCTGGTATCTCATTTTATCAGGGCTGACTTAGATAAAATTTACTCTTGCTAATTTCGTGTTAATAGAGGCTATTGCAGTTAACCATATATTTAACCTGTTTTTGCCATTACATTATCCTTATGAGTCCTGAATGTTTTGTTGTTAGTTTGTGCATTAAACTTTAACTTGTAATTTTACCTAACTCTTTTGTTTTGAACCTGGAACTTTACGGGACAGTAGTGACTCTTCGTATTCTCACTTAAAGTGTACATTATCTTTCTCTGTTCCGTAACATAAATTTGGCGACCTTATATCAGGATATTCAGGATATTATCATAAGGATATTGTTTGATATTTTGTGACTGTGATATATTCATGATGGCTACTATTACGACACTTGATGAAGCCAAAGATTTTTTGTCAAATGTGCAAACAGTGTGTGATATAGAAAACAGAACAAAGAATGAACTTAAGCTTGTTGCTCAACAATTAGGAATTGCAGTTCACTCTCATCATTCTAAGGATCAAATTGTTGGCATGATTAATAAAAGCTTGTTTAATGTAACTCCTCCAAATGAGCAAACGCAGATTGAATTAGCTAAGTTACAGCTAGCTCTGCAGGAGGCTCGTGCTAAAGAAGCTGAATTTCAGGCAAATGCTAAGCAGGCAGAGTCTCAGGCTCGTATTCAGGAGGCTGAATTTCAAGCACGTGCTAAGGAGGCTGAGTCTCAGGCTAAGGAGGCGGAATCTCAGGTTCGGATTCAGGAGGCACAGATACAGGCTCAGGCACAATTTGAACTTGCCAGGATTCAGGCAGACCATGAGTATCGCATGAAACAAGGTGGAACTGGATCATCTAGCTCTGATGATTTTGATGTGGCTAAAAATGTTAAACTTGTCCCTCCTTTTAATGAATCTGATTTAACAAAGTATTTTCAGTTGTTTGAGAGGGTAGCTACAGGTTTTAATTGGCCTAAGGAGTATTGGACAGTACTCCTTCAAACTGTTCTCACCGGTAAAGCTCACGTCAATTATGCATCTTTGCCTCAGGATCAGTCTGATAATTATGATGTAGTTAAGAGCTTGATTCTTAAGGCCTATGAGCTTGTTCCTGAAGCCTATAGAGTAAAATTTAGGACAACTTACAAGCAAGATAAGCAATCCCATGTTGAGTATGCAAAAATCAAAGAAGATCTGTTAGAGCAGTGGTTAAATTCTAAGAATGTGGATTCTGATTTGTAGAATTTAAGCAGATGATTTTGCTGGAGGATTTCAAAAGGTGTATTTATAAAGATGTAAGCCTATATCTTGATGAGAAAAGGATAGATAATTTGTCTGATGCTGCAGTTTTAGCTGATGAGTATGTTCTCACTCACAAGAGATATTCTAGAGAGAAAAGGAAAGCTGAGAGTAAATACGTTGCCTCTACTCAGAGTACAGGTAACAGGAAAGAGAATAAAGATGATGTTTCTCAGGAAGTAAATACCAGCTTCACCTCTAGATTTCAGAAAAGTAAATGTACTTATTGTAGTAAGCTTGGTCATACTACGGAGAGATGTTTCAGGAGACAGCGTGATGTGAACAAAAAAGGAGTCTTTAAATATTCAGTCAATTGGTCTAGTGTCCACTCTTGAGAGTTCCCAGAATTCTTTAACTGAGTTAACTGAACCTGCTTTGAGGGGTAACTTAAATTCTCATGATGGAGCTCCTCTTTTGAGCAGTAACGTGGGTGACACTCTCAAGAGTTCATGTGCTAATTTCCTGTCTGATGGTTTTGTCAGTCCTCTGGACAGTAATGACAGGAAATCAGTTAAAATATATCGTGATACAGGTGCTTGCCAATCCCTTATGCTGACCAGTGTTCTAGGCTCTAATGTTAATTCCTCTGATGAAACTGTAATCTTACAAGGTGTGAGAATAATTACTTCTCTGTTCCTCTGTGCAGAGTGAATTTAGAGTCTGGTTTTGTTAATGGTTCTGTTATGGTTGGGTTGGTTGAGACACTCCCAATGTCAGGTGTAACTTTCTTACTTGGAAATGATATTGGTGGAAGTCAAGTGTGTCCAGCTCCTCAGTTGTCTAGTGAGCCAGTGGCTGTGTCCCAGGATTGTGATGTCCCTGATGTGTTCCCTGCATGTGCTGTCACTAGGGCTAAGTCTAAAGTTACTGGTGATTTAGAGGATAATGATGATGATGTTATCCTAGCTGACACTTTCTTGCTAATTTGGACCACTCACCAGATGAGGCAGTACCCCGTAGTGTTGATAATTTGTCTCGTCAAGAGTTGGTTGAGTTGCAGGTTGCTGACCCTGAGTTGAAAGGTCTAGCTAACTCTGCTTGCAGTGAGGAAGAGTCAGCTGGTGCTTCTACTTGTTATTATGTAAAGTCAGGAGTACTTATGAGGAAGTGGAGACCCCCAACAGCATCAGCCGACTGTGAATGGGAGGTTGTACATCAAGTTGTCATCCTCGTGTTTGTAGGCAGGATATCATTAGAGTGGCCTCATGATTCCAGTTTGGCAGGACACCTTGGAGTGAGGAAGACTGTGGCACGCATTTTGAAACACTTCTACTGGCCAGGTATCTTCAGGGATGTTTCCTGGTATTGTAAGTCTTGTCACACCTGTCAAGTTGTGGGGAAGTGTAATCAGACCGAAAAGGTTGCACCTCTAGTTCCCATTCCTCCTTTTGAGGCGCCTTTCACCCGTGTGTTGGTGGATATTGTGGGCCCTCTTCCTAAGACTTCTTCAGGATTTTCTTATGTGTTGACCATGATTGATATGGCTACTCGTTATCCTGAAGCCATTCCACTTAGAAACATCTCAGCAAAGAACGTGGTTAAGGAAATGCTAGGGTTCTTCACAAAGTTTGGTCTGCCCAAGGAGGTACAGTCAGACCGGGGAAGTAATTTCATGTCGAATGTTTTCAAGCAGTCTCTGAAAGAGTTGGGCATCACCCAGATCACGTCTTCAGCTTTTCATCCCCAGACCCAAGGAGCGTTGGAGAGATATCATCAAACACTCAAATCGATGCTCAAGAAATACTGTTTGGAACATCAGAAAGACTGGGATAAAGGTCTTCCATTCGTTGTGTTTGCCGCAAGAATCTCCAAATGAATCACTGGGCTTCTCACCTTTTGAACTACTGTTTGGCCATGAAGTAAGAGGACCCCTTAAGTTACTCAAGGAATGCTGGCTGTCGGAGGAAGATGACGTCAACCTGCTGGAGTATGTGATGAAGTTCAAAGAACGGCTGTCCACTGCTTTACAGCTGGCGAGAGAGAATTTAGGAGCTGCTCAGGAGAAGATGAAGACTTGGTATGATAAGAAGTCCAGGTTACGCCACTTTCAGCCAGGAGATCAGGTTTTGATTCTGCTACCAGTTCATGGGCAACCTCTTCAAGCCAAGTTTAGTGGTCCTTATTTCGTGGAGAAGAAACTCAGTGATGTCAACTATGTCATCGCCACACCAGATCGTAGAAAGAGCAAGCAACTATGTCACATCAACATGCTAAAGTTATATCACAGGCGGGACGAAAATAATCCAGTCTGCACTGTAGCTGTTCCACCCGAGTCTGCAAGTGAAGCTCTCCCATGCAGTATGAGCCTGAGTGATAGTTTGGGGAAGAATCCTGATATCATGAATGATCTCCAGACTAAGCTTTCTCATCTACCTCCCAAGGAAAGGCAGGAGTTTTCGGCATTACTGCAGGAGTACCCACAAGTGTTCCGTGCTACTCCAGGAAGAACCACTGTGTTGATGCATGATGTCGATGTTGGAGACGCAAAGCCAATTAAATTGCCTCCTTACCGTGTGAACCCAGTGAAAGTTCCTCTCATCCAGAAGGAGCTTGGCTACCTGTTGGACCACAAAGATGATTGAGCCCTGTCAGAGCGAGTGGAGTTCTCCTGTCACTCTAGTCCCTAAGCCAGGTGGGTCACAGAGGCTTTGCATTGACTACAGACGTGTTAATCAGATAACCAAAACAGACACTTACCCTCGTGTGGAAGATTGCATAGACAAGATCGGAAAGGCTAGGTACATAAGTAAGTTTGATTTGTTAAAGGGATACTGGCAAGTACCTATGACTGAACGTGCTAGGGAGATCTCATGTTTTGTAACACTAGGAAAGGCTTTTGCATGTTCTGTAATGCCGTATGGTATGAAGAATGCACCAGCCACATTTCAGAAGCTCATGAATGTTGTAACAGAGGGTTTGGCAGGGTGTGTTGTTTATATTGATGATGTATTAATCTTCAGTGACAACTGGAAAGATCACCTATGCCATGTCAGTAAATTTCTTGACCGTTTAGTTCATGCTAATCTTGTAGCTAATTTATCAAAGTGTGAGTTTGGTCAAGCTAAAGTTCAGTACCTTGGTTATGTAATTGGTGATGGACATGTTGCACCACCAGGAGCTAAGGTTCAGGTTATAAGTGATCCTCCCAGACCTAAAAGTAGGAAAGAGCTACAAAGATTTTTGGGAATGGTAGGTTATTACAGGAGATTTGTTCTTAACTTTTCTATTCTTGTATCACCACTTACAGACCTACTGAAAAAGGGAGTTGAATTTGTCTGGACCGATAACTGTGAATCCTCTTTCAACAAACTTAAAGCTATTCTATTAAGTCAGCCAGTGCTTGCTACTCCAAATTTTGCTAAGCCTTTTAAGATGGCTGTTGATGCAAGTGATACAGGAGCTGGGGCTGTTTTGCTGCAAGAGGATGATCAGAGTGTTGAGCACCCTGTATCTTATTACAGTAAGAAGTTCACTCCACCTCAAAAGAACTACTCAACTATTGAGAAAGAGCTTTTGGCCTTGATTTTGGGTTTACAGCATTTTTCATTTTATTTGTGTTCTGGTTTTGACCCCATAGTCATTTATACCGATCACAACCCACTGAAATTCCTTATTATGTTTAAAGATAAAAATCAGAGATTGACAAGATGGAGTCTCTGTTATACTTTGCGGGATTTTCAGCTCTCTGTCCCCATGGCTTCATTTGAGCGTCCTTCTTACAAGTTGTATCAGGCTCTGCTGGCCCCTATATAATGAGCTCAGTCTCTGCATCATTGCCACTTAGATCTGCTCCTCATTTTGTTCAGGAGTATTCATTAGACATACAACATGTCAAGGGGAAAGAGAATGTTATTGCAGATTGCTTATCTAGACTTTAGACAGATTGTTTTAGAGTAATAAGAAATTTCCTTTGTAAATTTCTTTTTCTTTGTGGGGAGGTGTTACATAGCCTATGATTTCATCATCCTTTGTGTAATTTTAACGCACAGTTGCTGCATGTTTGATCACGAGCGTGTTCTGCCTCAGTCCCCCCCTTCTACCGTTAGAGTAAGTCGTTCTCTCTGTTATACTTTGCGGGATTTTCAGCTCTCTGTCCCCATGGCTTCATTTGCGCGTCCTTCTTACAAGTTGTATCAGGCTCTGCTGGCCCCTATATAATGAGCTCAGTCTCTGCATCATTGCCACTTAGATCTGCTCCTCATTTTGTTCACATCTCTGTCCTCCCCTGTACAGATATTATTATTGTGAGTGCTCAGGAAGTCTCCAACCATCTAGCAGCTGTGTGTAATTTGAGTATAACTGTTGTTGCATTTTTTTCTTGTACTGTATAGCATAAGTTTAATTTGTAGGCCTAGTGAAGTTTTTGTAATTCATGTGGGGTTCTTTATGTCAGTCATTTTTGATAATAGTTTGTATCTGTAATTATTTATCTGGCATTTACTGAGTATTATCTGGTATCTCATTTTATCAGGGCTGACTTAGATAAATTTACTCTTGCTAATTTCGTGTTAATAGAGGCTATTGCACTTAACCATATATTTAACCTGTTTTTGCCATTACATTATCCTTATGAGTCCTGAATGTTTTGTTGTTAGTTTGTGCATTAAACTTTAACTTGTAATTTTACCTAACTCTTTTGTTTTGAACCTGGAACTTTACGGGACAGTAGTGACTCTTCGTATTCTCACTTAAAGTGTACATTATCTTTCTCTGTTCCGTAACAATATATATATATATATATATATATATATATATATATATATATATATATATATATATATATATATATATATATATATATATATATATATATATATATATATATATATATATATATATATATATATATATATATATATATATATATATATTTATATAATGTGTGTGTGTGTGTGTGGGGGGGGGTAGCTCTACATTCAGTGGCAAGCCAAATGATTTCCTGTAAACCAGGAAAGCATTGAAAACTCTGGGTGGTAACCTTATAACCTACCAACACGTGCTCCCTACGTGACTACAAGTGGGTTGCTGAAGGGTTAGTGCCCCTCCTCGGAAAGCAACTAACTAAAAACACGAACAAGAAGATTGAAAGTTAGACTACAAATGTGGGCGATTGTGTGTGTGTATGCACCAAATCAAGATTGTGCAAGCAGAGTGAGAGAAGACTTCTGAACAAATGTGGAAGTGTGCATGGAAAAGTCTGAAAGGAATGAGTGTTTTTGATCGGAGATATGAATGGAGAGTGTTTTGGATTGGAGATATGAATGGAAAAGTAGGGAATGTGAAGGTGGATGGAGTACTTGGTGTGTGGGGTGTGCCTGCAGAGACGGATGAGAACGGCAATACTTTAGTGGACATTTGTGCCGGGAGGGGGTTGGTGACAGCCAATACCCTCTTCAGGCACATAGTGTTCCATAGGTATACTTGGCGTGTGATGAGAAGGGTGAGTGGTGAACTGAATGAACGGAAGGCAATGATTGATTGTGTGTGTGGTTAAAGGATGAGAAGGTATGTAATGGATGCATGAGTATATTGAGGTTGGGGGAGTGGACTTTCTGACCACCACCTGGTGGTGGCCAGAATGGAGATCCCAGTAAGGTGGAGAATAGAAGAAGGGAAGGACAGGAGGAAGGGAAGGACAGGAGGAAATACTTCACACAAGGAGGGTGGAAAAGTTACAAGAGGAGTGGAAAAAGGCAAAATATAAGAGGGAAGTGGAGGAGCGATTGGGTAAATATGGAATGGAGCAGATGAGGACATGGAAGTTGTGTGCAAGATATTCACAGAAGAAACCTGTGCAGCATGTGAGGTGGTGTGTGGGATGAAGAGAAGACGAAAGGGGGTGCAGGGAACAGCATGGTGGAATGAAGAGGTGAGAGAGGTTGTGGTACAAAAGAAGAAAGCATATAGTGAGTGAATGAAAAACAGGGACGTGGAAGAAGTTGAGAGACGAATGAGAGTTATATGTAGAGAGGAAGAGAGAGGTGAAAAGATTAGTAAGAGAGAGTAAGAAGAGAGTGGATGAGGAACTTGGAAGAAACTTGAGTGGAAAGTGGAGGGAATGTAAGAAAATATTCTGGAGAGAGGTAGAGATAGACAGGGTGGCAAATAAGTTAGTTGGGGAGTGAAAGATAAAGATGGTAGATTACAAGTGGAGAAGGGAGGAAAAGTGAGCAGGTGGAGAGAACACTTTAAGGAATTGTTGAACATAGAGCATGAAAGTGATGCAAGTATAAGTGGCTGAGGAATGGCTGGGAGAAGGAGGGATGTGAGAAGAGAGGAAGAAATCAGTAGGACAGAAGTTGTGGAAGCAATGAAGAAAATTAAAATGGGGAAAGGCCCAGGAACTGATGGAGTGTGTGGTGAAATGCTGAAGCATGGGGGAGAGATAGTAGTAGAATGGATGTGGAAGATGTGCAGATTGGCCTGGGAGGAAGGTTAAGTACCGGAGGATTGGAAGTCTGGTATAATTATTCCCCTGTATAAAGGAAAAGGGGAAAAAGAGGTGTGTGGTAATCATAGGGACATTTGTCTTCTTAGTGTAATAGGAAACGTATATATGGTAAGATACTTATTGACAGAATTAGGAAAATATCAGAGGAATTAGTTTGAGAAGAACAGGGAGGTTTTAGGAGTGGAAGATATTCATTCTTAGATCTTTAGTGGAAACGTTTCTAGAGAAGAGAAAGAAGTTGTATGCGGCCTTCATGGATTTGGAGAAAGCATAGTACAGGGTGAATACACAAGGATTGTTGAAAGTATGAAGATTATATGGAGTAGATGGGAAATTGTTGAAGGCCGTGAAGAGTATGTATGAGGGTGCTAAGGCTGCAGCGTGTGTGGATAGTGAACTGAGTGATTTTTCTATTTGAAGGTTGGATTGAAACAATGATGTGTCATGTCTACATGGTTGTTCAATCTGTATATGGATGGGGTTATAAAAGAGATACTAGGTGGGACACTGGATGTTAGAGCGGTCCTAGTGAGAGAGGGCAGTGTTTGGAAACTCCCTGTTCTGTTGTTTCCAGATGATACTGTGTTGTTAAATGAAGACGAAGGGGAGCTGCAAGGCTTGGTGAATGAGTTTGGGACAGTTTGTAAGAAACAGAATCTAAAGGTGAATGTAGAGAAAAGTTGTGGTCTTCGAGATAAGTGAAGTCACTGAATGTACAGTGAGGTTGGATAGAAAGGAAGTGGAAAACGTGAGTGCATTTAAGTACCTGGGTAGTGTGATGAGTAAGGATGGAAGTGTAGAGGGTGATGTGCTTGAAAGGGTACAACAGGGAAGAAAGGTTGCTGGTTCTTTGAAAGCAGTGATAAGAAACAGGGAAGTGAGCATGTAAGTGAAAAAGCTACTACATGGCAGTATTGTAATACCAACTGTAACGTATGGAAGTGAAGCTTGGATCTTGTTGGAGGGACAGAAGTCAAGAATGAGAGCAGTGAAAAGGAATTATTTGAGAGGAGTGACAAATGAGGAAGTGAAGGACCATTGTGGTGTGGATGTGATAGGAAGCGTTAGGAGAAACACACTGAGGTGGTTTGGCCATGTGGAGAGGATGGAGAGTGAGAGTCTAACGAGGAGAGTGTATGTGAGTGAGGTGGATGGAGGAGAGGGAGGGGGAGGCCAACGATGAGATGGAGGGATGGAGAGGTAAATGAGAGAGGGGTGTATGAATTGGTAGCAGGGCAATGAAACGGCGGGGGATAGGGCGACATGGAGGCGATTTACGTGTGGCCACCCCTTACGTGATTAAGGCATCTGGCATATATATATATATATATATATATATATATATATATATATATATATATATATATATATATCCATCATCCAATCCTATCCTACGTTGCCCCATGAGGAACGTAGGAGCCCGGGGCTAGGCAAGTTGGTCCTGACATTTAAGTTGAGAGTGACCAGCCTCACTCATCCGTGAGTGGCATTACGTGAGCAAGAAACTCCAACCATCTCTTGGTTATAAACCTTCACTGGCTCAATCCGATTGGAGTGCCATATTTACCCACTAAACCACCAAGAGCCAATATTTGGTTATATGGTTACCACCCAGCATAGTCAGTAGTTTCCTGGTGTACAGGAAACCATTTGGCTTGTCACTCAGCGTAGAGTCACCCACAAGCAGAACGAAGAGAGGAGAATAAAGGAAAGAAAGACAGAAGAGGAAGTGTAAAGTTACCCGTAGGCAGAATGACGAGGAAAAAATGAAGGAAAGAAAGACAGAAGAGGAGGGAAAGAAAGAAGGATGGAGGAGTGGAAAGGGCAGACACATACTCGTAGCAGCACTGCATGAAGTGTGTGGATGTTGAGCGCCCCAACCTAACACAATATATGTATACACACACACTCACACACACATAGACACACACACACACACACACACACACACACACACACACACACACACACACACACACACACACACACACACACACACACACACACACTCACACACATACACCTCTCGCTGGTGCAGTGGTAACGTTCTCGCTTGTCAACTGGTGGACGGGAGTTCGCGCCTCGCTCAGGTTGCGAAAAGTTTCACTGACGAAGTGGGTGGTTACTGTCCCCCTTGAGCAAGGGGACGGGTGTGTACGTATGTGAAGGTCACAGCCTTGCCCTTAGATCGGACTATATGAGCTCTCAGCTCCCTTCCGGGAGGGTAAAAGCTGACGATCACGACCATCAAGTGATCCTGACCGACCCGGTGAATTACACACACACACACACACACATACATAGATAGATAGGTAGGTAGATAGATATAGATATAGATATATAGATATATCATCATCATCAGCAGCAGCAGCAGCCGTTACAAGTCTACTGCTGAGCAAGGCCTCCCCCAACCTTCTCCACGAATTCCTCGACTGAGCCAATCTTCGTTACGTTTTCCTTTCAAATTTCTATATCTCATCTCTCCATGTCCCACTGGCCTTTTCCTGGTACGCGTACAATTTCTTGGTGTCCAGTCAGTCAGCCTCTTGCTCCATCGGTTATCCCTCATTTTTGCTACATGGCCTGCCCACCTCCATTTCTGTTCTTTTATAACTTCTGTAATATCTTTGACTTTAGTCTGCTGTCTCACCGAAGTTGATCTTTTCCTGTCTCTTAAAGATATTCCCAACATTGACCTTTCCACTGCTCTCTGAGACCAGATTAATTTATTTTCCAATGATTTTGTCAGTTTCCATGTCTCCCAGTTATACACCATAGCTGGAATTATACATTCGTTATACACTTTTCGTTTCATACAAAGTGGCAAGCGATTTTTCATAATGTCTTTATGTTTACCGAAGGCTTTCCATCCAATTGTAATGCGTCTCTTTATTTCGCTATCATTATCTTTCGTTAATTTTAGTATTTGCCCCAAGTAATTGTGCTCCTCAACTTCAAGAATTTCTTCGCTTATTCTGATGACGCTCTTTGGAGTTAGTAGATTAAACATTAGTTTTACTCCGGTTCATATTTAGCCCTACTTTGAGACTTTCTCTGTTCAAGTCATTTAACATTTCTTGCAATGTCTCTGCTGTTTCTGATATTAGGACAGTGTCATGAGCAATTCTTAACTGGTTTAGCTTTTCTGCATCTATGGTCACTCCTTTGTTTTCCCAGTCTAGCTTTCTGAAAATACTTTCTAGGCATGCTGTAAATAATATCGGTGAAACAATTTCTCTGACGCACGCCCTTTCCAATCTTAATTTTATCCGAGTCTTTATATAATTTAGCTGTAACAGTTCCCTCTTTATGTTTTCGAGCAGTTTTACAATGTTCTCATTCACTCCTTGTTCTTGCAATGAATTGCTCCATTGAGTCGAAAGCCTTATCGTAATTAACTAACCTTATGCATAGTGATTTATTCTATTCTGTAATTTTCTCAGTTAGCTGATTCACTGTATGTAGATGATCAGTAGTCGAATACCCGCTTAGGAATCCTTCCTATTCACGAGATTGGTTTTCCTCCAAATTTATTATTGTGTTCGTAAGGACTTTAGTGAAGAGTTTGTAAATGACTGATGATAAGCTAATGGGTCGATAATTACTAAGATCTTTTGAGTCACCTTTTTTTGTAAATTAAAATAACTATTGCATTACATCATGTTTTGGGAATTTTCTTCTTTTTTATACGCTGAGTAAATAGGTGAGCAAGCCCGATTTGTACTTGTGCATCCCAAAGTAAATCTGCTGCTATTTCATCCTCTCACGGAGCCTTCGTTCTTCTAATATTCTTAAGAGAAATATATACTTCGTCTGGTGTTACCTTAGGTATTTTACTTGTGTCAGCTGAAAAGTTAGCTATTGGTACTGCTGTCTGTGTTGCATACAGTTCTTTGTAAAATTCTCCAACTCTCTTCACCATCTTATCTTTGGATTTAATGACTTCACCGTTTTTGTCTTTCAGTGATGTAATTGGTTGCTTTCCTAGTGCATTTTAACTTCGGACCTGTTTCAAACTTTGTCCTTTTTTGATGGTTTCTCTGATCTGGTCCGCGTTTCTCTTTTTTTTTTCTTCTTCTCGTTGTCTCTTGTTGATAAGCTTGTTGATAGGCTTATTTGATTCTCGATTATAGATAGATAGTTAGACAGATAGATAGATAGGTAGGTAGATATAAATATATATATGGGGAAGGCGATGGCTCAATCGGTAGAGAGATGACCTGCAGTCCTATCGGACCCGGGTTCAAATCTCCGCTGGGGCAGGGAACAGTTAATGGATTTGAATTTCACAAAATCAGACTTTACTGATCTACCATAAGACCCGCCGGCATGTCGTAAAAATACTCCCGCTAATACCAATACACCAGTCCTGTAGAAGACAGCCCTAGCATGTATTCAATATGGACGGTGGGTGTTAGCGCCGAAGTGTGACATGTAGAGGCGTATGGTATGTAGGAGGACTGCTGGGCCGTGGGAGCAGGCTGTGAAGCCTATTTCCAGAGTCGGACACATAATATATATATATATAGATAGATAGATAGATAGAGAGAGAGAGAGAGACAGATATAGATGTAGACATAGATATATAGATAGACAGATATAGATAGATAGATCATCATCATCAGCCATTGTATGTCCACTGCTGAACAAAAGCCTCCCGCAACCTTCACCACGAATTCCTTGACTGAGCCAATCTCTGCCACGTTCTACCGGCAAGCTTCTCTGTCTCATCTCTCTATCTTTTGTCTGGACTTTTTCTATTACGACTATTCTCTTGGAGTCCAGTCAGCCTCTTGGTCCAAAGGTTATTCCTTATTCTTGCTACATGACCTACCCACCTCCATTTCAGCTCTGTTATAACTGCTATACTGTCTTTGATTTTAGTCTGCTCTCTCACCCAAGTTGATCTTTCCCTGTCTCTTAAAGATATTCCCAACACTGACCTTTCTCTTGCTCATTGAGAACGGATTAGTCTATTTTCCATCGATTTTTACAGTTTTCAGGTATCAGAACCGTCGTCATAGCTGGAATTATACTTTCGTTTTTTACTTTTCGTTTCACACGTATGGGCAAGCTACTTTTCACGATGTGTCTACGTTTCGCAAAAGCTTTCCATCCAGTTATAATGAGTCTCTTTATTTTCCAAGCATGGTCCTTCATTAGTATTTACCTCCAGTAATTGTACTCCTCGACTTCTTCAGGAATTTCTTCACTTATTCTGATGACGCTTTTTCGTGTATTTGGATTAAACATTAGTTTTACTCCGGTTCATATTTAGCCCTACTTTTAGCCTTTCTCTGTTCAGGTCATTGGACATTTTATGCAGTGTCTCTGCTGTATATGAGATTAGGACAATGTCATCTGCAGATCTTAAATGGTTTAGCTTTTCTCCATCTATATTTACTCCTTTATTTCCCAAACTAGCTTTCTGAAAATACTTTCTAATCATACTTTAATAATTTTGATGAAATCGTATTTCTCTGACACACATCCTTCTCAAACTTGATTTTTTCCGAGTCTTTCTGTATTTTAACTGTAGCGGTTTCCTCTTTATATGCTGTATGTTTTCAAACAGTTTTACGATGTTCTCATTTACTCTTTGTTCTCACAATGAATTTGTAATTGCTGTGTGCTGCACTCGGTCGGCAGCCTTTTCGTAATCAAGAAAACCTAGGCACAGTGGTTTATTATATTCGGTAGTTTTATCAATTACGTGATTGATTGTGTGCATATGATCAATAGTCGAATACCAGCTTCGGAATCCTGCCTCCTCACGATGTGGGTTTTCTTCAAAATTTGTTGTTATTCTGTTTGATAGGACATTAGCAGAGACTTTGCATATAACCTCTAATAAGTTAATGGGTGGATTCCAAGATATTTTCAGTCGGCTTTATTGTAAAGCATAATAAATATTGCATTACACCATGTTTCAGAGATATTCTTCTTTGTACTCTGAGTTAATAAATGGGAGAGCCTGTTTTGCTCTTCTATTCATGCGTCCGATGGTAAATCTGACAGTATTCCATCTTGTCTTGGGGCCTTTCCTCTTTTCACACTACTAAGAGAAATATTTACTTCGTCTGGTGTTACCTCTGGTATCTCACTTGTGACAGGTGAAAAGTTAGCTATTGGTACTATTCTCCTTGATGCATACAGTTAATTGTAAAAATTTTCAACTCTTTTCACCATGCTTTCTCTGCATTTAATTATTTCACCGTTTTTGTCTTTCGGCGATATATTTTGCTGCTTTCCTAGTGTAATTTCACTTCGTAGGTGTTCAGACTTTTTTTTTTTCCTTTTTTTATGGTTTCTTTGATGTGGCCCATGTTTTTCTTTCCTTTTTCTTCTCTTTGTCTCTTGTTCATAAGCTTATTTAATTCCACTCTTTCTGTTTCATCATTCTTTGTTTTTACTTTCATCGTCTTTCTTCTTTTCATGAGCTCGAGTAATTTTTGAATACTTCTTTGTTTTGGTTGCACTAGCTTTCCCTATACCTCCGCTGATTTTCTTAGCACTATTGTTGGCCTAGTATTCAACTTATCAATGTCATAGTGAGCATAATTTGGAGCCTGAAATCTGTTCGTTATTTCTAACCGAAAGGTGCTTAGTTTCGCTTACTTTAATTGGGCATATCTTGTATTTTTAATCAGATTTCTTCTTTCGTATCTGAAATTGAAACTGGCTGTGCAACGCACCATTCTATGGTCACTTCCTATATTTCTATCTATCTATCTATTGCCAGACGCCTCAATCCCCTTTGGGGTGGCCACAAACAAATCGCCTCCAAGTCGCCCTGTCCCCCGCCATTTCACTACCCTGCTCCCAACTCACACCCCCCTCTCTCATATACTTCTCCACCCCATCCCTCCATCTCATCCTCGGCCTCCCCCTCCCTCTTCCCCCCTCCACCTCACTCACATACACTCTCTTCGTCAGTCTTTCACGCTCCATCCTCTCCACATGGCCAAACCACCTCAGTGTGTTCCTCAAAACGCTTCCTATCACATCCACATCCACACCACAACGCTCCTTTATATCCTCATTCGTCAGCCTGTCTCTCCACGTGACTCCACAGGCTCCTCTTAAATAACTCATTTCCACTGCTCTCACTCTTGACTTGTGTCCTTCCAACAATGTTCAAGCTTCACTTCCGTACGTTAGAGTTGGTATCACAATACTGTCATGTAGTAACTTTTTCACTTCCATGCTCACTTCCCTGTTTCTTATCACTGCTTTCAAGGAACCAGCAACCTTTCATCCCTGCTGTACCCTTTCAAGCACTTCACCCTCCAGACCTCCATCCTTACTCATCACACTACCCAAGTACTTAAACGTACTCACGTTTTCCAATTCCTCACCATCCAACCTCGCTGTACATTCACTAACTTGCGTCGTTCTTATCTGCTGTAATAAGTCGTTTTCATTCTTTGTTTCTCGCTTTGGACTTCTCCAGGTCAATTTTCTCTGTGTTCTTTCCTTAACCCCTCCCGTCGGGCAGATGTTGTCGCGAGCGCTCCCCCCCCCAGCCGGACATTCCTGAGAGAAATCGGGAAAATCCTCTATTTTTAAACCTTCATATCTCAGTTAATACTTAACCAGGTATACCAAACAAGGTCTCATATTACTCATCAGTCCTTTGATTTTAACCCATAAGCTTCAAAACACCCATATCTGGACACTCCTGAGTGCGAGCGATACACCCACATCTAGCCCGGATCTACTTCCCAAAGTGGCAATTTGTAAGTCACAGCGACACCTGTCAACCCCTTCTCACCGTCTCACGGGTCAGTCACCTGCCAGTCACGATGGAGGATGGATGTCGAAAGCAGTCAGGGGAGTATTCTACCTCCAACCATACTGTTCCAATACAGGTTATGTTCTATGTTATATTTTTTTGGCTAGGAGAGTCTGAGTGTATAAATAAATAAATAAAATAATAACTAAGAAATTATTTTAAAAACTCATTTCAGGTTCTTCAAATTCATGTAATTTTCATGAGGAAAATGAACTCGTGTCATTTTCCTCAGGTAAATAACAAGAATTTGTAAAAAAAAAAAAAATCAATCGTAAAACAAAATTATAAAAAACCCTTGATGCACTTTCATAGCCAACCACCTCTCTTTGTCACCACTCAATCGTTTACCACTGAGCTACCACGGCCTTTGGAAATGAAAGTCAGACATTCAAACCATAGCTTCCCATATGTTTTTCAGTAAAAAAAAAAAAAAAAGTATAATGAGACTCTTCAACCATTTCACGATTTACAGCTAGCTATTACCCCATGTACAGTTATGTGTCTATATGACTTGACCACAACCCTGTAATGCATATCCATGCTTATTACATGCAGTACTGTACAGTTTCAAATGAATGTGAGGAAGGCAGGATACTTTATCTGAACCTTGACCCCGCTTTAGTGAAACCACCCTTATATAAGCCACCACAGTATAATAATGACAACATTTTAGCCAGCTGTTATCTCATCCTTATGTATGTGTGCCTAAACGACTTGAACATATCCATGTTTTCTAATATACTATAGCAGTAGCCGTGTATGTGTGTGTGTGTGTGTATTTTGGGCAGCCAAAACTACACATTCAAATCACACCAAAATTGGCACAAAAATAGCAAAAAAATCGCTGATGTGAACATACTTGGTCCCATCGTGATTGGAAAACTTTTACTATATTTAATGAGCGATCACATTTTGACCCAAAAACGCTGCTCCCAGTGCCCGGCACAGGATCTCCATAGAATTTTTTGCCCAGAGGTAGAACTAAAATAAACTGTAGCAGTAGCCGTGTGTCTGTGTGTGTACTTCGGACTTGCGTTTGGAGAACTTGGGTTCCATTCCCGAAGCTGCAAATAACACGATCAATTGGTTAGCTGCAAAAAATCCAATTGACAACGTTAACTAGAACAGCACATAAACACGAGAGCCCTCTGCAGGAGCAAATGCGAGGGCCCCAAAGGGCCCATGAGCACTTGTCTGTACTATACAATGTCAAAAGAATGCGAGAAATGCAGGAAATCTGAAACTTAACCCTACTCAAGTGACAACCTCGACATATCACCCACAATATTTGAACATTATGCTTCCTCGACTTCATCCAACAACAGATTGTTAGTCATCTTCTATAATCACAGCTCATGAGTATGGAAATACATTTATTGGAGCCAGGAAATAGTTGCAATTCACTCTGCACACTTGATTGCCGGCAGCCCCGCCTTCGTCCGTTTATCCCCTACCCTCGCATGTCCTGTGGAAATGGCCTTGACCTGAGCGAGCCCTGTCTTTGTCTCTCCCATCTCCCACCGGTGCTCTCTCTCTCTCTCTCTCTCTCTCTCTCTCTCTCTCTCTCTTTCCATCAGTACACCCCTTTTTTCCCCCAATGGTTTGTTTCCATACCCATATCCATGTATTTTTCATGTGTGTGTGTGTGTGTGTGTGTGTGTGTGTGTGTGTGTGTGTGTGTGTGTAAGTCTGCCAAAGCACGGGCGTCTTGCACGGGAGGCACAGTGTAGCCAGTGGTCTTTTTTCTTGTTTTTCACAGTACATATGAGCTTTATCATCAGCACTCCCTTTTTCCCCCCATAGTTTGTGTTTGCACCGACTTACACAGTTTAGTGGCTGGTCAGGACGGACACACACACACACACACACACACGACAAATTCTTAGTGTTACTAACTAGCTAACTTGTGAACATACCAGGGCATTTTAGCGACCTATTATCAGGTGTACAGTTATGTTGGTGTGTCGGTGTGACTTGAACATCACCCTATCATTCATATCCATGTCATATCCATATCCATATATTGTTCTTATATTCCTCGGTCCACATCAGCCTCGTACTTTATCTGTACACCCATTTCCCGATGTGATTTACATTTGTATTGGCGTATTCAGTTTATTTTAGGGTCCACTCTGATACTCCATTTTCCCTCACACTCGGTAACTATAAGATGCTTTATGTCACCAACTTCTCTAACTTCTGTTCACAACTTCGCCATTACCATGGCTTTTTAGGAAAAAAAGAAAAAAGTGTTTCCCAGAGGATACGCAGATACGAAGTATACTGTATGGCGAGTACACTGAAATATATTTCATGTTGTTTTGCGAGAGTTGAGTTTTGGCGAGAAAGTCGCACAGGCAAAGGGTCCATTTGAAGTAAATGCCGCAGACAGCGGGTTAAGCTGATTGCCTCAGATGGTCTGTTAAGTGCATGTAGGGAGAGTGAATGGGGAATGAGGGCAATTTTTGTTGTATTTTTGCTGGTGTTCGTATGCGTGGTGGAGGTTCAGTGACACAACAAAGGCTTACACTAGCCCTTCACAGTAATAACACTTTGGTAACACTTCCAGAAGACCAAAATCCACTACAAACACTGTTTAAGTGAATATTTCTGCATAATCGGTCGATCATGGTGCTAGCAACGACCTTAAAGGCAGGCTGTCCACTCGCTTCCACCCCCGCCACCCAGTCTTACAGACAGACTGACAGACAAACACTCTTGCACTCTCTCTCTCTCTCTCTCTCTCTCTCTCTCTCTCACACACACAGGGAAACATATGTTTGGTTAGCATTGTCGCTCGATTCTGGCACTGATGAGCGAGTAGAAGTCTGGGTATTACAACTACTAGAAATAATACTATTATTACTAATGCTACAGCTACAACAACCACTACTACAGCCACTACTACTACTACAACTACCACTACTACTAATACTATAACTACCACTACTATAGCTACTGCTGTTACTACCACTACCACAACTACGACTATTACTACCACACCTACAACTCATACTATCACTTCTACAGCCACAACAAGTACTATAACAAAAAACTAATATATATATATATATATATATATATATATATATATATATATATATATATATATATATATATATATATATATACACACACACACTCAAACCTCGATTTAAGGGAGTAAATGGGGAATCAACTTGTCCCTTAGTTAAAAATGTCCATTGTTTTACCACATATAAAGACAATCTTATCATAAAATGCAATGATTGTTTCACTTATCTTACGTATTTATATGATTATGAATATTATTTTATGGGTACTGTATAAAGAAACATATTAATGTATATACCCTAGACATTACATATCATTTTTTAATGGTCTTGTCCATTTGTCTGGTAGAATATCGAGTCCCTTAAATCCGAAATCCCTTAACCCGCCCCATCCCGACGTTTTCTGGGCAGTGGTACGCACTATAGTAGCCGCAGCGAGAAATGAACGCTGTGGTGGGGCAGCCGGTCATCCGGGGATTCCCCCACTGTAGCCATATCCACATGTCACCGACCATAGAGGTAGGATGTCACCGACCATCGGCCACCGCTGCAGCCCCGCTCCATGATCCTTACCCTGTGTCTCTGGCTTTCTCTTTCTCTCTCGGTTTCTATATAAACTGGTGTATTTCCGAAACTAATTATGAAATTATTATGACTTTTGTTCCACACCACCACTGAGGTAAAAATCAAGGAGAGTTTTCTGTATAAAGGTTTCCCCCCCCTTGTCTGAGGGCAGGTCAGTTCTGGCGAGTGTATAATTATAGGTCAGGCGGAGGTATCGGCAAGGCCGCACTCCCCCGCTCATATGCCACATTTAGGAGGGGGGGGAAACCTTTATACAGAAAACTCTCCTTGATTTTTACCTCAAAGGTGGTGTCGAACAAAAGTCATAATAATTTCATAATTAGTTTCGGAAATACACCAGTTTATATAGAAACCGAGAGAGAAAGAGAAAGCCAGAGACACAGGGTAAGGATCAAGGAGCGGGGCTGCAGCGGTGGCTGATGGTCGGTGACATGTAGATATGGCTAGAGTGGGGGAATCCCTGGTCATCCCAGCTGCCCCACCACAGCGTTCATTTCTCGCTGCGGCTACTATAGTCCCGACATTTTTGGACCTTTTTTTTTTTTGGCTCAAACATCCGCTTTTGGTGAGAAACATAGAAAATTCATAGAGAAATCGCTAACCTGAGGTTTAAAATACTCGATCTAGGTACGAGTACCTCCTTACCTGACTGGGTTTTCTAACAGGCTGGCACCAAAGAAAACTGGTTCTATGGGAGGGTAACTATTTTATCCACTCATAAACAGTATTTATTTATTTACTTGGTACGAATTTATATGTAGTACAAGAGTATATTGGTTTTCAAATAGTAATATAGGCATTATAAGCATTGATTCACTCACTAACTCATCACCATTCATGACCTTTTTTTCCCACATTACCTGATCAGCATTTCTGATTGTTTCTTCCTCTAATGCTATGTAAACTTTGTCCTCCACATTGTCATCGATTAGGGAATCACTCTAGCCCTGAATGTCTTTATTGGCCAGGTCACTGGTAACAGGTGAATTGCCGAGACAATGGCGTGCAGGGGGGGGGAGAGGTTATGCGATGTAAGGCATTGTCCCTGCTTGGCATCTTGTAGAGGAATAGAGGAAGGTGTCCCGTGTATACATGCCAAAAATCACTCGCGAAATCACTTGTAAAAATTGAAAATTGTGCAAATTAGGGACCTTGCAATGTTGCCGCGTTAATTTACATCTCCAGGATATGAGTGCACATCATGTGAGGACGTGAATTCACGTCTCCGGGACGCGGTGGGTTAAATGGAGGTCCCTGAAATCGAGGTTTGAGTTATATATATATATATATATATATATATTGTGAACAAAGTACCGGTAGTTTTTTACGTACTGCTCGTAATCAGAGACACTTACCACTATGGCTTTCTTGTGATTTGTACTTTTCCATCATAAGAAATATGTATAAACTAATATTTTCAAAATAAAATAAGGCAACAACTTAATCATGAAACAAATGCTCTGTCTTCATTATGCACATAAGTCTATGCACAGCAGTGAAATCATTTTTCTTATAAAAAAAAAAAAATACTGGTATGTACAAAACTAATGTATGCATAATACTCAGACTAGTATCACTCTGTCTTTTGAGTGGAAATCGAAGCAACAGTTAGCGCAAAGTGCCACCTCACATTCAGCACACCACCACTTTGTCATATGGCGTTGCTGTGGTCGGCGTGATGAATTAGCGCAAACATAGCAATGCTGAAAGGCTTCTTTGCCTGCAGGTGTTGGAGGAGATATTTCCATGTAGTGCCAGCTGAGGTGGTCCCTGCACTGATGGCGGTCAGGCAGTTGCTGCACACTGTGTTTTTGCTTCATGGAATGCTTTCCCTGTCCATCTCCAGAAGGCCGTAAATTACATCCTTCTCGAACTGTCTGAGGGATATACTGGTCTGTAGGACATCCTTGTACTGAATGTTAAGGCATTCAGTACACAGATTTCCAGTACATGTAGGAATGCCTTCTTATGCCACTTACAACACCTAAGACAGTCAGTGGTGCTGATCTGCATATCAGATTTATCAACGAGTCGCATGCTCACATTATACTCGATACCAGCATCAGGCTTCAAGACTGGATGCCTCATTCTCCTATCGACCTTACCTGTGTCAATCAACCTATCCTCATGAACCGTGCAGAGGATGTTCACTCTTCTCTTATCGTGCCAGTGAATTGCTAGGAGTTTACCTGACTTCAAGGTCCTGCACTTCCCCATCACGGTGCCTTTGGGAAAGGATGGCCAATGCTTCCTCTTTGCATGGACAGTGCCACACGATCCAATTCTGAGTTCTTGCAGGTACTTTGCAAGACTTGGTGCCGTGTAATAATTATCAGTGTAACGGATGTGGTTGCCACGGAAGTACCTGTCCATCAGCTTCTTGACAACTGAGCCAGAGAAGCCATGGGGATCATCCTTGAACAACACTGCATCGTACACTGTATACACAATGAAATCCAGCATGTACCCAATCTTGCAATCACACAATGCAAAAAACTTCATTCTGAAACAATGTCTCTTTCAGAGAATGTACTGAATGAAGGCAAGATGTCCCCTGAACAAAACAAGCGACTCATCGATAACAACCTTCCAGAATGGCCTGAAAAACGGTCAAAATGTTTCCTTCATCATCTCCAGAATCGAGCGATTTTTCCACAGCCTTTCATTCAGATGTGGGCCCATATTCATGGAAGAATGCAGGTACCTCAGGATGTCAAGATAGCAGTCATGTGGCATGTACTTATCAAATACATGCGTTGCAGCAATATTGTCCACGGGCCAATAATCGTATATATTGTGTTTCCTACCATGAGGCAACATTGTTAATGCTAGCCAAACATACATTTTGCTAACATTCGTCACACTCCATTCTTTTATCTTTGCACTCTCTCTCAGGTGCGAGGTTTCAGCCTAAATGCTGCAGAATTCCCTGAAACTAATAATTTCTTTCACAATGAACTCCATCATTCCCGTAGTGAAAAATGCAAGGAAGAAGTCCAATGCAGAAGAAGATCGATTACAGAGGAATTCTGGCTGCACACCTGCGTTTGTGTCATTGAACACAGGTACCTCGGGTTGAAACCCCGTCCCTTCCTCCCATTCAAAAGTTTCAAATCTACCAGTCCAATGTTCCTGCCTTGTCTGCCGTGCACGTGGCCTGCCCCATGCCCTGCCACTGCCCCTAGCATGGTGGCGTGGTGGCGAGTCCGCTGACTCATCACTAGATGAGGCAGGTGATGATGCTGGTTATGGTGACTGTGGTGGTGATAACGATGGTGATACACATCAGCGGGCACGTGCCTGCCGATGTGCACCTTCACCAACATAGCCCGATGTGCTGGGCTGTGGTGATAAGGCACATGGTGAGGCAGGCTGGTGTGGCGAGCCACGTGGTGAGGCTGGCTGGCATGGCGAGCCACGTGGTGAGGCTGGCAGTGAGGCACGTTGTGAAGCAGGCCGGCATGGTGAGGCATGTGGTGAGGCAGGCCGGCATGGTGAGGCACGTGGTGATGTGGGAGCCAATGCAGGCCGGTATGGTGAGGCACGTGGTGATATGGTAGCCAATGCAGGCTGTCTTTTTAAATATTGCAGTGATGTAGGATGAGTGGAAAAAAACACCCTTGGCTGCCCTGGTGCACAACTGCTCAGCTTGTGACATTTCCTCCTCCCATGATCCTCCACCTCCTTCCTTTCTTCACTCCCTACCTCCTGTTCCACATTCTTCACTGAACGAATATCACCCTCTGCAAGATCACCATCAACATCTGACCCTTCGTCATCAGAAAAGGCTGATGATCGTGCAGAGGGAAGAGATTGCGGCACAATGGAGAACTCATGGTCACTCTCCTCATCTGAGGTGTACATCTCCACACTCAGCATGGTGATGTCACTTCCCTCAGAAGAGGAGTCAATTTCCTCACTCACTATTGGCAATAACGGTATATCCAACTCCCTCCCTATTGCACTGTCACTAAGGCTTTTCCTCTTAGGGCCTGTTGACTTCATTGGTGTGGAAGTCGGCAGTTGCAGGTGGTCACCCAAGGGTCCGGACACAGGAATATTTCTTTGTGTAGGTCTGTCCATTACGGAGATGTGTAGGGAACTGGAGTGTGACTGTGATGCGTGCAGGTGGGTTGCCAATGGCTGTGTGTGGTGAAATTAATCAGCTGAATATTCAAATAATGGCATGAATTACTAGATCATTAAGCAACGTTGGGTCTGGTTAGTTCTTGGATGGGTGACTGCCTGGGAACACCAGATGCTGTTGGCATCCCTACGTGTCAAGTGGGGTTGGTGGAGGATTAGTGCCCCTCCCTGTAAAACAATTAACTCTAAGCCCTTGGCCACCCAGTTTAGGATACATGGCGTCTGGCAATGAATGAATGAATGAATGTATACATGACCCCCTGATGGCCCTGGGAGGACATGTACATGCCACCCAGATGGGATGGATTAAAGAATGTTTTGATTATTCTTATACATTTTAGCAATATTTATCACCATTTTACCTTATCATTCCTTTCACCCACTCCAAATTTTCCAATACATATTTCTCCATTTTTCAGTTTGCCAACTTTTCCATTGAAGTCTCCCATGATTCTAGTATAAGTGGTCTTTTCTTTTTCCATGATCTGGGAGATGTTGTCAGAGAATGTTTATGTTTCTTCATCGGATCATTGAGATGTCAATGCATATATTTGCCTTACTTTCAGATTGTATCTTTTGCTTAGTCTAATTACAATCCTTGCTACTCTGTCAGATACACTGCTGAGTTTAACAACGTTCTCTGCAAGGTTACTCTCTTTAACTCTCCTCCTCTTACTGGCTCCCTTCAACCTCTGTTTCTTCACCACACTGTTGCATCTTTATCTCTTTCCTATCGCTACTTCAACAGCCACTGCTCCTCTGAAATGTCTGCTTGCATCCCTCCACCTGTACGACGTGCACGTAGCAGCTGTCTAGCAACATATTCTCATCCCTTTTCTGTCCAACACTCTGATGCAAGAGTTAACCATTACTTCCAGTTCTTCATTTATGCAACAGGTCAGCTCCGGAACTTTATCCCTCTGTCTGTATTTCCTGCTTCCTATGATCTCCAGTCTTTCAAACGCAGTGTGTCCAAGCATTTCGAATTGAACGGATCTTGAATTTGGCTCTCTTTTGTAATGTTTTTGTTTTTTCTTGGAGGGAACAGTCTGCTGGCTCTTGGCCCTTGGTTCCTTCTTCCTTCCTTAGCCCTGGATAGGTAACCGTTTTTTTGTTACTATATTAGATAACGTGGGGTATGACGTACCCCACAGAAAAAAAAATAAAACAAAAATACTTCCGTTTGAAATATTTAAAAATGCTTCAATACACAAATAATTCAACCCATTATCATTAAATAGGGCCAGAAAAAATAAAGTATAATTGAAAATATATATATTTTAAAGTTTATACAAAAATGATTAAATTTTATGTGCACAAATTTTAAAATTAAATCTTGCAAAACTGAAAAGTAATATCATGATTTCTTGGGTGGCCTGCAGTAGACCAATGTTGGGACCTTCTGTATACAAAAGGAGAAAGACAACAAATTAAAGTAAAAGATCACAAGAGGGCTCAACTGAGGATACTTTATAGGTAACCTGGGGTATGACCTACCCCAATGGCTCTATAGAGCAAAATCAGAGCCAAGTACAGCTATGACCCCATCATCCCCATGAAGAGCATCACTAGGCAGGAAGGTAATGAGACTGACAGATCTATAGACCTTATGCTCATATTTAAAAAAAAAATAAATTTCGGGGACTGGGGTTTCTGATACCTCATGTTACCTATCTAGGGTAAAAAAGAAGATTAGAAATCCTACACCACAAATTCTTTCATTTTGCTTTCCTCTGTAGTTAGAAAGGTGATTTCTATCTAGTAACTAAATTTATTTTTCGTCTTCCTTGTGGATCTCACTCAGACCTACAATATCCTAACTAATAGCCTATGTTATAATTCAGTCAGCAAGGTATCAAGTTTGCAATCTTCTGCAAGGCTTCTTACAGTGTGTATTTATATCTTCATGGATTTCAGTTAGTTTAATGTCACGGTCTCTGATTTGCTGAGACAGTGCCTACTCACTTTCGATGACACACTGTCCATAAGCACAGGAGGCATTGCTGCTGGACCTTTAATAGATGATGGTCCAACAGGAATGCCCGTGAAATCATTAACAGTAGAATTCATGTTTCATCTGGGGGAATTGTGGCAAATAATCTCACCTCCCTGCCACATGGTTTTTGATGAGATTTTTTTTTTTTTTTTTTTTGCTACCTTATTCACTATATTTGGTGGAGCTCTATATACCTATGGGGAAGGGGGGGGGTTCCATGCTCTGCAGTAAGATGGTGCCTAGAATATCCGCAAGGCCTTCCCCTATCCGCCATCTGGGGACACACCAGGTAGCAGTGGGATCCTTTATACATATACATATATATATATATATATATATATATATATATATATATAAATATATATATATATATATATATATATATATTGTTACATAACCTATGATTTCATCATCCTTTGTGTATTTTTAACGCACAGTATGCTGCATGTTTGATCACGAGCGTGTTCTGCCTCAGTCCCCCCCTTCTACCGTTATAGTAGAGTAAGTCGTTCTTTCTGTTGTTCAGAGCGGGATTGTCAACTCTTTGTCCCCATGGCTTCATTTGCGCTTCCTTCTTACAAGTCGTATCAAGCTCTGCTGGCCCCTATATAATGAGCTCAGTCTCTGCATCATTGCCACTTAGATCTGCTCCTCATTTTGCTCACATCTCTGTCCTCCCCTGTGCAGTTATTATTATTGTGAGTGCTCAGGAAGTCTCCAACCATCTAGCAGCTGTGTGTAATTTGAGTATAACTGTTGTTGCATTTTTTTCTTGTACTGTGTAGCATAAGGTTAATTCTTGGGCCTAGTAAGGTTTTTGTAATTCATGTAGGGTTCTTATTGTTAGCCATTGTTCATAATAGTTTTTATCTGTAATAATTTATCTTGCATTAACTGAGCATTACCCAGTGTATTTTCATTTTAACAGGGCTGACTTAGATAAATTTACTTATGCTAATTTCGTGTTAATAGAGGCTATTGCAGTTAACCATATATTTAACCTGTTTTTTGCCATTACATTATCCTTATGAGTCCTGAATGTTTAGTTGTTAGTTTGAGCATTAAACTTTAACTTGTAATTTTACCTAACTCTTTTGTTTTGAACCTGGAACTTTGCGGGACAGTTTTCTCTGTTCCGTAACAATATATATATATATATATATATATATATATATATATATATATATATATATATATATATATATATATATATATATATAATCATCATCATCCAAACCTTTCCCACCTTCGGGCAGGGCGAGAAGTAGCAACGTCCTATAGATAGATAGATAGATAGATAGATATAGATATAGATAGAGTTTGTATTTTAATAACAGAACAGAAGGAGGAAAAACAAATGAATAAAAAAAAATAATCCATACACTAGATTACTGGTGTCCACTGTTCATAAAATATCTGTAACAGACTTGAACAGCTATGGGTTGAAGTTTGGAGGGAAACAACTCTGGGGAAGCGAGTTCCAGAGAGACACAGTTTGGGAAATGAAAGAATTCTGATAGGCAGAAGTTCTGTAATATGGCTGAGTGACATTCCAGTCATTAGCGCTACCAGATGCCCGTGTAGCACGAGGGAAGGCATGGAGAGGTGGCATCATGGACGCAACTTCGTCTGAGTATTTGCCATAAAAATATCTGTAAAATAATGCAAGGGAGGCAACAGTCCTTCTTACATGTAGGGGAGGTAGTTTATTTGTGATGGCAGGGTTGTTAATAATTTTAACAGCTTGTTCTGAATTTTATCCAGTTGTTTTAATGCAACCTCTCCACATCCATTCAACAAGGGTGAGCAATATTCAAGCTGAGAGTGCACATGACTTATAAATTATAGTCAACTGCTCGTCAGTGAAGAAGTTACGGACCCTGTACAATAATCCAAGTTTCTTTGAGGCGGTTTTAACAAGTGATCTAACATGAGAGGTCCAGCTGAGGGCATTGTTAAAGTGAGACACCGAGAATTTCAATACTTTTGGAGATGGGAATATTAGTAGCCCTGAAAGTAATGTACGAATCTGGCAATATCTGTTTATTAGTAAATTATATACATTTAGTTTTACTAGCATTAAAAGAGACAAGGTTGTTTTGTTCCCATTCACTGATCGTAGATAGGTCTAGATTTATGGAGATGGCTGTAATGAGTTGAGAGGTATAGATATTAGACTTTGTAAATGGGCGTCTGAGTGTGTTTGAACTATGTAGTGTTGAGTCATCTGCATATGAGTGGATGGGATTGTGGGTGACAGATAAGAGGTCAATAATATGAACCAGGAATAGGGTTGGTGCCAGAACTGATCGCTGCGGTATGCTGACGTTAATTGAGTGGAAATTGGAGTATACATCATCTACTTTTATCTTCCTGTCGCTAAGATATGAAGAAATCAAGGGAACAAAAGACGTTAGTCCATAGCAAGGGAGTTTAGACAGCAGGGAACAGTGCCATACTCTGTCGAAAGCTTTAGAAGCATCAAGGGCTACTGCATGAGTTTCTTCCTGTAGGTCAGTTGATTGATGGATGGTATGAGTCAGGAGATTGAGTATGTCAATGGTGGACCTTTCGTGGCGAAAACCATTTTCTCTGTTACTAATCAAGTTGTTGGATTCAAGATGTTTAACAATGTGCTTATTAATTAAAGTTTCAAATACCTTTCCGAAAGAAGATGTGACAGCTATTGGTCTATAATCAGAGGGGTCAGAGGAAGTTCCTTTCTTAGGTATTGGGTGGATATTGGCTTCTTTCCATGAATTTGAGAACGAAGAAGTACGTATGCATAGTCTGAATAAATTACCTAGAGCAGAGGGAAGTTCAGGGGAACACTTTTTCAGAACAATTGGCGGAATTCCACCTGGTCCTGGAGTTTTGTTGGTAGGTAAATTGTCTAGGATGAATTTTACGTATTTTGTATTTTAAGTGGGACAATTTCAGGAGAGTCAAGTTCTAGTACAGGGACATTCTGGCTGGCATTCTCTATGGTAGAATTTCTGGCAAATGTACTGGCAAAAATATCTGCTTTTCCACGCAGGTCATTTGTAATGTTGCCATCTGAAGATTTTAGTGAGAGAATGGAAGATGACTTGTTAAAGTTATTATTGAAAGAATAAAGAGATGACCAGAGTATTCTGTTCTCATTAGGACTGTTAAATAATTTTGACACTTGCTTTTGAAGAAAAGTTGATTTAGCTAAATTTATTACAGCTTTTGTATGATTTCTAGCAATTTTAAATTGAGAGAGTGATTCAGATGTTTTTTATTTTAAGTAAGAGTCATATGCTAATGACTTTTGAGCTGTTGCTCTGGCACAGTTGCCATCAAACCATTTTGAAGAGTTCGATCTTTTAGTGAACTATTGACTTGGTATGAATAAATCCATACCAGCTAGTATTAAGTCGCAGATGTGGGACTGGGTAGAATTGGGATCACTAGAGAAGAAAGACTGCCATGGAATGTCAGCAGGATAATTTCTAAATCCATCCCAGTTTACCCTATCAAAGTGACAATGGGTCACCCTGACAGGTTCAGAACGGGGAGGTGTGAGAGAGTTAACTAATGAGACTTTGAAGAGATTGCGATCGGAGGATCCAAGTGGTGACAGTACCTCTATCCTGTATTGATCTGGATTGTTTGTCAAGAATAAGTCCAAGAGATGGACATTATGGTTAGGATTATCAAGTATTCTGGTTGGTTGCTTTACCAACTGGGTGAGATTAAACGATTCTGCAAACAGCTCGCACTCTAGACCAGCATCGTCAGTCCGGGCAGAATGCAATAACCATTCAACATTATGTATGTAAAAATCACCCAGAATGGTAATTTCGGTGCTAAGGGCAAGGTTAAGGTTACTCAACTGTGTGGATGTGGAATCAAATACACTGGGTTCCAAAGAAGCACTGGGGGAGCGATAGACTACACAGATATATTTGGTAATACTTTGACAATTTAGTTTATACAATGAGTAATCAAAACTGCATGAAGTGAAATTTAAAATATTGTCAGCTGCATATTGGGATTTGATATAACAACAGGTGCCGCCCTTGTTACGGAAGTTTGTAAGGAGATGGTAACCGGGAAAACAAAATTGAGATATACCAGTAAAGGGTGAGATTTGTGGTTCTGTGAGGAAAAGGGCCAACGGGTATATGGACTGAAGGAAAAATGAACTGAGTTTAAATTTGTGCTAAGGCCGTGGATGTTGATGAAAAATAAGGCCGCACTTTCACTTCTCCACTGACGAGCATTATCAGAATTTGCAACAGTCGCTGCCGGCACAGTCGCTTGATGGCGACCGGGTGGACCCTGTGCCACCAGCCCTACCCTGCCAGTGGTGGCAATCCGAGGTACCACCTCATTTGATAGCAACATTGCATTGGCCATTGCTAAAGAGAGTGAATAGAAGGTGTGATATGTCATGCGCATGTAGTTTGGTGTAGACAGTTGAAGGTAGAGGTATTAAGAGAGTTTGCTGGCCTACTCTCTGTGTAAATGAATGCACTGAAAATGTTCAGTAAAGGGAGATGGTCAGGATCAAGTCCTGAGGGCTGCTGAAACGGGAGCTCCAACTCTCCCCATATCTATATATATATATATATATATATATATATATATATATATAAATATATATATATATATATATATATATATATATATATATATATATATATATATATATATATATATTTATACAGAGAGAGAGAGAGAGAAATAGATAGATAGATAGATACATAGATATAAAATCATCATCATCTGAACCTTTCCCACCTTAGGGCAGGGTGAGGAGTAAAAGTGTCCAGGCAGCCCAAATTTGCCCAATCCAATGGGCCATGCTTCTTTTCGCTCACCATTCAACCCCCTGGAATCCTGGCTCTATCTGATACGCCAAAAACATTCACCACTTTCTGTAGCTTTACATAAACATATCCGATAGAGTCAATCCGGAAGCTGTCACATTAAAATGGAGTAACAAATCTCTGATCATGCGCTTCTCCTCATAATATTCATCCAGCCAACCCGATCTCTTGTCAGTCCTCTAGACTCACCGACTTCCACACCTCTCTTCCTCATACACTCATCCACCATATTCCCTCAACCTTCTCCTTGGCTTACTTTTTTTTTTTTTTATGCAAGGAAGAAGGAACCAAAGGCTAAGAGCCTGCAAAACAGTTCCCTCCAAGAAAAACAAAAACTATACCAAAGAGAGCCACATTCAAGATCCGTTCATTTCGAGATGCCTGGACACACTGCGTTTGAAAGACTGGAGATCATAGGAAGTAGAAATACAGACAGAGGGAGACAGTTCCAGAGTTGACCCGTTGCCTAAATGAAGGACTAGGAGTAACGGTTAGGTCATGCATTAGAGAGTTGGACAGAAAAAAGGGTGGTACGCACCCGTCGTAGAGGTGGAGGGATGCAAGCAGACAGTTCAGAGGATCAATGACCATGGAAGTAGCGATAGAAAAGAGATAAAGAGGCAACGGTGCGGCGAAGAGACAGAGGTTGAAGGGAGACAGTAAGAGAAGCAGAGTTAATGAGACGAAATGCCTTTGACTCCACCCTGTTAAGAATAGCTGTATGTGGGGAACCTCCCCACACATGAGAGTTGTACTCCATACAGGGGTGAATAAATCCCGTGTATAAAGTCAACAACTGGGCAGCGGTAAAAAAAGGTACGGAGTCGGCCTAGCACACCTAATCTGGAGGACACTTAACCCTGCCAGAAACCCCGGTTATATGGTTACCACCCAGCGTAGTAAATGGTTTCCTGGGTACAGGAAACCATTTGGCTTGTCACTCAGTGTAGAGATCATATGGCACCTCTACATTGAGTGAGTGGATGATGGGTGCCCTCACCTACCACAAAAGATGATAATAATTGTAAAAAAAAAAAAAAAAAAAGGATTTAATCCCCAAGCTAGGCAACTATGGCCATATAGCTCCGCTAGGTTACAGGAGCGCGCTATCACTCCCGGCACGGCAGTCCCGGGAGAGGCTCGAACTCGCAATCCCCCGATTACGAGCTTGATGCTCGACCACTGAGCCACCGTGCCCCATCTTAATACCTCATTCGTTGGCAACCTTCGTTACTTACAATTTTCTGCTCGCACACACCATTCCACGGCTCCCCACCTCCTCTCATATACTGTATAATCAATACATTTTTCTTTGTCCGCTCCGTCCTCCGAGCACCCTTTACCTCATCCACTCTCTTATTGAGCCTCTGATTTTCGCTCAATGTTCATGGAGGGATTTGCCGAGGGATAACCTATGACAACCATAAAACTCCGTTCGGGCAACTTGCTAACGGGATTCGTTATTGTTAGAACGTGCTCGAGGCTTCCTCCCTCATGGTTACGATATGGCTATTGTTGCAATAAGGCGCAGTAAACCTCTACTGTGGTTCCGGCGTAGCAGGAAAAATTTATGGACTTCCTTCTCATCGACATTGTCATGAACCCACTGATTGTTGCCTTATTTTTAATTTGTATGTCCTTGCTGTTCTCACCTTCTCTGCCTATCTCTCTCTCTCTCTCTCTCTCTCTCTCTCTCTCTCTCTCTCATCATAAAAGAGATGTAATATAGTGATAGCCACTAGGCCACTGGAAAAATTAAGCGTGAAATTTCCTCAGCGTTCTCCTGTTTTCACACTTTGATAGCAATACAGTGAATAAATATAACTGCCATTTTTATACCCAGTACGAAAGGCTTTGTATTTCCCCAGCCATTTCCTCTTCCTTTCTTTCTGTACGCCTTCCTCGCCCTTCCTTCGTCTCATTCTTTTTCTTATCCTTCTCAAGTACCTTTTGTAATTCCTATTCTCCGACAGCAGACTCTCTCTTTATCTCTCTCTGCCTCTTTCCTAAGAGATTTCCCATAGTCATCCTTATAATCGCCCTCCCATATCACCATCACGCGCTCCCATTTTTATTTTCTCCTTGCACTACTTCACAGCCACTCTTGTCCTCCCTCTTCCATCCATCAACCACTACCTTCTCGTCTCCCTTTCTTCTTTTCATTCACTTTCTCTTTTGCTCTGTCCTCATTTCCACTAGACCTCCGTCCTCTTTCCTCTTTCGCCTGTCCCTCTTCACATCCTGTTATTGGTACATTACGTGATAGAATATATACTACTACATTAATTTTTTCAACGATATAGTTATATGGTGTGTTATAATACTGAAGGTTAGATACCATCTTGCTAATCTACCACTATCATTTATTTTGAGACCTTTGGAGATATGTGTGACAAGATAAGGTGTGTTTACACGTTCAGTGGGAACATTTTGTCTCAACGACTTGTAGGGTGTGGTTAGTGGATGCGACTGGGCGTAACTTGTTATTTTTTATCGTGCTGCAGGAGTACAGCTCTCAGTCCAGTGTCTCAGTGTTTGGTACATATTCAAAACCTCAATGAAACTAAATGAAAAATAAAATCTGTATCAATGTTCAAACTTATCTTATCCAAAGGAAGTCTAGGCCAAAAACATAAATAAATAAATTATCTTCCTCAAACAAAGCATCACTTCTAAATGATGTCAAACCTAAAATAGACACTCCTCTCATACCAAGCAAACGGAAACCCATCTCACAATTAATATACGCCTCTAATGAAAGTTACCGCTGTCACAATACTTCCCACTGGAAGCCTAGTCGCCATTCAGTACTAAATGAAATCACAGCTTTATTTTACCAGATATCAAAGTCCATGTTCTCAATAACCACTTTGTCACAAGTGAGAGAGAAATAATCAGTTAGTACTAGGGCTCTGGTGGTGAAAGCAAATCCTGTGAAAAGTGCCTGATCCTTCCTCTCCCTTTCCAACTTGTCACAGGATCGGTATTTAAAAAAAAAAAAAAAAAAAAATGTAATCTTGCTGAGAACAAAACTCGATTCTTTAGTTACTCAGATTTTTTTTTTTTTCCGGAGCACCTACTACTTCATTAACTTTACACTGCTGTGGTTTTTTAAAAAGTGTACATTATTTCCCTCGTCAGCAGTGCAACTGATAAATGTCAACACGCACCCTCCATGGAGACTAAACTTGATGATAACTGTGGAAGGAATACTTTTATAATACAAAATTACACATCTTTACTTATCTTTTTAGTTTGACGCTCGCGCACACGCGCACACACACACACACACACACACACACACACACACACACAGCTGCATTCTTACTGTCTGTATTAATCCATAGCAAGACCACTGCAGAGGGGAATCTTCTCATATGAGGAAGAATGATAGCCCGAATTAATTCCTCATCAAGCTGTCGAAGTTTGACTCGGCAAGGAGTGTTTGTGGCAGTACTGATGCACGATGAAGTGCTGTCTTTCCTGTGTCTGTGTATATCAGTGTATGTAGCAATAGAAGGTGCTACAAGGTACCAACGTACTCGCATGTAAACTTACGAAAGGACACACTGCCAGCACTGACCTACATATCAGACGCCTTAGGCTAGAATCCTAAGCACTGGGATCACGCATAAAAAGATGCATAGGCTTCTCTGGAGTAGTTCTACACACACCTACTTGCACCTAAACAGATGTGTCTCACTTTCTCTTCTACATATCTTGTATTTTGTAGGTATGTATGTGATTGCATATATATATATATATATATATATATATATATATATATATATATATATATATATATATATATATATATATATATATATATATATTATATATAATTATATATATATATATATATATATATATATATATATATATATATATATATATATATATAAAACAATGTATGTATGTATGTGGATGTAGATTTTCCATATTCATTTCCCTAAGTCCCTACGCCACTTTAATCATGATAACTGCTTCCATTAATCTTCCCTTCCCCCACCTATATTTTACCCCTCTTACAGACTTGTGGCTCTCTTCCCCTTCGCCCCTGCTACCTTTTCTCTCTCGGACTTTTTAATTGCCTTGATAAATCAACCAAATCTGCATTGCGCAATTTACTGCACTTAGAACTCTGAAACGTAGACTCCTCCACAGACCTTACTGAAGCAATACGACAAGTTAAGATGACATGATATTTAGAGACCAACTGAGAAAAAAGATCGACAGAATAAGACGAAGGATAAGCTGTACGAAAGAAATCATCTCGGTTGTAACTGTTTCCAAGGCGAGCAGGGATATGAGTAGGGTGATTTTCAAGCTGCTCTAGGTTATGAACCACAGAAAAAAAAAAATCTGTTTGTTTTCAGGTGAATCAATATGTGAAGAGAACTAATGACCGTGGTGAACAAAGAAATCATCTAAGATGGTGATTTGTGAGATAAAAGGAATGGAAGGAATGTGTTGCACTTTAGAGGGATAATATATAAAAAAAATATTCAGTAAAAGTAGTGGATAAGTAAACAATACATATTTAGTCAGAGAAGTGCACGATAGCTGAAGCCAGAGTGAATAGAAAATTCAAGTTAGGGAAGACGAGAGCAAGTTATATTGTTGTGTACCAACAAATATCAGCCACAATTGCTTTGAAATAAGTATAAAGGGTGTAGAATACAGGCAAGAGTTTAATGTCGGTCGCCTCAGATAGCCGAGTCTCAGTGAGGAAGAGAACGTGATTAGATGAAAGTTATTCAAAAGCGAAGAAATTAGAGGAATGATGCGAAAGTTGTAGAAATTAATAGTGTCAGATAAAAGTCCTCGACATCAAATTTGGTCATTTGGTCCATGACTGGGGCATTTGTGGTCCCTTCCACCCCATCTGGAACTCTGAAGTCGGACGTTCAGACGCCTATCTTTTATAATACTGAAATGAAAAGTGTGATGAGCAGTGTGCATACAGTTTGGTGTAGAGAGTTACATGAAACTGTTAGTAAAAATATACTAGCCTACTATCCATATTACAGAGCCAGTGAAAAGGTTAAGCAACGGGAGATGTTTGGAACCAAGTCCTGAGGGCAAGTGAAACGGGAATTCTAAATATCCATGTCACCAGCTTGCTATCCACCTCGGCAGTACTGTCCTGTTCGTTTGATGATACAGTCTCGTCTCTGGACAAATGAAGAAAATAGTTTATACTGTCAAATATATATATATATATATATATAGATATAGATATATATATATATATATATATATATATATATATATATATATGTGTGTGTGTGTGTGTGTGTGTGTGTGTGTGTGTGTGTGCTGGAAATGTAGTGTCACGTTCAGTTTAACAAAATTAGATTTTAAAATCATAGAGCCCAGACACGCTGATACGAATCTGGAGTGTTTGACAATGTAACATAGTTTCTTTCCTTAAATTACGTATCTGAACATTAATCAGACACTTACATTTGCCTTATAACTGGAATTATATCTTAGAAATAGTTGTAGAAGGGGAAACAAAGAAGTATGCCAGTTTACATCTTGCCTCAGTTGTATTCGGAGGTCAGCTGCATTTTATTTGGCAATGGTTACATGAGGTTTTGTTAACTGTCCATACAGTTTCTGTTATATCTGTTTTGAAAATGTAAAAAGGAAACAACAGACAAATATTAGAGACTTTCTCTGAGAAACATACTCAGCATACTATGTGGTCATGCACTAACAATAATGTCTGTCCAGTTTGTACTGAAGAACTACGAGAAATGAAAAAAAGATTATTCCTTTTTTTTTTTTCTTCTTCACATTGGTGTTCCAGTCATTTGAAGGGAGTCAAAGAATCGCAGTGATATCTATAGTTAAAAGTTACAACACTAAGAAGAGAGCAGAAATTATTTATCCAAACTTTCCATCTCCCTTGCGACCTGTTGTTCGTGGATCAGATATACTCGTCCCAATAGGCCACCACATAAGAACTTTGAAAACATACAATGGAGCTATGGCCATGAAGTCAGTGGCAACAGTGATGAAGTAATTCTCCAATGTGATAACGATAAAACAGAACCTCAAGTTTTTTTCTCAACATGAAGTAAAAAATCTAGCGAGAGACACAAGTCTTTGCTGAGAAATCTGGTGAGAATTAATGTTCCAGATATAAATCCAAAAATTTACTTCCACTTGACAGTGTTGGTACCGAAACCGTGATAAAGATTTTCTCCCATATTTCAAGATGATAAGTAACTCAAAGTCAAGTGGCCACCCCTTACGGGATTATGGCGTCTGGCAATAGATAGATAGATAGATAGATCTTGTTTATCGCACAGATCCTGCTGGATAAACAGAAAAGTTTGGTGTCATACACTTTATAAGTGAGGGCTGTTCATTTATTTTTTAAAAATATGTCTAAAGACATTTCTTTTACACAAATTTAAAACGTATGTTTTTGTTCCTGAAGCTAATTCAGTGTATCTATCTCAAGGAAATTTATGAAAAGATTCCAACAATTTTATTATTAATAAAACCACGTGAGGATGATTTGTGGAGACTGAAAGGAATTTTGTATGTTGCATGGACTACAGTAAGGCTACACAAAAGATTTAAAGCTCAAAGAGGGTATATTTATCGGATCTGATATAAAGAACTTGTCAGAATGCATATTTTGAAAACTTTTATCGTGCTTTTTGGTTAAAAAGCATGGATTGCCTTGAAAAACGGCATTATAAACTTTTCAGGTAATTGTAAGGATCCAAATTATGACATTCTAAGCAGGATGTTGGAAAAGTTCAAGGCCCAGGAATGTATCACTAGTCTCTCAGTACATTTCCTGACTGATAGTTTGGACTACTTTTGCAAAAATCTTGGAACTCTGAGTGAAGAACAAGATGAAAGATTTAATCAGTATATTAGAGAGATGGAGAGGAGATACGAAGGAAAACGGATTGTCAACATGATGGGCCGCTACTGGTGGATGTTACACTGAGAGAATACACAGTCACCCATAAACAGAGAAGTTTCCGACGCATTGATGAAAAAAAAATAATGAAGGGGTTTATAATCTACTAGCGGTATGCAATTTGTTTACGTTTATGTTACAGCATTATACACATTTTCATTTATGATTTATCTTCACCATTACCCAGTTGGTGCATACTTTTCGCCATTCTGTGAAAGAATTTTACGTTATGGAGGATAACTGGTTGAAAATTGGAATTAAAACCCCCCAAAATATACTAAAGAAGCAATAATCACTGAAAAAACTTTCAACATGGTACATTTTGCAGACGTATGCATAAATAATAATAATAATAATAATAATAATAATAATAATAATAATAATATTGATGATAATAATAATAATAATAATAATGATAATAATAATAATAATAATAATAATAATAATAATAATAATCCATCCATCAGTCACCTAATCTAGTGTTTCCCCATGAGAAGAGTATCCAGAAGCTAGGCAAGTTGGTCCTGACATTTAAGATGAGAGTGGCCAGCCTCACTCATCGCTGAGTGGCATTACATGAGCAATAAACCCCAAGAACTCCTTGGATAAAAATCTGTACAGGCTCAATCCGACTGAAGCGCCTTAATTACTCACTGAACTACCAGGCGGTCGTAATTGGGGGAGGCGGTTACCACCCAGTGTGGTAAATGGTTTAATAGCGTTTTTTTCTTGTTATCTACCAATTATTTTACTCAGCTCTGGAGAATTTTTTGAATTTAGGAGTTAAATAATGTCTTTAATTAATGCCTAACTGCCACAGTTTTCTCCAAAGCTGAATAAAATCATCCAGTAGCATGGAAAATAATGTAGGAATGACATCCATGGGTTTTAAGGTCTACGGTCCTTTATCAACATCCTTCCCAAAGCCAATAGGTGACTTTAGGAGGCTTTCAGACCTTTCTTTTATTGTTTAATTAATATTGTTTTTTTTTTATTATTATACATTACGTTGCTAATTTTCTCGTACATAATTTCTACCTTTTCAGTGTCAAAACAGTTTGTATAAAAAATATACTGCAGTCTTTTGTGGTAGGTGGTGGCAATCATCATTCACTCGCTTGCTGTAATGCAGCCTACTTCTTCCTTCACCTTTATCATTCTTTTTCTGTGCCTGCCCTCCTCTCGTCGAATTTCTCCCATCTTTCCTATCACTTTATATAAGTCGTCTTTCTTTTTCAAGATGCTTTACATTGTGTGACAAGTCTAGTTATTTCCTGTAAGCCAGGAAACCATTTACAGTGCCGAGCGGTAACCATGTAACCGACCAAAGCGTGTTCCTTATGTGTCTATAAGTGGGCTAGTGCCCGTCCCCATAAAACAGCTAAGTCAAAGACAAATGGCCATCTCTTACAGGATTATGGCATCTGACCATAGACAGATAGATAAGCAGAGTTTTAACATGCCAATTACACCTTTCAAGTTACTTGTACATTATTTATACACTTTGAATACTGAACTAATTTCCATAAAGTGTCCAAGGCAATTTTAAGGTGCTATGTGCTGAAATTAAACCAGAAGCGGTAATAGAAGTCACGATAGTTCTAAGGGTTTTTGCATCTGATTTCTCTTTACTGTCTACATGGTGTGGAAAAATAAACACATAAACCCACTAAATCCAGTCATGTATTTTTCATTGTATCCCAGGTACCATCAGAGTTTTATTAAGTTTCGGAGAGACTTTACAAATTAGAGGGATGCGTACAGCCTTCATTTACGTCTTCACTTCAGAAGGTCTCTAAAACCTGGATGAAATAATCTGCACGAATAGACTGACAAAACATGTCACCATCTTCAAGCGTTTAACTGTATCCTGATACTTCTTGTGTGTCCTGAGTTTTGACATATAAAGTGTTGACTTACAGGTGGAAAAGGAATCAAATAGGAGTAAAGAAACAGAATAATGGATGTCTTTTTTACTGCTGAGGTAACTCATGCTTAATACCCTGGGACAGTGATATCCCAGTCACAATGAAGTGCTAACTATGTATCCATATCCCATGCCCTGACGTCTTAATCCCGTAAGGGGTATTACAAATAAATCGCCTCCATGTCGCCCTGTCCCCCACCATTTCACTACCCTGCTCCCAGCTCACATTCCCCTCTCTCATATGCCTCTCGATTCCTTCCCTCCATCTCATCCCTGTCTTACCCCTCTCTCTCCCCCCTCTACCTCACTCACATACATTCTGCTCGTCAGTCTCTCGTTCTCCATCCTCTCCACACGGCCAAACTACCTCAATGTATTTTTCCTATCTTCCACACCACAACGCACCTTCACCTCCTCATTTGTCAGCCTCTCTCCGCATGACTCCACATACACCTCTCAAATAACTCATTTCCACTGCTCTCACGAAGAAGTACTATGGAAGAAATTAAAGCTGAGATTAAAGGGAAGGATTTGGAGCTGAAAAATAATGCTTACCTTTCCAATGACCTGAGGCCTGGTAACACGAGAAGATGGTGATAGTCACGAAGAAGTGCTATGGAAAGGATGCTGAGCTTCGGAATTGTATTGGCTTGCCGCCGAGCTAGGGTAAAATAAGCTGAAAAAGGATGAAATTCTCCGTCAATATAAGGTGGACGAAGTACGCAGAACAGGGAGATGCCGGATTTGCTGTGCAAGACTTTCGGTTCAGTCCGTTTTCTCTTGTTACCAGGGTTCGATGTTGCTCGAGTAACACAAGACATGGGGGATTTGCAGTTTTTCGTCCTGGTCCTTGTTTAAATGTAAAAGTCCCGGATAATTTTCCTTCAATACTTAATTTACTGAGAAGTAAGTAAATTCTACATTCTCTTTGTCCTTCCATCAAAAACAGAGGATTGGAACAAGAAGTTATTATTATTATTTTTTTTTCATCTTTGGAATTAAATTCAAAAACCTCCTCCATCAGTTGTATGTTCTTTATGGCCTGTTTTCTCTAGTCTCCCTCCATCTTTTCTTTTTTTCTTTTTCTTTTTTTTACCTTTCCCTTCGTTTGTATTTTTCACTTCCCGATTCTATGACATAGTGCTGTTTGTGGCAAAAGTTAACCTAATATTTCACCCCTTTTACACATTAATTTCTTCTGCTGGACA